>NC_136069.1:305403562-306003562 GCF_964261635.1 Lissotriton helveticus | reverse complement strand
GCCCACTTCCTGGAACATCAACACTGTGTCAATGAGTTGCAATGGACAGTGATCGAACAGCTACCCTCAGAGATAGGGTTGTTGGAAAAAGAGCAACGTTGGGTGTTTCGCCTTGGGACCGACACCTCAGGGCTCAATGACTCAATACCTTGGAGCCAACTACGCTAACCCCATAAACTGTATACAGGGTGTGACCATGCGACACCCAACATAACCTGGTGTGACCTCCCTGAAACATCTCTGCAACTTTTTTCTGTCAATCAGAATACCCCTATTGGCCTAGTGTCTATTATGCTGTATTTTTGGATGCATCCTATTATAGGTGTACCTGTTTGGGTTCATACACTGTACACACCAAACTAACTTTGGCATTACTCTCCATTGTTGACATCTCCCTTTAATAACATTTCTTGTTGGCCTTTCCATACTTCCCTGAGTATTAATGCGATTTTTATCCTCTCTCATTATCGCATATAACCAAGGATCGCTCCCTTTTGGTGACATGTATTCCTACCACCTCCTTGGAGCCCTAGTCGGTAAATGTTTTACCGGTCAGCACTGCACATGCGCGTAACCTTAGCACTGAACTCTAACGCATGCGCATGTTGATCTAGGTTGACGCGTGCGCATTCTTAATATACGCTACCTCCTCAAGCAGGCGCAGTAGCGTCCAGCACAATCCCTCGCGGATCGTGTTAACACTGGAAGCGGCAGGGTTACTATTGCCGTATTTGGGCATACTTCCGAGATTCATTATCCAATTTGCCTACACTAATTACCGAAACGAAGAGTATAAATAGCAAGTCGCTTCACCAACCGCTCACTTCACCGGAGCAGCGTTGAGGGGAAGGCAGGCGAATGAACCTGGCAGTAACCGTGAGTGGGGTCACACGAACGAGGATGCGCTCTATGCATCTGTAGCCTTATACTGTTTTGCTGATCTCTCCTATCCACCACCTATAACCCACCTATTACTATCTTTTAGGTTGTTTACTGGGCAGTGAGGGAGGATACCCCCAATACCACGCATAGGCTCATGAGGCTATCTGACTTTTGAAAATAAGTAAGCCTTCATTTTACCACTCTCTCTCTCCCTTTATCCACACTTGGGAGACTACATTTAAGATGTATGTCTGTGTGTTTATGTCTTGTATGTCCTTCTCTAATGTCTTTTTTCACAGGGTCCCAGAACCCCATTTGTGTTCTGTTACTTACCCTTATCTGATTAGGAAAGGAATTTCTTCCTCAGTTCCTGGACATCCGACTATTATGTTTACTATGTTCCTCTACATCCGACTAGTATATTTATTATGTCTTTTTTCCACAGGTTTTTTCAAACGCCAATTGGGCGCAACGAACATACCTATTCATAAACATTGTTAGGTACATTACACATTTATTTTTGTTTTAAACACTTTCACATTTCATGTGAGTAAGGTGAGGATCAAGTGCATATCCTCGTCCTGAAGAAGGAGCTTCACGCTCCGAAACATGTTGACACTTTAATGGTTGATATACCCTAGTACGTATATTATCAACCTGACTCTGCACCTTTTAATAATACCAGCCGAGGACATAATAAATAATTGCTTTCCTACGTGCCAGGTATTTTTTACTCACTTTTTTCACCTCACCTCACTCACATTCTTCCCTTTAATACACACACACCCTCACATAGTTCACTACTCAGTGCTCCTGCGTAGCCGTTAGTCGTAGCACGCCGCATCCCGTAGAGGGATGCGAAGGCCCCGATGATGAAGCATGACACCAAGGGGCCTGTTGGTGTGTGAGAGGCATTTAAACAACACTGTGTGTTCCCCATCACTTTAGGGACCTCCATTTCCTGCCAGAGGCCTACGTTGCAGAGAGGTGGTCCAGGCCACGCACATTTTTACACCTCTCTGCAATGCAGCTCTGTGGCGCTTACTGGAGGTACCTGGTGGGATAGTAGGACCCCAGGGACCCTCAGGATTCAAGGAGACTTAATCCCCCAACTTAAAACCCGCCACGGGGCGCGTTTGCACAGTGGTGAAGGGAGTGGGCGGGCCTTTCTGCACCTCTGACTTAGAGGTAGTTTTAATCCCCCTGCCCTATTATGTACTAGGGCCTTACAGCGGAGGTCATGCTAATCACAGGGGTACCCCAATGCATAGTGTTCCCTAGTGTATGTAGGTGTTTTCACTGTATTTGAAGTGTCTTTTAGCATAGCACTGGCTCAAGGCCTGGCTAGTCACTCAGTTACCACCAGTACCGATCTGAAAAAGTTGAGGGCACAGGATGATTTTGCAACAAGGCCTCTTTCTGCTCCTCTGTTTGTTCTTTCTGCACGTCTTGCTTCTTCCTGCACTTTTCTTTGAGGATCAAAGTTGCTTCTTTTTGCATTTCCTCTGCCTCTTTCTGTGTGTTTTTCTTCTTTCTTCACATGTCCTACCTCTGTAGGCATGGTTCGAAATTAGCATTTAAAAAACCTTTGAAATTCACAGAAAAAAACCATAGGTTTCAGGCATGTTATAGTTAGAAATTAGCATTTAAAAACCTTAGAAATTCACTGAAAAAACCATAGGTTTCAGGGGTGTTATAGTTATTTGGACATTTCACTCGTACAAAACCACAGAAATTCCCCAGTTATAGTTAGTTGAGCTAACTATAACTCACGTGCCGCAATGCACTGCTGATAACATCACATATTAGATCACTCATGACATGGTCAGTGACATCACTCATGACATCACTGATGACATCTCAAATGACATCACTGATGACATCATCCTTGTGATAAGAGTGGCAGACCTCTTACCCTAATATAACCTTTGATACACACACTCAAAAATAAAAAGTAACATTTTCAAAACAATGGACATACCAATAACAGTTACAACACACCTATTCAGTAATTCCAAGATCTACACAGACATCCACTCATTCACCAACAGTCCTATACAGTCTCTCATACATGTACTCACTCATCATATGTACTCATACACCTATGCATCCTGTTACACACCGCCACTCATCCATAGCGTTACTCACACACAGTCACACATGCAAACAAAACATCAAACATCTATTTACTTGCATATACAGTTATACACAGACCACCGCACTTACTTCTACAGAAACTTACTCTCTTAAACAATCACTTATAGAAACACATACTTATTTATACAGGAACTCTTCCAATCTCTCACTCTCACATTTATTCACTTATATACACCAATACTCACATATACTAGATCAAAACATATGTAGTTACTCATAAAGACACTATTGAGACAGTAATTCACTCACTAACACACCTATACACACACTCATCACCCATACAGTCCTGCACACATGCTGTCTTCAACACATACAGTGAGTCACTAATTCATGCATCTATACACTAAGTAATACCCCCACCAAACCATAAATACACTCATAATGATACTCAAAAAAGCAACTAATAACCCATCTAGACACTCATGTAGCTACTCACCAACCCATGCAGCCACTTATACACAAAGTGAGAGACTGATATAGATATTTACATATTTAAACATTACTCACTAACCCATGTATTCACTAAGATGCACTTAGTCAGTTATACAATCAATTTTACCAAAAAAACATCCATTTAGGCACATATATGCCCATTTATTCTTCCATCAACCTTGAGATATACATATATAAAACATTTAATTTTCAGAAAAACACACATTCACATGATGATTTCATGAGTGATGTCACTGACCATGTCATGAGTGATGTAATATGTGACGTCATCAGTAGTGCATAGCAGGCGCAAGAGTTATAGTTAGCTGAACTAACTTTAACGGGGGAATTTCTATGGTTTTGTACGAGTGAAATGTCCAACTAACTAACGCCCCTGAAACCTATGTTTTTTCCAGATGAATATATATATATCAAAAACTACTGTGGCTACTAGGAAAGCAAAAGAGCCACCAGATATTGCCTAGTGGTACGCCCAGCTCTGGTACTACATGATTAAAAAAACACTCTCATGGAACCTCAATGAGGACAACACAGACTGTGAATTCTACTGGGAACCACTACTTAATTTCCTATTGGAAGGCCAACCAGTGTGGGCTTACCCACAGAGCTCTTAACCTCTGTTGAAGCTCCGCACAATTAAACAGTTCATTTATGATGGCCACTGCCAGCAGCTTCATGCACTTTCCTTTAGCTAGGAGTTGTAGAACCTTGAAATGTGTTTGTCTTATGGTAACAGTAGATACCCTGCTTAATTAACACCTGTATGGTCACATCTTTCTGGGGGAAGGGCAGGAGGTGGGGAGAGGCGGGTGGGAATGTTTGGGGCAATTTGTTCACTTTTTGCATTTCTGTTCCATTTCAACTTATTACTTTGGGACCTACAGCCACTCATTGCTATGATGTTAAACTTACATGGTTAAAAAACAGGGAAATAAAAACAAAATGCATCACAACTGCTAACTCAAAGAGGCAAATGCAGGAAGGCCAGAAGGACTAACAAAATAACTTTTAACAGTGTCCATAGCGTGGTCTTGCTGGGCCAAAGACAGTCCAAAACGTAGTATGGCAGAGGTTAAGCTTGGTCCTGCCTTCAAGTCACAAACTTTGCCCAGCATCCACAGCAGATCAAAGTGATAGACAGAATGGCATGAATGGAATTTTGCAAGATATGGTTCGGCTCCACTTATAGGACACAGTCAGCAACCTACCAATAGCACCCTGCCATCAGAACTTGGGGAGGGTGACAAATTACACATGCATGCTGCCATCAATGCCTACACACAGTTCTCAAAACACCAGTCTGGGACCCATCCAACTCAGTAGTCTGTGATGCATATAATTAAGATTAGCAGATGTTATGTAGTGACAGATCTCAGCACCAACATCTGACAGATTCCTGAACGACACGTGCATGGCTTTCAAATAGTCAACATAAGGAAAATGTTACTTACTCAGAAAGCATGTGTTCGTGGCATGTAGCGCTGTAGATTCATATGCTTAGCATATTCTTGCTATCTAGAGCTAGTCTCAGAAGTGTGCAAGTTGTTGTTCTTCAAAGAAAGTCTTTTGAGTCACGAGGTATAGTGATTCCTACTCTTGCTTGTAATTCGCATGGTCCTAGACTACATAGTTATATTTTTTTCCGTAAGGCACGTTAAGGATGGACTGTAAAGGATAGTGTAGTATAGTGAGATGACCATGCAAAACTAATGTAATATATAAGTAACTGCAACCAACAGAAGTTTCCGGGGAGGAGGCTGGGCGCAGGTGAATCTACGGCACTGCATGCCACGTATTACTGGCTACTAACATTTTTCGTTCAAGGCATGTGTGGCTATAGATACACATGCTTAACATAGACTGTAAAGCGGTTGCAGTTGTTTGAAATAGTGTATGTAGAACCGCTCAGCCTACATGAGCTGGTTGACGAGCCATGACATCTACACAGTAATGTTTTGTAAATGTATGCGGTGTAGACCATGTAGCTACTTTACATGCGTCAGCCATAGGTACTTTTTTCATAATGCCATTGAAGCTCCTATTTTGCAAGCAGCGTGAGCTCTTGGAGGGATAGGTAGAGTTCGTTTGGCTTTGGCATAAAAGGTTTGGATGCATTTGACAATCTGAATGAAATGCCTGAATTAGAAAGGGCCCTTCATGTGTGTAGTTTTTAAAAGGCAATGAAGAGTTGTTGCGTCTTTCTAAATGATTTGATCAATCAATATAGTACATACTGGTCCTTTTAAAATCTCAAGTGTGCAGAACCGCTCGGCCTACGGGCTTGTTGACGAGCCATGACATCTACACAGTAATGTTTTGTAAATGTATGCGGTGTAGACCATGTAGCTACTTTACATGTGTCACCATAGGTACTTTTTTCATAATGCCATTGAAGCTCCTATTTTGTAAGCAGCGTGAGCTCTTGGAGAGATAGGTAGAGTTCTTTTGGCTTTGGCATAAAAGGTTTGGATGCATTTGACAATCTGAATGAAATTCCTGAATTAGAAAAGGCCCTTCATGTGTGTAGTTTTTAAAAGGTAATGAAGAGTTGTTGTGTCTTTCTAAATGATTTGATCAACCAATATAGTACATACTGGTCCTTTTTAAATCTCAAGTGTGTAGAGCTCATGCCACAACCGAGTCAGGTTTTGGGAAAAATATTGGCAATTCGATTTAGTGCCTGAAGAACACGGACAAGTGAAGTGATAGCAATTAAAAATGCTACCTTCAAGGATAAAAGCTGGAGGGGGCAAGAGTGTATGGACTCAAATAGAAGGTGCATTAGACTTATTTACACAATACCAGGATGAAGTGCTCTAAGATAATGTATCTGTTTAGAGAACTGAGGTCCAAAATTGGCCTTAATGACCCATCCTTTTTGGGAATAAGGAAGCAGTGTGAATAGACCCCCTGTGTCTTGCTGGTGTAATGGCACCGATTCTATGGCTCTCCTTTTTTAACAGTGCTTGAACTTCCTCTCTGAGTAATTTTTGATGGTGTGTTGAGTTTCTTATACGAGGTGGAATATTTGGAGGTGTGAACATGAGCTTCAGACCATAACCAGGTTGGATAATATCCAACACCCACTGGTCGGCGGCGATGTTCTGCAAGGTGTCAAAGAACCCTTGTAGTTGACCCTTGACAGGTGTTTTGTGATCGGTGGGGAAGGTTGGTAAGTCCAGGTTTCGTGGTAGAGGCAGGCTTGGTGAAACAGCCCTTACCTATAACCCTGGTATTATTGCCATGAATGAGAGCTTATAAAAGTTGGAGGATGTTTTGGCCTGGGTTAGCTGGTAGGAGTTGGAGGTCTCAGGTTAGGTGGTTTTAGATCCTCCACAATAAGAGGAGCAGCGAAATGAGCCATGCAGTGATTGTGTTTGCATTGCCCAAATGTCTTTAACGGTCTGATTATGCTTCTTTATCTTTTCTAGAAGGGAGTCAAATTGAGGCCCAAAAAAGTGTTCCCATCACAGGGAAGAACCAAGAGATGTTGTTGAACCTCAGGTTTAAAACTTGAGACTCTGAGGCAAGCATGTCTCCGAAGGAGGACGCTTGAGTTTATGCCTCTAGGTGCGGTGTCAGCCGCATCAAGGGCGCAGCGAATCATGGTGTACGAAATTATCTTTCCCTCCGTGGAAATAAGATATGCCTTCTTTTTGTGTTTCTTTAGAAAGATGTTGGAGGATGTCCTCAATTTTGTCTCAAATGTGCTCTGTTGTAGCGGGTTAAGAGGCCAATGGAGTTAGCAATTCTCAAATGGTTGGCATACTGTGCAGCCACTTTCTTATCCGCAGCATCTATTTTCTTACTCTCTTTATCAGGTGGGTGCGGTCTCACCAGATATTTGAGGGCTAGCCCTCTTATCGGCTGTGGCACCACCTACAAGTGGGAGTTGCCCGTTAATGTTTGTGGGGTCACTGGGTAACGGTTTGTATTTCTGATCAACCATGGGTGTGATAACTCTGGACCTGACAAGGTCATTGAAAATATCAAGTGTATGTCTGAGCGTGCCTTTGAGCATGGGCACATATTGTGCTGAACATGGAGTAGAGGAGAGCGTTTCAACCAAAAAAACATCCTCTAAAGCCTTCTTGTGTAGTGGGACCTTCAGGAATGTAGCCGCCCTACCTCACAGGTCATGGTAGGTGGTAGTGTCATCAGAGGGGAGGGGATGTATTTGCAGGTGGATCCGCATCATGAGAGTCCCACAGACCATCCTGCGGTGGGATGGAAAACTGATCTTTGTACCTCCGTCCCTTGTATATGAATGTATTGAACCCTCATGTGAGTCTGTTGTAGGGTGAACAGGCGAAATCGGTAGTGATTGTAGGAAGCTGGGTTTCTGTTGCAGTAACCCCCACACTTTTTGCAAGACTACTGATGCACTTTGACTTGATGTGCCCTGGGTCACTGCCAATCAGGTTCCCAGGGCCTGTGTTCTTTCCCAAAACTGTACCTTGTAACCCCAATTAGCACCTCTCTGGCCATATGTCAGTCCCTTGTAAAAGGTACCATGGGTACCAAGGGCACTGTGGCCAGGGAAAGCCTCACAGCAGCACATATTGTGCCACCCTTAGAGGTCCTGTACCTTAACACACACACTAAATACACTGCCATTGCAGTCGTGTTTTGGTGCAGAACAAAGTGAAGAGTCAACATGGCACACATACCTGAGTGCCATGCCTACAACCCACTGCCTATGGCAGAGGTCAGCCACCCCTCTAGCTGGGTGTACTATGCCACTGGTGAGGGTACAGGTGCATAAGCCCTGTACCCCTACAGTTTCTAAGTCCATTCTTAGACATTGTAAGTGCAGTAAAGCCATAAAATAGTATATGGTTTGGAATCAAACTTCTCAGCATAATAAACCCACACTGATGCCAGTATGGGATTTATTATACAATGAACTCACAGGGCATCTTAGAGATGCCCCCTGAAAAACGACCGGACTCTGGTGGATTCCCCGACTGGTAAACAGCAGCCTGCCACCAAAAGACATGTTTCTGGGCCCCTGGGAGACTTTGCTCCCTGAGCTCAGAAACAAAGCCTTTCCTGGGCAGAGGTGTTCATTCCTCCTTCAGGCCAGGAAGAGCCATCTGTAGCAGGGGAGCTTCACACGCCTTGACACCTTTTTAACACGACCCCCAGCCTCTCCTGCTATCAGGAGCAGGCCCCCTTCCTGTCTTCCCTCCTTTTCGGCAGGAAGACAGGCAGGAACAATGATCCAGCGCAGAAGGAGTTCCCACCTCTGCCAACCCCAACCCTCAGGTGGGTCAGGCGAGGTGAAGCTCACTCTTCAGTGCTTGCCATCTTGCAGATGGTAGGCACTCTCCAATCAGGATTAGGGACTGTGCCCACCCCCGACGTGGGGTGAGCACACCACGGGTGTAGTCATTGGCTACTGACCTCGAGACTCCTAAAACGCCCCCTAAATACAGTATTTAGGGGGGCAGCCCTAACTAAGAAGACAGATTCCCGCAATCTAAGGAGGACGAAAGAAGACGCCCAACAGAGGAAACTGCAGAGATGAACTGACTTGACCCCAGCCCTACCGGCCCACCCACAGTTTCCAGAGATCCTGCGCCAAAAATCACCTTGTCCTGCAGCCGGCGACCTCCAGAACCCCTGGGAGGACTGACTGCCTTCAGCAAATACCGGATCTCCTGTGAACAGCAGCTCTGTTCAAAAGAAACTCCCAAGACAGACTCTGAGCCTGCTGAGGACAAAGAAACACGATGACTGGAACCACCACTGCACCCGTCGCCTACAGCCTGAGTTCGAGTGGCACACCGGTACAGCGAGGTCCCCCAGCACTCCAGAGTCCCAGTTCGCTGTGGATTGAGCCCTCCAGGAACCCCAGACGTCGCCTGCAGCCTCTGCGTTGAGCACCCCCCAACCGCAAGTGGCCCGGTAAGGTGAAATCAGACCTCAAAAGACACCCCTGCATCCAGCCGCCCTGCGCCCTGGACTAGAGACCCCGAGGTACACCTACGTCTTGAGCCCTCCAACTTACCTACCCAGCTGTTGGCTCCTCCCGAATGTTTTCCTGGACCGTGCCTGCAGCCAATACCCAAAACCGGCAACTCACATTGAAGATAACAGGGCAACCAACACCAAAACAACACCCTGCAATCAGCTGCCCCTGAGCTGCTGCGGGTGCACCTTGTGTGCCAACTCCGATCCCCCTTTGCCCTGAGCCTAACTCCAGGAGCTATGCTCCCACAACTCTGTGGCCTGCTTGGAGGCAGCCACCAACCAGACAACCCCTATCCCCCTTTGGATAACATTGGGCCTCAGCACTCTGCACCCGGCCGCCCTAGTGCCGGTGAGGGTGTTTCAGGAGTGCATCCTTGACCCTGGGGGAACCCTGGTTCTAACCCCTGAATAACAGCTCCCACAAACTTGTACTTACCTGCAAACTGTTAACTTACTTTTTCTCCATATGAATACACTGACTGCTTTTCCTTGGAAATTGTTCTAAGTGTGAAGGTTGGTTTGTATGAAACACTGAAAAACTGCAAATGTACAAAAACTGATTAACTTACCTCTTCTCTAGGAAATGTCCCAGTGTGAGATCTAAGCATACCACACTGAGTAGAAAAAGTAACTTAAAGAGTAATCTAAAAAGTAATCTGTAAAGTAATTTCTAAACATTGACTTACCTGTAATTCAACCAACTGCATTTGAACAACCTGCATTCAACTGTAAATAACTGAATAAGAATTTGCAAAGTATTATTTCACTTACCTGCACCAGGCTTGGCTTGGTTCTAGAAATAAAATAACTACATATTTTTTTATACAAACAAAATGGTCTGAGTTCAGTCTGAGTGTGTGACATAATTTGCTGCCTGAGTGTGTACAACAAATGCTTAAAACTACCCTCTGATAAAGCCGTACTGCTCGCCCATACTACCACAAATAGAGAGTAAGGTGCTAGCTACCTTTACCTCTGCCAACCTTTGGGGTTCCACTGGACTCTGTGCACACTATACCTCATTTTGGTATAGTATATACAGAGCCAGCTTCCTACAGTGATGTAGTGTGGTGCTCAACAGGCACTGGTGGTGGGTTAAAGTGCAGTGGGATGGTAGCCTGGTCTTTTTTAGGTCTCGCCTGTCGATGCGCATGCGCATCGAGCAAGCGAGACTATAGGGGCTCATCTACTCTTTATCTAACTTGCAAGGAATCGTGGCGATTCCTTGCAGTGCCCGTGACTTTTAAGCTCAATGCGCATGTGCATTGAGCTTAAAAGCGCGTGCACAGCCGCCCGCATTCCTCCGACACCTTTGAAGTGAAGCTTAGCTTCACTTCAAAGGCCCGGCTTCTTCACACCCACATGCCGCTCTGCCCCGCTCCGCCCCCTCCCCTGAGTCATCCTGCCTGCCCTCGACGTTCCCCCCGCCCCCTCCCGCCACGCAATGCCGAGAGCTTGTATGAGTATGGAACTCCTCCATGACCTGAAAGATCCTTATAAAGTAGGAAAAGGACTCCATTAGCCCTAATAAAAGTGTTTTGTTCCGGTCAAGAAAAGGTGTCTGTTCAAAGTCGTAATTAAGCAAATGGAAACGTCACACAAGGAATAAACTGAAAATTGGTCACCTTACGACTTACGTATATCAGTTCAGAGTACTATGCCCGCTGTTTCATTAAACTGCTTTCAATTGAGAAGGTAAGACCACCATTCATCACACACAGGTACAATACATTAACAATAATTATCGCACCCATATGTGCTAAACCCACAACTTTACAGCTATTGTATTTTATAGAAACGTACCGTTAGCGCGTTGTTTTGCGACTATCCCACGTGTTTCAAAAGTTAACGTTCAGGAGCAAGGAAAGCAGCTGTGCGAGGAGTCTATCAGAGAGGTAGGGGTGACGCACGGAATCTTTATTTAAATAACACTCCGGAAGCTACGCACTCCACTCTCTAAGGGCCGACAAAAATATGAAAGCTTCTCTAGCAGAGCTGCCGTACACATCGATTTCCATTACTTTTGGCAGCCATCTTGAAATGGGTGACATCACGTTGGTCATAAGAAAACTCACGTCGTTTTACATCTAATCTCGCGAGATTATCGGCCATATTGAGTTTGGATTATATGTATAAACTATATACGCTATAGTGGGGAGTTGGTCATTTTCAACCCATTCCTAAACTGTAACGAGTTCGGAAACCTAGCTTGTACTCGTCTTCCGCTCTTGCTTCCGTTTAATGCTTTTGCCTACCGTCCTTTGTACTTGCTTTTGTGTATCCCAAGGCTATGTGTGAGGGTAAATTTAGGTCCAAGGACGCAGTCCTGTTGCTGCTTCGACTTCTGACAGCTTCGTTCCCACGGAAACGGCGTCTGAGATTACAGCCGCAGAACCACATTTACAGCAGAACATTGCACAGCTTCGTCGACCCGCAGGATTATAGCCCATACCTGCAGCCATGAATAACTGTGACCTGGACAAACTAGCTATCTCATCCGGTAAACTAGAGCCTGCCTTCAAACCCGGCATTACCAAGTACAAGGCGAGCGTGAGCAGCGCAGTGCAGAGCATCAGCCTCAGTTTGCAGACTAGCGATACCGGCGCCTCGTACAGTATCCGCGTGAGTCCAACCCTGATTGACACAACACTCGCGCTGCCTTGCTGGGGTCAAATTCACTTTTTAACAGTTTGTCAACTTTGATTTATTTGTAGTTTTTCACATGAACAATGCCCAAACTCCATTGCAAGTCAGTTGCTTAATAACCTTCTTCTTCACAAATTTTGGCAGTGGCACAGATAGAGCACTCTGGAAGAACACGGAAGCATGGGAGCCACGTTCACAAAAGTATTGATGGGGCCTGGGTCACTTGACCACATTTTGAATATACAATGGAAAGAATTGCGACGCTGTTAATTTCGTTATAATATCTCCGCTCCCTCCTTACTGCATATGCACTGTCCTCTACTTCTAAACCGTTCTGATCACTACTAAACACTTCCTGCGTAGTTATGTAGCTGTGTAGTCCATCTCAATGGGTCCCACTGCCAGTGCTTCACAGCCGAACCACGGCTTCCCCCATTATCCCTTCCCCACACGATCCTATAGTACCATCCACTTTCGAGCAAGCTGTGTGACCAGAACAGTGTGTAAATAAAGAAATATTTAATCCGCACCCCATGTAGAAGCAACTTGAGTTAAATATTCTAAAACCATGTAATAAGAAGGTTCCAGACCAATATACCCCTTTTTTAAAATACAAAATATATTGAATTATAGATATGTGACGGTGTAATATGAGGGGTTTTCACCGTAGTTTTGAATGACATCATATAGCTAAGAGCGAAGCTCGAGTGTTCTATGACGTCACTCAGAACCCTGAATTGAAAAATATCCACGTAATTAACGTTTTACCCATCTATAACTTTATGTTATGTATCTCCATCAAAACCTCCTGCCCCTGTTTTCAAATGCTATGAAGGGGCAGATGAGTAATTGAGGAGTCATGCATAACCTGGCCTTTCATCCCTTTACCAAATCTATAAAATGAAGGGAAAAAAAACCTTACCTCCCACCCTCACTCACTCTCACTCTCACTCACCCTCAACCCCTCACTCACCCTCAACCCCTCACTCACCCTCACCCTCACTCACCCTCAACACCTCACCCTCACACAGTGCAATAGGTCTCAGAGGATTTTTAGTTAAAGCTTTTACAATTGTTTATGGCTTTTTTGATTTGTAATTCTTTAGCATTGGCTACAAGAAATAAAAATGCTAAAGATTTACAACAAAAAACCCATAAACAATTCTAAAAGCACTAACTCTAATGCTGCGAGACCTATTGCATTTCCAATGCTTGTTCTTCTTTGGGGGAATGGGAACCTCTAAAGCTTCTTCAAAAGACAAACGTCTTCTTGCCGGCTGTGCCCCTGAACGAGGAGATTTGGTAATGATACAGGCAGCGTCCAGATGTATCAGAATGTGCTCCTGGGGTGAGTCCAAATCCTGCTGGAGTTTTTTGAGCTCTGGTTTCACAGACGCCGAAGGATGTGTAGAAAAGGTATACATTTTTTACTACGTCCTGGATTTCGACACCAGAATTTTTGGTTCCGTAGCTGGCTTTTTAGGTGCAGAGCAGGAAAGGTGTTTCAGCTCTAAAGGTCCAAGGGAGTCCGATGTAGTAGGCTTTGGTTTAGGACAGGATGGCAATGATGTTTTTTCTGAGCCCAACTGAGGCTGGGTGTGTCTAAAACAGCTGATACGAGCCTACCATGGACCAATGACCATCAGTCTTTGGTCGATCAGGGTGAGGCAGGTGACTCTTTGCAGAGACGTGCTGTGTTCCGGGGAGAAGTGGAGGAGGCACCATACTCATGGATTGCCCTGAAGTGATAGTTTCCATGTCCATGTCTGAACCAGAGCTGTGTTCCCGGAGAGAGGGTGCCCTCGTCAGAAGCAGATGGAAGGGCCTGAACCCTCTGTTCTGGATATTCCTAATAAGAGGTCTGATGTGTCTTCAGTGCTGCGTCGGAACATCTCTAAGAGTCAAGCTCTTCAATCTCTAAGCATCTTCTTTGATCGGAAAGACCTGCACGCCTCACAGGTTGCTTCCTCATGTTCACGGGAAAGGCACAAGATACACACCTGATGGAGATCGGTGCATGGAAACTCGGTGTGGCAAAGAGGGCATAGCGGAAAGGCATCCATTCTATTAGCGAGTGGACATCTCTTTTAAGGAACGCCAAAGAGGAATTCTGCAACATAAGTTGAAGGCCCAAATGAGCCGCACCGACTCGAGTCACGCGGACGAATTCTACGTCGATGCACTTAAGTAATGTAAAGAGATAAATTCGCAATCGAAACAGAACCAATGGTATTCAGGAAAGCAACTGACAATGGTGTCGAACCGGAGCAGAGGAGCACACATTTGGACTAGAAGGTTGAAAAAAACAATCTGACAATTGAGTCGAGAAGCATGAGCATTACAAGCAAAAGGAGGAGTCACTATACATTGTGACTTGAAAGACTTCCTTCAAACAAAACCAACTTGCACACATTAGAGTCCAACACTAGAAGGCAAGATTATGATAAGCATGTGCATCTACAACCACACATGCCTCGAACAGATTTTCAGCACTCATCTCTGCAAGAGAAAAAGGCTGGAACCCAGTTAGGTTTGATATGTCATACATTTTCAGTGACGTAAAGTCTTTGCGTCATCTCAGAGGTTATAATTGCCTGTATCTTAAGTGCTTCAAGTCTTTAAATTCATGCTTGAAGTTATTACACTTGAAAAAAAACACTAATTCCTGAAATCAAATATACTTAACTTTATTGCTGCTTGCTGCAATGCAGGTTTTTGCATTTCATTTAAAGTGATAGTGTTGTACTGTTCCTACTTTCTCAGTAATACACTGTTTAGACAACATAAGCATCACAACTATGTGAGACTGAGTACACTCATACTATCAGAATATGTGACTTAATGCCCCTTAAACTGACAGGGCACCGGACGGTATCTGCAACCTCAGAACATGACAACGGAAATCGTGGCAACAGATTTTACCCTTTTGTTAGCAGCTCAGGCATGGCCAAAGGGAGACTCAAGAAGTACACAAACTGCCATTTCAGACATTTATTAAAGCAACTGTACTCATGTGTACAACACGTGTGATGCAATGATTAACGGAATGGAGCAAAATAATGTTACCAGCTTTTTAAGAATGGTGAAGAGAATGAATAATTCAACCATTGTGACTTTGCATTAATTTTTTTAATACATTATTGCACTCCTACATACTGCTGTCTATCCTATAGAGCATAGGGTGAGCAGGTCTGCCAGAATACCTTAGAGTGATCTGACTCCCTATTTACCAGCCTAATGCCATTGTTAAACTATCTACCCAGAGCTGTAGCTGAACAAACAAACAATATTTTGTGCAGTGTACTAAGTCCTTGTACAGAATGTTCTGAGGCCAGATAAAATGCCTATAAACAAATGTAAATGTAAGCAAACCATTTCTGAGTACATTATCTCATGAGGCCATGCAAGCAAATGTGTGTTAAAACTCATTATCATGAAGGATGTCAACTTTAAATGTGATCATGAAAAATGGAGGGGCTTACGTAATTTCATGACATCAACCACAAGCATTTTCACTATTTTTAATGTCTGCCTTCATCCATCAAACATTACATCCATGCATAAGGAATATACTTCTGTAATGGTGGCAACAACATGGATTATTTATGTCTCCATTTCAAATGATTAATCTAATGAGGAAGGCCAATGGAAGAACTTTTGATATAAAACTATTCTGCTTAACCCTCACTTTTGTCCTGAAACCAATACATTGATGTTCACAACATGATTCACAAATGATGAAAATCCAGAAACAGCAGAACAAATGTTAGTTTTGATAGTTACCCAAACAGTTTTTTTTATAAAGCCCATTAGAAAATCTTTAAAAAAAAATCATTTTTGTGGGACTTGCTCAGAAATGATACAGAGAGGTTGTGCTCACAACATACCTTGGTTAAAAGGCCCATCTCAAAAGTAATGATTTCATTCGAGGTTCGATTCAATAGATAGTATCCAACATTTAGAACCCTTGAGAACATTCCTTAGTTACAGTATCTACATTTTATAGAGTCAAATTATAAGAAAGTCTCTCCACTCTGATATCCGAGTACATCATTCCAATTCTTATCACTCCCCAAACAAACCATTATATTTTATGGTTAAAGAGGATTCTACAAATCAACATTACAGTGAGAAAAGTCCCAAAATATATTCCACAGGTTGTGACTAAAGGATAATATCTTTGTAACCCATGACACTTTTTTGTATAGGTTGTTAAAGGCTCAAATGCAAGATCTAAGGACAATCCAAAAGAGCAAGCTACTTATTATTGATACTCTAGTAGCAGATTCCTCACCGTTTAAATTGCCTCAAGTGCCAAACAGGATATGAAACCTTTCAAAACAACAGATTTTTATATAGGCACCACTTCGCAATGCTGGTGTTAGTTTCCCTCAGAACAGACAGACTGCATCAAATATTGATCAACAGGCCCTTTTCAGAACCATAAATGTATGCTACACAGATGCATAGGAGGGAGGGTGGTGAGTAATCTGCAGTTCGATTATTCACCAGAAAAAAAGTGTTATTGAAGGTAATTAACCGTTTTTGCATTGGTACAGGCAGTTACTTGGCCAGAAAAAACACTTGGCCAGAAAAAACACCAGACCACCACAGCATCATTGCAGCATGGGGTCTGCCCCAGTCCTGGGCCACTTTAAATGCCAAAGCTGCTCAGTGTGTGAACTTACTACCAACACCAAAGTGTTCAAATACAAAGACAGAACTCATACCCTAAAAAACCACACCAACTGCAGGTCCACCAATGTTATATATGCCATTGAATGCCCATGCGAACTCCTCTACATTGGCCAAACCATCAAAAACAGGATTGTACAACATAAAAGCCGCATTAATTGTAAAGTGACCACAGCGCCCTTGGTAAACCACTACCTCGAAAAAAAACATAAGGACACAGACATGAAATGGCAAGTTATTGAACAACTGACACTACCCACAAGAGGTGGTGACATCCGATACCTCCTGAATAAGAGTGAATGCAGGTGGATGACCCTTTGTGACTCCGTTAATAACGGATTAAATACCATTGATGAGTGGAACAGCACTATTACAATCTGACATCTCCTCTCTGTAATAATGGACTGTCTATCGTTAAACCCATGTCATCCTTGAGAGAGACATTGCCCATCCCATTGTCTCTCCACTGTATCTCTGTCTAGCACCACTTATGTATGCTTAATCATGAAATCCAAATGTAAATATAATGCATGTACTTTATTGTAGATTTGTTTCAATTTATTGCATATTAGTTTTCACTTGATGACATCAGTATTCAGGCACTCCTGAGTCACGTGCTCTTCTTTCTCCTTTTAATTGCCATCACCCCGTGACTACCTGATTGTCCCCCCTTCGACCGCGTCTGCTCCTTTCTGCCTCCGATCATGTGAGCCTCGGTTCCCGAGCTCTTTCCGTGACAGGAGCCCCGCCCCTTTTCCCACCCCTCTCCTCTGCTCCCATCCCTTCCTTTCTACCATACTCTGGTAGTTCTACGTCATCGGGCATGCTAAATCGACCAATCTCTATTTAACTTGCTCCCGGGAACCTGATTGCCATAGCAACTCCCGGACAGCGCTTTACTCGCTCGTGAAAATACCTCGAAGCCAGGTAATGCTCCCCGTCGGCTCCCTTTGCCAACTCGAAACTAAGTTTCTCCTGATCCACAGCGATCGCTGACCCACTCCCCTTTTTCCATAGATTGACTCGCCTCACCCTAAGGACTTCGCCGAGAACAGCTCTCGCTCTTCCAGGGACCGAATGGCCACTGGTTTTCCTACCCGGTCTACTAACTCCTGGTAAGTTCCTTTACGCTTCTTACCAGTGGCTCCAGGTACTCCTTAATCCCGCCACATCTGAACCGATCGCATTCCGATGGACAGCTATCACTGACCCCTCCCACTCGTCACAGATTGACTCGCCTCCCCTCAGATTACGCCGAGATCTGCTCTCGTCTCTCCACGGGCCACATGGTTCCGGACCATCTCTGCCTTTACTCCTAACCTCTGGTAAGTTCCTTTCCACCATCGCACCCCAACTCCGGAACATCATCAACGCCTCCTTCAACACCGCCACCTTACCGGAGAGCTGGAAGCACGCCGAGATCAGCGCCCTCCTGAAGAAACCTACTGCGCACCCCACCGATCTCAAAAACTTCCGCCCCATCTCGCTCCTCCCTTTTCCTGCTAAAGTCATCGAGAAGATCGTCAACAGACAGCTGACCGCCTTCCTCGAGACGAACGGATCCCTCGACCCCTCGCAGTCCGGCTTCAGAGCCAACCACAGCACCGAGACCGCCCTCATCGCAGCCACCGACGACATCCGGACCCTGCTCGACAAGGGGGAAACAGTGGCCCTCATCCTCCTGGACCTCTCCGCTGCGTTCGACACGGTCTGCCACCGCACCCTAGTCCAGCGCCTCAGCAACATCGGTATCCAAGAGAAGGCACTGGAGTGGATCATCTCGTTCCTCGCCGGAAGAACACAAAAGAGTCCACCTCCCCCCTTTTCGCTCCGAGGCCACTGAAGTCATCTGTGGCGTCCCGCAAGGATCTTCACTCAGCCCCACCCTCTTCAACATCTACATGATACCTCTCGCAGCCATCGCACGCCAGCACAACCTCAACATCATCTCTTACGCCGACGACACCCAGCTGATCCTCTCCCTCACCAGAGACCCCGACACCGCCAGAACCTGCCTACACGAAGGGATGAAAGACGTCGCTGAGTGGATGAAGGACAGCCGCCTGAAACTGAACTCGGACAAGACGGAAGTCCTCATCCTGGGATCTTCGCCCTCCGCCTGGGACGACTCCTGGTGGCCCCCAGCCCTGGGTACCGCACCCAAGCCAACCGACCACGCACGCAACCTGGGCTTCATCCTGGACCCCTCCCTCTCGATGACCAGACAAGTCAACGCCGTCTCCTCATCGTGCTTCAACACCCTGCGTATGCTTCGCAAGATCTTCCGCTGGATCCCGACTGAGACCAGGAAGACTGTCACCCAGGCACTCGTCACCAGCCGACTGGACTACGGAAACGCCTGTAGTGTAGTTCCTATTATCCCAATAGGCTCTGCGCATTGGAATAATACCTCCAATAGTATAGACCTAGACCAGACGTTAACTAGGTCTTCTACTGTCGATATTAGACTTAAAGTTTTGGGTTTGCCAGCTAGCTCAGAGTTCACTAGAAACTTTCTCGAATAGACAAGGAGGAGTTGAACCTCCCTGGATAGACAAGAAGGGATTTAGTTTCTGACAACCATAGAACATGACAACTTTGCTCTCCCCTAATCAAGAGTATATCTCTAGAGTCGTGTGAAAACAAAAGACAACTTATTTTACTCAGTCAGTACGTGCATTCTTAGTTTCACCAGATTGTAGAGAAAAGGAAGAGACGGGCGTGTTCAATAAAAGATGGTATTTATTGATCAGTCTCTTCTCGTACAAGAGAAATGAATCGATATTATTGCAATACTTATGGTTAAGTAAAGTGCATACAATAAAAGCATAAGTATAAAATAATACTGTAAAAACATTGATATGGTTTCTAAGCCATACGTTATTTAAAATGGACAGAATAGATACATACATATAAGCATTTGACTAATCGTACTCAACTGGTGCTTCTAACTACGCCTACCCCAGTGTACCTGACCTAAGCCTAATACGTGGGCGGGGATAGAAATTAACAGTTTGAGTTAAGTTTGTTTTGCCAAGTGACTGACTCAAGAATTCTCTGAAAGGGGTTATTCAGTTCTGTACCTTGAATCTAGGATGGTTGAGGGATGGTATCTCTCGTCTGAGGTCTCGATATTCCAAGCTGCCTGCGAGGGCTGCTCGGAAGCGCCGGAGCTGGATTTCTCGGCAGGAGAAAGCAGCGTCTCGTTCTCAGCGCCTCAGGAAGGCGGGGCAGCGCCAGTGGGCTTCGCTCTCTGCTAGGCTTCGGCAAGTCTCGCTGCTCCGATCTCGTCACCACCGCGTGTGTTTGCTTAAGGCAATATCGGTAATATTTATACCTGTAAGGTGTCGAGATTGACGTAAGGATGGACATAGATACGTCAATAAGGATGTCATACGAGCTGGTCGTTAGCACATTCTTTTACTGAAGTTCTCGGGGAAATCAAAACAATGGCCGCAGGGTTTTTCCCAGGTTGTCATAGGTTTGATTTGTTTTGAGAACTCCGTATGCCTTATCAGGGGCTGGAGGAATATTGCTTTGCCTAATTAGATGGCAAGCGTTATGACCTAATCAGATAACGCGCTCCTGTGCCGTGGTCTGGCGTAATCAGATAACGGTTTCTGCATCATGGGATGGCTGCTAGTTAACTCGTTAACCAGAATAGGGTCAGGAATAGGGGGATCGATACAGAACCTATAGGAATACATCACACCCACTCCACGCTAACTATGGCCATATTTACGAATCTAGGCATAGTAAAACACACTGTAGAGTATCGTGTATACCTTACCACCCCAAAATACATATAATGCATTTCGAAATTATGTAACATACGGGAAAAAAATTAGTCATATGTACTATATGCACTCAAGCAGTAGAATAATGCTAAATTAATCACGCATATGTATACATTATTAGTAATTGAATA
The DNA here is from genome assembly GCF_964261635.1 of Lissotriton helveticus. NCBI lineage: Eukaryota > Metazoa > Chordata > Amphibia > Caudata > Salamandridae > Lissotriton > Lissotriton helveticus. Next base: position 305,982,825 of record NC_136069.1, on the reverse strand, counting down.
TGAGAATTACACATCAAATGGCTCTTAATACAGAAGAAAAGTTCGAGACCACTTCATCACAGTTCAAAAATAATTATAAACATACCAGCGGGCAGCTAATGTCTATGAAGTTTCTAAAAATAGAAATTAGTTCTCTAAGAATAGTTCTTACTTTAAGCAGAAGAAAAGTGTCCCGTAAAATTTAACAAAAATATTTTGGGGCTGCTAAAAATTGCTGTCTGTGAACTGGAGAAAAAGTCGAGCTTGCTACTTTATTATTAAAGTTGAAGGCCAAATTCAAGGTGTCGGGAACGCCGTGTGCTAGCTTGTCCAAGAGTCATTATTTCTGCTCTGGTGAGAACATCATATCGTTGAGACTGCTGAAAAAGCTGTCAACAGCTTCCTGTGATAGTTCCACTAATTCGGAAAAGGATGTAACCATGCATTCATGTGCATGATCGTCTCTATTGACGTTTTGATTAGTATTGCTGACAGAAGGTTGTACCTGATCGATGCTGCTTTCATCTTGATCTTCACTACCCCTTAATCGTAGTGGTGAAGTTTCCACGAATGCCGTCATCAGGATTGGCAGCCGTTGAGGGCAGCACAATGCATGAGCCTTTACCGGACCCAACAATGTTTCTGCATCCATTGGCGCATCCGATTGTAGCGTCAGACAGGTGTCCAACACGCATTCTTCTCCGCACAGCATGCACCTTAATACAGGTAAAACACATCTTTGCCATATCGGTCGAAATGATAGAAACCAAGTCATGTTCAGGTCTCTAAGCCGGGTTAGTCCCAGGATTTTTGATATCCGGTCCCGGTATCCAATGGTTCGGATTGTTTCTTCCCTTGTCGCAGGTGTTTTGTCTGTGACATGGTTTGCCATAACGAAATATCAGGACTAAGAATAGGATTCCTGCAATTAGTCCCAAAATGAGGGGAACTCCTCCAAAAATCGAATGGACGAAGTCTGGAAAAATACCCAGTATGGCTTTGAATGGTGTTAATGCCATCGAAAATACAGTCTTAAATACATTTGAGACTCCACTGGTATCAGAAATATTTAAGATTTCATTCAGGATTTCTGCGAAATGTATGGGGGAATTAGTTGATAACAATGAGTGAATCTCTGCAGTCGTCCTTGCGACTAGGAGATCATACGTTTCTTTTGATGACGTGAGCCTGGTCGGCGTCTGAAGAAGCACTGTTTTCATTCTGCTTAAAGTATCGACTCGAATAGAAGTAATTTTCAAGTGAGGCCATGCCCTTGCCTCCCTGTCTGGAAAGGAGCTGGGGAACAATAAGCGTCCACAGCACATGACCTTCGCAGTCGTACTAACGAGATAAGGAACCCCGGGCAGTAGACTACAACATCTGCGATCCACAATTAGAATGTAACTCCCGTTATAGAGTCTTTTAAAGAATGGTTCTATCTCTGTTGCAGGTGTGCCTAGCTGGTGACATGAAAGGTTATTTGAGTTCCCTTCACAGGCTCCATGCAAACTAATTCCATTACACAGAAGTGTACCGCTTAGTGACATCGCACAATTATTGCCACTAAGAAACACTTTCTGTCCTTTATTACTGACACATGCATGTGAATAGGGCAAGTTACATGTTGTCTTAATGTACCCTTTCCCAATTTTTCGTACATGCCAGCCTGTATATATTTTTGGCAGTATTGAAACCTGAAAGTAGATATCGGAATATTAATTATCCCATGTATTATCCATTCAATGACAGGTCGTTCTGACATTGTCAATGGTAATCTCTCGAGTTTCTCAATGCTCAGGATTGTATAATCAGCACCCTTTTGTGCCATACTGATTTGTTTATCAGTAAGGTTAAAGATATGGAATAGTGACGTTGTGTTGATTAAACGCCAAGGCACATAGCCTGAACGCAGGTTTTGTAACGTCCAGCCAAGCTGTACAATAGAACGCAATTGAGACTGACCGTGTTGTAACAACAGTAAGTCTTGCGATATTATGTCGATTGCTGATGACACAATGCTGTCCAATGAAAAGATTCTGGAGGACAGAGTCATTAACCCATTGTCCACTACAGAAAGCGATTTTTCCAAATTAATACGGTCAATTTCCGTATACTTTCTGCTGTCTCAATTTGAGTTATCTTCCAGGCCTCGTTGTAAGCTGCATATATAGAGGCCGCTATGAAGCGTTTTTGACGCTGTTTGCGCGGTCCCATAATGAAATCACGCAAGTCAGCACCATCAGTAAGAAAAGTTAGGTGTTGCTTAATTTCTGTCAGTGTGGAAGTTTGTAGCCATTGAAGGCAGAGTTTGCCCACACTGTAGGTGGTGATTATCCCTGGGTGTTGTCTTTGGGAATATCTAGGGTCTGGCCTGGTCAATGTGAACCCCTGTGTTTTGTTCAGGAATCTGTCTTGACAGTTATTAGTATCTGTGGGCCAGATTAACCATTGTTTCCAATCAGGATTTGTTCTGTTTTGGTTTAATACATAGTTTACGTCTATCTCTTCATCTGCAGAGTTATTGCTGTTCATTGTTGGTTTTGGAATAGACGGTTTATTTAAGTCTTTGATTTTGGCTAATCCAAGACAGGTAGTTTGTTGAATAGTGTCATTCAAGAATATAATTTGTTCTGGGATCATGCAGGCTCTAAACAACGATTCTATACCTTGTACTTGCCATTCTTTTGTACCCCAAACACTTTTTACTTCAACATTTTTGTCCCAATAATCAAAACCAAATGTATTCATTTGTTCAAAAAATGAGTCCGAATATATCAATTTTGTGTTTGTTAGCATGGTTTTTGTTCCTGTCTTATTTGACAATTTGAAATAAAATGTTTCAGCATTACTTGTGTTGAACCCTGAAAAATATGTATATTTGTCATAAACGGTTCTTGAGCTTCCTTTTGGAGGGGTTGCACAATGTTCCCATTGATTATAATTTAAAACATTTCTAGGTTGTGCAGATTTATGTAGAAAATGGTTACCATAGTGGTTGTAGCAGTACATACTATCATAATTAGATAAACCCTGCAAATAATCATGTTTGGTAAATTTAGCAGACATCACTAGATCAGACATCATGTTATTAATACTTTCAAAGTCCCAATCATCAGCAAATGAGTTTGGTTTTACAAAGTCACTCAACGAGATCTTGATTTGGTGTGGATATTTGAGGATTTCTACCGGACCATAAATTTCATAGTCAGTATTGTCCCATGCTACCCCACCCGGTATAGGATTGGCTGTGAAATTGACTGAAGAAAGTTCTCTTTTCTTGACGTGTGAAGACGTGTGTGGCTTGAGGATCAAGTTGATTTTCTGGCTTGCTGTGTCCATTTTTGCATATTTTCCCTCAATGAAGCGTCCCAAACATAGTATCATGATGAGCCAAAGTATCAGGATAAATACACCTAAGGACACCCAAAATTCAGTCCACGGAGAAATCAGATAGGTATCTTTCAGCTGTTTCAAAAGTTCCTTAGCTTTATCTTTAAAAGTTTTTGTTGATGGCTGTGTCTTTGATTCACTTAGATCTTCAGAAGAATCTTCAAAGTTGATGAAGTAGCCGGATGCCGTTCTGTCTATTGTTCCAATTGCTTCAGGATTACTGTTTCTTGCAGATTCAGCATATTCATTTGTTACTTCATTGTAGGTTGGTGTGTCTCTACTAAATGTTTTTATTTGGGTTTTCAGAGGTGTGAGTTCCATTGCATTGTTGCATAGTCCTTGTCGTTGTTCTGTAGGCGTTTCGAATGTGATTAGCCTTTTAGTTAGCACCTCTGTACTTGTAGCAAACCTTGGTGTTCTACTACTTATCGGGAGTCCACTTGGCCTACTGTTTGTTATCGGCCACATGATTGTGGTTTTACCAGGTCGATGGATACAACTCGGTTCTCCTTTTTACCAGCAAGCGGCGGTAGTACAACTGATCTCGTCCCGTTGATGGACAAGACAGGAACTGCTTTTCTGTAAGAAGGCCCAAATTCCTTCTTTACCGCGATCTTTTCTCTGACTAGATCCCCGACTTTTGGAATCCAGACAGGTCTTGCTGGGACAGGTGGTGGTTCTTCAGTGGTTGTTGGCTGCTGTTTCAACTTTATGTTGCTCAGGTCTTTTCTTGTTTCGTTTAAGTCCTGTAAAATAGCCAAACGATCTTTGATATCAAAGCTTTTTTCTTTTACCACTGAAGTCTGACTGTCAAGATCTAAGACTAGCATCCTAGTTCCAAACAGTAATTCGTACGGACTGAATCCCCTCAGAGAATTTCTTGGCAAGTTGTTTAGACTACGTTGGACACTTATTAGATGTTTGACCCACCCAGCTCCCGAACCTAATACCTTTGCTGTTATAGATTGCTTTATGTCTTGGTTTTTTCTTTACACCGTCCCGTATCCCTCAGGAAGGAAGTGAGAAGAATCCCGCTTCGCTATGCTCATTTGGCCGTGCTTTCCCACAAGCTTGAGGGCTAAAGTGAAAACATTGGTCAAACGTAGCATGCTCCTAGCGTATATGCCATTTAGACTCGCAAATCTTGTATAACAGTCCCGACGTCAGCCGAGTGCTGGGGTCTACATTTATAAGTGGAAACTAGTCTTTATTTGTTAATGGGACGCATTATTTACACTTGTTTCACTGATTATTGTTTAGCCCTTATTGAGTGAAACGCCATGGTATTACCCCGTTCCTCTCGCCGCTGCGATCTCTGTTGCAGCCCGGGCATTTTTTTACAAAAATGTGATGATGCAGGCTCATGCCTGGCCACCAGTATACTGATTGTAGTTCTTCCAGTGAATCTTTTAGTTTGAGGTGTCTGAGACCCTCCCCCATATGTGCGTCTGCTATTAACAAAGTTCTCCTGTCCTTGTTTGGAATTACTCTATCCCCCACTCCAGGGATTCGAGCAAAAGGAACGGAGTTCGCATCGATTATGTATGTATATTTGAGTGGATAACTGATCGGTAACGCTGAGCAGTCGCCTTTTGATGACGTTTTCACCGTCAATGTATTTTACTGCACGCTTTTTTCTAGCTACGGAAGCCGATTCAGTTGCTACCGCTGTGGCTTTCTCAGCCAATGAATTCCCTGCAACGTGAACGCCATCACGCTGATGACTCAGTGAATGTATCACGTGAGTCTTTGGTAGTTCTTTTTTTAACAGAACTGATTGTTCCCAAAGCAGTTTTTGTTTTATTGTTTCACCTGTGTCATCTTTGTAACCGTTTTGAATCCATTTCTGTAAATCGCTGTTATATGATTTGACGCAGTAATACGAATCGGACACTATGAGTGTCGGGAATTCACGATCTGCATTATCTAGCGCCATTTTCAATGCTATTATTTCAGTCTGCTGTTCTGAATTAGTTTCTACTGAGTGTGTTTTTGTTAATAGAGGTCTTAGTATACCTCCGCGCCACACTTCTTTTGTAATCTCACATGTGGGGTTGTATGCTTGTTCCCCCCCAAACGGATGGTTGAGCATGTCCGTCTGTATAGATTACACAAGCGTATTGTCGTAATGGCAGAATGTCGATTGGCAGAGGGAATATTCTTTCATATTCTAGATATTTTAGTTCCTCTAGTTCTGGATCAAAGTAGTATTTTACTTTGTCCATTGTAATGGAATTCACCCATTGTATCCATTCCGGATTCAATGCTGTTGTTGGTAAATTACACGGTGTTGTTAATGCCTCAAAGGCTGATTCTGCTGTTCTGACTGTGATGTGTCTACCGTCAGCTTTATCTTTTTCTCTAGCTATTGCGGTTTGAACTGCATGAACAATGTTTTCTTTAATGCTGAATTTCTTTTCAGCTTCAGTGTACAAGTGTGATTTGAATGCAATTGGTACCTTTTCTCCCTCATTAGAGGTCAGGTATGTGAATCCGCATCTTCCTGGGATGACTCGAATCACAAGGTTGCGTGTGTTATCACGTGTTTCTAATTTTGTTTTAATTAACATATCTGTTTGTTAGGATCTCAGAATTTCTGTGTGTTTTTGAGTCCAATTGGTTTTTTTAAAATCTGGTTTTATTAGATCATAAAGGGGTTTGACCCTTTCTGCGTAATTTGCAATGTATGTTCTTCAGAAATTTAGGAAGCCTAGAATTGACTGTAGGTTTTTTAGTGTTCTAGGTGCTTGGAGTACGGCACATTTCTCTAGGAAATTGTCAGCCAGGCTTTTGCCTTCACTTGATAATTCATATCCTAAGAACAGGACTGTTAGATGGGCAATTCTAGATTTTTTAAAGTTGAATTTGTAACCCTCTACTGCGAACCCAAGTATTATGGTGTTCACTCTCTTCAAGTGAGTATCCAAGTCATCATCTGTTAGGTATATGTCATCGACATAAGATAATGCTTCGTCATCATATGTTTGTAGTAACTCCGTTACCCTCGCTGAGAATACTCCTGGGCTGTTCTTGTACCCCTGGGGTAACCGACAGAATTCTTTTTGAGCGCCATTTATTGAGAACGCTGATAAGTATCTGCTCTCTGGTGCTATATTTTGACAAAAGAATCCATTAGAGAGGTCTAATGTTGTTTTATATTTTTTGCGCACTATGTTATTCATTAGTGCAGCACTATGCGAGTTTTGTACTGCAAAAGTTTTGCAACACGAGTTAAGGTGTCTGTAATCCAAAACTAGACGATATGAATTGTCTGGTTTGGAGACAGGAAACAAAGGGTTGTTCATTTGTGAGGTGCAAGTTTCAATCACCCCCTGGTATTCTAGTTGATCTAGAATGTCTTTTACCTGTTTTTTAGCTTCTTGCTTGATTGGATACTGCCTTTGTGCAGTAGGTTGTGATTTTAACTGGATTTTGTGAGGAGGAGAGTCCTCATCCCATCCTACATGATTTTTATATAAAGCAGGAGCCTGAGCTACTGCCCACTTTCTTGCAAGTGTATATTTTTTATGAATTGGAATATGATTTGAGAAGGCAGGCATAATTATTTCTTCGCCATGTGGGCACTCCCTGACAAACTCTGGTGGCCAGTCTTTTTCAGCTAGAAGGATGTCATAGCCCTTGGAGAGATTATCCCAAAAAAGGCCCCTTATTTTTCTAGTCTTATCCCCTTCTATGCGTAAAGTTATTTCATATATTTTGTGAGGTTTGCTAACTCTGGTGTCTGCAGTTTCCACCTGAATGTATTCATTCGTGTCCACTGTCTCCAGATGATTCATAAGGACTTTGCGTGCTATGCTCACTTCTGCTGCGCTATCTAGCATTGTCTGAGCCCACTCTCCGTTTTTCAGCTGTGTCCTCAGTATTCTCGGCATTGTTGAATACTTTAATACTGGCTACCTTCTTTTTTGGAAACTGTAATTTTTTATTTGGATGAGCAGGTTCCTTGTCTTTGGACTTGACGTGCCCTTCCCTGGGTTCCGATCGTCCTCTTCTTTCCGATTTCTGCGAGGAAGTCTGAAAAGATTGAGAGGGACGTGTATCAAAATCTTGATATCTATCAGGTTTCTTTATGTTATCCCTATTTCTAAGGTTGTATTTTTTCACAGAGGGCTCCCTTTGGGGAGACTTGGGTCCTTGGTCCGGAGATCTTTCTCTCCGCCGAGGAGACCTTCCTCTGGACTGGAATCTTTTTTCTTTTGGATTGGATTGTTTGTTTCCATCCCAGTTCTTCTTTTGACTGTTTAGATTATTTTTAATAAATATTTTTTCAGGACTTTCAATTAGTTGGGGCTTCACTGGTATTCCACCCAAACTATCTCTACCTAGTTCTTCATAGGATTTTTCTATAATTCTGGCAATTTCAGCTGGTTGGTCTGCTATATCTGTCTCTTTTAACCTCTGGCGGATCGCCACATTCGCTGCTTCTCCTTTTATGTTGGCTAGTAATATTGCAGAGACCTGCTTGAAGTCTTTTAGTAATTTCATACCGAGAGTTAAAGCGGGTTCTGGACCGTATTCGTCTTGAATTTGTTTTAGCACATCTGGTATTACTGACATGGATGGAACTCCATGTGTTTTTGTGTAAATGGAAGCAAAGACTGTACCCCAAGTGTCACAGTCCTCCACGTGTGGTGCGATTCCCATTGGAAGACAGATAGTCAGAATCCTGTGTTTATCCACAGGGGTGGTGTCTGGAAACACCGCCTCTATTTGGGTGATTTTTTGTGCTAACCAGAATGGTATTTGTTCCCGTTTAGCTGGTACTTTACCTAGGCAGGACTGTATGTTCTGTGGTGTAATTTTATTTGTGTTCCCCTGATGTGGGGTCAGCTGTGGAATTTTAACTACAGGTTGGATGGTTGAAGTCCGCATTACATATTGGACTAGTTGTCTATATATTTTAATTAATTGTTTTAGTTGTACTAAAACATCTGCTGTAGACATTCTTTCGATGTCTGGATGTGGTGTGTATCCGGCTAGGACCGGCCACGTTGCTCCTGGTCTACCTAGTGGACCGAGCCTGGTGATGTGGTTATTATGTTTTAGGGCGCCATTAAACAAGAGCAGATGCTCTTGGAATTTGAGTGGTACTTCCACTTCCTCGAAAGGAGTGTAGGTATCCGGTGGTTCCTCTGTTTTATAACAGTGGAACTCCTTTGTTACAGCATTTGCTGCTGGAAAGTTTATCCATGAATAGAATACTTCTGTCTGCCGATATTCGTGTGCCTCAATTACGAATATGACTGTACCACCTCTTGGTGTCAGTCCATTTTCTATAAGTTTTAACGTTATAGATCTTCTTATGTTGACCGGGATGAGTATTATATCCGGGTCTGCTTCTTGCATAGTATTATCAGCTTCTATTATTTCAGCTGATAATCTAGCTCTCTCTCTTTCATCATCACTGTCTGGCATTTTACTGTCAGGATGGTTATTCTGTTTGTTTGCAGATCAGGTTTCTTGTGGAAACAAAGATGAGATGCACAATATTTTGGAACAGTGTATCCTTCAACGTTGATTGAACCAAAAACCATACATAGGAGTTCCCTCCTGCGAGGTTTGGCGGATTTTACCTCTCACCCACTCCAGACGTCTTTGGAGTATTATGGGAAAAAGGTGTCTGAGTGAAAAAGCACGACTGAGTTACTCTAAAGTCTTGCGTTAGTTTTATCGCCTATCCAAACACGTTGGGCACCATGTAGTGTAGTTCCTATTATCCCAATAGGCTCTGCGCATTGGAATAATACCTCTAATAGTATAGACCTAGACCAGACGTTAACTAGGTCTTCTACTGTCGATATTAGACTTAAAGTTTTGGGTTTGCCAGCTAGCTCAGAGTTCACTAGAAACTTTCTCGAATAGACAAGGAGGAGTTGAACCTCCCTGGATAGACAAGAAGGGATTTAGTTTCTGACAACCATAGAACATGACAACTTTGCTCTCCCCTAATCAAGAGTATATCTCTAGAGTCGTGTGAAAACAAAAGACAACTTATTTTACTCAGTCAGTACGTGCATTCTTAGTTTCACCAGATTGTAGAGAAAAGGAAGAGACGGGCGTGTTCAATAAAAGATGGTATTTATTGATCAGTCTCTCTTCTCGTACAAGAGAAATGAATCGATATTATTGCAATACTTATGGTTAAGTAAAGTGCATACAATAAAAGCAGAAGTATAAAATAATACTGTAAAAACATTGATATGGTTTCTAAGCCATACGTTATTTAAAATGGACAGAATAGATACATACATATAAGCATTTGACTAATCGTACTCAACTGGTGCTTCTAACTACGCCTACCCCAGTGTACCTGACCTAAGCCTAATACGTGGGCGGGGATAGAAATTAACAGTTTGAGTGAAGTTTGTTTTGCCAAGTGACTGACTCAAGAATTCTCTGAAAGGGGTTATTCAGTTCTGTACCTTGAATCTAGGATGGTTGAGGGATGGTATCTCTCGTCTGAGGTCTCGATATTCCAAGCTGCCTGCGAGGGCTGCTCGGAAGCGCCGGAGCTGGATTTCTCGGCAGGAGAAAGCAGCGTCTCGTTCTCAGCGCGTCAGGAAGGCGGGGCAGCGCCAGTGGGCTTCGCTCTCTGCTAGGCTTCGGCAAGTCTCGCTGCTCCGATCTCGTCACCACCGCGTGTGTTTGCTTAAGGCAATATCGGTAATATTTATACCTGTAAGGTGCCGAGATTGACGTAAGGATGGACATAGATACGTCAATAAGGATGTCATACGAGCTGGTCGTTAGCACATTCTTTTACTGAAGTTCTCGGGGAAATCAAAACAATGGCCGCAGGGTTTTTCCCAGGTTGTCATAGGTTTGATTTGTTTTGAGAACTCCGTATGCCTTATCAGGGGCTGGAGGAATATTGCTTTGCCTAATTAGATGGCAAGCGTTATGACCTAATCAGATAACGCGCTCCTGTGCCGTGGTCTGGCGTAATCAGATAACGGTTTCTGCATCATGGGATGGCTGCTAGTTAACTCGTTAACCAGAATAGGGTCAGGAATAGGGGGATCGATACAGAACCTATAGGAATACATCACACGCCCTCTACGCCGGAACCACAGCCAAGATACAGAAAAGACTCCAGCGTATCCAGAACGCCTCCGCCCGACTCATCCTGGATGTCCCCCGACGCAGCCACATCTCCAGCCACCTGAGGAACCTGCACTGGCTCCCCGTCGACAAGAGGATCACGTTCCGGCTCCTCACCCACGCACACAAGTCTCTCCACGACCTGGGCCCCAAGTACCTCAACGACCGCCTGACCTTCTACACGCCCACCCGCCAGCTACGGTCCACCAGCCTCGCCCTCGCAGCCGTACCACGCATCCGAAGAGCCACCGCCGGAGGAAGATCCTTCTCTTACCTGGCTGCCAAGACTTGGAACTCCCTCCCCATCCACCTTCGGCTGACCCAGGACCATCTCGCCTTCAGGAAACAACTCAAGACCTGGCTGTTCGAGCAGTAGCATACCCCTCCCCCCAAGCGCCTTGAGACCCTCCCGGGTGAATAGTGCGCTATACAAATGGCATGATTGATTGATTGATTGATTGATTGATTTCCGCTATTTACCACTGGCACCAGGGGTCCTTTACCCTCTAGCTCCCTACCCTAAATTGGTTTCCCTTTTTTCTTCCTCAGCTCCCAGGCACCGTTGGTACCGAAGATCTTACTTCGGACACGTTAGTTATCCTGCACCGGGACGCCTCCCGAGAAATCCATACAGAGCTCCTACCCTCGGATCCCCTTCCTTGCTACCTCTCAATTGCCTGACAGTGAGCAATTTTTGCCTTCCCTTTCACTAGCCCGATGGACTACCGTCCATGACCGTCACTCTTCCCCTTTAACCAACCCCCCTCTTTTATGTCCCTTACAGCACTGCATCCAGCCCCTTAGTCCTGATGATGTTCCTAACTCTTCTGGATCGAAACGCCGTAGACTACCCAGCAAGATATTAGGCGCCCTTCGCTTAGTGGTTCTCGAAAAAATGGAAAACATAAACTGAACTGTTTGTTAACCACTCTGTTTTTACTCACTGTGTATAATTATTCACCAATACACTTTGCGCCGTCCACGCTGCTCTCACTGTCACTTGTGTCGCCGTAGTGCCACTCACTTTTTGCACTCGTGCACCTTGTACAACTTTGGGCTGTCACTTGTTATTTATTAATTGCAGTGCTGATACCAACTATAATTATCTATGCCCTACATTCCGCGAAATGCTGATAATAAATGATGCCTTGAGCACATATGAAAAATCAAACTGAGTCTCCTTGTTCCTTCATGGATAATGCTGTATAGATATCCTTTATATTTGTCTACAAATAATACCAGTTGGGATATTGTCCATAGTGTTTGTCATAGCCTCTGCAACCACCACATCCTCTTGCACAGTGAACAATTTGTGTTGGCTGCTGTAGAGGTTGCGAGGAAGCCTCTACTCATAAGCGAGACTCAAAAGAATTCTCTGAATTTCCTTTATTGCTGATGGTATTGACTGGCTATAAAGAGCAAACCTAAACAGCTGTCCAAACACAACATGGCTGTCCTCATAACAGAGACAGCTTTTCACCAAAATCAAACAGTGCATCAATAAAGTATGCCTAATCTGCACTAGAAAATACTGTCCTATACAGGTGCCCATGGCAATACCCTCACAGTCAAGCTTGTCCAGGCCAGCCCTCAAAATATATCTAGCCAAGTCTCGTCCGTCTTGGTTTGCCCGAGTGAAGCTGTTCCTGATTTTTTCCAGGATGGACAGTAAGATCTCATTGGTTATATCCCAAAAGGCAAGTGTGTAGCGTCCCATCAGGCAGATGGTGTTCACGGACCTAAGAAACAAAATAGCAGAGAAAAAATCTTTTGCACAATGCATTTTTGCTCTTAGACTTTGTCCAGATGCGCAGTAGTCAAGGTCATGGAACTTATCATGCAGGTGGCTGCCCGAATCACCAACCACCCTGGGTTTTAAGGTTCTGGGTCACAATAGCTGTGTCCCCTGACTAGGATCTAGTGCTCCTACTACCAGACACTGTTTAGACCAGAGTGCCATTTTGGCAAATACTAATGAAAAGCTGAGAGTGGAGCTTCAGATACGCATAGATGGGCGCTAGAAAAATAAAGAAATTCACATTAGTGCGCAGGAGTGGAGCCTTAATATGGCTCTCTGTCGTCACTTCTTGGGGTGGTGCAGGGTCGTCGTATAGCCAATGGCGCCATCTATGTGCACATAGGAAATGTTGCTTCGAATAGTTTGTGATCCCTTCTTGCGTCGGGGTAAATACAAAAGGTAAGAAATCTGTGGTTAGAAGTATCCATTAAAAAAAAAAGTCTTGCCTTTTTTCAACTGAAAGCTTTAAGTAACCAGTCATGCACCAAAGAACAGTGCTCTGAAAAGTTTCACAAAGCTATTTCAAAACCAAATTTGTCCAACACTAATTATAATCAATATACAGCTCCCGCTTTAAAATGCTTTCCTGGGTCCAACGCACTCCCTACAATGTGCAGTAGTACTATCTGATTTCTACTGGAAACAGTCACAAAAATATTTTCACTCGTCCTGCAAGACCATCTTAAATTCTGTGTTGCGACAAACAGGTTGTTCCCTCACAAACCCTAGATGGCCCCTTTGCACAACATTTTTGCACCCTAGTTTCCTGCATGGATGTCACCTGTCATAGGTAATGGGCATCTTTAGGTTTGCTTCATGGTCTTCAGAGCAGTGTACAATAATGTTGTCACTAGCGCTTCTCCCTGCACAAGATTACTCCAAAATGTATTTATCTGATAAAGCACCTTCAAGTATCTGCTTTAATACAAATCCAACTCTGTAACTTACGCCAGCTGGCTTGACCATAACAATCCCAACCTCTCTAAAACGGGTAAACCTTTTTTCTCCATTTCTCTCCGACCTTACAAAATCCATGATAAATGAAAGCTGCTGTGAAAGATTTTGTTGTCTCATTCTTGTGCCACATATGCTTAAACTCCTTCTGTTCTCCTATTATTCTCATTTCTGCAAGTGCTGGAGACACAAACACTGACCAATATTGTGATATTAACTATTTTGATTAACATTGACAGGTCTATAGAGTATTCTCCTTCTGGTATAGTAAATTGAATGTATTGAGCAATTAATTTGCTTGTATTTTAAATGTGCTAGTGAAATGAGTCTGTTAAGAACCAAAGCTGCACCACGGCCAGGGGAAGCTCTTTAAAGGGGCATGTGGAGCCAGTCTGAGATGAAACAATAACGCTTTGTATTGACAGTCCATACCCTCCTACCATGAACCAGGGAAATGTGATTTTTTTTTTTACTATTAGAATGAGAAAATTCACATCTTGTAGCTCAACAGTGCACATCTTGTCTTGTTGAGGGGGAAATTTGACAGAGGGCAAAAATCCTGACAGGGTAAAGGTTGAGTTGCAGCTGTGATCTGAGAAGATACAATGACGTGTACTCCAGAGAGGAACTTGAGGGGCTCCCCTTCAAAGCATATGCAGCCCCTCCCGACGCTCTGGATTCAATTCGGAAATCTCAGGCCAGTGACCTGCCAGAGAGCTCAGGAGTACCCCGGCACTGCGGGCACTTTTGGTATACCACTGGAGAGGAGCTACTTCGTCCGTCCGCTGCAAGGAAAGAAGATGCACTGATCACAGGCAGATATGCAGGCAGATATGCACAAGATCCAGCTGTCTAGAATATCTGCATGGAGGCCATCTCAACTATCTGCTACTGTCCAGAAGATAGGAGAACACAGCCAGTCCAAAGGCCCACAGAACTAAGGCAATACAGTACATAGGTCATGAACCTCCCAAGACTTCTGTTTTCCAAGTGACTTTACAGTGTCCCGTATTTGGTATTAATCCCTTCATCATGCCCCTTTTCCAGAGTCTTCACACACCCAGAATGTGATCTGTGTCCATAAGCGGGGAGGTCCTCCTGATTCTGCAACTGTTTGGAACCATCACAAGCCCTAAAAGATCTAGAAACACTTTTGTTTACAGATGATGTTGATCCCTATCCTGAAAGTGGAGTTCCCAGCTTTGCAATCTAGATGTTTGGGTGGTGGTTTTTTATTTTGGACATTTTTTTTTTTTTAATGACTGACAATTGAGCAGCTTTACTGTTAACATACTGAGTTGACTAGCCTTCCAACAAAGTCAGTACGAATAGAACAGAGGAACTAGTCAGTTACATTGTATTAATTTGTTAGATACTACTGTCCCATTAACCGGAGCTTCAAGCAACTATTTCTTTTATTAAAGTATAAGCGTGATAAGCCCTCAATTTCTGAGTCGGCCTAACAGCAATCCCTTATAGGACAAAAGGAGATGTTAATTACCTTCTTCAAAGCTCTTTCTTGTGGAAAATCTAAACGCAGATTTCTCACATTAGAATATCCCTGAAGCGCCAAACTGGATCTGGATCATTTTGTAGCAGTGCTCCCACATGCCGATTGCTGGTGTCGTGCAGTTCCTAAGTGGCTTGTATGGCTCAATTTCAACACCTAAATGTTTAACCTTGGGGTGCAACACAGCAGAACCACCTACGCCTGTGATGCCACACTTACTGCTAACTTATGGGCACAGGAAGAAGCCAACACCTCTCTATCTGGCTTGCCCGGGGAGGACCAGGTGTGGGATAGCAAATGTAGAATTTTACCACATGGTATGGAGTGGTTTGAGGTTACTAAAAGATGGATCTCCAAGATGATTTCACAATTAATCAGTAGAAATGGTTAACTACAACCAGATGTATGATAGTTTGTTATGATTCTACACCAAAAAAACCAAAAATCACACTGTAGATTTATAGACGTTGCCTATTAACTAAACATTTAAAACCCAAAAGCTAAGTCATCCAAGGTCCTGACATCAAAAGCTGGTTTAATGTAGAGTACACATGTTAAATATTGATAAGCACAAAAATTGAGGCAACAGGCCTAATGTCCATACTGAGGCAGAGATAGTGAACAAACACATGGAAGACAGCCTGCCTTAAGGCTAGACCATACCATGCAGGCAGAAAAGGTCACCATTTATTGCTATTGGTGTGGCAATGTTTTGCAGCCATGCTGTACAGCAGCATGGCCTAAAGTTATTTTTAAAAGTAGTATGACGCAGCCAACGCTAATGCGTTTTTGTTTTAAATCACATTACTGCTGGCCATGTCATAGCGCTTTTTTAAAAACCTATTTAACGCATCCATGGTCAAGAGAGGGACAAACACACTAAGTGGAAGGAAGTCTAGGAAAATAACTAAGAAGAAGCAAACAAATGAGTGACAATGAAGCCCACCAATAGTGAGCAACAGGCAGCCGCTAAACTCCCTGTAAGTTAAGAAGAGGTCTCGCAAGAAAGCACATGTACCATTTTAAGTGATGCCTAAACAAGCATATGCAATGCAGTAGGTCTCGCATTTACGAGAGTTTAAGCTATTGGCATTGTAAATGACAATGCCTTTTATTTATGTTTTAAAAACGAAAACAAAAATAAAAGGCATTGTTATTTGCAATGTTAATAGCTCACACTTGCGTAAATGCGAGACCTATGGCAATGCAAAGGCTTGCTAGATTAGTGAGTAGAAATGCTCCCTTGCAGCCTGCACTGGCAAATTAATTAAATAAACAAGCGCGGCCGCTAAAGTGAAAGTGGACGTGCTGCAAATTTTAAAAAAAGAATAGTGCTTACCGACAAATGAAGGAGACCGTGTAACGCCACAATTAAAAGATCCAGTCCTCACGGGCGGTAACAAGGAGGGACTAACAAGCCTCATTATCAATCAGAAGCCAGCATTTACCAAAGGATAATGACACCACCCAATCAAAAATATGGGCGGAAAGAAGGCAAGGCTTCCACAGCATATTCGACTACTGGATGAGGCGCAGAGAGACCAGCGCATGCGCGCTGCCGCTAGGATGGACCTAAAAATTACTTGAATGAAATGCAGAATATAGATCCTTGCTGAAAGATTCAGAAACATGTTTGAAACTGCACACTATGACAAAATACCCCTTTGATGTTGAATCTTTCTGGTAATCAGAGGCACAACAACCTTGACATTTAGGTAGCAGTGCGCACCGCACACATCCCTGGCTAATGACTGTAATAGCATGCCTGAAAAAGAATGTACTGTTAGCTCATTTGTATAAGAATGAATATGCAGTCCCAAATGAATACACAGACCAATATTGTTCTTTCACAGGTCATTGTTTTAGTGTTGGCTTCCACAAGAAACCTCAGTAACTGGATGCAACTGCCATTATTACCACAGTTTATTATGAAATAATGACCTTTTTTCATGAAGCAATATACATTTAACTCTGTATAACTAAACCAGGACTGCACAACAGTAGAATGCCTGCCTGATAAAACATGTTTCAAGCTTAGTGCAAGCCAATATTACTTTGCACGTTCTTTGTGTTTGAACCAGCCGAAACAAAGAGAAATGTGGATTGCACACATTTTCCAGTGTTTTTCTAGATGGGTGAGCACTCCAGCTTACTTTTATTACTAAAGAATGACTGGGCTGCCCAAAAAGATGCATTGTCTGTTATAGGTCACATTCTGTTCGTATCTCATAAAGTTGCACGATAAGCTACTAATTTTTGGGTAGACCCCAGTGCAACCAGGCAACATTTTGTATCAACTATATATTTGTTAAATGTAAACACCAATTTGATATAAATATGAATATTAATGGTATTCTAACTGCGGTATCTTGTTCCATGGAGATCACTTGTTTGATACTGGTAAATTAACAAAATAATTTTCATTAATTTATTAGTAGCTTCAGAACCCTAAAGTCTAAACTGCAGGTTATAAAATGATCACTGGATGGATCAAATTTCTTGGACGTCAAGAATAAACTCTGGTTGTAGCATATGCGGTGCTTTATGTTAATGCAAGATAACTGCACGTATGGTGGTACAAAATCCAGTTTGCTGCAACAACGGCCTAAATTAGCACATTTAGTTATGAAGTTAGGTGGTAAGACTGTAAGCTGGTTTATAACTAAGTAGGGCAAGAAAAATACAGCTCCAAAGACTTGCATTTCAATTTGACTGCAACTTGCGCCTGAATTATTTGAATACATGACTGCCTTGCACAAGTGTCAAACTCAATAATAGCTAGAAACATGTCACAATTAAAAGACAAATTGGAACTTACTGGGACAGGAATAGGTGTAGGAAAAGGGATGTTCCGACTGTACAAATGCATAGGCGCTGGTAAATACACAGGCACTGGAATAGGCAGAGGGAAGTAATTCTTCGTCAAATCTTCCTCTAAAATAACATTGAAATGTAAACATTCTCAAAATTACAAATGCATTAGCCACATATTATACAACGTGTTTAATGAAATGTCATAAATTACCTGTTTGACAGGATTTTGCTTGCATGTGAGGTTTACAATATGTAGCTTTCGTCATTGTTAAAGGTTTGCAAAGGACAGCCTTATTCTTCATATCTTTACATGAAGTTGGGTATGGGGCAGGTGTAGAGTTTAAAACCTGGCACATAAGATAAAGCAAACAAACAGTAAAAGGTTAAGGTGTTTCAGTCAATATATTAAAGAAAAGTACTGATTAATATGCATCAAGAAAGCATTTTTTATACAAGAAGGCCAGACAATCTAAATGTGAATAAACCACAACGGAAGTCAATGGAAAAGCAACATGCATAGAAGACCAAGTTACTTACTTTTGATAACACATTATCTGGTGGACACTTTAGCCACAGATTTCTTACTGTAGAACATTTCCCAGGTGTCATGATGGGTCCCAAAAATCCTAAACACCACCCTTCCACAACGGTATGTAGCGTTGATTGGCTCCACATCATCTGCACCAGATGTGACAAGCACAAGGCCTATATAGACGCCACCCTAGCGCGCTGACATCAGTTTTTTTGGGGGAAATTTCCGAACCCTACTCATGGAGCAATTGTGGAAAGCTGATGGACCAGTAAGCAGACACTAAAAACCTAAATGGTCCTTTTAGATAGAAAACATTGTTCACAGAGCAAGAAGGAAGGGTGGGTCAGTAAGAAATCTGCGGCTAGACAGTCTACCAGATAAGGTGTTACTGTAGTAACTAACTTGTTCATCTGAGAGAGACATCTAGCAGCAGATTCCTTACCTTAGATTAGATACCCAAGCAATGTCTCCCCTTAGGAGGGTCTGCTGACAGGTTTAGACCAGGACATACTGGGGGACCGCATGAGCAAATTGCCTGCTGTGCTGGATCAAGGAAGTAGTGTTTAGTAAAGGTGTACAGAGTAGCCCATGTAGCAGCCTGACAGATATCCAGGACAGGAACTCTGAGCCAGCACAGTGGTCACAGCCTTTGCTCTGGAGGAATAAGCGCGCAAGTCCTCTGAGGATTGCTTCTTGGCTAATGCATGGCAGATTTTAATGTAAAGCACAGTCCATCTGGAGATGCTCTGTTTCTGCACAGTCTTCCCTTTCTTTGCTTCGACAAACGTTATAAAAAGGTGATGATCCTCCCCCAGACATTCCTTGGTGTGATCAATCCAGAACTCCTCCTCTCTTTTTTGGGTCAAGGCAATGGAGTCTCTCCTCCTCTTTGAAAGGGTGGGGCGGAACAAAGAAAGTTGGCAGTGTGATATTTTTGCCCACGTGGAGAAGCGCTACCACCTTTGGCAGGAAAGAAGCCCAGGTGTGGAAAAACAGTTTGTGTGGGAAGAGTTTGGTGTACGGAGGGTGCACAGAGAGCTCCTGAAGCTCACTAACGTTCCTGGCCAATGTAATGACCAATAAGGTGGCTGTTATGTTGGTCATGAGAAGTAGAGGACAACTATGCATTGGCTAGAGCGGCGAGAATATAAAAAAAATTAAAACCAAATTGAGGTCACATTGGGACAAAATGAAGGGTTTTGGAGGAATCATATGCGGAAGTCGGTAAGGAAATACATCCCTTTGTATGGTCACCCCCAAGTTTTTCGACTCTTGCAGCAAATTTTTTTCAACTTTAAGAGTGCACTGAGGCCTGCTAATCAGACCTCATTGCCAGTGTCCTGATGCTAAAGTGTTAGTCGAATTGGCTGTACCCAACTGTAAACGGCTAACTTTCCTGAAAGTCCCTAGTATATGGTAATCTGGAACCCAGGGCATGTAAGTTAGAGGAATTCCCCGTGGCTTGCAGCACTAGTTGTGCCACCATGGAAATCCCCCAAGTATGACCAGTCCCCCAGTCCGCCAATGCAGACTGGCTGAACATTTGCGAACTGCTGTTCAGACTTTGCCATTGAAGGCAATGGCAACGCCTCCTACTTCCCCAGTACATCTGTGTAAGTCAGCCTTCTGGCAGGCCTACTGCTTCCGAAGGCAGGGTGCAATATAGGACACGGGGAGGACATGTAGTTTTTACTGTAGAAAGACTTGGTCGCCAACTGGCGAGCAGAGGGATACAGGCTGACCCCCTCAGCTGTGCTACCTTCTGAACGGTGAGACCAAAGTGAGCACGCCAAGGTATCAAATTACTTGTTACATTATGCATCTCGAGTTAAAATTAATGTAACTTATTGCAGTATGCAGGTTTTACCAAGCTGCCACTTTGTTACCTTTAAAACTCCTATGCATTTCTGGAAACACATGGAGCCTATTCTACAAGACAATTTATTGCCCTCTTGAAGAGACGTGCCAGCTCCTCTAAGGAAGGTGAACAATGAAGAATTGCAGGCCAGGGAGGGGTTACCTCCCTGCGGCAGGAAGTTACTTTGGTGTTAGTCCCAAGAGGCAGGCTTCAAAGGAGAAGACACCTAAGGGCACATGTGGAACACTAGGGAGTAGGGCTGACCCATTAATTAGACAGACAGGCTAGCATTGAAAACAGAGAGGGGAACCAGTTGACAAATCGGGTTCCCCAGGGACGTGTAGCCTTGAGGAAGCCACACACTGGGGGTGGGCTAGTGAGGTTTGAACAGCGAGAGAGGGGGGTCTCGCCATCTTAGGAGTGGGCAGAATGGAATATAATGAAATAGCCAGATGCCATACACTACGAGACTTGGTAACCAGGTGGTAGGGACCCTGGTAGACCATTGGCTACCAACCGCATCCTGGCCTGGGGGCATTTTCAAAGCTTAAGGGGAACCCTTGGCACCAAGACCACAGATCTTTACTGACAAAGAAGGACCGAAGGAAAACTGCCCTACTGTACGGAGGGACCACCAAAGAGAGGTTGCACTAGAGAAGATGGCAACTGCTGGCTAGCAAACGAAGGGACAGAGTCTGCTGTGCCCTGCTAAAGGAGATGTCATCCTTAGAGCCTAGCAACGCAAAGAGACTTCAAGGGTCAGCTGACTGGCCTCCTATTCGCAGCACATGGACACAAACGCTGAAGACGCCTGCTGGAGCAAGTTGGCAGCGTACAATCCAAGTCGCTACCACAACCACTGTACAGCAACAGGGACTAGAGAACCCCCCTCAACATCTTTATCGACCACATCCTTGGAGAATCTTCAGCATCCTTCATCCTTTTCATCAGGACCACTTTCATTGGAAAAGCCTTTGAAGGATCCCCTACGTGTATCCTGCCAACCCTAGGGGGCACTTTCTTACAATACATGGCTGTAAATATTGTCCATGTAGACTAGGACAACCTTGTGTGGCAGATGAGGAAGGAAAGCTTTCAGTGCTAGGAAGACTGCCTGAAGTTCCAAGTGGTTGATGTGAAAGGATTGCTGTCTGGCATCCCACAGATCTTGCATTGTTAGGTCTTGGAGATGTGCATCCCAGCCTGTTTCTGATGCATATGTGGTTAAAATGATTTCAGGAACTGTGTCCAAGAAAGGCCGCCCCTTTAATATATTGTTGGTATTCCACTATTGCAGAGAACGGGGAGTGTGAGGACCTATCAACACTAGATACTGAAGATGACCCTGTGCTTGAGACCACTGGTGAGACTGTTGCAGTGGGTGCATGTGTAGTCGGAACTATGGCAATGCAAGACGCCATCATTCCCAATAGATGCATGACAGTCCAAACTGCGAGCGTTTTGTTCGACTGGAAGTGAGACAGTTGTTTGAAAATGTTGTATCCGAGCTCGATTGGATTATGCTAACCATAACTGCGTGTTGAGTGCTGCCCTTAAGTAAGGTTGCATCTGAAGAGGTGGAAGGTGAGATTTGGGGACATGGATGATGAACCCCAAGATGTGTAGTAGATCTACTGTCAACTGAATGTGTTGTTGAGATTGGTGATGAGTGCTGGCTTTGATGAGTCAGTAGTCTTGGTATAGGAATACATGAACGTTTTGTCCTCTTAAATTTGCTGCAACTTCTGCCAAGCACTTTGTGACGACGCAAGAAGAGGTAGTGACTCCAAACGGAATAAATTGGTAATGTTTTCCTCCTATGACAAACCAGAAGTATTTGTGATAAGCAAGGTGTCTGGGTATGTGAATGTAAACGTCCTTTAGGTCCAATGTGGCCATAAAATCGGCCTGTTGTAGAAGGGGAATGAAATCCTGCAATGTGACCTTGTGAACATGTTCTGAGATGATGTAATAACGGAGGGGCCTGAGATTTAAGATTGGTCTTCAGGGCACGTCCTTTTTTAGAATGAGGAAATATAGGGAGTATACTCCAGTGCCCTGTTGGTGAATAGGGTTTGGTTTTATTGCCCCTTTGAGGTGTAAGGCTTGGACGTCTCGTTTGAAAAGTGCTAGGTGATCCTGTGATAACCTGTGAGTGTGAGGTGGATGTTTGGGTGGGGTGGTAACAAGCTGCAGACAGTAACTATGTTGGATAATGGGCTTATTCATACCCATTGGTCTGTGGTGATGAATTCTCAGATTGGATGGAAAAACTGTAGCCTTCCCTAGACAGGTGTTGTGTGTTTGGGGGGTTGTGGAGGTGGGCAGTCAATGATTAGTAGTGGAGGATGCACCGCTGGACCTTATTGCTACCACTTTAAAGGAGCCCCTTCGAGAAGGTGGATTGGCCCTGCTCTTGTGGGAAAGTGAAGGCGTCAGTGTTTGAGGATTTATATCTGCCCCTGTACCCTGAGCGATGAAAGGAACTTCTAGCTGCATTAGTCTGCAAGGCACCCATAGACTTAGCTGTGTCTGTATCTTTTTTCATTTCATCTAGGGTGACGTCCACCTGAGGACCAAACAGATGTCCCCTTATCAAAGGGCATATTAAGGACCGTTTGATGGACTTCTGGCTTAAAAAACACCTGATCCAAGTGTGACGCCTGAGGAGGAAAGTAGTGTTTATTCCTCGTGCCACCGTGTCTGCTTCATCTAAGGCACATCTGATGAGTTATTAGTGATGGCCTGACCCTCTGCCACAATCGGCTGCCCCTTTTCACGATACGCCTCAGGGAGTGTTGTAACAACTATTCTATCTCATCCCTGTGGGCCCTATCATAGTGGGCTAGGAGGCCCTGGGAGTTGGCAGTGGTTAGCTACTTAAGCTGCTACCAGTTTGCCTACTGCATCAATACGCTTGCTCTTTTTCCGGTGGTGGCGTATCTCCAGATGCGGGAGTAATAGCTCTTTTAAGAGCAATTGTGGCAACTATAGTCTGGTGGAACTGTACGACGTATGAATAGAAGTTCTGATGGGGTTTATATTTTTCATCCACGTGTGGGCTAAGGACTAGCATGGATGGGTTCTTTTAAAATATATTCAGTGGGGTGTAACATACCAAGGAGCATAGGTAAATACTGAGTGTCCTTGTGTGTGGAAAATAGGGTGTCAAAAAGGAAATCCTCCACGAAGAATTCTTTATGTCATTGGACATCTAGTAGGTAGCTGCCCCGACAATAACCTGTTGGTAGGCACTAGCATCCCCAGGAGGGGAAGGTCTAGCTGGATTTAAATCCAGATCATTAGGTATCATGGGATCAGTATCATAGGCGTCCCATGGGTCTGGCTCTCCAATTGGGCCCCCCATAACCCAAGTGTGTGATCTATGTGAACCTGGAGGTGAAGCATCTATTGGATCATGATGTGGAGATGCATAAGAGGAAGGAAGAGATGGTGGTGGCGGAGGAAGAGGAGGAGAAGGCAGTGGTGGTGGAGGAGGAAATTGAGGATGTTAAGTAGGACTGGTAGCAGTATCCTTTGACCTCCTTTTTGTGTCACAGGAGTGTCTAAAAAGGAGAGGCCACTATTCTTCCAGTTCTTTGTTGAATCTAGATTTTTCTTTGTCGAATATCCATAGTTTTGAGGATAAGTTCAACAGGAGACTGTAAAGTTTCAAAATGTTGTCTCTGATGGTTTCGGAACTAAAGAGTGCTTCGAAGATTTAGGTTTGGCTGATTTCAGAATGGAAGATTTTGAAGCGGAAAAGACGTTTCTTGGCTAGCATCGAGGCAGAAGCAGGCAGAGGCTGGGACGGTTCTTAAGAGCCCTTTTTATAAATAAAAGGGGGCACATTTTCCGACTAGGAGGATTGTGTCAGACCCGGCTCCGAATCGAAGCTGGGTATTACAATCCGGTTAGGGTCGATGGCACTGCAAATTGTGCCACTAGAACGGACTCCAGTGACGCTCGTCGGCCCGCGATCGTAGTCGATACAAATCCAGAAATAGATCCATAGGGCCTAACTGGTGACAAGGGCAAACCCGCCGGTGGGAATCCAATGGAGGCACCTGCTGATAAAACACAGCCGGGCGGGGATTGCTCCAGCACTGCAAAATTCTGGGAGATGTGAAGTGGACTCAGGCTCTGAGGCTAACGCATGGAAGCAGGGAATAGATTTGTGGTACTGTTTCCAAACCTTGTCTGAAGACTTGAACCCGCACGGCAAAGTCAAAGAGCACTTTATCTTCTTGGACTTTTTTTTGCGACTTACCCTACTACTACTTTCAGCGCAACAATCAGTTCCGGGATCAGCTTAGCAAGTGGACCCAGGCCCTTTCTTGCGATTGGTCCTGTAGCCTCACAGGATTGACTGGCATCAGGCACCCGAGAGCTTAAGGGAGCTCCCCCGAACTGCCTTAGGCCTTATGTCTTGACAGTCAGGGCAGGCCTTGGAGGTGTGGTCCGGCTCCAGGCAGCAGAGACTAGCCGGGAGGTGGTCTGTCACAGACATCTGCCTGTGTCAGTAACCACAGGGTTTAACCCCCACATCTTTTAGGGGACATCTCTATTCGCACGCTGGTGGCAAAAGCTCTCAAGAATTTTGAGGAAAACATACAAAATTGTTTTAAAAAATAGACTGAGGTAACTCTGATAGCGCAAAAAGAACTGATGTCAATGCACTGGCATAGCATCTATATAGGCACTGCTCATGTTACTTCCAGCATACAAGATGCCGGTCAGTCGATTGACGCAACCTACTGCTCAAGATTTTCAGAATCTAGCCTGACACCTGGTGAATATTCAAAGGTAAGGAATTTGCGAGTAGAAGTCTCTATCAGATTAATCATGACCAGGCCATCAGTTATGGATTTTCATCATGGGCCAGATCCATAAAAGTCCATGAATTGAAATCTATGGGAGCAGTTATGAAAGCCAAATTGCTGCCAAACCTTGCATATGGCACAGAGATAATGTTAGGTGATGAGGCTCCTCTGCTTGATAAACTGGTAATTAGAGCCTATAAACAAATCTTTAGGCTGCCCAGGTTGGCCTCGCCGGCTCAACTACGGTAAGAATGTTTACTCACAAAACAGTTACTTGCCAGGCCAGCGGCATTTGTAAAGCTATGTCATAAATTGTGTGTAGCAGCCGACACCACCATGGAAAATCTATTCTGGTATGAGATTAACCTACAAAGGGAAAACGGCTCCCATAAAAAACTATCTTGACAACAGCATCAGGTTTTTGGAGTTGGGCGACCTTTGGAATTCGAAGATCACAGGTCAAACCTTTAAGAAAGCAGTAAATAAGTTGATTAGACTGCAAAGCTGGACCGCAGATAAGGAAAAACTATCTAAACGTCTTCATGGGTGGCTGATGTTGAAATCCTACTCCTTTCAAAGAGAATCTCTCCTGTTGGCAGCATCTTACGATCAGACGGTCAAACAGTCTTTTCTTTACCCCAGATTTGGAGAGATTCCCACTTTAGATCTTATCCCCCAAAATAGAGGATGGGTGGTTCTTTTGAAGACCAGGCCTGTCATTTGTGCCATGAGGAAATAAAGACTCTGTGCCACATCATATGCATCTGCCCAATGTTGAGTGACCAACGCAGAAGTCTACTAAGGCATGAATTTCTTAAGCCAGGAATCAGATCATGTAGGACTGCACTCGTGGAGTCAATGGAAACAATTAATACAATTTGAACATTAAACTAGTGCAGTTTTCGGCTATTTAAAAAAAAAAAAGATTAACTGCTTAATAAAATGTAAAGAGTAATCTTGGGGGGAGAGGATCCCGGCACCTGATTCTAGTCTGTGTTAATCCAGGTATGTTTTAGGCAAAGGTATACAAGTGGGTAAACAGCTAGGTTGCGCTGCTAGAACTTCCCTTTAGTCCCTATCCCGTCATGTTAAGGTAATTTATTCAATTTGGCAGCTTTGTCTTACTTATTGGTTCGGCATTGAAGCATAGTCTTGTAAATAGGTACCATATTGGACTGAAAACCACTGCTCACTTAGTATAATACCTATTAATGCAGTTTGAATTTGCACACAAGCACTTTAACACCTATAGTAGTGTTTTTATGAGAACGTTAAACGCCAGTGTTATAAAATTATTGCTGCTAGGGTCCCCTTTAGTGGTTGTCCCCTACTTCGCTTTGTTATGGCAATAACTTTACTTAACTCTGCACCTTCGTCTTGTACCTTGGCCTTTATTAAAGCACGGTCTCGTACTTCGGCACTACTCCACCAGCACAAATCTCGGAATTGAGGTATGAGCAAAAGCAGAGCAATAAGGCATCCGTACGGCCTGTGGTAGGACCTGGGTCAGGACGGGTATCTAACACTCTGATCGTTGTTTCCTTGTTTGATAGGGGACTGGGTCGATTCAATCAAAGTTTTCTATTGCAGTTATTATCTGATATCAAGGATCTGAGATTGGTAGCAGGCAGAGATATCAGGTGAGTATTCGTAGATCCTCGTAGCAGACTCCCAATTTCCAGAGTAAATTTTAGCTCTAGGATAATTGCAATGTTAATCCTGGCTAATGTTGATAATGTTATTAACATGGGATTAATGCCCTCCGTTTGAGGAGCCAGCTGTTGCTCAAGTAGATCATAGGGAAGACATCCAGAGCTCAGGTGGAGTTGTATCAAATAGCAGGGGGGCTGTGACTCCGAAAGATATTATAATCTCAGTTTGCAGTATTACAGGGAAAAGAGTGATTAATATTGCAGGATATGATGACCAAAGGGTCAGTGAAACTAGAGGGGAAGAGGAGTTGGCCCATTAGAGTTGGGTATCTGGTTCTCTGAAAGCATCTAAAGAAAACATAAAAAACCCTATGCTGCAAGGGGTAGCCCCTTGGCAAAAATTCTGTCCTGGAATATGGCAGGTTTAGGACACACTAGCGCTAACCTAAGTTCATAATTGTCTTTCGATCCGAAGATAATTTGCTTACAGGAAACATGTATTTGCACAGTTTTTAATTATGAGAACTATTTTGTTTTCTGTTGTGCAGCAAAATCTTCAGTAAAAGGTCATGCAAGTGGCAGTTTAGCTATTCTACTTAATGGCAGTATAAATTGGAATCCTCTGGTTTTTGTCCACCAGTCAAATTTGTGCATGTGCATAATGCTGACTTTGGATAATGTTATAGGAGGACAGTACCCAACCTATTAACTAGGAAATGTGTATATTCCTCCTGAGAGGTCACATGACTCTTGTTGAATCCATTTTTTATTTCATGAATACAATTAGTAGTACTAGTAGTAATGAACTTTATTCAGTAACTGAGTACCATCTAAGTGCAATTGTACAAAACCATTACAAAAGATATATCATAAAACCATTTTAAGACATGTCATAGCACAATTCATTAAAAACATCACTGTTCAAAAATTCATTTTCTTTAGCCCTAACTAATGTGCAAAATGGAAGAAGTCAAGCAAACTGTGTGCAAATCAAGCAATATATACATAGAAAATGCATGAAAACTATCTTCCAGCTATATATATATATAAAATCAATATTAATAGAAAAAAACAGTCATTAAACAATTGGCATAGTCGCTTGAGGGCAAAATCAGTAGTCTACCATGTTTATGCCATACCGCCTGGACAAATTTGCTTGTAGCAATGGTTATTATTGGAGTGGTGTCGCGCCATAATATTTTTAAGGGCTACTATATATTTTGTTAAGTTCAGATTTTGGCATACGGGAATAATCCATTTCCGGCACGGGTCATGAAATTAGTGCTTCAGAAGAATGCAAATTGATAATTATGGTGGGAGATTTTAAAGCTAAATCTCAAATTGTTTCTCTTTGACTTTAGGTAACCGGGAGCTGGAAGATGAAGTGCCATCCCAAGACTACTTTGCCTGGTCACTTTAGATCAGATAAGTGAGGGCTAAGCTTTTTGGATTGCCTGAGAACTAATGACCTTGTTATTTAAAATGGGAGATTATCAGAGGACTCTACAGCTGCGCTCACTTTTCAGTTCTCCCGAGGGCAGTCACTAATTGGTTACATCGTGGTATCTTATCAATTCTATGGAGCATGTACACAGTTTAAGGTACTGATGACAAATTTGAGTGATCACAGTATTCTCTCTGTGGATATTATTTCAGAACTAAAGATGTTAGAGCCCTGGAATCCTAGAGATGATAAGAAGCATTTGGCTTTATTTAGATCATGTGGGAATAAGATACAAGCTAATGTTACTACCCACTTGGTGGCTACCTCCTGGGAGGAAAAAAAGCTAAATCAGGAACTGAATTCCCAAGTAAGGGAGCAATTCAAGCAAGTCATCATTGCTGAGGCAAAGGGAAATTAATCCTCTGAAGCAGGTAAGAACCAGATTGAAGGCGTCTGAACGTAGAGGAGTGGAGGATCAAAAATCAATTAAAAAGAGAAGTTGCACTTTCCGGCGACTCGCATAAATACTGGGCTTTAATAGTCAAATATTGTGACTGTAGGATTAAGGCTGAACCTATCTGATGTTGAATGGATCCAATATATCTCACAGATATCCGCAGTAAATTCAAGGAGTGGGTTTTATTTGGAGTCAATCAGTGAGTCTCCCTTAGGGAATGATTATGGCCCTCCTTCCTGTGAGCAGATAGAGTGTTTTATTAAAGGAGCAAGGTATTCTGGGGCAATGGGCCCAGATGATCTACCAATAGCCATTACTAAACAAGATAGCTCCGCTTGGGCCCTTTTCCTCTACCCGGTGTTTCCGTATTGCTATGTACACGGGACTATTCTGTCCTCTTGCAAAGGGAGCAAAGTGGTCCACTTATACAAAAAGGGTCATAAAACTTCTCCTGCCAACTTTAGGCAGATCGCATTATTGGATGTGATCGCAAAATTATTTGCTAAGAGTATACTTCTTCACCTCCGGGACTGGGATTATGGTAATGATCTTGTTCCTGAGGAGCAGGAGGGTTTTAGCAAGCATAGTGGTACTCTTGATAACATTTCTGCCCCACAAACTTTGATTGAAAAGTATCCAGTAGGAAAGGGTACGACCTTGCATGCTGCCTTTATAGATTCCTCAACAGCATGCAAAAGGGTTGACCGAGGGAGGCTGTGGAGGAAGTTGGTTGCAATGGGGATTCCAGCGCATTTGCTTAGGCTGGTTATCGCAATGCACTCCTCAACGTGGACTCAGGTCCTGATGGGAGGGAACCAGGGTCTGCTGAGTAAAGTGGAAACCCATAATGGGTTGACGCAAGGATGCTTATTCGCACCGCTCCTTTTTTCTCTCTATATCAATGACTTGCCTAATAGGGTGTGAGGGAATGTAAGGGGGATCCACAGAAGCTGGCTGGGAACAATGAAACTTGGTTGTCTACTCTACACAGATGACTCCATCCTGCTAGACTTAACTCGGATAACTTGACAAATGTGACTTAATGGGCTAGGCCTCTATGCTGATGAATAAGTTTTAAATATAAATATCTCTAAGAGCAAAATGATGGCCTTCAAGTCCAAGGGATGCAGGGCTAGAATAAATAAGCACTGGTTCTTGGGGAATGATAATCTAGATGCAGTGAGGTTTTACCAGCATTTAGGTCGAATTTTGTCAAGCAACTGCTAAACCAGTGATCACATTAGCCAGTGCAGAAGTAAGGCAACATCTCAGGCCCCTGCAATTGGCAGGCTATTTAAATGTTGCGGGCAAAGACATTTTGCCCACGTTTTATCGGTCTAGAAGATTAAAATCCTGCCCCATTGAGTTACACTTGGGAATCAGTTAATGGAACAGCACTGACTTTTTGAGAAGGTGGATGGGAACATTCCATATCAAATTTGTAACCTGAATTGTGTGGCTGTTCCAATGGCCCTTTAGCTCTAATTTGGGCTTCTTTCAACTTAAGTGTTTGTCTGGCAGCAAGCCAAAGGTGGGGTAATGCTTTATTGAACAGTGATGCAAGTTTTATATGTGCTGCATTAAAAGAGGACATTTTTTCCTGTTTGAAGGGAAAAGGCGTTGTTTTTAGAAATTAAGAGAAAGCCTTAGACTTGTTCGAAATTGGGCAAAGTGGAGCATGTCCTCTCCCAAAGCAGGTTTTGAAAATAGTAATAAAAAAAAAATCATGAAGTTAGTCATAAAAGGGATATTGTACTGTGTTCAAGGCATTTTAGGAATTATACAATAGTGCAGAGTAGCTTGTTCAAACAACCTCAACCATATGTCTTACGGAACCATCCCAATGGAGTGCGTAGAACAATTCTGTTACTAAGGCTGAATGTGCTCCCTCTGCAAATCATAACAGCAGCGTGGGAGGGATGAGCCAGGGAGCATTGACTTTGCGACCTGTGTGGAAACTGGGTGCACGATTTAGATCATGTGTTATTTGTTTGTCCCCTATTACAGCCATTACGACACAGATTATTAAGACCAGTATTTCTAAAGTATAATATCATCTCGGCCGTGGCGGCGCGAAACTGTCTCCTGGCACCAACCTTCCAAATCAGTGTGCTCACATTTTTTTTTATTGTTTTAAAGCAATTTTTAGATATTTTTAGAGAGGGTAATTATACTGTTTTTAGCTTTAGTCTTGTTGATTGTGGCCTGTGTAACAATTTGTACATTACAAGTAGCACCCCAGGGTATTAGGAACTGTACTGTTGAACTTGTTAGAATATTGATATGGATTAAAAAACGTTGGCACTGACCTAGCACTGTACTGTAATTGAATTGCACAATTGCCCCCATACATGTGATATGTTGTTCAGGGGAACAACCATTACAACGCGGGTTTTACCACGCGTTGCTTTTACATCGCATGTATTACAACGCATGTGATGTTACAACGCGTGGTAAAACCACGCATACCATTACATCGCATATACCATTACATCGCATGCGCTTTTACAACGCATGCGATGTAATGTGTAATGCGGCGGGGGCGGCTATTCACAACGATGTGAACTCAGCAGGAAGGAGGAAGCAGGATCCGTAGGCGACGTTGGAGAGGAGACAGGTAAGGGGTTTTGCGCATGGGGTGGGGGTTACTTATGTAGGGTTTAGGGCAGTTTTAAAGTAGTGTGGTAATGTTTGTTTGTGTTTTTTTAAAACGTTTTAGTGTGTGTTGTGGTGTTGTGTTTATTTAGTGTAGTGTATTAGGGAGGGTAGTGTAGTGTTTATGTAGTGTAGTGATTTAGGTTTTAGGGTAGTGTAGTGTTGTAGTGTATGTTTATTGTAGTGTATTAGGGTTTAGGGTAGTGTAGGGGTGGGAGTAGTGTGGGTAGCGTAGTAGTGTTTTAGGGTTTAGGCTAGTGTAGGGGTGGGAGTAGTGTGGGTAGCGTAGTAGTGTTTCAGGGTTTAGGGTAGTGTAAGGGTGGGAGTAGTGTGGGTAGCGTAGTAGTGTTTTAGGGTTTAGGGTAGTGTAGGGGTGGGAGTAGTGTGGGTAGCGTAGTAGTGTTTTAGGGTAGTGTAGGGGTGGGAGTAGTGTGGGTAGCGTAGTAGTGTTTTAGGGTTTAGGGTAGTGTAAGGGTGGTGGTAGCGTAGTAGTGTTTTAGGGTTTAGGGTAGTGTAAGGGTGGGAGTAGTGTGGGTAGCGTAGTAGTGTTTTAGGGTTTAGGGTAGTGTAAGGGTGGGAGTAGTGTGGGTAGCGTAGTAGTGTTTTAGGGTTTAGGGTAGTGTAGGGATGGGAGTAGAATGGGTAGCGTAGTAGTGTTTTAGGGTTTAGGGTAGTGTAAGGGTGGGAGTAGTGTGGGTAGCGTAGTAGTGTTTTAGGGTTTAGGGTAGTGTAAGGGTGGGAGTAGTGTGGGTAGCGTAGTAGTGTTTTAGGGTTTAGGGTAGTGTAGGGGTGGGAGTAGTGTGGGTAGCGTAGTAGTGTTTTAGGGTTTAGGGTAGTGTAAGGGTGGGAGTAGTTTGTTGTGTAGGTGTAGGGATAGAGTTGTAACTTACTTTGCATACTTTTACCATAAGTATAGCTTTACCACGCATGCCCTTGCGTTGTAATGGCATGCGTGGTAAAAGCATACTTGTGGTAAAAGTATGCGATGTAATGGCATGCGATGTCATTGTCATCACGTTGTAATACCCGCGTTGTAATGGTATGCGTGGTATTAGAATGCGATGTAATGACATACATCCGTTGTTCAGGTTTTTAACTATTTCGAATTATTCTGGCGCACTTTATACATGGAGGACTTTCATTATACGTAAAGTGTGTTTTATATTGATTATTGGTGCTATGTATTTTGTACCATATATAATCAATCGAGAGCCTTGTTAGTTTCCAGAATGTACTTTATCTCATTAATAACAATTGTTAAGATTCATTGTTTTGTAGTTTTATTTGCACACTTTATGTGCAACACTTTGAAGTTCCAAATCATAATAAAAATGAATTAATGTGTAGACAACGAAGACGGCATGCGCCTGAACAATGGTATCAGCCTTTGCTCTGGCACAATGAGTGCTTAGTCCATGAACAATCCATCTAGAGATGGTTCTCTTCTGCACACCTTTCCCCTTATCCCCCTCAAACAATCCCACAAAGAGCTGATCGTCCAGCAGATGGCCCTTGGAACAATTAATGTAAAAGCTCAGAGCTCTCCGTGGGTCTAGATGAAGAACTCTTTAGAAGGATGAGATGGGATGAAGAATGCTGGCAGGGTAATGGACTGTCTTATGTGGAAAGGCGTGACAACTTTCAGGAAGAACGCTGTTCAAGTCTTGATCACTAGCTTGTCTGGGAAGAAAGTGGTATATGGTTACTGGACCGTGCATGTAGGTAATTCATTTGACGAGCTGACATTATCGCTATGAGGAGCGCTATATTTAAGGTGAACAATCTGAGATGGCAGCTATGCATTGGCTCAAATAGAGTGTGCATGAGAAAAATGAGAACGAGATTGAGGTCTGGCTGATGCATCACAAAAGGTGTTGGCAGGAACAGAAGGGCCAGTCTTTTTAAAAAACGCACTGTAACAAGTGATTTGAATAAATATGGTTGATCAGGAAAACGTAAAAATGCTGAAAGAGCCGACAAATAACCTTTAACTGTCGCCACAACAAGACGTCAACTGTTGCCGCTCAACCTTCAAGCATGGACGTGTAGGTTGTGCAGGTTCAGGTGCAGGGCCCTGCGCTGCTGCTGCAGCAGGAGGAGGTCCTCCCAAAGGGATAGATGGATCAGTGGAGAGATACTCATGGCCAGAAGTTTAATGTACCACACACTCCTCGCCCAGTCCTGTAAATTGTGCTGTGTCATTCCTGATCTTCTTCCGAACTTTGTCAGGAGAGGTAGAGGCAGGAATGCGTATACAAGTCCCGAGTTCCAATCCAAGCGAAATTGTCTCCCAGCGAGAATCACCTTGGGAACACCAACATGCAAATGTCTTCCAGCGAGAACCACCTTGGGAGCTTCGACGTGCACATGTTTGAACACTGCGTGCTCTCACAGTGGCTAAAAGATTAAGCCAGAGTTCCCCCCATTGTTGGAACGTGCCCTGTACCACCACGGAATACAGCCGTCATTTATGATCCGCTAGCCAACATCGCCTGAGTTTGTCCTCCCTGGCATTTAAAGATCCTGCCAGGTGCAGGACAACCAGTGGAATGCCTTGATGAATAAAACATTTCTAGAGGCACAGGGCCTCCTGGCAAAAGACCCACAACCCCACTCTGCCCTGTTTGTTATAGCACCACATGTAGTTGTGTTGTCTCTGAGAACCTGCACACGTTCCCCTTGACAGACTAAAGGAATGCTTTCAATGCCAAACAAATTGCCCATTAGTGCAACAAGTTGATGTGGAGGCAGGTTTCTAACAGGTACTAGAGACCTCTGATCGCCACATCTCCAAAAATGACTTCTCCAAACAAGCAACAATGCATCTGTCGCAACCTTTAGCCGTGAGTGGGGTAGGGAGAGGGGGTCGGTCACCAGCAGTCTGGCAGCCACCACTGCAGATCTTTTGCAATAGCCTCCAATATCTGGATGGAATCCAACAGGTTCTCTTGGTGCTGGGCCCACTGAGACTTCGGAACCATCTGAAAAGTCCCCATGTGCCACCTGGTGTGGTCCACAGTAGAATGCAAAGAAGTGAAGAATTCGGAGAGTCTCTCTCACTAAAACCCAGGCCTAGGGTTAAAACATTGGGATCATAGTCTGAATGTCCTGAACTCATTGATGTGGAGGGCAGTCCTGTAAAAGCACCATATTCAGGACGGCTTCATTAAAAGGGAGGAGCCTCTGTAAAGGAGTTTGGCATGACCTTGGCATGTTGATGGAAAATCCCAGTGATGTCAACAGGTTGGCCATTGTCTGAAGGTTATCCGTGAATGTCTGAGGCAAACTTGTCTTCAGCAACAACTCATTGAGGTCAGTTAAGACTGGTAACCTTTAAAGGTGGGCAGCGATCACCACCATCACTTTCGTGAACACTCGAGAAACACTGGTTAGGCCAAAGGGGAGAACTGAGAAATTAAAATGCTTGTGGCTTACCTGAAACCACTGGCAATGCCAGGGGGAATGCAGGACGGTAATGTGGAAACGGGCTTCCTGAAGATCCAACTCCACCATCCAGGCTTAGGTCCAGAGTTTGGGATAGGGAGATCACTGAAAACTTGTCCTTACTGAGGAAGTAGTTCAGAGGGCAAAGGCCTCAGTCCTCCTTCAGCACCAGTAAGCAACAGGATTAACAACCATTCCAGACCACCGATGTCGGCACCCTCCCTATGGCTCTCTTGTCAATGAGGACTTGACCCTCCCCTCCCAAAGGAAAAGTGGTCCTCCTGGAAGCATTGTGGTGTAAGAGGCATGTCCGGAGGGATGGAGAGGAACGGGAAGGATTAGCCATGGGACGATGTGGAGCACCTATTGATCCAAAGTGATGCTCGGCTACCATGGACCTAAAAGGTGAACCAACCTTCTACCAGGCGACTGTGCGTCGCAGAGGGCAACTCCAAGTGGATTTGGAGTGGTTGTGGAGAGTTTGGAGACTGGGTTTTTTTCTCCCGAAGTATCTGGATGCTGATTGCTAAATCACAGACTTTTGCCCTTAAAGGCCTGGGATGTCTACTGTAGCTGCGGTAAGGTTAGACATGGTCTCTACTGGAAGCGTCTTCAGAAGCCTCAAAGGGGGCAAGCTTGTCGAGGAAATTGCAGAGGAGACAATGGCAGTCAAGCAAAACGCGCTGTTGCCTTGCCATCCTTAAAGTGCTCCAAGGTTGAGTCAGCCTCATCTGCGAAGACACATGTGCCATCAAATGGCATGAGCATGAGGGATTGCTGTACATCGGTAGAGAACCCTTTGGAGCAAATCCAACTGTGGCGCTTATGCACCACACTGTTACCGAATGACATACCAAAGCAGTCGGTAGTGTCCACACCTGAGCGTATGACATTTTGCTGTGACATGACCATCATCCATCATTAGTTGAAGGCTAGTGTTTAGGTCATTCGGGACTGCTAGCAAGATTTTTTGCAACCATGTCCCACAACACATGAGAATAGCATCCAAGGAGGCAGCTGCAGTTCATGCAGCGTACGGTGAGGCTGGCGTTGGGGAACATATGTTTGGCAAACGTCTCCATGCCTTTCAACTGTCTGGAGGGGTGGTCTGGAACAAGCTTGGGTTGAGCCTGCTCGCAGGCTTGGACCACCAGACTCTCTGGTGTCTGGTGTTGCAGGAGAAAGCCTGGTCTCCCAGGGCAGGCCTCTGTGCCCTGGTTATCGGTCTGATATTTGGTGTGCAATACCCTGGTTTCTCCCAGATTCCCAGCAGTATGAGAGTTAAGATCTAATTAAAAGGCTGGAGAGTTTCTTGTGAGGTCTGTCAGGGCTGGAGAACCTCTGTTAGGATGGTTGTCTTGATCTCAGCAGTGGGTAACAGTACTGGTCCCTGAATGACCTAGGCACGGAGGCAGGGTCTTCCACTGATTGGCGAGGAGTAAATGAATTAAGGCCAGGGAAGGCATTCAGGCCACTTGCATCTTGAAAACCCCAAAATAGGTTCTCATCATCACACATTTGTCACTTATCGTCATCATTGAGGCAGTGCAGTCTTTAGTGTATAGGAGGAGTCTCTAAATCTGAATAAACTATGAGGCGAGGGGGAAATTGTGACTTCGGTGGGAGTTGCTCTGGGGCTCGCTGCAAAATTCCTTCCATGTCCAAAAGGACTATCTCTACAGCATCAGCTGTGTCAGTGCTAGGACCTGGCATCGATTGTGGTACTATAAAAGGTATAACGTTTGTCTCTGGCCCCATAGTTGGGCTGATACTGGAAAGGGGTCATGGGGCAAAGTCTGTCTCAGTAACAAATCCACTGATAGTGGAGTTACTGGAGGCCTCCGAATGCTTAGGGCCTGAGGGCACCCCAGGGGCATCTAGTAGGGTACCAAACAAGTGCAACATGGCCTCTCTAAAGGTCTGGGTTTGCTTCTGTATCGCTGATAGACCCGGGAACTCAGGTTACATTGATATCAATGCCGGAATCGGTTCAGAAGTTGGACACAAAGTCCACGGCTTGGATATACCATGAGAGTCATGTCTATCATCATGATTGGAGTGGAGAATGAAGTAGTTTCATGTTTTGACTTATGTTTCTTCTTTTTAGATTTTAGACTTTCCTGACAATTTTGACCTAGAGGAGGAGTGCTTGCGAGATCAAGCCTGGGAACGAGAACACACATGTATTCTCAACTTCAAGCAGGAACGGAACTTTTGGTGATTTTCTGCAACAGTCATGGAAATGTTGTCTCAGATTGCCTTCAGATTCATCCAAGAGCATATGTCACAAGAAGCGGAGTTGTGTGAGAAGTCAGAGACAGACTTCATGCGGGTTCATTAACGACATTTGTTTGTGCCAACCCGTACAAGGTTTTAACCTGATTGGAGGGGACATGGCCATTGCATACTAAAAATAGTTTCAACCCTCACAGCATTCGAGGGAGTCACCTCTGGATCCACACCGAAAAACACGAGAAGAAACTGATGTCATCATGCAAAGGTTGGGACTACATAGGAGCCCAGTGGTGTGACAGATCCCACTCAGAGCTACAGCTAAAGACGTGCAAGAGAAATGCATAGAAAATACTCCAGATACAGTCTGGCACCACAGGGTATTCATAAGGTGAGGAATCTGCATTTAGAAGGATCAAAACCAAAAATCGCTTGTGAAAGGGTCAAACACAGAAAGGGAAAAAGCAACAAATAGCACCATGAAAACAATCCAATCTTGTGCAAGGACTGGCTCTTTGGAGTATTGAATAAAATGCTTTCTCCTGGCAGACAGCTGATATTGTCTGAAGCGATGCTGCAAAAAAAAGTCAAAATAAGTAGCACTTGGACTCCAACCAGTAGATGGTAGAATAATTGCTCTTTAAAACAAAAGTAAAGTCTTGTAGCCACTATTAAAATAGAGGCATCTATTTTTTTTAATTTTATTTCCTGTCTAATATATTAACAATCCCATGATGACCAACATGTTAATAAAAGTCAGAGCATTGCAGGTATTTCAAAAGATTAGGTGCCAGATGTATCAAGGGTTTTACCCGTCGTAAACGGGCCGATTTGCCGAATCGGCTGTTTGCGAACGGTAAAAAGCCTTTTGGGACTTATCAACCCAAAAGGCATTCGCAAAATAAGTAATCAAAAATTTTGCAATTACCTATTTTAAGAATGCAGTTAGGGAATCGCAATTTACGATTCCCTAAATGCAATGCAAGAAGCATTCTCAGAATGCAAATTTGCATTAAGGAATCGCAAATTAGCACCAACTTCCAGTTGGTGGTAATTTGTAAATCCTTAGAAAAATGCACAAAAGTGCATTTTTTTAAGTGCCATCCGGTGCATACACATGCCCTTAGGGCAGGTGTGTGCGCCACATATGCACACTTAATTTTTTGGGATGTGCATCAGGAGGGCCTTATGGCCCCCTGGCACTCTTGCAATTGCATTCGCAATTTGTGATTACCTATCTGGTAATCGCAAATTGCGAATGCCTCCCCATTCATTCCTATGGGCCTTTAGGCCCATAGGAATGAATGGGAAAGCATTTAATAATAGCGAATCGCAATTTGTGATTCGCTATTAAGGAATATGTGGGAATCGCTATTTTTATGGCGAAACATACATACATTGCATTTTGCGATTCTAAAATAGCGAATCGGTAAAATTTGCTATTTTAGAATCACAAAATTCATTTTTGTGAAAATGTATCTTTTACTCAAACTACAGAATATTTGAGATAAAGTAAAATATTATTTAATACAGTGTCAAAATATGCATTACATGCATTTTATATTTTGCATTAAAATGTTTAATTAAGGCGAAATAGTTACCATTTTGGAACGTGTAGTTTGGATGCCTTGATCTGAAAACAATCAAATATGAGATTAAGTATATTTAATTTATCTGATTTATCAGAAATAAAGTTAACATTAGAACACTACAAACAGACATGCAAATTAATTAGTGTCATTTTATTTGCAGTAGGATGTTAGACAATTTTAACCCCTTTACTGCTAAGGTCTACGAGATCAAGTACTACGCACTTCAGCCATTGTACTGAGGTGCATGACTACATCGTCGCAGAACCGAGTCTAAGGTAAACCTCCAGTTTTAATAAGCTTCCTGAAACTTCTGGTTTCAGGAGATTTCCCCAGATTTCAGCAAGCTCTGGTCGGTAGCTGATTCACTTATTCTGATGATTCATGAGTGGTGCTGCAGTCTACTCCGAAAACAGTTAATGCAGCAATAGTGTTGGCCACAACAACCGTGCTGCTCAAGAGGCACAGAAAGAGAACTGCTGGAAAACAGAGATGGTCGTCTTATCAAGGAGGACATCTGATTCCTGCCCTAGAATCACAACACAGTTCCCATTCCTACCCTTCAGCATAGGGGCTGATACTCTTAGGACTTTCTCCTTTTCATGAAACTCATATTTACAACACAAATTAAATGCAGCATGACATTACTTTCAGCTATTCAGGTCAGAAGAATACCCACATGAATAGTGACCTGCACATAATAGGTCAACAGTTGAGCGCACAAACGATCCCTAATGCTACTTAAGTCATGGGTGCATCTCTTAATATGTTATTTACTGCTTAACAGTTTGAGCAATCTTTTTTTGTTTTTGTTTGGGGATGGGGGGGGGGCGTGTGTGTGTTTTAAGAATGTTGAGCTGGATGCGACTTATCCAGGTCCCGTATATTTATATATTTCTGAAGGCAGCCTTTATTTTGATATCACCTGTTTTATCACACACTGATCCATGCCCTTGCTCCATTTTGAGGTCGTAAGGCACAAATAATTCCATCATTCACCATGTCTCATTTCGCAATCATCAGTCACAGGGAGACGAATATAGGTTTTTGTCTGTGCTCGTCAACATCGTAAGGGAAACCGACATTATAGACTTGTGGTATCCGTGGAGCACTTAACCCAGTCCAACACAAAGTTCATCAACTTTTCCATCCAACATGTTTGCATTACCCTGTACGCTCAGTTTGTGTGCTAGAAAACAGCTTCCCTTTTTGTTACATTTCAGCTAAATGTCAGACAGAAATAGGCCTATCTTATTGTGACGGGGTGCTAGGAGAACCCCGAAACGACCCGGAATGGTGGTCCGCCGCTACTCTCTCACCTTGCCCATTGTCCCCACAGCTGCCAGAGAACGAGTGGCGAGAGAAACAGGATGAGTGCTGGATACCACCAGAAATGGGAACTGGTACCTTTAAGTGGAACGGCGAGGATGGCGCAGCTCCGCCCCCTTTCTACGGAGCTACGTCAAAAGGCGGAAGTGTCTCTTCATCGACGGACGGCGTTTCCCTGGAGGCAGACGGTGTGGAGAGAAGTAGGAGCAACGCGAGGGTAAATCCGGAGGAGGACGGAGAGCAGACGAGCCCAGCTGAAATCATCAAGCCTGGAGGCCAACGTTTCAGTGCCTCGCCCCGCCACGGTCCCGAGGGAGGAACGTGGCTTAACAAGGTACAGGGCAGAGTTGCGGAGTGGGTGGGACGGAGTAGCCCTACCGAGTGAAAACCGCTGCCGAGTGTAATTAGCGTCCCATGTGCCCCTCCCTTCACAAGCACTGAGAGACGTTTGTAAAGTTCACTATCACTTGGTTTCCTTCACTTCCCCTACCCCTCACTGATTATACTGGACGTCCCAGTAACCCGTGATTTCTCCGTTTTGCTTTCTGGGTTCTTTGCGGTGCCGACGAGGAAGACCCCAGCTACGGCTGAACAGCCAAGACCGGAATCCTTCACTAGAGTCAGCAGACACCCCGGACTATTCCAACGGAAGTACCCGGACCTCCCAGTTACCGGAACATTGTTTTTTCCCTGGTAAAGAGACTAATACTCCCCCTCCCTGAACACTCTGTTATGCAGAGGAAGA
Source organism: Lissotriton helveticus (assembly GCF_964261635.1). Lineage (NCBI taxonomy): Eukaryota > Metazoa > Chordata > Amphibia > Caudata > Salamandridae > Lissotriton > Lissotriton helveticus. The sequence goes on along the minus strand of NC_136069.1, from coordinate 305,942,498 downwards.
CCTATATACCAATAAAACCCTCGTTGAAATCACTAATTAAATATCCAACCTTTGTGTTCACACCGAGTTCGGTACTATCTGAAAGGCAGTTACCAGCTGAGCAACCCCCCCATGGACACTTATCTAAATGATTCCTAATGTAGCAAGCCATTTGAAACTTTTTCAGCTGCAACGGGCACAGGAACGCTCTGACTGCAATCTGCCTTGGGTGCACGAGGAAGGCCTCCCAGTTTACTCCACCACTGGGCCAAATTCTCTATCTGTTTCAAGTGTCCTGGAAGGGCACATTTCTCAGAGACACGTGTTGGGTGACCCAGTGTCGCACCATCACTCAATAACCACCAATTGAGAGGCCCTATAATATGTTTCAATGCCCCCTTTGTATATGGATTTACAATTTTGACAAGGGCAATGCAGGTGAGACTATGATTCCATAAAAAGCTACAGAGCATGGAGTGGACTTTCTGGAAGAAGGATTTAGGTAGTGTGTGAGAGTAGTTTTGTAACTTATACAGGAAGCAGGAAGCGGGGGAGTGAGTCCATAGACAGATAAAGCCTGAACCAGGCTCTGTCAGCCGCAAATCTGTCTAGTAGTGGTTGGATGTTCATTGTCCAAGCAGTTGCAGTGTCAGGTGTATTGTAAACCCCTAAGTATCATAAGCATTGTGAGGCTACTAATATGCAATATGCCCATTGTAGTTATTGGGTGTGGATAGGGACTGGAAAAAGGAATTTGTTCAAATCAATACAGGCCAAATGTTCAACGATCTGTAGCGCCCAAGGACCAGAGGTTTCATGGCTAGTAAGAACAAGCATTAGAAATGCAATCGGGCTCGAATTTATTTGACTTTGAGCTAATGGCATTGTAAATGGCAATGTCTTTTCGCCATGTGTTATGGAGTGTGTGCATGTGGTGTGTAGTGGAATTATGGGAGTTAGATTTGAATTGTAGCAATGGTGGCATGCTGTGCTTTACATGAATATGTTTAAAAGTAAAGTGTAGCATACTGAGATTGCTACAATAGTTAATTGTGGATGCGTTAACAATCGACGCGTGCACTGATGGCTGGTGGTGTGTGTGACTATGACGCACTGGTGCCACTGCACCTGCTGCACAATGGTAGCTACGCCACACTGGTGGTACTACACCTGCTGCGCAATCATAGCTAAGTAACACTGATAACACCTCACCTGCTCCACGAATGGTAACTACGCCACACACTGGTGCCACTGCACCTGCTGCACAATCATAGCTAAGCAACACTACCACTGCACCAGGTCCACCAATGGTAGCTACCAATCACCGGTACAACGGCACATGCTGCACCAATGATAGCTACGCCACACTGGTGCCACTGCACCTGCTGCACAATCATAGCTAAGTAACACTGATAACACTACACCTGCTACACAACGCCATCTACCACACACTGGTGCCACTGCACACACTGAGGTTTACACACACACACACACAGACATACACTCTGCGGTTTACACACACACGCACGCACACACAATGAATAGTAAGGTTTGAAACACATACATCACACACGCGCCCCCACACACACAAACACACAGAATGAATAATGAGATTTGTAACACACACAAACATACACATCACACCATAACACACAGGCACACACACACCGACACAATGAAGAATGAGGTTTGAAACACACACACACATACACACACACTTTTTCTATGTCTCCAATGGAATTGTCGGGTATTTGATACGACGGAGGCTTCACAGGGTTTTCCGCCCAGGCACGAGGTGACCTTGGTCCCTGGGTCGGACAGGCCACCGGCAGCCATGGCACCCCCACGAGCATTGAAAGATCCTTTGCCCCGCTGGTCCGGCAGGTGAATCGTTGCAGAGTGGAACAAAGCTGTACTTGACCCCTGCCTTTATGAGCGCCTCAGTGTTTGCCTTAAACGCATTCGGGCCTGACAATAGAGATTGCTACCGTGTGACACGGACCATTCAACAGATAGATGTCCACCGCCACACACCACCGCGGCGGAATCACAGCCAGCTTAAGTATTTGTTTCAAAAGCAGAAAAAAGCCATAGGTTAATGTCCGAGGAAGGGAGGGCTCCTTAAAAGAAAGGGTGGGAGTGTTTACATTTGCTGCATGTCTAGTTTCTAATATTGCAGAATTGAATGCAGCTGAGGTGACCACACCCACCCCCAGCATCCACCCAAGCCCCGCCCCCTCACACCCACTTGCCTCGTCCTTTCCACTCCTATAACTGTGGAAACCTGTGGAATTGCTGCACTGTTTGGCATCTTTAGTCAAGTTATCGACCTTGGAAGGATGGAGGGCCGAGCGGCACCTCTGGCACGGTGCCCTTCACCTGCGCAGGTCACTTGGCCAGCCGCAGACGTATCTCGAGCGCCCGGCCCCAGAGAACTGAGTGCCAGTCGATGCCCCACTGCGCCCCAGGCCGGTGAACCCTCCGTGTTTGCGCTTCTTTGCACTGTACCCGCTCTGTGTGCATAGGGTGCAACGGCGGCGGGCAGGCGACTCCGTTCACACAGTGGCAGTCAGTGCCCCCGGCGCCCCACTGTCCCCACGTGCAGTTAGGCCTCATGTTTCTGCTTCTTGCTGTGCCCGCTCTGTGTGCATAGGGTGCAGCGGCGCCCTGGCAAAGCAGCTGCACTCACACACTGCCCGTGTTCGACATGCTCTTGCAGTCCGTGGTGCTTGGTGTGTGTAGGGGGGGTGGGGGCAGCAGACAAAGGGGCTTGAAAAGACAGCTGAAGCAGCACATCTTTACGGTGTGTTTATTAAAATAAGGTGTTTGCTAAAGGGCATGGTGTTCCTGGAAACTGACACGACGGCGCTTTCTTTTATAATGAACACCACTTCAGACAGCAAGGAGTGCAGAGGGTGCAGCGGTGCCCGGGCAGGGCGGCTGCATTCACACACTGCCGGTGTCAGACGTGTTCTTGCAGTCCGTGGTGGGTTGTGTGCATAGCGTGCAGCGGCACCCGGGCCCCGGCCCCACGTGCGGTGAGCCCTCTGTGTTTGTGCTTCTTTGCGCTGTGCCCGCTCTATGTGCAGAGGGTGCAGCGGCGCCCTGGCAGGGCGGCTGCATTTACACACTGCCGGTGTCAGACGTGTCCTTACAGTCCGTGGTGGGTTGTGTGCATAGGGTGCACTGGCACCCGGGCAGAGCGGCTGCACTCACACACTGCCCGTGTAAGACGTGCTCTTGCAGTCCGTGGTGCTTTGTGTGTGTAAGGGGGGGGGGGGGGGGGGGGGAGAAGGAGGGGGGGCAGGGGCGGCAGACAAAAGGGCTTGAAAAGCCGCAGCTGAAACAGCACACCTTTAGGGTGTGTTTATTAAAAGAAGGTGTTTGCTAAAGGGCATGGTGTTCCTGGAAACTTAGACACGGCAACGCTTTCTTTTATAATGAACACCACTTCAGACAGCAAGGAGATGAGAAATGCAAGAGATCGAAAGCGAACGCCACCTACAAAAAACAAGAAAGACAGTGTGGCGAGCACGTACGAGTCATCTTCTGTGAGCCTCGCCTCTCGTCATTTTACATTGAACGCGCTCACCGCTCAGACCATCTGGATTGCATTACACGGGCACTCTGACAGCTCCTAATTAAAATTAACGGTCTGCCGTGCGCATAACCGCACAGAATATGCCAAAAATGGCCGACTAACATTACATATGCCCTATCGCATCAAGACTACTAACAAAACAGCACCGCGACGACCAATCACTATTCAGATAATAAAATAGCGCACTGAAAATGCACGAGCAAAGAAAAATGTATCCAGCAGGAACGAGAAACCCACTACAATACGGCTCGCAGCTCCTCCCCACTTCGTGGTGACGTCGCCGAGCCCGTAAAAATTAATGTATCATCCACAGAGGGAAATTCTATCTGAGAATCCTTATCGGCATTCAAGTTCAGCCACTTGGGCATCAATTTAGAGCTATTCTACCAAGGGTTCTATGGCAATGACAAACAGCAAGGGAGACAACTGGCACCCCTGCCGCCTGCCCCTCTCAATGGGTAATGGCTCAGACATAGCAGTGCCCACACTAAAAATGTGCTGTCAAGTCAGTGTTTAGGGAGCCCAGTCATTCTCGATCTTCATCAGAACTCGGGACAGCAGAGTTAGTGGCAGGAAGGCATACAGGATTCTCTTGTTCCATTACAGTCAATATACAGCTCTTAGGGAGCATTCTCGCAGGAACTCTAATGCACAGAATTGTTGACACTGCGTGTTCTCAGACAGATGTCTGCTCTGTTACCAGGCTCTAGCATTGAGAGATCCAGTCAGCTGGTTGGCAACCAGGAGGATGTCCTGGCGCTCCAGCCACTACCAGATATGCAAAGCCTCTGGACCCCACCCCTCCGTGATTGTTGCAGTACCGTATTGCAGCAGTATATTTTTTGAGAAGATTTAACAGTTCCCCATCACAGACGCAGGAAAGCCTTTGAGCTAGACAAATTGCCAAAAGCTCCAATAGATTTAAAGTGGAGTCAACCATCAACTGGAGACCAAGGGCATCTAAGCCCCACCTCCTTCAAGTGACCCCCCCTCAACAAGGGGTGACGTGTCCAGCAACACTGTCAGCTCAAGACAGAGTGGAGAGAGTGGCATGATGCAGGGCATATTATGATATGCCAGCCACCACAGAATATAGTGGGCCAATCTCATCTGAGGTCTCAATAGTATTGAGAAGACAGCAAGAATGCTGGACCCACTGGGACTTTAAATTTCACTGCAGGGCTTCCGTGTGCCATTGAGTGTTTGACAGAGAGGATGTATGGGACTAAGAGGCCAGGAAGGGTCATAGTCCTAACTGCCCAGATTTGATGTGCCAGAGGTAAGGTCTTGAACTGCACCATGTAGAGGATCACCCTAATAAACATAATCCTCTCTGATGGAACCAGGTGATGTCTGCTCATTTCTGTTAAATCCCAATGACATTAAGAGTCCTGCCATCCAGAGATGGTGCATGCTTGACCATGGTAAACTCACTTTCAGAAGGTAATCATACAGACAGGGAATGAAGGAACTCATGACCTACAAAGATGGGCAGTAACCACCGTCACTTTCATGAACACCACAGAGGCCGTGGTAAGAGCTTCTGGCCCTCCTTGAACTGCACGCAACGCCTGTGGGACGGCAAGAAAATGGGTGCCCTCCAATTACAGGGACACCATCCTGTCTTTGGGTCCTTGGCAAAAAAGGATCACTGCCAATATGAGAATTTGGATTTGTCCTTTCGCAATTAGGCATTCAGGGGGTAAAAGGTCCAAGACAGGCATGAGGGCCCTGCCCTTTTTCAGGAAGTGAAAACTGCAGGAATAACATTCTGACGCCTTTCTCTGAATGCAGTACCCTCTCTATGACACCCTTAGGAGGCACCAATACCTCCTATAGCAGGACAGACAGATGCTCTTCAAAAATCCGTTCTGGTGCAGGAGACATAATGGGTGGGGAGAAGAAACAATTTAGGGCATAGCCAGTTTGAACATTTTGCTAGATGAGTCTATTGAACCTGACAGATCGTCAAACCCGGAGGGTGGGGTGGAGTGGCTCCATCTACATGCATCGAGGTGTAGGTAAAGTAGATTCGGGTGAAGGTTCCTGCCCTGTTGAGACACGAGGGTCTTGCAAAGCAGTCGCCTGATTGGGAGACAGATCTTATGCCCAGAAGTTCCTGGTACCACACTCTTGAGTCCCAATGCGGAGCCAACAGAAGATATGGGCCCTGTTCCAGTTCTTTTTTTAGAAGTCAGGAAAGGAGAGCCAGGGGTGGAAAGGAGTACAGAGTTCCATGTTGCATTCAAGCCACAACACATCTAATAAGCGTTCTTGAGGAAATTCCAACATGCAAAACCTCTGACAAAGTGTGTTCGACAGTGGCAAAAAGATGTAGCCAAGGTTCTTCCCACTGGTCACGTACACTGTGTTGCACTTCAGAATGTAGGCGTCACTCGTGATCGGCCTGAAAAATCTGCTCTATTTGTACGCTCTGGCATTCAAGCATATCCTCAAGTAGTTTGTGATTAGGGAATTGGCCTGATGCTTCTACCAATCTATAACCTCTTCGCACAGGGCCCCTGGGCTCAATTCTGCCCTTCTTATTACAAAAATCACATGGCAGTGTTGTCTGTTAAACCTATATCAGCCTCCCCCTTGATGGATGGAAGTCTGCTGAGCCAGACGAAAGGCCCTCAACTTCAAGAGATTGATATGGAGCATTGCTTCTGTGGGTGACCGGAGTCCTCGAGTCTCCACCTCCGGCATATGGCTTCATCAACTCAGTAGTGGCAAGTCTGGCTGTTAAAGGAAGAGGGGCAGACTGCTGAACCGACTGCGTTTCATCTGCTACCAGTGCACACCGCGAGCCTTCTCTTCTGCAGTTTGGATGGCATCTAAATTCCCCATGCTGGGTCAACTGGAACTTTAGATTTAATTGCAGTGCCACCTGGCATAGTCAACCAGGAAATGTAGGATGCTAGATGACCAAGAAGCCTTTAAGTTTTTCTCACTGAGATCACCAAAATCGGCTTGAAATTCCAGTGGAAAAGATCCAGGCATGGCAGTGGAGCAACACATAGGTTCCAGCCACCCTTAAGCGAATGTGGGGCATCACTGACAGAGCCTCTTGCACCCCCTGATGCAGGTGCTCTACATAATAAGAGCAGTTTGATATTCTGGCTTTCAAAAGCTTTCTCCCATGTGGCACAAGACCAACTGGTGCCCCTGCAACAACACTGGGAGCACACCATAGGGCACAGGATGACCCAAAAGGAATGGAACAGAGTCCTGGAATACCCATGAAAAGTCTATTGCAATTACTTTTTTCAGTACTGTCAGTTCAACATACTACATCGAACACAAAATATACCCTACAGCCTCCCCAGATTGCCCTCACTGTTGTGCCCCTGCGGCGGACATGATACATGTTTTGGTCCAGTCCGAGTGCGTATGTGCAGCACCTGCGTTACGGGCTGCCGAGTTCTGGATTGGGCGGATAGCTGTTTTCTGGTTCTCTACAAGCGCCAAAGGGCAGGTGGTACAACAAAACACATTATTGACTTAGTGCTGTGGATAGCTTGACGGCTAATAGTGAATGCACTGTAAAGCCTCTGCACTCCAAGGCATGGAGCACAGGCAAGCGGCAACCAAAAAATGGGACACGGAGGAAGCTACAGAACTTCTGCGAGAAGAGGTTAGAGAAGAAATGCGTTACTTACCTGTAACTGCAGTTATCCAGTATTGGTGTCTTTCATAGATTCACATGCCTGAATCATTCCCCTTCGTCGAGATGGGAGACTCCCGTCTCGACGACGGGGAATGATTCAGGCATGTGAACCTATGAAAGACACCCATAACACTGGAAAACTGAGGAGACCCAGAGCTGCTGTGAGGGATGAGCTACTGTCCACTCTCCGGGGGGCCCCTAACAGAGAGGGGGGTTCAGATTAGCGAGCTACGGCGTTCCTCGTGATTGTAGCACGTCTTCAGACTAGTTATGGCCTTCCCTAACCCATCTGGGGTTGAACCAGAATAGGAGTACAACTCTACCCCGACAGCCCTCCCCCCTCACTTTCCCACCTGGAGGTCTGCGGGCATTAATATACTGTTTTGGTCATTGAAGAGATGAGGTTATAGGCTCACGTTTTAGCTTACAGTGGGTGGAAGAAGGTTGGAATAATATGTCATCAAGCTCCTGTACCACGTAGGGTTGACACATTCGTAGTGCAACATTGAATCTGTAATTGTACAGTTACATCCTATGACGTGGAGGTTGCTGATGATAAAGTAAAACTTTATTAAAGATGTTTTGAAACAAATTGGTTCCAACCACCCTTTCCAGGCAATCAGTACTATCAAAGCAAGCAAGAAGGATTAGTTACTTACCTGTAATCCTAGTTCTCTTCCAGGGGTATACTCATTAAAGTCATAAGCACTGAATTATCTCCGCCCATGAGCGGGAACCCGGAACACATAACAATATACATATATATGTGTAAATATATCAAAAAGTACATTGTACTAAAATAATTATACACATATACATGTATAACAACCATAATATGCAGCCTAACATATACACATAGGCTAATAAAGCCAACCTTACACACGTTCTGAAGCATGAAAATATGCTAAATATAAATGCAATAAACAGGCATGAGCCCAAAATGCATTTCATAACCATGAAAAACTTTTATTTTCATCAAAGAACCTGTTGTAAACAGTTATTAGCCTAAAAGGCTGCATATGAAAAATTGTCTGTGTACAGAAAATCAGACTGGCACCCTGCCTTTAAGGCCCCAGAGAATCTGCACACTTTGCCTTTAAGGCCTCTAGGAGAACTCTGTTCCCATCATGCACCACAGGTGACAGTTAGGTCAGTTCTTTTGTACGGTACAGTAAACTTTTAGCAGGAATCTGCACTTAAAAACTTCATAATACATATTGAAAAAACTTCAATGCTACTGCTCGCCCGGGGAGGCGGGAGGGTGCTTATGACTTTAATGAGTATACCCCTGGAAGAGAACTAGGATTACAGGTAAGTAACTAATCCTTCTCTTCCAGGGGATACTCATTAATAGTCATAAGCACTGAATAGAGTAGCAAGCTCATACCCACTAGAAGCGGGCGAACAGATAAATGCATAGATGCACTTTTAACAACACAGTGTTTAACTAGACACAGCAAACAAATTTCTGAGTGATGCTTGTCCCACTTGTGCATCAACCTGCGCATCAGAATCCAAGCAGTAATGACGTGTAAACGTATGCACTGAACGCCAAGTAGCTGCTTTACATATCTCTGACATAGCCACATTCCTAAGGAGAGCCGTGGTAGCAGCTTTCCCTCTCGTAGAATGAGCCCTAGGTCTACCTGATAAAGACTTGTGGGCTAGCTGATAAGCCAGTAAGATACATGACACTATCCATCTAGAAATGGATCTCTTGGATGCTGCCAAACCAGTATTCGTAGGACCATAGTTCACAAACAAACGGTCCGTGTGTCTCAACGACTTTGTTTTATCTAAGTAAAATTTCAAAACCCTCTTTAGATCCAATGTATGCAAAGTCCGCTCAGCCGGACTCGAAGGGTTTGGAAAGAAAGTAGGCAATGTTATGGATTGGTTCACATGAAAATCCGACACCACCTTTGGTAGAAAAGCAGGATGAGTCCTAAGCACCACTCTGTTTCCATGAAAAACTGTGTATGGTTCCTTGCAACACAGAGCCTGAATCTCGCTCACTCTACGAGCAGAAGTGATGGCTACCAGGAATGCTACCTTCCAAGATAAGTGTTGCAAAGAAGCTTTATGTATGGGCTAAAATGGTGGACCCATCAACTTAGTCAATACCACATTAAGCTCCCAAGGTGGAGAAGGAGACCTGACTGGAGGAAAAACCTTCCTTAACCCTTCTAGAAAATCCTTCACCACAGGCATCCGAAAAAACGATATCTGTGTAGGCGATTTTCTATAAGCCGTTATTGCAGCAAGATGGACCTTGATAGAACTAAACTGCAAACCAGACTCAGCAAGGTAAAGAAGATAAGGCAAGATAACCTGTTCTTGACCATGAATAGGATCAAGACCTTTACTCTGACACCAGAGGTAAAAGCGTTTCCACTTAAATCCGTAGGATTGTCTTGTAGAAGGCCGCTTTGCCTCCTTAAGAATGTTCATACACTCCGGATTCAGCTGTAAATGTCCGTACTGGATGACTTCAGGAGCCATGCTGCCAAGCGCAGGGAGGACAGATTCGGGTGAAACACTCGCCCCTGCTGCTTGGACAGAAGATCCGGGCGACAAGGCAATCTCCTGTGTGGCCTGATGGACAACTGGAGGAGATCTGGGAACCACCACTGGCGTGGCCACTCCGGGCAAATCAGTATCATTCTGGAGTTGGTCTTGTACATCCGGTTGATCACTGCTGGTATCAACGGTGTCGGTGGAAAGGCGTACAGCAAATTTTGACACCAGTCTATCAAAAGGGCATTCCCTTGAGACCCTTTCTGGGAAAACCTGGACGCGAAGACGGGGCATTTTGCGTTTGCCGCGTCTGCGATGTCTGGTGTTCCCCAAGCCTGGAAAATGCTGTGCGCGACGTCTTAGTTGAGAACCCAGTCGTGCGCTTTGACGAAGTCTCGGCTGAGGCCGTCCGCCTCTGAGTTGAGACTTCCTGGTAGGTGAACTGCTGTTATGGACAGGTCCCTTGCAAGTAACCAATGCCAGATGGTCTGGGCTTCTATGGACAGAGTCCTGGATCTGGTACCCCCCTGCTTGTTTAGATAATACATTGTTGTGGTATTGTCTGTTTGTACCAGAAGGGACCGAGTCTGTAGAGATGGAGCCAGAGACTTGAGAGCAAGATGGACCGCTCTGAGTTCGAGTAGATTGATGGGATATCCTTTCTCGAAGTCTGACCATAGCCCTTGTACCTGAAGAGGGCCCATATGTGCCCCCCAACCAAGGAGAGAGGCATCTGTGATGAGAGTCTGCGTTGGTGGGTCCTGATGAAAAGGAACTCCCTTCATCAAGTGTGCCTTCTTCATCCACCACCGAATGGAATCTCTTGCCGACTGTTGGAGATGAATTCGATCCTCCCAGCGTCCCGTACTCTGTTTCCACTGATCTTCCAGACACTGCTGCAGAGGACGCATCTGCAAACGTGCGTTTGGCACGATGAATATGCATGATGCCATGGACCCCAGGAGAGAGGATACTTGCCGAACTGTCGGACGAGCATACTGGAGGAGAAGCACGCACTTCGCCTTGATAGATGACCATCTCTCCTCCGAAGGACACACGTTTTCGTTTTCTGTGTCCAGCTGCGCACCCAGGTAGTGGATTTTCTGGGTGGGATTCATTATGGACTTCTTGTAGTTGACTTGCAGACCCAACTTGCACATGAGTTGGAGGCATATCGATAGATGTTCTTCTAGTAGCGATGGGGATGAACTCTTCAGAAGCCAGTCGTCTAAGTACGGATATATGAAATCCGTCTCTTTCGAAGACAAGCTGCCACTACCGCCATACATTTTGAAAATGTTCTGGGAGCTGATCTCAGGCCAAAAGGGAGTACTGAGTACTGGTAATGATGAACCCCTACTTGGAACCTGAGGAACTTGCGATTCTTTCTGGATACCGGAATATGAAAGTACGCATCTTTCAGATCGATGGAGCACATCCAATCCCCTTGGTGTAATTGAGGGAAAATCTGATGAAGAGCCAGCATTCGAAATTTCTCCTTCCGAATGAATTTGTTCAATACTCTCAGATCCAGAATGGGTCTGAACTCCGTAGCTGGACCTTTTTTCTGTACGAGAAAAAAATCGAGAGTACAGGCCTTGACCTCTCTGTGGAGATGGTACTGGTTCTATGGCGTTCTTCTTCAGAAGGACGTTCGCTTCCTGCTGCCAGCGCCTTATATTCCACTGAACCATCCTTAAGGGGCGAATGAAAGGAGGGGGCTTCTTGAATCTCAAAAGGTACCCGCTCTGAATAATACTCAGCACCCATCTGTCCTTTGTGATTTGCTTCCACTCGTCCAGATACCACACAATACTTCCTCCAACCGGAGTGGCACACGGTTGTGGAGGAAGCATCCGTTCATTGCTTTTGAGGCTGCTTGGTAGCAGAGGATTGCTGCCTGTTTTCATTGCCTCTGCCTCGCCCAGGTCGTCGCTGTTGAAATTGCAACCTCTGCTGATTCTGGCCTTGATTTTGCGAGGACCAATTCGACTGTTGGCCCCTCTGCTGAAAAGATCTTTTGTCAAAGGGACGAAAATTACCCCGACGTCGAAATTCTTTTTTCTTTTCAAGACCGACAGCTTTCAGGGTGTCCAACTCCACTTTCATTTTAGACATTTCGTCGTCAGCGTGAGAGCCAAATAGAGTCGAACCATTGAAAGGTAAATTCACCATCTTTCTCTGCGCCTCTGGCTTAAGTCCCGTAAGGCGAAGCCAAGCCGTACGTCTAGCACAAACACCATGTGCATAACCATGAGCTGACAGATCCGCCGCATCAGCAGCCGCACTGATACTCTGGTTAGCCACCAATCCTCCTTCTTCCACTATTTCCAGGAAGTCTTTCTGATCCTCCTTAGGGAGTTTATCTGCAAAACGAGTCACTGAGTCCCAGAGCAGACGATCATAGCGACCCAATAAGGCTGACGCACTGGCCACTCTCATGACCGAACCTGAGGTATTGCACATTCTTCTCCCCAAGGAATCCATACTCTTACTATCCTTTTCAGGTGGAGCAGAAGAGGTAGATGCCGCAGAATGTGCTTTTCTGACTGCCGCCACAATAAGTGAATCTGGAGGAGGGTCAGAACGCAAAAATAAAGGATCCTCTGCTGGAGCCCTGTACTTCTTAGCAATCCTAGAAGGACCAGAACCCACCGTGGCCGGAGTTAAGAAAGTTCTCATTGCTGGTTCTATTAATCCGGGCACTAACGGCAGAAGAGGTCTACCAGTCGTCTTGTGATGTAGGGTTTCAAAGATGACTGACGCTGCTATTTGAGGAACTGCCATCTTGATCTTGAACTTATTCGCCCCACGACACAACACATCATTAAATGTGCCCAAATCATCCACTGGAGACACTCTGGAAGGGGGAGTAGATGAGATTGTGGGAGAATAGTCTCTATAGGAAGATCTTAAAGAAGACTTCGAAGACGTAGAAGATGAGGAAGGAGACCTACTCCGCCTCGGAGGAGTTGCCGATCGCTGCCTCATTCGTTCCCGTGAACGTGATTTCTCTCTCACTAAGGACCTAGAGCGTGATCTTCTATGCAGCTCCGTCTGAGGGACCGGAGCCCTCATCCCCATCAGTCCTGCATCTGGACGCATTTTCCAATGTCTCAGGCTTTCCAGCCACCTCGGAGACAAGTTACTAGGCCGCCCTACACGCTCAGGTGAAGCCTCAGGTGACACCTGCACAATATTCAGTCCAGTGGAAGACTTGGAGGCTCTGGAAACTACACTGTGCTCAGAAAACAATGAGCCAGATGGAGTCCGTTGTCTGGGCACCAATTGTCTATCATCCGACACCTGTCCTGAGGTTGAGCCCGAATGAGCCACCACAGACGAGTCCTGGTGCACTACCTCTTGTCCCACCGCAGACCTGTCGTCTTGCTGGTCACGCGGAGAAGACAAATGTACTGGACTGATGTCTGACCTCGACAAAGACCTAAGTGAGGTCCGAGAGGCCGGTCTGGATAGTCTCGACGCCGACCCATGTTCGGGTGGGGGAGACCTAGACACTCCATGCTTCGAGCCCGAAGCAGACTTCGACATATGTCGCGATGGAGACCTTGATCTTCTCTTTTTAGGTCTCGACGTCGACTCCTTCGACGTCGTCCTTTCTCTCGACGTCGATCTCTTCTTCAAAGACGTCTTAAGTCTCTCTCTCGACCTCGGTCTCTCCTTCGACGTCCACGTCGACACTTTCCTCGACGTCGACACACCATCCTTCGACGTCGACACACCATCCTTCGACGTCGACACACCATCCTTCGACGTCGACACCTTCGTCGTCGGACGCCTCTCTTATCTCGTCGTCGACTTCTCACGAGCCTTCGACGTCGGACATGGCACCCCCGACGTCGTCTTTACAGCAATCGACACCAGATGTCTCGACGTCGAAAGAGATTTCGACGGCGACCACCTCGACGCTGAACCTTGCCTCACCGGCAAAGTCCTCTACGTCGACGGAGCCCTCTTCGACGTGGACAATGTCTTTTTTGACGGCGACGCTCCTTGGAGTCGAGTTTTCTTAGATCTACCTTCTGGAGACGCTGATCTTCGACGTTTAGGATGAGAAGATGGCTTGGAAGAGGAGAATAAGCCCTTGGAACTCTTCTCACCACGGTTTTCTCTCTCCAGAAGGCCCAGCAACCTCATGTTCTCCCTTTCTCTTAAAGTTCTACTAGAAAGGTTGAGGCAGTGATAACAATCCTCCACCTTATGAGAAGCTGGAAGACACACCACACAAACAGAGTGTGGATCCGTTTTTGACACCTTCTTCCCACAGGAAGGACATTTGTAAAATAAAGGTGGCATTCTGACTAAAAAATACCAACAGTTAGTCAGAACAAGATAGAAAACACCACCAAAATATTCTTTTGTCAAAAAAAGGTAAGAAAAAACCAACTTCTGACAGAAAATACTACAAATGAGCAGAGCTCAAGTTCCAGGTTCCTCACAGAACAAGCCGGAAAAAAGAACTGACCTAACTGTCACCTGTGGTGCATGATGGGAACACAGTTCTCCTAGAGGCCTTAAAGGCAAAGTGTGCAGATTCTCTGGGGCCTTAAAGGCAGGGTGCCAGTCTGAATTTCTGTACACAGACAATTTTTCATATGCAGCCTTTTAGGCTAATAACTGTTTACAACAGGTTCTTTGATGAAAATAAAAGTTTTTCATGGTTATGAAATGCATTTTGGGCTCATGCCTGTTTATTGCATTTATATTTAGCATATTTTCATGCTTCAGAACGTGTGTAAGGTTGGCTTTATTAGCCTATGTGTATATGTTAGGCTGCATATTATGGTTGTTATACATGTATATGTGTATAATTATTTTAGTACAATGTACTTTTTGATATATTTACAAATATATATGTATATTGTTATGTGTTCCGGGTTCCCGCTCATGGGCGGAGATAATTCAGTGCTTATGACTATTAATGAGTATCCCCTGGAAGAGAATCCAGTATTTAGACACGTCTTGACCACCATGAATTTTTGAATCGGAGGACCCTAAGATTAGAAGCAGGCAATACTGTTAATGTCTCAAATAATTTGCCTTTTCCCAATTCTACCCGAGCCCAAAACAATTGAATATGTTTATCTTATACTGCAGCACTCAATCACCAATATACTTTACCACAGAGAAAAAAAAATACCATAGAAAGCAACTTTTTAATTATATAAATCACATACCATAGTGCATATTTTCAGGTCCCTTCTGTGTCAACATATTTGGTTCATTTTGCTGGCAGTAGAAACGCAGCAAGCAATGCTGATCACAGAAATGCTTCATTTCTCCTCGCCACTGTACTTTTTCACGGAGCGTTCCTTGTGTTCTACAGCAATCACATCTTGCAGCCTAAATACAAATGCACAGTTTCAGAAAGTATGGCAGAGAATGATTACTTATCATTCGTCATCCTAACTTGTGTTGCAGCTACCTTACAATAGTTAGAATAGCCACACATCAATGAATGAGGAATTATCGACAGGACCAGAGAAGTAGCAAGCAGCTTGGTCTGAAAGACATAGAATGTAGAAGTTACCGGCAGAACCACAGTAGCAGCTAGCAGCACTGTCGAGAGGACTTTGAATGAGGAATTCCCACTGAAACCAGAGAAGCAGCTGGCAACACAGTCTAGAATACTAAGAATGAGGAATTACCACTGGAACATAGACGCAGCAGCAGCACTGCCTTCAGGACTAAGAATGAGGAATTACCACTAGAAATAGAGGCACAGCTGCAGCACTGCCTGGAGGACTTACAATGGTGAATTTATTGATGAGACCAGAGAAGCAGCTACAGCACTGGATCTGGACTGACTCAAATTAAATGTCTTGCATTGTCGGTTTTACTTAGAATAGATGTGGAACATGGACTCGAGCAAGAACTATACATGTTCGAGGAGACAGACTAATCAGGAGCTGTACACCACTACACTTTCATTTGGTACTAATGCAGCAGCAGTACAACAACCCTACACTCTCATTGGCTACTAGGGAGGAGGAGGACTGAGCAGGATGGGAGAAAGGGACGGACAATGAAGTGGGAAGCTGCGGCTACAGAAAATTCTGTAGGCAGCAGCAGGCCGCCGGGTTCTCCCTAACCCTGTTTACAGCTGGAGATGCCACTGTCTGCACACCCAGGGTCCGGCTGAGGCTAGCCCAGGGCATTGCTTTACATGTAGGCTGGTGTCAGTGCTATGGAATATTATATTTGAGCTACGTGCCTTCCCCTTTACATGCATTTTTAACCTGTTTCTTCAACGGGCAAGCAGCGACCTGAGAGGGGTGGTGAGGGCAGGTTGCTGAGAAGGGGAAGGTACCGCACTGGCAACAAAGTGCGACTGCAAACACAAAAGAAGCTAGCTGCCTCCTAATATTCCGAGACTTTCTCCCTCAGGCGGGCGTGCAGCGCCCAGAGTTTCCTCCCCTACTTATGTCGGTCTCTAGGGCTTTCAGCTCCATTTACAACTTACATAAATCTTGTCGAAGGCCACGTAGTATACCTCCTCCCTTCGCAATGCACCATCCCCACACTGTCACCTTGAATGCTTCCCAGACAGTAGTAAGACTACCCACTGAATTGATATTCCTATCAAAGAAGTCGCGAATATCTTGCTCCATCTCAGTTCTAAACACCATGCCCTGCAAATGCTTTGGGTTCAGCCGCCAACCCAGGTAGGGAGAAAGGTCCACAGGAGGGTGAAGGTACACAAGCACCGATGAATGATCCGAGTAAGTGCGAGCCAGGTGAGTGGCTGCCCCCACCCAGTGCACCAATGCCACAAACACATAATCCAGCCTGGCCCAGGTGTTATGCACTACTGAGTAGTGAGTTCCTTCCCTCCCGGAGGGGTGTATATGACGCCATGTATCTAACAGGTAGTCGGCCTGTAAATATCTCGCAATGTGCGGTGTGCAGCGGTGTAGTGTGCGGACGTAGCATGGGACCTCTCAAGTTTGGGGTCAACAACTGTGTTGAAATCCCCCCCCCCCCGCCGCCCCCCATATGACATATGCAATCCCTAGAGTAGCGAGTTTACCTCGTAGCACCAGAATGGGGTGCGCGTCATCTATGTTAGGCCCATAATAATTAGCAAAAACCACCTCCTGCGAATTCAGCTTCCCCCACAGTAAACAGTATCTACCTTCAGGGTCCAGATCCACTCCACCCCGCACAAATCGCACCCCCCTTTTAATAAGGATAGCCAACCCCCTCGAGTAGTTGGAATACGAAGCAAAACAGGTAAATGGGGTTGAGCCGCCACCTGGGAGGTGCGTCTCCTGTAACAGGGAAACATGGACCTGATGACGATCCAAATATCCAAGGACCTGTCGACACTTTTGGGGATCATTCAAACCTCTGACATTCCAAGACAGAATGTTTACAGTAATGGGATCGTTATTGGTACCGACCATGAGTTGTCCCGAACATATGTACCGAACATATGTACTGAACAGCCGTACTTATTCTCTCCATACCCTCCCACATGGTGTGCCGCAGCCCATCCCCCCCTCCCACTCTCCCCCACGCCGACTTCCCCAACTCGCCAGGAACAAACTACCCTCCCCCCACAAACAGTCTCCCCAATCATCAGCACAAACTCATCCCAAAATCGCCCCATTCATAAAGATGAGCCAGGGGAATGCCCTCACTGGGGGACCACTTGGTGGGGGACCACTTGGGGCATCCGACTGTCCCACTCCACCTCCATATTCCACCCATCTCCAACCCCCTGAGTTAGGGGGCCTTTATGACGGGGCGTAGGCGAGTGCCCGGGCGGCATAACAGATATAGTCAAGTTAAATCTCAGATATACATCACCACACTGCAAAACTTTCATAGATTCCTCAGCAGCCGTATTACCGGGCAGCATGCCTTCTGCAGCGCGTTCTTATCAGCCTGGGTCAGATAACGGTGAGTGGGATCTGGACCTTCTCCTGCCCGCCTCCTCACGTGAAGATGATCGGCATTCCCTTTGAAGAAACTCCTCCGCTTGCTGTGGAGTGCCAAAGATATGAGGTTTCCCACGATGGTAGATCCGCAGACTCGCTGGGTACAGCATGGCGTATTGAATGCCTCTTGTTTGGAGTTTCTTTTTCACAGCCGCGAAATTGCGGCGGGCCTCTGCACATTGTGGGTGAAATCTGGATAGAACGACGAAGTGGTATTTTCGTACCGCACTTCTCCCTTCTCACGCGCCAAGCGCAATACCGTATCTCTGTCGCGATAGTTCAGGAACCGCATGAGGATCGGGCGCGGCAGGGCCCCAGGAGGTGGGCGGGCAGCCAGCGATCGATGCGCCCGCTTGATAATCATGTGGGGCGAGGAGTCCTTGCCAAATAAGTCTGCTAGGAGGCGCTCCATGAAGTCTTCCAGTGTTGGTAGTCTCTGCCAAACCTAGCATCCCTACATTATTGCGTCGTGATCTGGCCTCCAACTCCTCGTTCTTGTCAGCTATAACTTTCAACCAACTTATCCATGTGCTGTAAATGTTGCTGGCTGGTTCCAGCGCCGTTCCTCCAAGTCCGACACCCTCTGCTCCACCTCCTTCAACCGCTCGTCATGCGCATCCAATTTGGCCACCACCGCCTCCAACCTGTTACTCATGGCATCCATTTAGGAGTCAATGGAGGTCAGGCTCAGCTGCATCCCAATCAGTATGGCTTTCCACCCCTCCTCCTGGGTCTCTGGTGGAACCGCATCTTCGTGCTCTTTGGACCGGGCGCCGGGGGCCTTGCGGGCGTCGAATGACAGCTTCGCCTGTCGGGGTTCCGTTTTGCCCATAGTCAAGTCAAGTCAAGTCAGAGAATTTATATAGCGCACTACATACCCAGAGGGTCCCAAGGCGCTTAGAAAGGGGAGAAGGATTACTTGTCAAATATCCACGTTTTAAGTTGCTTTCTGAATGCTAGGTGGTTCTGGGTAAGGCGAAGGTAAGCGGGGAGTGAGTTCCATGTTTTAGCAGCCAGGTATGAGAAGGATCTGCCTCCCATGGTGGTCTTGTTGATGCGAGGTACAGTGGCGAGGGCTTGGCTGGAAGAACGTAGTTGGCGGGAGGGGGTGTAGAAGGACAGTCGTGAGTTGAGGCATTCTGGTCCGATGTCGTAGAGTGATTTGTGTGCGTGGGTTAGCAGTCGGAAAGTTATCCTCTTATTGACGGGTAGCCAGTGGAGGTCTTTAAGGTGACCAGAGATGTGTTCGTTGCGTGGGATGTCTAATATGATCCTGGCTGAGGCGTTTTGGATTCGTTGGAGTTTCTTCTGGAGTTTAGCGGTAGTGCCTGCGTAGAGGGTGTTTCCGTAGTCCAGTCGGCTCGTGACCAGAGCATGGGTGACTGTTTTCCTTGTTTCGGTGGGGATCCAGCGAAATGTTTTTCTAAGCATGCGAAGAATGTTGAAGCAGGAAGAGGATACGGCGCTGACTTGTCTATTCATAGAGAGTGAAGAATCCAGGATGACGCCTAAGTTCCGTGCGTGGTCTGTCGGGATGGGTGCTTTTCCGAGGGCTTCCGGCCACCAGGAGTCGTCCCATGCAGAGGGGGAAGTACCTAAGATGAGGACTTCTGTTTTGTCTGAGTTCAGTTTCAGACGGCTTTGTTTCATCCATTCTGCAACTTCTTTCATTCCTTCGTGTAGGTTGGTTTTGGCGGTGCTGGGGTCATTGGTGAGAGAAAGGATAAGTTGAGTGTCATCCGCGTAAGAGATGATGTTGAGGTTGTGTTGGCGGGCGATGGCCGCGAGGGGGCTCATGTATACGTTGAAGAGGGTGGGGCTGAGTGAGGATCCTTGTGGTACGCCACAGATGACTTCAGTGGCCTCGGATTTGAATGGTGGGAGGCGGACTTTCTGAGTTCTTCCGGTGAGGAACGAGGTGATCCATTCCAGTGCTTTTCCTTGGATTCCGATGTTATTGAGGCGTTGTAAAAGGGTGCTGTGGCAGACTGTGTCAAATGCTGCAGAGAGGTCGAGGAGGATGAGGGCGACTGTGTCTCCATTGTCCAGTAGAGTTCGAATGTCGTCTGTTGCTGCGATGAGGGCGGTCTCAGTGCTGTGTTTTGCTCGGAAGCCAGATTGTGAGGAGTCGAGGGATTTGTTGGCTTCGAGGAAGGCGGCGAGCTGGTTGTTGACAGCTTTCTCGATGACTTTGGCCGGGAATGGAAGGAGCGAGATGGGGCGGTAATTTTTGAGTTCGGTGGGGTCCGCTGTGGGTTTCTTCAGAAGGGCGGTGAGTTCAGCGTGTTTCCAGTCTTCCGGGAAGGTGGCGGAGTTGAGGGAGCTGTTGATGACGTCTCGGAGGTGCGGTGCTATGACGGAGTCTGCTTTGTTGAAGATGTGGTGAGGACATGGGTCTGTGGGGGATCCTGAGTGGATGGAATTCATCAGGCGGATTGTGTCCTCAGTGGAGATTGGGTTCCAGTCGTTAAGGGTGTTCACGGGGGGAGAATGTTCAGCAAAAGGTAGGGTGGGTTGGTTTCCGGGTTGGTCGTCGAAGCTGTTGTGGATGTCTGCAATTTTGTTGTGGAAGAATGAGGCTAGGGAGTCGCAGAGGGCTTGAGAGGGGGTGATGTCGTTGGAGTTGGCCGAGGGGTTAGAAAATTCCTTGACGATGTTGAAAAGTTCCTTGCTGTTGTGGGCGTTGTTGTCAAGTCGATCCTTGAATGCTGTTTTCTTGGCCTTTCGGATTAGTTGGTGGTGAGTGCGGGTGGCGTTTTTGAAGGCGTCCTTGGTGCTAGTAGTTGGGTCTTTTTTCCAGGCCTTTTCGAGGGAGCGGCAGAGTTTCTTGGACTTCTTAAGCTCATCGTTGAACCATGAGGTCTTTTTGCTGGTAGGTTTGTTTTGACGTTTCTTCAGTGGTGCTAAGGTGTCGGCGGTGTTGGATAACCATAGGGTGAGGTTGGTGGCGGCTTCGTTTGCGTTAGAAGAGTGGGCTGGGGTGTTTAGAAGGAGCGATGCGGAGATCTGGTCCGTGGTGATTTTGTTCCAGTTTCTTAGCAGAGTTGGTTGGAGGTGGTTGGTGGGTTTTGGTTTGTTGTGGGTGAAGTGAACGCAGCTGTGGTCAGTCCAGAGGAGCTCCGTAGTGTGGCTGAAGGAGACATGATTGCTGGAGGTGAAGATGGGGTCGAGTGTGTGACCTGCGATGTGGGTGGGGGACGTGACCAGTTGTTTAAGTCCGAGGTTGGCGAGATTGTCCAGGAGGGTGGTGGTGTTGCGGTCGTTGAACTTTTCAAGGTGAAAGTTGAGGTCTCCCAGAAGGATGTAGTCTTTGGAGGGGAGCGCGTGAGGAGTGATGAAGTCCGTGATGTCTTCACTGAATTTTGCGCGGGGTCCTGGTGGTCTGTAGAGGAGGGTGCCTCTGAGTGTGGTCTTGGGGTCGATGTGGATTTGGAAGTGAAGGTGTTCAGAGTTGGTGAGATTGGCGTCAGAGCTGGTTGAGATGCGGATTGACTTCTTATGGACGATGGCGATTCCTCCTCCTGTGTGGACGGCGCGGTCCTTGCGAATGATCTTATAATCTTCAGGGATGGCAATGGTGATGTCTGGGGCGGAGGAGGCGTTCATCCAAGTTTCCGTTAGGAAGGCGACGTCTGGAGAGATGGTGTCTAGTAGATTCCATAGGTCAATGGCGTGTCTGTGGACTGATCGGGTGTTGAGAAGGATGCATTGTAGGTGGTTGGGGTCAGGAGTCTGTGTTGTGGTCGTAGCGGAGATGTTGTCGGTGCCGATGAATTTGCAGGAGAAGCAGGAGAAAGGTCCATGGGTGTGTCCGGGAGCGGCTTGGACGCAGTTTGGGGCGCGACCGGAGTTAAGGGCTAGGAGGGTGGCGGCATCGTAGGTAATGCGGGAGCGCGAGGGGCAAGGGGTCTGGCGCTGGGCGCGGTCCAGGCGCGGACGGGCGTAGACGGGCTTACCTTTGGCGCACCTTCGGCGCGGATTGGGCGCGGTCGCTGCGCGTAAACGCTGCGCGCGGGAAGAACTGTCATATATGGGTGGTGGAGGGGAGGGGCGAGGGCGTCTCAGCTGGGAGGCGGGGCGGGCTAAAGATCAGCACAACAACAACACAGGCAAGATGGAGGCGGAGGGGGGAGCCCAGCGGAAATGCGCAAATGCTGAAAAAGCGGCGCTTTTAAAATCCACAAATGCTAAATGTACAGAGCGGCAAGCAGGCACACAGCAGGCAGCAATAATGAGGCAAAATGCAGATAGGCAGCCAAGCAACGATACCGACTGATGCAGGAAGACACTGGGGAGCGACCACTCAGCCCAAGGGACAGGAGCGAGTCACGGCGCTTTCCGGTGGTGGAGCGCTGTTCTGGTCAGTGGGAGGGCGTCTCAGCTGGGAGGCGGGGCGGGCTAAAGATCAGCACAACAACAACACAGGCAAGATGGAGGCGGAGGGGGGAGCCCAGCGGAAATGCGCAAATGCTGAAAAAGCGGCGCTTTTAAAATCCACAAATGCTAAATGTACAGAGCGGCAAGCAGGCACACAGCAGGCAGCAATAATGAGGCAAAATGCAGATAGGCAGCCAAGCAACGATACCGACTGATGCAGGAAGTCACTGGGGAGCGACCACTCAGCCCAAGGGATAGCTGCCCCTACAGTGTAGCGTGAGGGCCAGGCAACTGTGCAGAGCAAGCGGCAAAGGGGGCCCCGGACCTCAACCAGTCCAACAGCAGTCTCCCCTAGTAAAGTGTTCCCACGTACTTAATCCACAGCAGGTAATCCTCGTAAGTGTGTGTGTGTGGGGGGGGGTCCAACGCGCTTCCCCAGGGTCGTCCACTCCAAAGAGTCAGTAGCCCCACCGGCCCCGATTCGCCTCACCTTGGTCCGGCAAATGAGAGAGGGCCTGAGGCAGTGCCCCCGAAGAAGATGGCGGCCACCGTCACAATGTTACGGGCCACACTTCCCCCCTCGCTGCCCGCTGTGTTAACTGGTTTTCAATCAGCCTGGTGGTTCTCCTCGCTATTCACGGCCAGCTGTCAGCTCTACCGCCAGTTGCCCCTCTATGCGTGTCTACCTTCGGGAGGGGGGGGGGGGGCAAGTAGATCCGGCCAGACAGCTGGAATGGAGTGTTCGTTTTCTCAGACCGCTGAGTGTGCGCCCTCAACCTTCACAGGCACGTTTCTGTCCAGCCCTGGCGCAAGGCTTGGTGCCAGGTAGCGATGAGTGGATCCGTCGGGCCGACCTACGCGGTCCGGCCCGCACAGCCCCGAGCAGTTTTTTTCCGCCGAGCAGCCGCTCCAGGCAGATTGCGACCCGTTCGGCTGCTGGAGTCCGTCGCACTTCACTCGCCTCAATTCAGGGCCGCAGCCTGAGGTGATCTGCAGCTTTGCAGTAGTGGTGTAAAAAAGCAATTTAATTAGCCAGGATGAGGGTGAAGGATAGAAAGCCGCCCGTTGCTACGGGAGCCTCACCACAGTGCGGCCATTACAGTCCGGCGCCACCTAGTGCCCCTTGTTTTTTAATTAAAAATGAAGAATTTCAAGAGTTTTCCTTCCTGTCTCGGAACCTCTTAATAGCGTTTTAAATATTAAAATTTATATAAACTCAAAGGGCTCATTCAATTTCATTTCTCCTTGGCTATGTTCTCATATCTTTTTTTGCGTGTTTCACTGTAATTATCTCCTAAATCCAATTTCCATTGCAAGGCTGCAATTAGAAAGAGTGATGATTATGGATCCACATTCTGCCCACGGCTCTACCAGCGCTACACTTATACTTTGGATTTTCCCTTCGTCTTGGAAGCGCATCTCAGCCCCAATGTGACTCTGAAGGCGATGCATGTGCCAGCAACAGAACCTTACTTATGATTTTACATAAATTTAGATTTAAGCATCACATCTCTGCCCCCAATGCCCAGTATTTTTCTCCGGGAGCAACGGGATCCCGGCGCACATAGCCCTCCCTCTGTTGTTGATTTTAGGCATGTTTGCGTGGGCTCTGTTTACACAACGCCGCTGGCTCCATTTACAGCTGCCCTACTTCTTGCTGGAGCTGTGATGTCCTGTCAGGTTTTACATCTCCCCCTAAATTCAATGTTTGGCATCGGATTATACACTTCAGCGTGCCCGTAATGTGCGCGCCGTGAAATGATTTATGAGCTGCAAAAATTGTATTGCGAGTGTACTGACACAAACAAAACATTCATACAATACTCAGATAAAACAAGTAGATATAACTGATAGAAAGATGATAGGTCCAGTGTGAGAAAATCTTTGTGAAGACAAGAAGGGAACAGGGGGAGGAGGAGTCTTATCAGTGCAGTGTGGCCAGTGGTTAATGTTTACAGTGTGTGAACTGCAATGTAGCCCAGTCTTGGTGGTGTGCTTTCAATGAGAAGGGAAACAGAAACTTTTCAGTCATCACCACTTGCACACAGTTCTTCAAGCCTTAATGAAACTGCTACCAGCACTACCAGTACAGATCAGCTTTAGTGAGCCCTTGCATACTAGAGAGGTGAGGTCTCCTATTTGGGCATGATTGAGACAGAGAAAGTGTAGGTCGCAGGAGCTCCGCCTCCTCATTGGATGACTAAGTCACCCGTGGCCATAACCGGGGGAGAAGTAGGGGGGGAGAAGTGGGGGGGGGGAGGTGGAGGGGAGGGGGCAATGTGATGGGAAGGGGACTCGGCCAAACACCTCAGGACCTGAGTGTGCGGCTGAGGCAATGCACAGGAGTGTCTCCCGCTCATGGAGGGAGCCCCGATCCATCTTGAGTGTCAGACAGATCAGATTCCCCCCCCCAAAACATTAAACATCCTTTGTCAAAATCAATATATCACGGCTTAAGGACTAATGTTAACAGTGCATGAGCGGCACATCATAACACCTATTTTCTTTTTAATTTTACAGATCTGAAATGGATTGGTACAATAGGTCTTTTTTATTACAAAGTTTTATTTTAACAGGAAAACAGGTGGGTTGTGAAAGTGGATGAAGCAACGTAAGCCGCAGGGCCCTGAGGCGCACACTGGGTATTTAAAGTAACTGGGGCCGCGGGTGGGCCTAGGGTAAAAGTGGCAAAACAGAAGCAAAACATATTGTGGAGCGCTAAGGTGCAGAGAAGCACACATGCTGATGAGGATGATGGAGAGAGCTACATGGGTGTGGATGGGGCAACAGTAACATGGAGCTTTGGCGTGCAGAGAAGCACAGCGACGACGAATGCTAACGCATAAAGGAAGATCGTGAGGCAAAACACATGCAGTTTCTTTGAATGCTTCAAGTGCTCACCATGACGTAGACTTTTTTCTTTTTCTGCCATCCCACTTGGACGCCTGACCTGCTTTCCTTCTGAAGTAAAAGGTTTATTATCTTTATAGGGCCATCAGTTTGGCCCCATAAAGATAAGAAACATTTTACGCCAGAAGGAAGGCAGGCCAGGCCGTCCAAGTGAGATGGCAGAAAAAGAGAAAAGTCTACATTACAGAATGCTCTTTCCCAATGGCTGGGCACCGTCGCTGGCAAATCAGAAAGAGGGGCAGGACTTAAAGCCCGATACTCAAAGCCCCTCTAAACCATAAAATCTCTCCAGCGAGACTGCGCATGCGCAGCCTCCGCAGGCGAGACCTAAAAACGTGCGCAATAAATGTACTTTTAAAATGCATGTTTTTTTAACAAGAAACTTGAATCTACACCTTGAAATTTTGCAGTCTTAATGTATTAACCATATAACCGCACAGCAACCGCATAAATATACTGCACGTCTCAACAGTATCACTATAGAACTATATTGCAATTGTATACATACACTGCATCAAATGTCTGTGTTAGTTTATACATATACCATAAACGCCTGTCGCAGAAACAACATCATCATTTATATAAACTGCACTATGGCATGAAATAGAAATCATCACCTATAAATATTATCCATCGTAGCATTTAAGCAACAACAGAACTGTATAAATACACTGCACCACAGTATCGATGGAACAGCATCCCATTAGAAATATAATGGGCCTGCTTGTCAAAGCAACAGCATCATCATATAAATGAACTGCACTATGGTATGAAGTAGGCCGCATCACTGTGCAAACATACTGCATCATAGTATCAAAGTGACAGCATTACCGTATAAATATACGAAGCCATAGCATTAAATTAACAACAGAACGGTATAGAGATACTGCACCATACTGCCTAAATTACAGTGACACCTTATGAACACTGCATACTTGTGCCAAAGCAACAGCCTCAGCATATAAATAAACTACACCATAGTATCAAATTAACAGCATTTCTATGTAAATATCCGTTACCATGGCATTCAAACAAGAGAGCTGTACTGTATCACCACAAACCGACAAGACCACAACACGAGTAAATACACTGCACTGTAGCATGCCAAATCGACAAGACCACAATACGGTTAATACACTGCACTCTACTATGCACACAAAGTGTGAACACACTGCACTGCAGCATGCCAAATCGACAACAATGCGACACCACGTAAAATATACAGCACTGCAGCAAAACTGACAGCCACACAACAACAGCAAGTACTTTTTCCCAACAGTTGTGTGCCAAGCAGACAGCAACACTACAACACTTTGTAGATGGACTACACTGTAGAATGACAAATGAACAGCAAATCATGTGAATGTACTGCATTATCGCTAGCCAAATCTGGTGCATCGCCATGTGAATATACAGCAGGATGTAGCACCATGGAGGAGGAGCTTATAGCTTCCAACCAAACAACAGAGGTAGCTGTTGGTGATACAAATGGGAGCAGACATATGACAAGGCTGTGCAGTGCTTCTCTGCAGGACGAGGCCTCAGTTTCAAACGTTAACACGTGTGGATCCCTGATAGGGTGCTTACAATACAAACACGCTAATGTAACTAGGGGTTACAAGAGGTGGTGGGATCGCGCACAGCCTTTTTAAAAGTGCTCAGAGGGTACAACTGCCCCCACCCCTCGCAGCACTGACAGGAGCAGAGGGATCGATAACAGACCGGTATTGACTCACACAGCACTTACCAGCGTGGTGCA
Source organism: Lissotriton helveticus (assembly GCF_964261635.1). Taxonomy (NCBI): domain Eukaryota; kingdom Metazoa; phylum Chordata; class Amphibia; order Caudata; family Salamandridae; genus Lissotriton; species Lissotriton helveticus. Next base: position 305,915,721 of record NC_136069.1, on the reverse strand, counting down.
GGCAGCTCTGCCGCAGACCAGACTTTCACTTCTACTCTCGCTCTTTAGAAAACAAACCTCAAGTTTCTCCTTGGGATGGAAAAGAAGAAACCTTTTTGCATCGGAAGCCAAACCAGGAGGAACGAAATGAGATGCGGGAGCTGCTGGTGTGAGCGCAATTGCGAGCAGCAGCACAGGTTTCCACTTATCGTGCCAGCGCCTGGGCACGATCATTGGTAACATGCTGCTGCTGCGCGTAACCGCAAGCATTAGGCCGTGGGCGTGAACATGGAAAGAGCCTTTGGCCAATTGCGTGCTGTCTTTGTTAAAAAGACGCACGCAAAGGCCAATAGCTTTGGACAAAACAAAAAGCATACGCACGAGCGTGTGCTGGCATGAGGTGAGCTTTCTGAAAGCCCTTACATAAAGTCGAGCAGAGCAGCGCATGCGCAAGGCTCGACCTAAAAAGGAAGGACTAGTAATCAAAAGCCGGCATTTGCAAAGGACAGAAAGAGGAACCAATTGCGGTACTCCAAGCACATAATATAGATACAGCATGCCTCACGGCGCCTCTGCAGGCTAGGCTCAACCTAAAAATAACACAGCTCTGTTTGCCTACAACCATGAGGCAGCCAGCAAGTGTACAGCCCGAGAATATGCAAATCAAATATGAAACCCCCCGTACAAAACCTGCTCCCCATACACTCATTATGATGTTAGTTGAAATGTCACCTCCATTTTCTGCCAAGAAACCAGAGGTTCTCAACCCTTCATGCCGAAACCCACCCAGTACACCGCATGCTGCTAACCTGTATTCTCGGAGTCTCGCCCTGTGGAGGGGGAAGCAAGTGTAGTAATTTAAGATACTTGGGGCAGGTAAGCTCATTAAATCTAGAGGAAAGAATATAGATAAAGGAAGCCCTTATTTTCTGGTAAGTATGTAGTTTATACTATGCAGAGAGCATCAGTTTTTCTATCCTAATAAGTACCACAGTTTGTGGTGCCAAGCAGTATAATCTGGGACTCTGTCCGAGCCTTAGGGGAAGAGAATCGCTTGATGAGCCAGTCCTAGGGCTAAAGCCATTTTTCGAACTCTTAAGGATTTCATCAGATATGTTAAATGATTGGGTAAGCCCAGGAAGAAATGCGCTGGAAAGAGCAGGATGTGTATCTTGAAGGATCGGTCTATATCAGGTGTCTCCAACTGGTCGATTGCAAGCTACTGGTAGCTCACCAACCCCATTGGTGTAGCTCACAACCCAGTAGCTTCACTAACAAGGTATGTCGTAATTGCACTGTAGTTTAAAGTTTGCATCGTTTTAGTGTATATTTTAATTGTAACAGCATTTCTGTGTGAATTAGCCCCTCACACATGCAGGCTGCTATTGGCTCAGCTGAGGGAGGGGCGGATTACACATTTTAAAAATTCCATCATCACGCAATACTGTATCTCCTACCTTGCACTGCCTAAGAAAACACACTCAGGGACACATTGGGACTGTGCCTGCTCCCTTCAAGCTCGGGCAGGCTCTGGCTTACAAATAGACCTGTGTGGCACCAAGCAGCAGCACAGCACCAGAGTCTTGAAACAGGTATGGGACTGTGGTTGTTGGCATCGCCCGGCACAGAGCCTAGTTATCGAGCTGAAGCAGAGCAGCAGAGAGCTGGGAAACTAATCTCTAAAGAGGCCTGGCACCAAGGCTCTGCAAGGGGCCCGACTCTGCTTTGTGACACAGGGTGGGGCTATATTTGGAGGATCAGCTTCACGGAGGTAATTTAAATGAATAAATAAAAAGAATGTGAGTGTGGTTAATGTAGTGGCGGAGAGAAGCGTTACGGGCATGAGAACTTAAGCGAAAAATTATTTATGTGCATGTGGCCCATTTCGGAACAGTGCAAGGCCCTCACAATTATTGCATCACTATCCAGTATAATTAGTGTCACATCAGAAGATCTCAGTGAATGGCAATTTTGCCTGGCTGAGTTTTCTTAGTTTTTAACTTCTACAGTGACAATTATACAGGGAGAAACAAAATGATAGCTCAGAAAAAAACACACATGTACACTTTCAAGGAAAAGTAACTGCCAGGAACTTGAAAGTGCACCTAAGTGAACCCAAATACACTATACAAAAGACGACATGAATACGACTCCTCTTGAAAGAGAACTTTTTGAGAGGTGCTATTACAGTTAGTGCTGCTGTGTGGATATTTCATTAATTAATGGGGGGTGGTGTGGCACCCTGTGGGTAAACTAGAGTCAGGTTTGTTCAACTTTTAGGTGCGGACCGGTCTGCTCCCTCTGCCCTCTGGGGAGTTGAACTATATACCGAATGAATGCTGCCTGATTTGACAGGTTGGCCAGTCGCACTCTTTTGGGGGAATCACTTCCTTATTTACAGTTGAGATTTATCAAAGAGTAATCACGTAGTATACCGAGATACTCCACTTGTTGTACAAATTTTATTCATTTGTTGTTCAGTTTTTTGCAAAGTCAAGTTGTTGCGTCACAACTTTATGAAATTCATCAACTTTCCATTCGAAAATGTAAACAATCACATGTTCATCCACATGCCCAATGCATTTCGTGCTGAGCTGAGACCCACGATAGTAGTACTTAAGCTACATGTATTCTTGCCTTATGATGATTACGAATATTATTTGAAGAATTACTATTGACTGTACCAATATGGCCGCCAACGGCACCACAGCCTGAGCATTTAACATTATGACACAAATAATTTTTTTAATTGCTTCGTTTTTTTTGAGTTAGCTATCTGTTGATGTTGTAATCATATATTTTTTCAACACGTGTTGCACATCCTTCACATGCCGTTTAGTTTAAGCATAATTCACGTTCGTAGTTACCCGGGTCACGCAGGCGACACTACATTACGCGAGTTTCACGCATGCGCGAACACACACTAACTCCGACTGAGGTCGAGAACGGCGGTTACCCATTACGCGTCCACACCACCCGGTGATCGGTGAGTACTATACGGCGAATTATTATTCAAACAGCGTGCTTATCATACATAGACGTGCACTCCTAGGTTTTATATGACTTAGTTCACGGTGACTAAGATAATGCACATGGCACCCGGTCTGAATGCACGGCACCAGATAATACCTGCATGCTATCCACTTGACGAGATTAACGCTCATGTCGGCAACCCCGGACACTTATTATCTCACCAGGTTTACACTCGTTGACCCACATGGTTTCCGTTTTCACTATTTCATTGTTCACCACTTTTTGTTCATTTCACCGTTAGTTCACGTTTAAACCTCACCCTTACACGTTCCATTGTCACTCTCTGGGAACCAAACTTAATGCCTGACAGAGACTGTGACCTGCTTCCTCATCATTAATTACCCTTCGTTTTGATTTTAATCTACAGAAATGTATTTCCCCTGATGAAGTGCGCCTAGCACGAAATGCATTGGGCATGTGGATGAACATGTGATTGTTTACATTTTCGAATGGAAAGTTGATGAATTTCATAAAGTTGTGACGCAACAACTTGACTTTGCAAAAAACTGAACAACAAATGAATAAAATTTGTACAACAAGTGGAGTATCTCGGTATACTACGTGATTACTCTTTGATAAAACTCAACTGTAAATAAGGAAGTGATTCCCCCAAAAGAGTGCGACTGGCCAACCTGTCAAATCAGGCAGCATTCATTCGGGATATTTCATTAATTCCCACATAACAGCAGAACGTATTTGCAGCGAGCAGGGACTGAAAAGGGCATATTTTTGTGGGCACTTACAGATGGGTCTTTGGCGTGTGAAATAATGGAGGTACCCACTATTTTCCTCGGTGCATACACACTGGACAGTCGCAAAGTACTGTAGGAAAGTGCCCTTTCTGCATGGTTGCCCCTAACTTTTTTGCCAGACAACTGCTGAAATGTTGACTCGTTGTGCTCTGGGTCCCTGCCAATCAGGTTCCCAGGGCCTGTGTTCTTTCCCTTAACTGTAGCATTGTTTCCACAATTGGCACAACTCTGGCCTACCTGTAACTCCAACTTCATCCTCCAGTCATTGGTTCCCTTCGTCCAGTCTTCTGGCTCCAGCCCGCAGTCCTTTTCCGTGACAGACATCCTCCATAGAAAAGCACTGGGCTCCTGACACTTCCCAAGCACCTTGCACCCAGCCGCCCCAGCGCTGCCGGTGGTGTGGACTTGGTGCTACCTTGGGACCCCTTTGTTCTGACCTTAACCCCAGGAGCATGGTTCCCACGACCGAGTGGCCTGCCCGTAAGCAACCCCAACCGAGGTGCTCCCTAGACCCATTGGCTAACATTGCCACTCTGCACCCGGCCACAATAGAGCCACTGGTGGTGCACCTTGAGTGATAACCTGAATCTTGGTTCCACCCCCAAAACTCCATCCTTAAAATCGTTCACTTACCTGTAAACAACCTTGCTTTGTGTCTCCCTAGGAGGGGAGAAATCGCGCTTACGTTTTGGACTATGCTGGGGAGAACTAGGTTTCCTGTCACCCCCTGCTTTGGGGGCAGAAAGCCAGATGGCATGGCACAACAAGGTAACAATGGCAACGCCACTCTAGGAAGGGAAGAGACTGGCTGAAGTGGCCAAACTTCGTGGCTTTCAGAAATGGGATATGGTGGGAATTACTAATGTGAGAGATGTCTTGCTGAAAGGGGACTTAATCCCTTTCTCAACTCTACAGTCGAAGTATCAGCGCGCAGGCAGCAGTACAAGTACCTTCAATTGCAACACGCCTGGAGAGCAGGGAAAAAACAAATGATAGACATCCCTGAATATGCGCTGCTCGAGGGTAGATTATTGCAAGAATAAATCGCCTCCAAGGCAATCTCATGGACTTATAGAACATTAATTAATAACATTGCGGATAACTTGAAGCCTCTACGCTCCAAATAGGAAGACACCACAAGTCCACTGGAAGACACTGATTGGGAAGGGGCCCTGATGCACCTGAGAGAGGTGGCTATTAAGCTACGGATTTTGTTAATTCAATATAAAATCCTTCACAGGGTCTATTATGATAGGGCCCAACTGCACACAATGGGAAGGGCTGAGTCACCTGACTGTCTCCGCTGTGGTACATTTATACACACGTTATGGGACTTCCCGAATATTCAAAGATACTGGGCTCGGATAGTAAAAGAGCTAAATGTTATACTCTGAGTACAGGCTGCTAGGGAACCTAAGTATCTGTTACTGTGAATCCCCACAGACGTTGATATCCCTGGATATAAACTGTTACTAAATAATCTGGGATTGATAGTGGCCAAACAAGATATTACAAGGCACTGGGGGAAAGTGGACATCCCCACCCTAAAAGAGTGGAAAGCCAGCATGGACCTCTATATGAGAACAGAAAATACAACATACGAGGCCAGAGGTTGCCCTAAAAAATTCACTAGCATATGGGCGCCATGGCTGAGGCACTATGGCTTAGACATGGAAGGAATGGAATTTGATACTAGCCTACCTAAGTACAGGAACAGTTAAGAATGGGACTTTTAACCACTCCTGCATGATAGTGAGAAAAGAGACGAGATTCCTGCATAGAGTAAGGGGAATCAGCGTTATATGGGAGATTGTTATGTTATATGTCTACCTCCACTGTATGATAATTGCTATACTTCTGAAGCGTATATGCGATGATTCTCCTATGACGGTACTGACTGATCTTTTTATTTCATATTATTCTTTGTTTGTTGAGAATAAAATTAAAATATATTTTATTTAAATAAAAAAAAACAATGCTCAGATCCCAAGGACACCATAATCCAATGGCAATGCACACATACTGCCCAACAACCTCCAAATGTCACTTTTCACAAGCTGTTGTCACTGAGCCCGAAAGATTTCAAGCTTTGGTACTCATTAATACAATCTCCCTCTGGATACTGCTGAAACATTGAGCTCAATTTCATGTTCAAAAGTTAGCCGTTTAAAGTTTAGATTATTTAATTTTTTTCTTTCAAGTGCATTTAGGCAAGATGTTGTTCAGGGCATCAAAGTCACATGGCAGCAAAGCTGCACTATACAAATTCTGAGTTGTCACTTAGATGGTTTGAACTGGGCAAGTTTGAACTTTAGTTGGTTGCTAATGCCAGTTCTAAACCATATTGCTTTTGGTATCAAAATGGGGCCCATTGTATGACTAGTAAGAACACAGGGTGCGTCATGCATTGTTCAGAATGAGCCGAACGCTTGGCTCAAAGTGACACTAAAAACATTATCAGTAAAAAAAATTGCTATTATTGCAGAGCAGATAGTGCACCCAGGCCTTAATACACTATGCTGGCAAGTGCTTAGTTCCACTTCCACCAGACTCAGGAGATATCATAGCTACAATCCAGGTGGACAAATTTAATGCACAGAAATAAGGAAAAATAAATTGTGGACCCACATGTACATCCAGTAGACTAAGGTCTCCCCATCACCTACCAGCTTAATTATTTGGCCCATTTACAAGTGAAGGCACAAAGATGGGAATGGTGTTGCATTGTCTGTCTGGAGAAATGGTGGCAAAAACTGCTAGGGGAAGCGATAAAACAGTGGTCAACCTTTCCTTAGTAGTACCTTTGTTTACTAAAATCATCTAGCAAACAGGTTATAGGAAATACATCGGCTTACGAGTCATAAGAATTTGGATTTCAATGTTAAAAGGGTATGTAAAATAATATGAGTAACCTTAAGGAGCCACCCTAGTAGCTTTTCTTATAGATTTTTAGTCCAGCTCCCAACTAGGTATGATTTCTCAAAATAGAGAAAACCTCCTGCAACACAACTGATTAAGTAGTGAATGCGTTTACCAAAAAAAAGAAATGACAAGGTCTACAAATAAAACCCAGGCTTGATGCAGTTAAGTACTCAAAATAAATGTTATGAATCAATCATGGAAAACATAAATTCATTAAAGACGTACTTTATAATACCAGTCTTGAAACTTTTTACTGCAATCTTCACTACAAAAATCTCGTACTACACCATCGCATTCTTTAGTTGCTGCCTTCTTACACATCTGAAGGCAATAGTTGCAAGTTACACATTTAAGCCCCAGACGTCTTGCAAAATCTTGCTTATAAAGCAATTTGCATCCTGCAAATTAAAAAAAGCAAAATTCAAATCAAATACTACGCAACATATAAATAATTTTCAGTAGTAACATACAGTTGCTGAATTAATGATTTTATTCTAGATTTTCTAAACACATTTAGTCATTCCTTATAAAAATCGTGATAAACTAACATTTAGACAAATAGTCCTTTTTTTAGCATGGAATTTATTGCAGTTTTTAAAACAAAAGTATTATTACGACACTCCTCATTTCCCATACAAATACTTAGCTTAGCCAAGAAGTTAGGCAATGTGAATAATTTTTGTAAACTGAAAAGATGCTTGAAAATTCAAATAATACACAGTGGCAATACAATACTGGAATACTGGTAATACTATCAGAAACATTTTTCCACATGTAGTAAAGCTTGTAGTGCTGCAGTCAATTTCATGCAACTGGTGCAAGTTAGTTGAGATTAGAGAAGAAAAATGTCACTCACCTATAACAATCAGCAGTGATGTAGATTTACCAGCTTTGCACAGCCCTCGGAATATTTCTATTTGTTTTTATTCGCAGAATGGTGTTTTGAGGTGACACTGGTACCTCCTGCAAAACCCACAATGCACCAAGAAAGGCTACACACTGTATTGCAATCCTCTCTTTCACCCCACCAACCAAAAGAGTGTGCTGGGTAACATAACCATTAACTGTTTCTTTAAGTATTAATAGCAGCTCACTTCCTTGGATGTGGGTAGGGTATACGGGCATCTACAACACTGAATTCTACAAAGAGATTGCTACAGGTCACAATTTCTGTTTGCAGCATGTGCAGCTGTAGATCACATGCACTGCATAGGTTTCAAGAAAGTACCCCTGCTTCTAATGCTGCGGCTTGCAGCCAAGTGCTTCACAAGACAAAGCTACTTACCTTCAGTTATGGTTTTTCTGGAGGGTGCTCTAACAGCAGAATCCTCACCGTTTGAATATTCCACAGGCGTCGAACTGGATCCGGAACCTTAAAAGTAGTACTCCTGCGTGCCGGTATCTGATGTTGTGTGGCTCCACACCAAGGTCCTTCTGCTCCGGAAGTGATATTTGGGGCTGGGCACCCAGGCACTCTGACTTCAGTTGCTTTCTAAGACTTGTCAGCGCGGTCAGACGCAGAGCCAAAAAGCAAATTAGCTTGACCAGTGTACAGGTCTCTAGGCTGGGACCTTTTTAGATGGGGAAAATAACGTTAATTCTACAGAAGTGAACGGGGCGGGGGTACGATACAGATTGGGTGGGCGGGGAGGTTTGGCAGTCAACGAGAAATCGGCAGTTAGAATATCCACCAGTAAGAGAGTTACGGAAGGTAAGTATTATGTACTTCAGATACATAATTCTAATCACAGTTTCCGCACTATATGGAAAGGCCTCTTTTTGTATAGTAACACTTAAATGTTTGGCTGCTAGTTTTTGGACTCCAGACCTCAGTGCCAGTGCTCTGACCTTAACATGTCTACGTACGATTGACTTCTACCCAACTGGCATAAGTTAACTTACGTGTAGGTTCCTAGTATATAGTACCACATTCCTGTAAGTTAAAAGGTCAAACCAGGGACTGAAGCACTGGTTCTGCCACCCGGTGGGACGAGGGTAAAACATGGCTCCCAGTCTGCCACTGTAGACTTTAAGGGCAGTTGTAAACTTCTAACTAGACGTTGCTATTTAAAACAACGGCAAAGCCCAATTCTCCAGTTTTAATATATTTAAGTCACCCCTAACGTGTTCCTAACGAGCCCTTAGGCAGAGTGCTGTATATTAGAAAGTGGAACATGCGCTTTTAGATGTTCCAAAAGTAAAAACCAGCAATTGCAATTTTGTGTGTGTAAAAGGCTAGTAGTAGCCCCATTGGGGAGTACAAAGTTACAGGCTGACACCACAGCCCTGTTAACTTCCGACGGGGACTCCTAAAGCTGGTACAGTATGGTATCACAAAATGGGGAGCTCCCAGTTATGTGACCAAGGTGCTAAAAAAGTTTGTGAGTGTGGACATCTCAAAAAAAGTGTAGGATTGGTATCACACACCGCCTGGTGTCATGCTTCATCATGGGCCAGTCCTCGCCCTCTACAAACTAGATTTGATAGAGGGCAGGCATACACCTGACGACAGGGATGAACTACTAAACTAAGTGGGTGCCCATATAGAGTGAGTGAGGTTAAAAAAACATTACAGTTATAAAATACATTTTAATATGACAGACCATCTGGAAGCAAGGAGCACACATCTAGGTGCAACAGGAGATGCACCTTGAGACAAGTCTGACTACGGTGGTCTCCCTCTCTCCTCCTTCCATGGGGCATTACCTTTCTGGCCCTTGGGCTTTACTATGAGCAAATGAACAGTGGAGCGTGACACAGGTCACCCCACAAAGTGGTACCCTCCCACTACAAGGTTGGTGGGAATGGAGCCCCTACTCTTTAAGGTCCTGATGAATGCCATAGATTCACCTGGGCCATTTGGCAGAAACATGTTGACTGCATACATTACGGTAAGGGGACAATAAATTCCCCAAAATACTGTTCACTTGTTAGGTCGAGATCTGCGTAGGCTGCGGTTGCGCAGTCTCGCAGGGGAGATCTTATGTTTAGAGTGTGGGGGCTTGAACCCGCCCCTCTTCTCCATTGGCTGGCTTCCTAAACGGAGGCCAGCCATTGGAGGAGAGAGGAGTCACTCCGTTCAAGCCCGGATTCGGGGGGTGTTTTTTCGTTTCTTTCTGTTTTCTTTCTCTCCTCTTTCCCATTGGCTGGAATTTTACATTCCAGCCAATGGGAAGGGGAGAGAAAGAAAACACGCCCCGAATCCAAAAATGACGCTGCGTTTCTCCGAGGCATTCCTGCTTTGCCTTGGAGAAACATGGTCGTGTGGAGCGCTCCTCTCTTGTTGTTTACATGGGGCAGGGTGGCGAGCCTGAACCGTTCAAAGTGACTGGCTGCGCACCAATTGCAACTACACGTGTGTTTCTACTTTCCTAGTAGGAGGACGCACAGTTCTGAAGAAGTGAAGAACCTGTTACGTGCAGCCGCGATGTGCTTTGTCATTTTGGCTGGCTCCCTCCGTCTGTGGTGCACACGTGAAAGTCCCTCTGGTCTCCCGCTCTCAGCGTGCTGCGAGAGTGAAACCCGCGGCACCAGCCAGTGTTTTCCTCTAGAAGGAGCCCCGGTGAAAAGTGACACGCACGGCGCTACACGGCGCTGCACTTCAGCTCCCACTGACAGGACGAGGGGAGGGGGCGGCGGCCGCCGTCGGAGCTCCTAGGAATGTGCTGAGACTTTTTTCCCCCATTTCCCTCCAGTCCTGCTCATCTTGCAGCCCGAGCAGCAGGGTGATCCCCGCCCACAGTGGTGACCAGTGTCAGCGCGCTGCCGCTGGAGCCCGGAGCCGGGGCATAGGGGCAGCGGGAGCGGGCGCCTTCCCTCGCACAATCTCACAGAATCAGAGAGGCGAGAAATGGAAGGAGGCATGGGCGGCTGCCGCTGCTGATCCCTGGCCAGAATCGCCCGGAGTGAAGGATTACTGCGTCTGGAAGGGAGCTCGCCGCTCCTCTGGGATTACAAAGTATCCCACTAGTGCGGGAAAAGGCCACTTTCAAGGTACCTTTTGCATGGCACTTTGATTTCCATGTACATGCGTGAGCCCGGGCTGGGGTCTCCTACCTCCAAGTTCCTCAACATGTTTATCACTGGTGGGTCGTGTAATCTGATCTCTTCGCAAGTGTGCGTGTGTTTTGTGCCAATGTGAAGGGGAGGCGGAGGAAGCCAGCGAGGGCAGCCCAAAGCAGAAAACTTAGACACTATTCTGAGTTCGTGTTTCTCCCAGTCAGAAAAAGCTTATAAACTTTCACTGGCTAACTGTACCGCGTGGCATATACGCTATTTAAGTTTTTGTGGATTTGTGCCTGTAGAGTTTGGCAGGAGAGGCGCTTTTCGGCATGCCACCCTGGCAGACAGCGGTAAGAGGCGGCAGAATGAAAATAAGAAGTAGTTAGCTACATAGTTTAATTGCTTAGAGCCCAGACTGGTTGGATATGGTTTATTTAATAATCTGCGCAGCCTTAGGCGCGTTAAGAGACGAGCGATCTCGTTTCACAGAAGCCCCGTTAAGACATCAGTAAACGTCTCCATAAAGCGCTGTTTCCCATGCAGTCGTAGGCGCTTTAAACGTGTTTGGGCTTAAAGTCATTGTGACTATCCGTGCATTTGTGTATTGTTCTCCCTGCAGCCTCGTGGTTTAGTGGCAGGCTTCTGGGCACTGTTACATAACTTCTGGGAGGGTTCTGCTGATCTGTGTGTGTGTGGCTCGGTCTGTGTGTGGCTCGGTCTGTGGCTCTGTCTGTGTGTGGCTCTGTGTGTGTGGCTCTCTGTGTGTGGCTGTGGCTCTGTGTGTGTGTGGCTGTGGCTCTGTGTGTGTGGCTGTGGCTGTGTGTGGCTGTGGCTCTGTGTGTGTGTGTGGCTGTGGCTCTGTGTGTGTGTGTGTGGCTGTGGCTCTGTGTGTGTGTCTCTGTGGGGGTGCAAATGTAATAGGTCTCGCATTTGCAAGAGATTAAGCTATTGGCATTGTAAATGACAATGCCATTTATTTATGTTTTCAAAACCAACACATAAATAACAATTTTGTCATTTACAATGCCAATAGCTCTAACTTTTGCAAAGGCGAGACCGTTGCATTGTAAATGCTTGTTAGTACTATACAGCTATTTGTCATATTAAAATTAATTTTGTAACTGTAATGTTTTTTTAACCTCACTCACTCTATATGGGCCCCACTTAGTTTAGAAGTACATCCCTGTGGGCAGGTGTATGCCCACGTGGAAGACATCTTCAGGTTTCTTCAAGATACTTTTACCACTTTTAGTGCATGGGGAGGTCTGCAACTCATCGCCAAAATTAATGTAGAAATCACGCCACGCTGGTATGATGTAAACCAAGTAGGTTTGTTAACAGGTAGTAAAAGTCTTCATTAAGTCATCATAACAGCAGTATATTAGTCCTGTAGGTGGTAAATCACAGCCCCACCAGGAGCAGCCTGCTAGCTGCTCAGCCCCTCTCACCAACTGTCACTCTTCATCCAGCCACCCAGGCATTCTACACATAGCCCACACACCAACATTCCACTCAGAACACACACACAGGCTGAGCAGCTAGGAAAAGGGTAACATAGGAGAAATACAATGACAGGAGAATACTCCACCGCCCTCTATCAAACCTAGTTTTTAGAGGGCGAGGACTGGCCGATGATGAAGCATGACACCAGGCAGTGTGTGAGACCAGTACTACTTTTTGTGAGATGTCCACACTCGCAAAGTAACTTTTTGAGCACCTTGGTCACATAACTTGGAGAGGCTAATTTTGTGATGAACATTTGATGTTGGTGGCTGCCTGCTCCTGGTGCCCCATGTCTCTAGTTCCCTCCCCCAGGACTTTCCCAGGGCAAGTGGAATTATACAGTAAGGTATCAAACAACTTGAGTCTAAATGTACGTAACTTGTTGTTGTGCACAACTTTTAAAAAGTTGCCACTTTGTTGCCCTAGGTCTTCTGTTCCTGTTCAAGTTTGCACAACTTTCTGCCCTTCTGAGATGTGTAAATTACTGCCAGGAAAGAACATAATAGATACCTGCTTGGGGAGAGGTGTTTCCTCTCCCTGGCAGGAAGTCATACAAGTGTTGGTCCAAAAGGTGAGCTTCATTGGGGAAGCTGCCTTTGAAGGGTAAATGAGAAACACTTGGGAGAGGGGCTGCCCTATTCTTTAGGTAGACAGGCTGGTATGAGGGACAAATAGGGAAAGCAGTTGTGAAGCTGTTTTTTCAGAGGTGTGTAGCCTCCTTTGTAGCAAACCCTCTTAACACCAAGATAGGGGTTCTGCCATCTTGAGAGTGGGCAGAATAGTGTCTTCTGGGCTAGCTATATGTCACACTTCACAGAAGGTTGTCATTAAGAAGGAACCCAATAGCCCATTGGTTTGTAATCACAACCTTACCTGGGGGCATTTTCTGGGCATCAAAAAGGGCACCCCTGGCACTCCAAATTCACCAAGGAGCCAGCCTAGAGAGGCCACATGAAGTGGACTGCACCTGCTGCAACTGGTGGCTAGCAAAGGAAAGGACTGTGCTCAAGCTCGTGGAGAAGTCTACTCCTGAGCCCAGCCGAAGTAAGACTCCATGGGTCAGTTCGCTGACTTCCTATTCACAGCACAGGGCCACAACAACTGAAGAAGCCTACTGGGACGATTGGTAGCTCAGATTCCCAGATCGCCACTCCTCACCACCGTGCAGCCTAAGGGACCAGGACCCAATGCTCGAAAGTTGCCCACAAGTCTGCTGAAACCAAGAGAGCTGTCGGAAGAAGATGACCGCTGAAACCACTGTACCCGGCGCCTGGTAGCCCAGTGGTGACTGGACTCCAAGCTCTAAAGGACTTCAAGGTACATCAACCCCTGTGGCCAGGACCGCCTCACCAAGCCTATGGACCGAGGAGTACAAGGAACACCCATGTTGATAGCACAGCATCTTCAGCATCTTTGGCCATCATCAGCATCTTGCACTCCTTGAAGGCGGCTGGTGACCTCTGAAAGTGGTAGGGCGTAAGAGCAACCATGAGTTTGCCGCACATCAAACAAGAAGATGGAGCATGGCTGTTGCAAAGTGGGTTTGTAAGGTCCACCACCTTTGTATTAAAAAACAAAATGTGGTAAAATGATGAATTTTCCACACCTGTTGCCATTCTAAACACAGGTGATGTCATAAGGGCGAGGAAAGGCCCTCAAACAATCAACTTTTTTAGTACAGATGCAAAAACAATCTTCACATGGAAAAAAAGTTTTTATATGAAGAAAATCTGCTGAGTGCACATCCACACTCACCGTTGCAGCTGAGGAAAGGCATATGCCAAGACACAATGTCTTTCAGGTTTGTGAATCATAAAACAATTAGCAAAGCTCGACAAATTAAAAGTTTTGTGTTAATTACTCACTCAGTATTCATAAATTCTAACCGGTGTGCGGCCCTTTGGTCAAAAACTCTATGAATTTAGTGATGCTAAAATAAACACCTGAAACCAAGGTCCCTTGCAGTACAAACTATATAATGTAGGCAAAGTTCTAATGTTTGCGAAGCTTGGCACACAACTAGGACAGAAAAGGTACAACATCAAAATCAATATTGTATGGCAGTTATACGTTTACATAACAGAGCGGATTTGTGAACAAAACATATGTGCAATCAGGATACTGTAGTGTAAGTTCGCATCAGATGGGGAAAGACACCTGAAAACAATGGCTTGTAAAATGTAACCGGACTAGAAAACATGCGTACCGAGAGGGCACCAGTTATAAGATGTTGTGTACTACACAGCTCTGTTTTACACCTTGAGATATCAAGGGGCTGCACGCCATCTCTCCTCCTTGTAACTCGATTTTCTCCATAAGGACTGGTGTTTTAGACCAATGTCTTGGGAAAGCTGTGTCTTGGGGCCAGTTCAGAGAATAGAGTCTTTACACTTTAAAATATTGAATAGGGGAGTATACCACCCCATCCCCTCCAACCTGCTTGCCTATTAGACCCAGGCAGACAATATACCTCTGGCATGGTAGTCCTGCAACTGCAGACACACTGTGGGGACATTGGCAACAGGGGTGATTGACATTCTAAAGATTGGTATTGTCATTAGTCGCCTGATTTGCTGAATATTATTAATAACTACAGGGATGTTACCTCCCACACCACTAGGGCCAAAGCGCTGGGGGCAGGTACCTAGGCCATTATGTAATACTCCGACAGATTACGCTTTAATTGCAAAAAGAAATGACTACCCCTGTTTTCAGGGAAATGGGACAGTCTCCTCTGTTTTAATGGAATCATTGGGCTCGCAAATGGATGTTAAAGTGACCTAGAGTGCAAAACTATAAAGCTGGTTTTCAGATTAATAAAGCCTGTGCACCTCAGATCGAATCTTTATATTTAATGCCAGCAGCGCAGGTGCATACATCTATTTATTTGCTTTACAATTTTAGCCTCAACCCTTTGAACCGATCCCTATGAAATTAGTGATTTAGTACAGTTATCCCATTTGTGAATCAGAGAACTAAAAAGGTGTATATCATATTTCGAACTGGGTCACTTTTGAAAATGTAAAAGCACACTTTCCAGGTGTTTTTTGCATGGTGTGGTAGACTAGATGCCTGTTTGTGGTAATATCGAGGATTGTAAAAATATTTTTTTTTTAAATGAGTTGACTGTCGTCTGTCTTCCATTTCTTACTTTTATCAGATGTATAAGCACGCGTAGGTGATCATTAGTGAAAATCAGATTGCGGGCCTCTGATTAACCGTCTGTTAGAAAATTGTCTGGTGTATATTTTTGTACACAGCTGGCTCAGGTAATCTGCACCAAACAAAAGGCCTGTGAGCTAAGCCCTATGATAAAGCCCCGAGAATGTGAGGGCTGTGATTTTTTTCTAAATAAAGACTGTTACATATCACTTCACTTCATTCTACCAGTCTTCCTAAATCCCCTCCCTGGGCCAGAAAACCAGACGTCAATTAACAAACCTGGGTAGGATGTGTCCCTTTGACAGCATTACCATGAGTTTCACTTTCACTCCAATGGTTTACCTTTTTAAAGCCTTTACTAGATCCTGGCTGACACATGGGAGTCTGCTTGCAACATACACAATAAAATAAATAGCACCGCACTAACCTGGAGGCGAGAAGTATCTGCAGTCGGATATTACTGAGCAAACAGTGAGAGGCTCTCAGAGTGCTCCAAGGCTTTGTGTGAGCCCCACCCCTTTCCACATTTGTCACAGTATGAAGCGTGTTCAGCAACGGCTGCTGAAACTACACCACCCAGTGACAAGTTGAGAAAGGTGCACCCTCGTTGATTGACGCACTGCCCCGGGAAGCAGAGGGCTGAAGCCTAAAGCGCCCGTGTGGTGCTCAATCAGCGAGGGTGCTGTATGTCGCAGGTGGGTGTGGCTATAGGCATCGCAGTACTCAATGGTTCGGGGCTGTAATTCTACAACCCCAGAAAAAGATGCGGGGAGGGCACATGCGCACTAGTGCATGATGTGTCAGCGGGACGTACATTGCCTCTGCCTGACACCCCGATAGGCACACTGCCTGAAATAAAACGTTAATAATAAGAAACAGTAGGCAGGAAATGGGGCCAGGGCAGGGCCCAGACGCTCCTATTAATGAGCCACTGCTGACTCCTCAAAGGAAGTCAATGCTGACACAGGAACTGGATTACAGACTGTTTTTCTCATTGAGGTAACGGTTACTGTGTGCGGACCTTGCTGGTCCGCCTGATTGGCTCCCTGGCAGAGTTGGTCACCTAAAGTAACTCTAACTTCATTGATACTTACCAAAGTTTTGCCTGAAAAAGTTTGTTAAATTCGTTACGTTTGCCAATGTTTGTTCACGGTTAAATAAAAAGTGTTGATTTACTATACCTTGTAAATTCTCTATCGCCGGAACCCTCTGGTGGATCTTTCTCGTCTAAGTAGCTAAAATATATAAAAACCGAATTTATTTTCATAAATTGGTGTCATATTTCTTGAATGTCTCGTTTCTTTCTTCTGCAATTGTTTTGGTGCCATTTAAGTGATATACACTTATTGTTTGTGTAAACCTTACTGCTCAAGCCACAGCTACCCAGGTTTGAGCTACGGTTTAAGGAACGAAACCTGACTGGCCCTAAAGGGGTTGGTAGTGTAATACACGGTGCGGTTACAAAGCCACACCATTTCCTCTCAGTCACCTTATAAATTGGTACCAAGGCATGTGGAATGGCTCAAACCAAAAAGTAATGTAGGATCAAATGGGCAAAATGACCATCCGACAGACCTATATTGGTCCCTGTGACTACCTCCCTGTCGGAATGAGCATCCACAAGTAACTTGTTGTGGCTAACCCTAAACTGCGAGTCGCAGTAGATTTCAATGATTAATTGTATTTGAGTGAAAAGCAGTGATTTGTTTGCTTAAAAGTTCATATCTCTGGAACCCTGTGGTGAATTTGTGTTGCTAAGGTGTCTATTTAAAGAGAAAAATATAACTTAGTTATATAAATTGTGGTTGGAATTTTATTGTTAAGTTTTCTTCTTATTCAACTTTTCTGATACTTCATGCTTGGCACTTGCTCCGTTGATAAAGCCTGACCGCTCCGAGCCACAGGTATCCAGAACATAGCTAAGGATTTACAAACAAATCTGACTGGACCTGATAAAGAATTGTCATTATTACAGGGTAAGGTTGCATAACCACACCATATCATAATCTGCATTCTTGCAGTACCTTACATTCCAGGACAGGTGCACATTCCACTTGCACAAAGGTTGCCTTTATTTCTACTGAGACACTTACTACATATTACTCTCTGGATATTCATGGCACTAGTTATGCAAATAGTACTAAATGTCTTTCAATCGATCAATCGGGAGTTTGTAAAGCATGGCTACTCGCCCATGAGGTCTCAAGGCGCAGGGATTGGGGGGTGGGGTGGGGTTGGGGGTGGGGGTGGGGGGTTGCTGAGCAGTGTGTCGGCATGGTGGTTCAGTTGAAGAGCCACGTCTTGAGATCCTTCCGGAATTTGGGTCAGCGACAGGTATTACCGGAGGTGGAGGGGCAGGTTGTTCACGGTCTTGGTGGCAAGGTAAGAGAAGGATCTACCTCTGGTTCTGGTCTTCTGAATCTGTGGGAGGGTACCCAGGGAAAGTTTAGTGGAGTTGTCTGGTGAGTACGTGGAATGAGAGGTGGTGGTTCAGATATGCTGGTCCTGCATCGTGGATAGCTTTGTAGGCATGGGTGAGGAGCTTGAAGGTGATTCTCTAGTTGACTGGGAGCCAGTGGAGTTGTCGGAGGTGTTGAGTAATGTTGCTACCTGTTGAGAAATGTGGCTGAGGTGGCAAGTAAGGTCAGAGTATAAGGATTACAGCAGCAGCACTAACCTGGATCCTGTAAGTGAAGATCTGATGGGAGAGATCAGAGTTTGTGTGGTCCTACGCTCCGGGCCCTTCGGCGGGGAACCACAAGGAAGTCCCGAGCACAGTACTGAGGGTCCTGGGCCGACTAGGGGCAACCGTGTTCTTTATGGGGGTGAGACCGACCCGGGCATCTGTTTGGCAGGCTACTTGGAGGAAAGGGAGCCCCATGGGCATGAAACTGATCGCCATTAGGTTATTGGACACTCTGCGCAAGGTGCAAATCCTCGTTACTTCCTAGGATTGGGGCAATTATCCGACTGGCCTGCTGGTCCGGGGATACAGGAACACAGAAGGGGCCAAGTGGGGACATCTGACACACCAATTTTCTAACAATGGCCACCAGGAGTGGGACCCTTTCCAAAGCACTCCTCCTCCCCTTGTGGGCAGGGATCCAGCATTTATGCCATGGAGTCTCAGAGACCCCTCAGAGTCTACAGCGACAAGGGAGTCTCACACAGCACAGAGCTCGATGGAACTTTTGGACTATGCCCCCCTAGGCGGAAACTAACCTTCCTGTATGTACTGCGGTGCCTGAACAACATTTGGCCGATGACCGGTGGAGCTGTCCCAAGCAGCTATAGAGGAGTTTGGCTCTGGTTCACCCCTCGGCCGCCACCTACCCAGCCGGACGTCGGACACTGTTTTTCCTCATCTCCCCGTTGTGTCTCCTACACCCTCCCATTCCTCTTCCCCCCATTATTCTCCGTCTACCTCCCATATTCCTTCCCTCTCTCGCCTAATCTTCTCTCCACTTGCCTATTTTTTCCCTCATGTTTTTTTACTATGCTTTTGTACTCATGTATTTCATGTAACTACGCTCCAGTAACTGATGTAACTTTGTAACCATGTTTTGAAACAATGTTTTCCTCATGTAAAGCGCTCTGATACCTCCGGGTCTAGCCAGCGCTATATAAAACTCAATACATAAATAAATAAATAAATAAAATACTAGACGGTTGACTTACAAATATTATATGCAATGTAGGGACACGTCACACAGGCGTGTGTGAAATGTTGTGTTTTCATTTTTGTTTGCACTTTTGTTTCCACTCTCGCGTGCCAAAGTAGGTGGTCGCACTCAGAAAACTGCTCCGTGGTACAGTGATGAGCTGCGGGTTGCAAAGGCAGCTCTAAAGCGAGTGGAAAGGCAATAGCGAGTAGCCTTTTCAACGGAAACCAGGGAGATTTATTTAACTGAGAGGCGACTATCATGGACTAATTAGGAAGTCCAAAGCTGCACACTATGCCACCAGAATCAGTGAGGCTGGCAACTCCACGAGGGAGCTTTTTCTGCTTTATAAATCTCTCTTGGGTGGGACACCAGCTACTGCCCCAGATGAGTGTTCGGCGGAATCCTGTGATAAGATCGCGAACTTTTTCGCCGAGAAGGTAACTAAAATCTACTCGTCTTTTCCTAGTCACCTCATGGCAGGGACTGAGTTTGTGGAAATCCCGAGGGATTGGGGGAATAGACACAGATTGACCAACTTTGTTACCCCGCCCCCGGAGGACCTCCTAAAGATATATGTAAATTGATCAAGTCCGGATCCCCTCGGGACCCCACTACGCCTAAAAGGCTAGCCGATAGCTTGCCAGTGCTGGAACCTTACATCAGGCACCTGTTAGACCTGTCATTTAAGACTGGGATAGTGCCTAGAGACTGGAAGCAGGCGGTGGTTCAACCCCTGAGGAAGAAATCAACATTCGTTTTGAAAAATTAGAGAACCTCCGACCTATCTCCCTTCTACCCTACCTGGCCAAAATTGCGGAGAAAGCGATTAATGTACACCTGATGGATTTCGTGGAGGAGGCTGACCTCCTGCATGACACCCAGTTTGGCTTTCGTCCAGGCAACTCTACTGAATCGGCGCTCCTGATGGCAGTGGAGACCCTACGCCAGGGGGTGGATGAAGGACAGACCATGGCCCTTATCCTACTGGATCTAAGTGCGGCATTCGACACTGTAGCACATACCACCTTGCTACAGTGTCTGAATAATGGAGGAATATCGGGCACTGCACTTGGATGGTTCCAGTCCTTCCTGACGGGGAGAGGCTTCCAGGTCCGCCAGGGTGAATGCTATTCCGGGGAGATCTGTTTGGAACAGGGCATGCCCCAGGGCTCGTCCCTGAGTCCCACCCTGTTTAATTTATATGTCTCCCCGGTGGCCTCTATTGTGGAGGGCCATGGCCTGAATATACTATCCTACGCCGACGATACGCAGCTGGCGTTCTCCCTATCGCGCGCACCCGGTCTTGCGGCGGACCAATTCAGAACCTGTATGCAGGAGTTGGCAACCTGGATGTCCGCCAATTGCCTCACATTGAATGGCAATAAGACCAAGGTGCTCGTGGTGGGGAATGGCTCATCTGTGTGGTCGTCGGCATGGTGGCCCTCTTGTCTAGGCGAGGTTCCAACCCCCTGTCGGGAAGCCAAGAATCTTGGAGTCCGGCTTGATGCTGATTTGTCCTTTCGACCTCAGATAGGCCGTGTGGTGGGTGTCTGTTTCAGCGTCCTAAGAGGTCTGCGGAAGGTATTAGATCTACTTCCCAAGTCGGCCCGCAGGACGCTGGTGCATGCCCTCGTCACATCGCGCCTGGAATACGGCAACCTACTGTACCTTGGAGCAACTAGTAAGGTGTTAAATCGTCTCCAGGTACTGCAGAATGCAGCAGCTCGCCTCATTCTGAAGCTTCATTAAAAGATGGGCCTCCAAAGCAGCCCTTCAGACTCTTCACTGGCTTCCAGTGAAGAGCAGGGTGGAATTTAAGGCCCTCTGTATCTGTCACCTTATCCTTAATGGGAGGGCACCAGCACCACTCCAGAGTTTGGTCTCCCGATACGAAACTACGCGAACACTGCGCTCCTCCCATGGCGGCCTATTAAAGGTACCCAGGACGAGAACGGCTCGCATGGGAGGCAGATCCTTTCGCTGCTTGGTGGCGAAGGGCTGGAATGCTTTACCCTTGGACCTTCGCCTTGAAGTGTCTGAAGCCGACTTCAGGAAGAAGTTGAAAAAACACCTTTATGCACGATAAACCTAGCTGATTCTGCGGCCCGTTTGTATGAGTTCTGTCTGTCTTAGCACAGGGACACGCTAGCTAGCGTAACCGCGCGCTTTATAAAACTCCCTTATTATTATTATTATTATTACCTAGCCTGCAATGGCAGTTGTGCAAATGCTTGGTGAGGGGTCCCTAAGGGTGAAACAAATTCATGCTGCTGCCCTTAGGGACCCTTTTTAGTACCTCAAGCCCAAGTATCAGGGGGTACCGTTTACTAGCAACCTCCACCAAAGGATCGCCAACTGTGTGAACACACTCTCCCACCTCCAGAAGACTACAGGACGACAACAAAAAAGCAAACTAGTTCACCACAGCCTTCCTAGAATCCAAGCGCTCCTGCAGACGACTGGAAAAGACACGGAGAAACAGCAAAACTCCATAAACACGCACGCCTACAAAACATCCACCACAGCACACCACCAACTCATCAAATTCATAAAGAAGAATTTCCTCCAAAACAGAATCCTTTTCAACGCCCACAACTCCAAGGAATTCTTCTCCATCATACACGATTTTGCCAAACCTAACAGCAAGACAACCGATGTCCCTCCCTCCCAAGACCTCTGCAACAGCCTCAGCTCCTTCTTTCACCTCAAGATCAAGACATTCTACCTTAAGTTTGACGACCAAGACCTCGGCCACTCCTCAAACCCAACCCCCAGTGAAGCCACCAAACAGACCCTACTCACTTGGACCCCTTGAGACCATGAAGAGCACCTACTCTGGAGCACGTTCAAACCCTTGCCCGCCACACATCTTCCACAGGGCCGCCACAGCCATCGCACCCGAGCTACGTCGAACCATTAACAGGTCCCTCGGGACTGCCACATTCCCCGACAACTGGAAGCGCGCCAAAATCAACCCCCTCCTAAAGTAACCCTCCGCAGACACGATGGAGATCATGAACTTCAGGCCCATCTTGCTGCTTCCTTTCGCAGCCAAGGTCAACAAAAAGGCCTTCAACACCCAGCTAGCATCCTTCATTGAAGTAAAAAAAAAAAAATCAGACAACTCCAAAATACGGATACCGCAGCAACCACAGCACCAAGACCGCCCTCCTCGCAGCCACAGTAGACATCCACGCCCTCCTCGCCCGAGGCCAAATGGCAGTTCTGGACCTATCAGCAGCCTTCGACACAGTCTCCCACAGCACACTAACTACCAGACTCTATAATGACAGCCCTAGACTGGATATGCTAATTCCTCACGGGCAGAACTAAGAATAAGACTCCCACCCTTCCTCTCAGAACTGACAGAGACCAGATGCTTAGTACCCCAAAGATCTTCCCTCAGCCCCACCCTCTTCAACGTCTACATGCACCACCTCGGAACCATCGTCAGAAACCATTAGCTCAACATCGTCTCATACGCCAATGACAAACAACTCATCCTCCCTCTCATCAAGGACCCTGACATCACCAGGCACAACTTCCAAGAAAGGATGACAGCCGTAGCAACCTGGATGAAGAACTGCTGCCTGAAACAACTCATAGAAAACAGAGGTCCTCATCTTTGGCTCCACCGCCTCCGCATGGGACGACACATGGTGGCCCCCCACCCTCGGAAACCTCCCCCAACCGCCCTCTCCCCATTCCCCCCCCACCCCCGGCAGCACCTTCAGACCCTATTGGTCGATTAGTGCGATTTACAAACCCCTGGTTGACTTATTGCTTGAAAAGGGACATAGAGGGTGCTAAAGTGTAAGAAACTGGCTCTATATATACTGCACCAAAGTGAGGTACAGTGTGTATAGAGTCCAAGGGTCTCCAGAGGTTTGGCAGACGCGAACGTTAGATAGAAACTTACTCTCTAAAGTAGTAGCTTGGTCGAACAGTAAGGCAGTATCAGAGGACAGTGTAAAGTATTTGATGTACACACTCGGCAGCAAATGAATCCACACACTCAAGAACAGAACTCTAGGCCAATTGTTTTGTATAAAAAATATACTGTTTTATTTCTAGAACCACGCAAGCCTGGTATGGGTAAGCATAAAAGGAAAATGCTACTTACCAGTATGCATCTGTTCTTGGAATGTAGGGCTGCAGAACCACACACTGTTGCATTAGATCACCATCTGGTGGTGGGCCCGGATGATTACACTTTGTTGTTGTCTTGGAAGAGTCTATGTCTGCTAGGTGACTCCTCCCTTAGACCGTAGTGTGCATGGGCATAGACTCCATCTTCAGATTGTTTTCGCTATTGGGCAATTGATGAAGTTGTATCAGTACAGTTAAGGATGACCATGTATTGTGTATCTAAATAAGATAATACTGCAACAGATATAGGTAGCCAGGGAGGCGGGTGGGAGTGTGTGGTTCTGCAGCGCTACATGCCAAGAACAAATGCATACTGGTAAGTAGCGTTTTCCATTCGAGGCATATGGGCTGCAGACCGCATACTGTTGCATAGCAGTTTCTCCCTTAGCGGCCGTCACCAACATCTGTTGCAGTAGTTTGACATAATGTTTTAAGTACAGCCTGCCCCACACTTGCTTGTTGTTTTGCCTGCACATCTACACAGTAGTGTTTTGTAAATGTGTGCGTAGTAGACCATGTAGCTGCTTTGCAAATATCATCTAATGGTATATTTCCTAAGAATCTGTGAATTAAGGTGCGAGACCTACTGTCACGACCTGACCCTGTGCACAGCTCGGAGTGTGAATTAGTTCCTTCTATTCACAGTTTAAATACAAATCAACATATTGTGAAACAATTCTATTCGTAATTATCTTCTTCGATAATTTTATTTTTCAAAGAATTTTTTCTTTCATTTCTAAATTATTCAACAGATTCAAAATTCGTCACAATTCTGAATTATACATTCATTCTTAAAATTATGACTTCAAGATTCCAATGTAATTTTTCTTTAACAAGAACTCTTGATACATTATATATATCGTGGATCCATCGGAGAATGCAGTGTTGATGTGATGGCCCGATGCAAAAAAGCAGTGGAAACGTTCAAAAACCAGGAGAGGACAAACCAAAAGAAAAAGGAAAACCGAATCTAAGGAGTCAAAGGACATAGTGATTAATATTTCATCTATTGAATTGACCGAGAAACAAATAAACGTTTTGAATAAAGGAACATCATTTGTCCCAACATACAATACTAATTTACCAGATACAGAAATAGCGTTTTTTAAATTCACTAGAACCATCAAACTACGTAACTTTTTTGAAAATGTCATTTCTGAACAAACTCCAAGTGAAGAAAAAAATACATTGAATTCAAACCCAAAAGCACATATACAACACCGACTTCACACAAAACCATCGATCTATTTGAAACGTTAGTTTTGCAAGATCTTCAATCATTGAATTTTCAAACCGAGAAAAGATCAAATTTAACTAAAGACGAAAGGAAAATACTACAACAATTATCTAACAAAAAGGAACCTCACATTTCAACGAGCTGATAAAGGCGGGGCACTCATCATAATGGACACTACATATTATCATCAAAAAATAGAAGTGACCTGGCTGATGAATCTACATATTTGAAATTGGACTCAGATCCCACAAATGAAATAACCAAAACATTGGGAGACATATTGGAACATGCTTTATCCATGGACTGGATTTCAGGAAAAACTAAACAATACTTAACCAAACACAATCCAAAAAGGCCTCATTTATATATGCTACCCAAAATTCATAAACATTCTATTGATCCTCCGTTCAGACCCATCGTATCAAGAGTTGAATCAATCTTTGAACCAATTGGGAAGTATATAGATTATTTTTTACAAAAATTTGTGATGTGGAAAACCAATATAAAAGACACCACCGACTTTTTGAATCGAATCAAATCAATAATCTCAATACCACCGAGAGTGAACACTGGATTCTATGTACGATTGACGTTACCTCCCTTTATACATCGATACCATTAAAAGAAGGAATTGAAGCAGTAGAATGGGCTTTGTTACAAATGGATCATATTGGAGTCAATAACGTTTTTTTACTAGAACTACTGTCATTCTGTCTCCAACATAGCTACTTTCGCTTCAAAG
Organism: Lissotriton helveticus; assembly: GCF_964261635.1. Lineage (NCBI taxonomy): Eukaryota > Metazoa > Chordata > Amphibia > Caudata > Salamandridae > Lissotriton > Lissotriton helveticus. The sequence continues at coordinate 305,890,575 of NC_136069.1, read as the reverse complement.
ATACCTTTTATTTACAAACCAGCGGGACCAGCATGGGATTTGGGGGAGCCTCTACATATGCCAACATATTCATGGCAGCATTTGAACAACAACATATATTAAGCATCCAAGAGTGGCATCAGGAATTGGTAATTTACCGACGTTTCATTGACAACATATTTTTAATATGGTCAGGTATCAAAGCAGCCCTAGAGGCAAATATCAAAAAATTGAACAGCCATCATAACAGAATTAAATTCACATATCATCTGAGTACCGACGAAATATCATTTCTGGATGTAAAAATCAACAAAGACACGATTATTCAGACCAGAACGTACATTAAACCCACAGACCGCAACAATACTTTGATGTTTCAAAGTTTCCATTCTCCACAACTTATTAATAATCTTCCATTTTCACAAATGCTCCGTACGAAAAGAATCTCATCTACAACAGAAACGTACCTTCAAGACCTGAAACATTTAAAAAGCAAATTTCTAAACAGAGGTTACCCCCAAGAGTATATTGATAAAGCGGAATCAAGAGCAGCGACTATCGACAGGAAAGAACCTAAACAATCCTCAAGCAACCACAATGTATTTGTATCCAAATACTCTACAAGATCAACAAGTATCAAGAAAATAATCCTAAGAAGATGGGAACTGCTCCAAAAAGAAAGTGATTCTAATGGAATCTTTAAGGAACGCCCGATATTTGCATACACCAGAAGTCTCAGCCTCAAGGAAATGCTTAATGAATCTAAGAAAGTCGAGAACACACAACATAAAGGCATGAGTAGATGCAACAATTGCACTCACTGCAATAATGTTATGCAGCAGGATTATATTACACACCCACGAACAGGAGAAAAAACTACATTACGTTTCACAGCAGATTGTAACTCAAATTTCGTAATTTACAGCATCAAATGCCCGTGTGGACTTCTCTACATAGGGAAAACTGAAAGAAAAATTAAAATCAAAATAGGGGAACATAAAAGTATGATCCGAAACAAAAATAATAATTCCAACTTAGTAGTACACTGGCTTAAGCAAAACCACAACATAGACCAAGTCCGATTCATGGTGATTGAAAAAATCACAACCCAAGAGGGGAGAAGTCACAGCCAACACTTATCACAGCGTGAAGTGTTATTAATTAAAAAATTCCAAACAATGGAACCTTTGGGCCTTAATGATAAAATAGATCTCAGTTGCTTTTTATAACCCAAGGGTGTTAAGAGTTGAAAAGAACAAAGGTGTTATTTGAGATGTTTTTCTGTAACTTCAACCAAGTTTAATCATTAAGAAAGTATTCAGCACTAGATCATCAATAACTAAGAACAACGCTGTTTCTCTATATGTAAATAGCAACTAAAGTTTTTATGATGTTTTGTTGTTTTCCAGTCATTCTGTTATTCATATCGAAATTAAGAGTGCTCTACTGTAATGAGAACTATTATTATTGCTGATGTCTCATTAAAACTTTTTAAAAATCTGTTTCATTCTCTATACACCACTTTGGCATTCTCACGTTTGACTAACACACCAATATGGCCGCCATAGTTAAAGCGTTTCAGCTTTTGGCTGTGGGTTCAATAGTCCGTTTTTAGTGTCAAGTGATTTATGGGTTGACGCGGTTACTTTAGAAAGGAAACAGCCGAGATTTAGTGATAGCGGAGCGGAAGCATATTGGTTTCTCTAGTTGCCCGTGAAACAGCATAGGTAAGCCCACATAACTGCCAGTACTATGATGTATGAAATTGTGAGACTGTCCACCCAGGCTCTCAATGTTTACGTTTATATTGCTGGAGAGGTCACCACGACAAACTTCATATTTAAGGTAGATTTATTAAGGTGGTGATTTCACTCACATTGAACTAACGTTCGCACTTCCGATTCTTAACGTTATGTTGTTTGTTTCCTTAGATTACGTGTCAATCAAACTTTTCATTAGACCGTTGTCTGTGGTGTCGAGTGCAGAACAGGTCAGCTAGCTATCCGCTACTATGCATGAAACTACTTGGCAACCAAAAACATAATGCATGATTGAACTGTAGAGTTTGTGCACTCGTAGTACCTCTTTCAAAATAACTCCTCCAGGTTATGCACTCTTGAGGGAACATCGTTACATAGTTGCATGATATAAGCTCTACACCGGTTTCTTTTGAAAACAACACGATGCATGGGAATTCTTACTATGGTAGTCTTGTTGTACTTCTATGCATCTCTTATAAACTTTACACCTTTCTAAACTCTATACACGTCATTACGAAATATGTGAAAATGTAACATCTTAACGCTTTGTTTACCGAACCAGACTCGAAACGTACAAACAACCGAGAAGATGTTATTGCACACATTGTAATATAAAACATTGAATGTCTTTATTTACAGTGGCCCCTGAAGAAGGGACTCAAGGTCCCGAAATGCATCGGGCCATCACATCAACACTGCATTCTCCGATGGATCCACAAAATATATAATGTATGAAGAGTTCTTGTTAAAGAAAAATTACATTGGAATCTTGAAGTCATAATTTTAAGAATGAATGTATAATTCAGAATTGTGACAAATTTTGAATCTGTTGAATAATTTAGAATGAAAGAAATAATTCTTTGAAAAATAAAATTATCGAAGAAGATAATTACAAATAGAATTGTTTCACAATATTGTGATTTGTATTTAAACTGTGAATAGAAGGAACTAATTCACACTCAGAGCTGTGCACAGGGTCAGGTCGTGACAGTAGGTCTCGCACCTTAATTCACAGATTGTATCACCCCACGGACAGGCAGCCCTCTGACACCCTAGAGCACGCTAAAGATAGAATAACTTTGACGAATTGGTCAAGTCGAGCAACTTTAAAGTTAAATAATAAAAGGAGTGCTAGTGACCCACCCTATCCATTAGAATATTTCCTAAGAATTCCATAGATGCTCCTAACTTACAGGTAGAATGAGCTCTAGGAGGAATGGATAAGAGTGCGTTTTGCTTTTTGGACACAAATTTGAATACACTTAACAATCCATCTAGCAATGCCTGATTTAGTAATAGGATTGCCTTTATGTGGAGGTGAAAAGGACACAAACAGTTGTTTAGTCTTACGAAAACTTTTTGTCCTATCAATGTAGTATAGAATTGTTCTTTTTACATCTAATGTGTGTAGAGCTCAATTGATTGGTTGAGATGGAATGGTGAAATGACCTTTGGCAGAAACTAAGGATTTGTTTTGAGAACCACTTTATTATGATGAAGTTGTATAATGGTTCTTGAATTGTTAATGCCTGGATCTCACTTACACTTCTGAGTTATGTTAATGTTATGTTAATTTTGTCTTTTATAGCGCACGGCTACTCAGAAAGAGTGTCCCGGCGCTTTATTGACACCTGAGAAAGACAAACACAACACAAAGATAAAAGACGGAATCAGCTAAAAAAAAAAAGGGGAGTCTAAAGGGCAAAGAGCCAGGTTTTAAGGCCCTTCCTGAAGGCCAACAGATTTGAGGTGCTGCGCAATGCCAGAGGCATAGTGTTCCAAAGCTGTGGAGCCCGCAGCCTAAAGGAGCGACCTCCAATGCGGGCCTTCTTCACACGAGGGACCAAGGCAAGAACATCGATTCTGATCTCAGAGATCGTGCCGGATGGTAAAAGGCGAGCCTCCTTTGCAAATATTTAGCCCCAGATGCGTGGAGAGCCTTATGGGCCAGGGTCAAGGCCTTGAAAGCTATCCGCTTCCGGATAGGCTGCCAATGGAGAGACTGCAGAAGACGGAGGCACTGGCTCGCCTGTGAAGGCCAAAAATGGCTCGCGCGGCCAAATTCTGGACTACCTGCAGCCGTTGCAAGAGCTATTTCGGCAGGCCCAAGTATAGGACGTTGGAATAGTCCAATCTTGAGCCAATTAAGGCCTGTACCGTCGTCCTCCTGTGATCCTCAGAGAGCAGAGGAAGAAACTTCCGAAGCATCCTGAGGAGGGCAAAGCAGGTGCCAGTAAGGGCAAGGATCTGAGATCTTAAAGTCAGACCATTGTCTATCTTGATCCCTAAGTTCTTAGCCAACTGAGACGAGCGAGCTGGAGGAGACATATCAGCGGGCCACCATTCCTGCCAGTCTGGATCGGATTGACAACCGAAGAAGAGTACCTCCGATTTATCTGAGTTGCACATGAGGCTGTTCAGCTGGAACCATTTAAAAACAGCCCCAAGGCACTCACGGATACTCTCTCCATCAAAATCCTCTCCTTTCCCGGAGGTAAAGAGGAGCTGGGTATCGTCGGCATAGGATACGATCTGGGCCCCAAAAGATTCAGCCAATGCCGCCAGAGGGGTCATAAAGATGTTAAATAGAGTCGGGCTCAGCACCGAGCCCTGCGGGACTCCGACTCCCAAAGGCGGCATCTCAGCCGAGCTGGATGAGGCCCAGACCGTTTGTCGACGGCCAGCTAGAAACGATCTAAACCAGCTAAGCACCGTCCCCCACAGACCGATCTCATGAAGTCTGACGAGCAGACCCTCGTGGGGGACGGTGTCAAAGGCCGCCGACAGGTCAAGCATTATCAGCATGGCTTTGCCGCCCGAATCCAGTGCCTCCTTGATGGCTTCAGAGACCTCCAGCAGCGCCGTCTCAGTACTAAGGTTAGGGCGGAAACCAGATTGAGTGGAGTGAAGCAGATCGTACGATTCCAGAAAATTGGAAAGCACAATGTGCACATGCTTCTCCAAGATTTTGGCCAACACAGGGAGGAGAGAAATGGGCCTATAGTTGGCCAAGACCTCGGGATCAAGACCAGGCTTCTTAATGAGGGGGATGACCATTGCCTGCTTCCAGGCCTGAGGGACCACCCCCCAGTTAAAAGAGAGATTCAGGAGGGGATTCGCCAACGGGTTAACCACTGCCGCCATCTTCGCCAGAAATTTGGCCGGGCATGGGTCAAGCGGCGAGCCCGATTTAAGATTGGCCATAAGTATCAATGAAGAAGGGGCTGAAATAGGCGGGAAGTCTGACAGGATTGGCCCTAGAGGGACCGATGTAACTGGCCCGTCATCAGAGCTAGGAGAGATTACAACCTGCCTTAATGGAAAAGAGTCCTGAATAAGCTTTATCTTCGTAGTAAAGAAGTTGGCGAGATCAGAAACCCACGCCTCAGTAGGGGCAGTCTGGATCGAATTCGACCGCGGGGCCGTAAAATCCCTAACAATCGTGAAAATCTCCTTGCAGGAATTAGAAGCAGCCTCAATCCTCCTAGCAAAATAGCCTTTCTTCTCTAGGAGGATATCACGATGATAGGCTTTGACCATAGTTCTATAGGCGAGCCTGGCGGCAGAGTCGTACTGAGCACGCCAAGCCCTTTCGGCCACCTTGCACTGCCTACGAGAGGCCACCAACGCTTCAGTAAACCACGGGGCAGAAACCCGTTTAGATACCGAGCGGGGGGCCATCGCAGGGGCTAGATCATTCAGCCTGTCCAGAAGCCACATCTGCAAAGACTCCAGATCCCTATCCAAATCCCCCGTGAGGGGGCAAGGATGATCATAGGATGCCTGAGCCAGCATATCTGGGGTCACCCGATGGTACGCTCTCGACGCTAATCCCTGCTGTCTGAGGGCCATGCTCGAAGGCTTCTTAGTACCCAGTACTTGAAAACTAATCAGCCGATGGTCTGTCCAGAGGACCGGTAAAAGTGCCGTCACCTCTATAGGGGACGTCGAGAAGACCTGATCCAAAGTAAGGCCTTTATCATGCGTTGGTTCAAAAAGATAGGGGACTAGGCCCAAAGGGGTCATAATATCGGTCAATTTAATCGCATCTGGGTCCGAGCCCTCGTCCATGTGGACATTAAAGTCCCCAGCCAAGATACATTGATCGGTTCTCAGGACCAACGCTGACATTACAGACTGCAGCTTATCAAAGAAAGAGCCAGCCGGGCCCGGGGGCCTATAAACTAACAGCCCTTTAACCGATTGATGCAGCACCAATGACAAGGAAAAAGCAAGGGATTCAGACCCTGTAATAGCCTCCGTCGGGATAATCGAGCAGACAACAGATTTACTCACTACGAGTGCCACGCCTCCGCCCCTCCCTTCCGATCTATCTTGCCTATAAAAATTGTATTCGGGGGGAATCGCTATGGCGATATCAGGATTAGATGAGACTCCTAACCAGGTCTCTGTCAGCATCAGACACAGCGGCTTTTCAGTGGACAGGAGATCAAAGAGCTCCTGAACATGACTTCGCACTGATCTGGTGTTTAAAAGCAGGCAGAGATGCTTCACACTGCCCGTCTCCCGGTTGGTTAGCGAAGATGGGCTGTTGGCAGGAAACCAGCCACAACCCGGACATCTCCTCTTACCCCTGTGCCGGCCAGGAAACACTTTATAGCACGCACAGGAAACCTTTTGGAAGGACCGCAGTTCCACAGATGTATAACAGACCATAATGACACTAGATGGAGTTAGTCACAATGGGCCAGCCCGCCCGCCGCTCCGCTCGCCTCCGGGACGCTGACGGGCGCAGACGGGCTGGACTCTGGCGTGACTCCGGCGCAACGCTGCACGCAAACGCTGCGCGCAAACGCTGCGCGTAGAATGGCTGCTTTATATGCAGGTCAGCGTGTCCTTGTGACAGCTGGTCTGCTACCCGGAAATGGCCAGGCGTGGAAGAAGACTCACCCAAGATGGCAGCCAAACCTGATGTGAGACAGGGACCCGCAAAGCGCGGTGAAAATACAATTATAGTGCAGGCGAGGGAGCGCAACACCGACTAAAAGCAAGGTAAAGGAAAAATAAATGAACACAAATAACAAACGGGGATTTTTAAAAAACGCTACCGCGTTAGTGAATAGCTCGCCCTGCAGCGCGCTAGGATGTTGTGATGTCGGGTCAGGCGTCCAGGAGGGAACAAACAGCGAGTGAGGTAACTGCTACTAAAAAAGCAACTTTCCATGTAAGAAACTGTAACTCACACTTATGCAATGGTTCAAAGGGTGGACCCATAAGTCTTGTGAGAACAATATTTAAATTCCATACTGGAGAAGGTGGTATTCTGGGAGGAATAATTCGTTTAAGCCCTTACAATAACGTTTTGAATGCAGGTACTCTAAACAATGACAAATGTCTGTTTTGGAGATATTCCGCTATAGCAGCAAGATGTAATCTGATCGAGGAGTACGCTGAATTAGATCTTTGTAGATGTAAGGGATAGCATATGATGTTCTGTATAGAAAGATCTAATGGGTTAACGTTGTTATTTGTGCAATAGACAACAAATCTTTTCCACTTTGCTGCATAGCATGCTCTAGTGGTAGGACGTCTTGCTTCCTTAATGACATCCATGCAATCAGGAGGCAAGTTCAGATATCCAAACTCTAAGACCTCAGGAGCCATATCGCTAGATTGAGCTGCATTGGGTCTGGATGCATAATCTCTCCATGGTCCTGTGTTAGTAGATGTGGGGAGAGTTGTAGTTTGTGATATGGTACTACAGAGAGCTGTAGTAGCGTTGTGTACCATGGTTGTCTCGCCCACGTTGGTGCTATGAGAATCAACGTGAGAGAATGTTGCCGTAGTTTGCGTCCCGCTAATGGAATTAGTGGGAGAGGTGGAAAAGCGTACGCAAATTTGTTTGACCAGTTCATCCATACCGCTTTGCCTTTGGATAATGGGTGTGGGTATCTTGCGGCGAAGCTTGGGCATATGCAGTTGTGGTGTGTGGCAAACAGATCTATCTCTGGTTGTCCCCACTGTTAAAAAAATGGCTGAAGAACTTGAGGATGAAGCTCCAATCCGTGTATCTGTTGTCTGACAACTTAACAGATCTGCTAATTGATTGTGAACTCCTGTAGATGTTCTGCTAACAGTAAACATTTTTTGAGAGATGGCCCCTCTCCAAATGCTCTGCGCCAGCCAGGAGAGCTGTAGCTCGCTTTTGAATGTAATACATTGCTGTCATATTGTGGGTCCGGACTAGTACAGCTTTGTTTGATATGTAATGTTGGAACAATTTTAGAGCTTGAAAGATTGCTAGTAACTCCAGATAATTTATGCGGAGTACTTTTTGTTTCATTGTCCACGTACCTTGCACTGTGTGACTTTGTAAATGCGCTCCCCATCCGGTGAGATGAGTCTGTGGTCATTAGGATTTGTGGAACAGGTTCTATAAACAGCCGGCCCTTGGAAAGGTTTTTGGTGTTCCACCATTGCAGACAGCGATGCGTCCGGTCGTCTACCACCACCAGATCTGTTATTTCTTGTTGAGCCTAGGTGCACTGACCTGCTAAGCATTCTTGTATGGGGCGCATTTGTAGTCTTGCGTATGGTACTATGAAAATACAAGATGCCATCATTCCTATTAGCTGCATGAACACTCGAGCTTGTAGTGAGTGTTGTGGCTGGAATTTGTTGATGAGATTCTGTATAGCTTGTATTCTTACTAAATTGGGGTACGCTATTGCCTTGGAAGTATCTATTGTGGCACCTAGATACTGCTGAGATAGGGATGGTTGCAGATGTGACTTCTTTTGATTCACTGTAAACCCCAACTTGTGCAGCAGGCAAATTGTCTGATGTGTGTGCTGTACACATTGGTTGTATGACTTGTATTTTATTAGCCAGTCGTCGAGCTATGGGAATACGTGAATGTTGTCCCTTCTTAAGTGTGCTGCTACTACTGCTAGACACTTTGTGAACACTCAAGCTGCTGTTGTTACTCCGAAGGGGAGCACCTTGAATTGGTAGTGCTGACCTTCTAGTACAAACCTTAGGTACTTTCTGTGAGACTGATGAATAGGAATGTGGAAGTAGGCGCCCTTGAGGTCTAATGTGGCAAGGAAGTCGCCTTTCTCTAGTAACGGTAGAACCTGTTGTAATGGGACCACATGAAAATGATCTGAATGTATGTACATGTTTAGGGGTCGTAGATCTAGAATTGGTCTGAGAGACCCATCCTTTTTGGGTATGAGAAAATAAAGGGAGTAAACCCCTGTGTTCTGATATTCTTTTGGTACTGGTTCTATTGCATTCTTTTGCTGTAGTGATTCCACCTCTTGTCTTAATAGTAAGAGGTGTTCCTGTGACATGGGATGTTGTCTTGGTTGTATTGTTGGAGGGTTGGAAGTGAGCTCCAGGCAATAACCTGACTGAATTATTTGTCTCACCCACCTGTCGGTAGTGATGGAGTTCCAGACAGGTAGGAACTGTTGTAATCTTCCCCTGACCGGAGTGGAATGGTCTGGGGGGATGGAAGGGAAGTCACTGTGTGGGAGTGGAGGCGTTGCGATTGTTGTTGCCTCTGCCCTTATTGTTGTTCCCTCTATACCCTCCTCTATAATATCCCTTACTGGACGAGGTCTGATTGGGCGGTTTGTAAGTAGAGGAGGTGTTGTCAGTTTGGAAACCTTTAGAGGTGTCCCTATATGAGGAGCGACAAAAGGAAGGTCTATGGGCTTGCGTTTGTAAAGCTCCCATTGATTTTGCCGTATCGGTATCTTTTTTCATTTTTTCTAGTGCAGTGTCTACATTTGGACCGAAAACATGTTGTTGGTCAAGTGGCTGGTTTAATATACTGGCTTGTACCTCTGGTTTGAAACCAGAAATTCTTAGCCATGCATATCTGCCCAACAGTACCCCTGTATTTACTGCTCTAGATGCTGTGTCTGCAGTGTCTAGCGCGCATCTTATGGAGGTATTAGTTATAACCTTGCCCTCTTGTATCAAGTCAGCAGCCCTAGCCTTATATTGTTCTGGCAGGTGTTGCACGAGTGACTAACTCATCATAATGAGCTCTGTCATATCTTGCTAACAGAGCTTGTGTTAGCAATTCTCCATATATAAGCAGCTTGTGAGAGTGTGCGTTTCCCTGACGCATCTAAAAGCTTAGATTCTTTGTCAGGGGGTGGAGCATCCCCTGTTGTTTGCGAGTTGGCTCTTTTCCTCGCATTTGACACTAGCAGTGAGTCTAGTGAAAATTGTCCCTTAATATATGCTGGATCAGAGGGAGCCGCTTTGTATTTCTTTTCCAGTCTGGGGTTAATTACCCTGGCCCTGACTGGGTCTTTAAATATTTCTAGTGCATGTCTTACCCCCCACTAAGTATTGGTAGTGTGGTTGTGGTTTTATGTGACGTTAACAGTGTATCCATAAGAAAGTCTTCTTCTATTGGATCTGTATGCAAATCTACTCCATGGAAAGTAGCTGGTCTATGGATGAGTTGTGTGAACCCAATGGTGTCATCTGGAGGAGATGACCTAGACGGGCATGCCTCATCTTGTGGTAGATCTGATGCATTGTAATCTTCCCATGGGTCACCGAATGGCCCAGCCATATCATCTGGGTTATTAATAGCATCTATTTTATTATAACTCTCTTGTGAGTATGTATCCCCATAATCCTCATCCTGTGGTATAAGGCTATGTGTGCTAGCTGGTGAGTGTACAGGAGAAATATGTGCTGGTATTTCTACTTATGTGAAGGAAGTCTTATAGGGGAAGTTTGAACATGCTTCTTTGGAGGAACAGGTGATGGTTTAGGACATTCCATTTTCCTCTTTTCAGGCACTTAGTAAACATGTCCAGTCTTTGGATTAATCTTTAGAGTCTTTTGCCTTACATCAGGTTGGAAAAGCTCTTCTACTGGTAAATCTTTTTTCGGTGCCGATTTCTCTTGTTTGGAGCCGACAATTTTAGGCTTCATAGTGTCTATTATCTTTGGAACAGGTCTTGGTTTCGGTTCCGAAGACTTTACTTGCTTTTTCTTTGGATCTGTGCTTTTTGGATCCGCAGCTTTTGTTGCAGAGTGTTTAGACTCGTCTGCCTTTGGTGCCGAAGTGTGTTTCGGTATGGAAACTGCTTTCGGGTCCGCTTTTTTAGTTACTGGAGCAGTTTTTGTTTCGGTAACCTTGGGAACTTTTTTTCGGTGCCGAACTTGGTTTCGGAACCTCTTTTGGTGCGAACTTGGTTGTGGTTCGGTAACTCTCGGTATCGATGGGTGTTTTTCCGTGCCGGTGTTGACTTCGGCTTAAGCACTTACTGCTTTTCAGGACCGACAGACTGACTCGAGCCCGAGTCGACTGGAGGCTTTTTAATACTCTTAGCTACAGAGCCTGAAGGCGGGGCGTCGGAAAGTTTTGATCTGTGCGCACCCGGACCCGAAGATGGGGGTGGAACCGAAGCATTTCCTGGTATAGGGGGGTGAACAGGGTCGACGCTCTTACTTACGACCAGTTGACCAGCTGAAAGAAGATAGTCATCTTCGGATCGATCTTCGGCTCCGGAAGCTGAGTCCTCTGCTTCGGAAGCGATGTTTTCTTGCTGTTCTTCGACGTCTATCTCGATTGGCGCCTCGTCTATGATGAGGTCTGGTGTTGACGATGACTGCTCCATGGCTCTTCGAGCTCGGTCCCGGATTGTTTTCTTCGACCGGAACGACGCACAGGCCTCACAGTCTCGACTCTCGTGCTCTGGAGACAGGCACAAGTTGCAAACCTCATGCAGATCGGTGTGGGGAAACTTGTGTCCACACTGAGGGCACTTCTTGAACGGTGTTCTTTCCATGAGCCAAAGGCCCAATGGCGCAGTTGGGTCCAACGGCCCCGACGAGGGCTGGAATGGAGAAGTGGATCCTGTTTTCGACACGGGCGACCGGAATCAGTGTCGAAGAAGATATATATGTTGTAGATTGATTTATGGATTCGAAAAGAGATCGGTAACGGGACCGAACGATGAACACATCCGAGCCCGATGGCGGAAAAAAACAATCGGAGGATGGAGTCGATGCCCATGCGCAGTACGGTCTTAGGGAGGAGTCACCTAGCAGACAAAGGCTCTTCCAAGACAACAACAAAGTGTAATCATCCGGGCCCACCACTAGATGGTGATCTAATGCAACAGTGTGTGGTCTGCAGCCCATGTGCCTCGAACATACTTTTCAGTAGTAAATTACTTGTATGAACACAGTGTAACTTGTACTGGTTTTGGTTACAGTTTTAAGTAAGCAGTTTGCAACACTTTGCAGGTATAGTACATTCAATTGAATGGGCGTTTTAAGTAAAATGCAGTTAGTAACTGTAGGAAGGTAGATCCCTGACTATGGTTGCCCCCAACTTTTTGCCTGGTGTTTTGCTGGTTTTCTGACTTAGTTGACCTGGGACCCTGCTATTCAGGGCCCCAGGCCTACTGCTCTCTCTGTAAAATGGATTCCATGTACCTTAGGTACATATCCAATTGGATACTGAGTCACCTTATCAGTCCCTGTACAGTGTACCTTAGGTACCCAGGGCATAGGTGTACCCAGGGCCTACCAGGGGCTGCAGCATGTATTATGCCACCCCTGGCTGGCCATCCAAATCTGACAACTGGCTGCACGACAGCTGGGGCAAGGTGGTGTAATCACCCTTTGCTTTAGATATAGTATACCTATATCTAACCCTAAAATGGACACATGTATTCCTATCAGTCACTCCTATGGCGGGCCTTAACAATCCTGAAGGCAGAGTGCTTGGAATCATGTGAGATGGTGCTCTGGCATGAGCTGAGCCCGTTTGCAGCTTGCGGAACCGAGTCCTAATAGCTGTTCCATGATAACGCATACCATATACTCTTAAGTGCATTATAATCCTCGCGGTTATATGCCAACGCTGGTATCGCTTTATCAAAACATGTCGACTAAGGTGTCATACGAATTGGAATACTAACCCCTCGCCAATTCTGGCGACGGGGTTAGCATTCCACCCTTCTAGAGGGACACGACATGTATGTAACCTGTAACCCCGGTTAAAGTCAGACATAGCCTCAGCTCCACAAGATGGATGCTGCCACCGAGACACAAGTCTGCCCTCCTGCTGCTGGGAGGCCTCCCAGCACAGGAGGCAAGGACAAAGGGTTTCCTGTCAGGGGCGGTGCCAGCACCGTCCCAGACAGGATTTTGTGTATCCTAGGTAGGCAGGGCTTTAGAGGAAGGTGACTGCAAGTGGCACCCCGGTGCTCACTGTGCATAGGCCGGCTTGAACCAGTTCTGGGGGCACTCCAGCCCCTGCTCTGGGGAAAGCCCGCCAAAGGAGAGGGGTGTAACCACCCCCCTCCTGGTCCCACCCATAGGGCAGGACTTAGTCGCGTGCCAGCCCCCTTTTGCAGGATAAAGGTAGGAGCAGGCCCCCTTCCAAATCAGATCAATCTTTGAATCCTGAACCGACTTTCTACGAGAGGAACTCAAGACTCTTCCTAAGATTTCTCCCTTGTGACTAAGGAGTAGTCACCCTGCAGCAGCAGGCACCAACCAAGCATCGCGGTCTGCTGTAAGTCTCTCCTCCGGATCAAGACTGCCCAGCACGACGAGAACCGGCTTCCCTGGCACCTCTGACCTCAACCTGCATCATCAGCCCAGCTGTGATCGGTGGGTGTGACGAGACCTCGAGGGACCGGCCATCTTTGAAGACTGCACGACGCTTGTCCAGCACGACCACCGAGTGACCCTCGACTGAGTGCTTTGGGGTAAGAGAAGCCCCGACCCTGAGCAGCTCCAGCACCGAAGTTCAGCCCCCCTGCATCCACGAGATCTGCGTGGGGCCCTTCTGCTCTTTGCTGCTCACCGCGTTGTCCAGGTCACTTGCCCGTTGGCTAGTGGCCCTCTTACGACGCTTCACGACGACAACCGCCACTGGTCTGGTTGCTCCAGACTAGCCCTTGCTCCCCTCCAAAAGAGGAGCACCCTGGACCCTCCTGGTCCACTGCAGACTCCATTTTAAGTCCACCGCGTGGGCTTGCATTTGCCAAGACTTGTTGCCCCAATCCTGGGTCCAGCGACGTCAGAAGCAGATACCTTCGTGGGACAGCTCGCACCTCCATCCTGGTCGCCGACAACGCCTCCTGGTCCGAGAGACTGCAGAGCCCAGCAGCGCCCACTCACCTGGTCGAGGTGACTTCGTCCGGTGCCACCCTGGTGCCCACCTAAATCACTGGCTAGTGATTCAGAACTTGGTCCCCTCTGCTTTCAGGTCCTCTTCTTCCCTGATCCAGGCTTGGATCACCACTAACTTCTTCACTGGCCGCCTGCCAGCAACTTCTTTCTTCAGGCTCCTGGTTCTTCAACGAGGGTTTCAGACGCAACTTGAACCCTATGCAGCCGCAGCCCCTGGGCTAGGTAAACTGAGTACTCCGGTGCTCCAGCATAGTCCAACACCCTAAGTGTTCGGATCCACTCTTGTTTTCGACCCACCTAGTCGGGTTCGCCCGAGAACAGTAACTTTGTGATTGCTAGTATCCATAGACTTGTTCCCGCATTACGCGTGAGAGTTTCCACTCTGCACACGGCGTCCCTAGGCCACCTGCTTCTAATCCAAGGGTTCAGCATTGTAGGCCTAGCGTTTCTACAGTCTAGAAAAGTATTACTTACCTGCTAGCAACTTCGCATTCCACTTCTTGTGTATATGGTTTTTCGTGCCCCTCGGGCATTTGTGTAAATTGTGCGACTTAAAGTATTTTCTTAAGAGTTTTGTTATGTGCTTAGCTCCCTGACTCAAAGAGTTCAGGGTAGTCCTGTTATAAATAAATATCTGTTTATTTTCATAACTTGTGTGGTGTCCTTTCACTTGGTGTTCAAGGGGTAATGTGATGGTAAAACAGCTGGCTTAACACGCCCTCTAGAGTCTTAGCCTTAGACTGCTCGTATCCATGCTACTAGGATAGCTGGTCTATAAGGTTGACTTACAACCAATCATCAATAAGGGTTGTTTGGACTGATACAAAGTGTTCACTAGAATAGTGAACATTATATATCAGGCCAACTTCTCACAGTAACTTTTCAGATTACTTTTGCTAACACAGGACTGGATCCTAGATTCAGCCCTGGGACATTTCCGGAAAACAGTTGAGTAAATGTGTTTTGGTTAAAGGTACAATTTTTAAAGAATATTATTGCATTTCGAAAGTTGACACTTACAAACTTTTTCACATAGAATCACCTATCCTATGGGAGGATTGAGAAAATACGTTTGGGTTAATCAGCTGATTTTTAAGGAATATTTGTAGTTTTCAAAACACTTAGAAACTTTTTGGGAGAAAAAGTGTCAATGTTATCCTATGAGGAAAAATGAGTTATCGGTTTCCAGGTAAGTAATCGGTCTTTTGAGTTAGGGTTCTGGGGTTAGACTCAGGGGCCTCCCAGGGTCAGTGGTGCACTGTTGTTGCACCCTCAGCAGCACTCGGACGGCCGGGTGCAGAGTGTTGAGGCCCAATGTTATCCTATGGGGGTTAGGGGGACTCCGGTTGGTGGCGGCTGGCAAGCAGGCCACAGGGTTGTGGGAGCAAAGCTCCTAGGGTTAAGCTCAGGGCAAGTTGGGGACCAAGTTAGCACAAAAGGGGCACCCTCAGCGAAGCTAGGGCAGCGGGGTGCAGGGTGCTGTTTTGAAGTCGGGTGCCCTGTTGATTTCAATGGGGATTCTCCGGGACAAAAAAACGCTGCAGGCTCGAGGAAAAGGATCTTCCAGGAGTGACCACCACTTTGAGGGGTAAGTTGGGATGTATAGGGATGGTTAGGCACCGCTGGATTGAGCACACAAGGCAGTGGGGCGTCGGGTGAAGGGGTGCCTTTAGACGTCGGATTTTCTTACCCGCTCTGGTCGCGGTATGGGGGTCCTCTGGACTGAGGCTGCAGGCGTCGTCTGGAGGCTTGAGGTAGGTCAGGGGTCGCCGGATCTCGGATCAGGATCGCCGGGGAGACCTCCTTGTGGTGTTTGTTCACTCAAACACGGGCAGGGCTCGGCGGGTGCAGAGTGGGCTGGATTTGTGGTTTCCGGCTGGCACCAGAACCTGCAGTTTAAACACGTCCGGTGTTCATAGGAGAAACAGCTTGGAAAGTGAATGCAGGCAGGTCCTCCGGGTTTTTGGAGGTTGCTGGCTGATGGACACGCCGGGGTTTCTCAGGAGCAGGTTTGAGGGGAGACAGGCCTGTAGGACTGGGGCCAAGTCAGTGGGCGTCGTCCTCTTCTCTGCACAGCTTCTCGTTCTTTTCTTGTGGTTGCTGGATCTGAGGAAAGAAGGTTCAGGGTGCCCCTAAATACTAAATTTAGGGGCGTTAAAGGTAGATAAAGGTCAGGGACCAATGGGTCCCTTCCCTGGGTTTTAAACCCCCTATTCCGCCACTCTCCAGTTATGTTATCGGGGGAACGGTGATACTTCCAGACCGCTCCTGTTCGGGTTGTCAGTTCTTGAAGTGCCCGTATCCGGTTAATACCTGGTGTTTACACATCGGCCTAAACGCCGCTTCAATACTGACAACAGGCATTACCCGCCTCTTGTCGACCAACACCCTTGGTCCACTCACCTTATCCTAGTGCACACTTTGGCACTTCAAGAACTGACAACCCGAACAGGAGCGGTCTGGAAGTATCACCGTTCCCCCGATAACATAACTTTATACAATAGTGCAGCCCTGAAGAGTCATTGGGTTAACACCCTTACTGACGAAACACGTGTCGGCTGGTTTCTGTTTTTATGGATCTCCTCTGAATAGGAGTAACATTCATACATCCAATAAAAAAACAAGAATGAAAATTGGACACTATTGTGTGATCTTATCCATTCAGAACATTTAACTTGATTACTTATATCATTGGATTTGTTGTGTGCGCTTGATTTGACATTTACTTTACATAAGGGTATTTTTCTCACCCTTGGGTTTCAGAGTTATAGGGTTTTCTCTGAACAAGCTGCACCAAACTACCGTACCTTCTTTACATTTACTCTACCACTACAGGTTGTGCGCCATCCCTTCTGAACATTGATAACCCTTCGCGGAATTGTAACTAGGTAGTGTTGACACTGGTTGGAAGGCAGTGGAGCACTGGAGGCCTCAGAGGCGGAACAGGAATTCGAGGATGGTGCCTCTATTTGGCAAGTAGTAGTGTGCCAGTACTCAAGGTGATCTTAAGCAGAAACTGGGAGGGCAGCGGCTCTTCTGTTTCAATGTCTGCTTTGGAGTCAATGCTTTCTGATGAAAAGGCTGCTTCAATTTCGGTGCCTGGAGCATGCAGTTGCTCGACATCCGACTCCTCTCGCTTACCGAAGAGGGTCCAGGGTATCTTCCTCCATCAGTCCGTGCGCCATGGAGGCAGACGCGATTCGGCAAGCGCACTGGTTCTGCAGGACAGTCTACTAAGCCCTGCTATGGCTGGCGGAAACCAGGGCAGTGTTGGTGAAGTGAAGTGACCTTCAGGGGCGCCTTGACCGGCACTGATAAAGCAATTTGAGTGAGTCTTCTCACAGCTGCAGCTCCTTCCCTCACTGGTGGCTGCACTCTCTTCTCCCAACACTGCCCGGGAGGCTGCTCTTTACCTAGGCCTCGCCATAAGTTTCAGATTTCTCATGAGTGCAAGCTCTGCCCTCCTGGCCCGATTGCTGTAGTCGAGCAGCCAGTCCTTAGGGTGCCTGGGGTGGACTTGCCTGCGGCAGCTGCGGATTTCTCCACTGGCCTCTGCATTGGTACCTGTCGAACAGCTTTTTTGGATTGGTCAGCAGCTGGGCACCTCCTGCCTTACAACCCCCTCTGGGGGAGAAAGAGGCTTGTCTGGGCCATCCTTCACCGCCAGGTGACCGGTTGCATGACCCTCCTCTGTGATATTCAAGCACTTCGGCCGGGGGATGGCGGGCATAACTGATGTGCGGCCTTGTGGAGGGCTGGGGCCTGTTGGGGCCTAACCACCGCGGTCGAGCGGCCAGCCTCTGGGTGTTGGTCGACTGGGCAGATGGGAATTGACAACACTATTTGGATTTACCTCCTACTGGCTCGTGGCACCTACATTGTCCTCTTTGGGCTTTTGCCCCAACACTACGACTCCTAGTCCCCTGGGGTCAGAACTAGCAGAATCCGCCCTGACTCATGGCGCTGCCAGCCTACCTGATGTGTGGTACCTACCCTCCTAAGTCACAGTTTTTCCATGGTGCCAGTGGGGGCCCCACATACTTCCCACTCTGCCGAAAATACTTGGTGGTCCCCTGCTTGCTGTGAACACTATGAACATACCTGTGGTCTGTTTGGAGAAAGTGGATTGGGCATACTCAACTAGGGGGATGCACCCCATATTACTTGTACCAGTTCTACAGCCGTTTGATCCTGTGCGGGTTTCCATGCTGCCGCATCTGCTGTTTACACTCACCATCATCCTTCCTTAGTCCACTCTTTGGACCTTCCTAGAGCCATTTCTCTGTAGCCTTTGTCATCTTGTCGGAGAACCTCCTGCTGGTCTCCATCTGACGCCAGAGATCTTAAATTGACACGGTCCGCCCATTACCTGCATTCGACAAAGTAATCAGTATCTCCTAGTTTCATCTGTCTCTCCTCATTGGACTCTATATAACATTAAAAAAAACGGCAAAAGAGTGCAAGCTACACTCTGACAAGCGTCATTCCAAAGCTTCCAACAATTCGTCATTGGTGAATCTAGTGTCCTGGCTGACTAGCTGCTCGCCAGCTGCCACCCCCAGACATGTTTCTGTCCCCCCCCCCCCCCCTCGGGGCCCTGAAACAAAGCACATCCTGGCAGAGGTGCCAAGCCTCCTCCCCCTGGATGGGCAGGGTCCACGAAGGGGAAGCTTCAAAGGCTTGCCGCATTTGTGAGCTGACACAGCCTTTAGCTGCTCCCAGCAACAGGCCCCCACTGGTTCTGACCCCCACTAGGGGCGGGAACATTGGTGGGAAAACCAAGATAGGGGGAGAGGTGTGCCCACCTCTGCCAACCACACCCCTCAGGTGGGGGAGGCGAGGCACAGCTCAAAGTCCCCGCAATCTTAAAGATGGTGGGGGGACCCAGTCAACCAGAGAGGCATATACCCTCCTCCCACTGGAGGGTGGCATAATACAGGGTTTACCCACCCCAAGAAAGGGACCCATTGGTCCCACCCTGTACCTCCCTGAAATGCCCCTATATTTAATATTTAGGAGCAACCTCGAACCTTGCCTCCTCAGACAAGAAGAAAGAAGTATCAAAGAGCAGTGCTGAAGGAAGAAGAGGACAACACCAATTGACTTGGTCCCAACCCTACCGGCCTGTCCCAACCTCGACCTGCTCCCGCGGTGTGTCCTGCAGCCCCCCAGAACCTGGAGAACCTGCCCAGCCTTCCCGAACAAGACTGTCTCCTGTAAGCACTGGATTTGCTCGCCAACAGACTCTGGCTCTGGCAAAATCTGTGAGTCTGCACCACTCTCCATCCGATGCTCATGGCCAGAGTGGCCTAACACCACGAGGAGGTCTCCGCGGCAATGCTGACCTGGGATCTGGTAATCCATGAACTACCTCAAGTCTCCCGACGACGCCTGTAGTCCCTTTCTGGAGGATCTCCGCAACCGCGACCAGAGCCGGTAAGGAACACCCAACGCCAAAAGACACATCTGCACCAAACGTCCCACAGCCTTTGGTGGCCCAACTGACAGTGTCTCTACAACTCTCGACATCCCAACTTACCTCTCCAACTGGTGATCACCTCCAGACGATCTTCGTGACCGAGCCTGCAGTTTTTGTTCTTAACGGAGCCTCCCCATTGAAACCAACAGGGCTCCTGATGTCGATCCAGCACCCTGCACCCAGCAGCCCTAGTGCTGCTGTGGGGGAACCTTGTGTGCCAACTTGGATCCCCCTTTTACCTGACCGAAACCCTTGGAGCTTTGCTCCCACATCGAAGTGGCGTGCCCGTGAGCAGCCACCAACCGGAGGCCCCCTACCCCCCATTGGATAACATTGGGCCTCAGCACTAGGCCTCCCTTGTGCTGTTGAGGGTGCTCTTTGAGTGCATCCTTGACCCTGGGGGGACCCTGGTTCTAACCCCAGAAACCCAAATTCCACCACAAGTACTTACCTTTAAACCAATAACTTCATTTCCTCCCATAGGATTAATTACTTGCCTGAGAATGTATAATAAATGCTTAACAGTACCCTCTGATAAAGCCTTATTGCTCGCCCACACTATCACAAATAGAGAGGCAAGTATTATCTACTTTAACCTCTGTAAGCCTATGGGGACCCACTGGAAACTATACCTTACCGTACATACAGAGCCAGCTTCTTACAATGAGTTTCTCTTTTTTTAATCCATCTCAAGGTTACACAATACCACATTGAGCTAATTGCCTACTAGGAGAGTGCCTCTCTGTAAGAAACTGGCTCCATATATACCACACCAAAATGAGGTGTAGCGTGTTAAGAGTCCAAGTGTGTCCAGAGGTAGGCAGACGTTAACGTTAGATAGAACCTTACTCTCTAATAGTGGTAGCTTGGTCGAGCAGTAAGGCAGTATCTGAGGACAGTGTTAAGCATTTGATGTACACACTCAGACAGCAAATTAATTCATACGCACAAGAACTGAACTCTAGGCCAATTGTTTTTGTATAAAAAATATACTGTTTATTTTTAGAACCAAGCAAGCCTGGTACAGGTAAACATTAAATACTTTTCAGTAATACGTTACTGGATATAGAACAGTTTGAAAATGCAATAGGAATTGTACCTGTTTGATTTACAGGGGAGCAGTACTCTAACAGCCAGGTCTTGAGAAGTCACCTGAAGGTCAGCAGGTCCTGGGTCTGTCGCAGCTGTGTGGGGAGGGTATTCCATGTCTTGGTGGCGAGGAAGGATATGCCGCCGGTGGAGGTCCTGTGGGAAGGTGGCGGGGGTGAGGTCATTGGAGCAAAGCTGGCAGTTCGGGGTGTAGAAGGGGAGGCGTTTGTTGAGGTATGCTGGTCCGGCGTTGTGGAGTGCTTTGTGAGCGTGGGTGAGGAGCTGGAAGGTGATCCTCTTGTTGACTGGGAGCCAGTGCAAGTCTTTCAGGGAAAGTGATGTGGGTTTGGCGGGGTATGTCAAGGATGAGGCGTGCAGAGACGTTCTGTATGCATTGGAGTTTGGCCGTGGTTCCTGCGTAAAGGGTGTTCCCGTAGTCCAGTCTGCTGCTGACAAGGGCCTGGGTGCCCGTCCTTCTGTTTCCGGAGGGGAGCCATCTGTAGATCTTGCGGAGGGTGTTAAAGCAGGAGACGGCGTTGACTTGCTGGGTCATTGAGAGCGAAGAGTACAGGATGACCCCCAGGTTGTATTGTATTGTATTGTATTGTATTGTAATTGCATTTATATAGCACTTACTACCCCTGACGAGGCGTCGAAGCGCTTTTTCGGCGGGTAGCACGCTACTCCGGGACCCACAGAGGATTAGTGTTGAATTAGTATAGTGAAACATGCAAGTACATTTTAAGTGGTGGATAGGTTAGTCAGTTTTTTGGATTTGGAATTATAGCAGAAGGATAGATGAAATATGAGGTAATTTCAGTGGTGTATATTAGTCTGTTACTTGGAGTGAGAAGGATAGCGGATGGATAAAAGGAGAAGAAAGATTTGCATTCATATAGCACTTGTTACCCCTGATGGGTGTTGAAGCGCTTTTTGGCGAGTAGCACGCCACTCCGGAACCCATAAAGGATTAGTGTTGAAAATTAGTATAGTATAAATATGAAGTAATTTGAGTAGTAGATATGTTATGCAGGTATTTGGGCAGTATATTAGTATAGTTGAATATGGAACATGGAATTTGAGAAGTGAACATGTTAGTCTGTTAATTTTATAGAAAAAAAAGGATAGTGGAGGGATAAAAGAGTGAAGGGTTTTTTTTAATGAGAAAAAGGGCAGCATTTCTGTCCCTAGTCCCGATCAGTCTCGAACAGGCCCAAACAGGCAACTACCCTTGTCCTCTCCACCCTTCGCCTCGACGCCCGGGCTGAGACGCCCTAAGCCTGGCCTTTTTTGTAGCCCTAGTAATCAGGTGACCCCTTCAGCCAATGGGAACCCTAGCCCTAACATTATCCAATCACAACATTAGCCCTAACTTCTAGAACCAATAGGAGACCAGGACCTTGCAGCCAATCTTAACCCTAGTCCAAGCACCCAATCAGTTCAAAAACCCTGATCTCTACGTCCAGTAAAGGCCCTAGCCCTACCACTAGTCCCAATCCAAGTCCAAGCAGCCAATGGTACAGGTAGTCCTAGTCCCTACTTCCAATAGCAAGCCTAACCCTACTCTTAGTCCCACACCTGGTCCAACAACCAATCACACCAGAAGCACTAAATAGCTACTTCCAATTGAAGGTCTAACCCTAGCCCTAGTCCCACCCTACTCCCAACAACCAATAACATAGGAAGCCCTAGTCCCTACTTCCTATAGAAATCCTAGCCCTAGTCCCAACCCTGCAATGATTGAATCACAGACCGAGAAACCAGTCAGAACCCTCAAATACCCAACCAATGAGGACATTAACCCTAACCCAATAGAAACACCAGATACAACCACCAATCAGTGTACACATGTGCCAACCACCAGCACACCATATAAGGTCCCAGCAACCTCAGACAAGGTTTGCTGGCCAGGGAGTTGGAAGCTGCTTGCTCCTGTTCAGAATCTCCTAGGAGACAGACAGGCTCAATCCACAACTTTGGACTTCAGCAGGTAAAGGCTTCACTAACTCGAAATCTAACAGTACTGTTTGAATAAAGCTTTACTCCCCCTGCTGGCCAAAAAACTAAGTGCACAGGCCCCAGTAAATACAGCTCACAGAAGCACCCTCTGATGTAGAAAATCCCTGTGGCTAGGGGGAGGGGGGGTGGGGGGGCTGGCCTCACTGGCTTGTGAACACAAAATGGTGGCGGGGGGTGCACTGTTTGAGCACACAGGCCTAAGCACAGAGCAAAGGAGAAATTTGGAGGGAAAACAGATTTGTCACCAAGGAATTAGAGGGACAACGACAGAGGTTGGACTGCAAATCCCACAATTCAACACACTAAATGAAGGCAATCATGGGCAGGGAAAACCACACATTTAAAACACAACACAGGTGATAAAATATGCAATTACAGGCAGGATAAAACTACAATTTTTAACTGTAATAACCACAGGCATAGACAGTAAACACAGAAAGTTGCGTGCATGGTCGGTGGGTGTGGGTGCGGCTTCCAGGATGGCTGGCCACCAAGAGTCATCCCTAGCGGAGGGGGTAGAGCAGAGGATGAGGACCTCTGTCTTGTCTGAGTTAAGTGTAGGCAGCTGGTCTGCATCCAGTTGGCGACGGCCTTCATTCCTTCGTGGAGGTTGATCTTGGCGATGGCGGGGTTTTTGGTGAGTGAGAGGATCAGCTGAGTGTCATCAGCATAGGAAACGATGTTGAGGTTGTGCAAGCGGACGATGTTGGCGAGCGGTGCCATGTAAAAATTGAAAAGGGTAGGGCTGAGGGATGATCCTTTGGGCACGCCGCAAATGATCTTGGTGGGTTCAGAACGGAATGGGGGAAGGCAGATCCTCTGGGTTCTGTCGGTGAGGAAGGAGGTGGTCCAGTCGAGGGCTTTGTCGAGTATTCCTGCGTCGTGTAGGCGTGTGCGTAAGGTGTGGTGGCAGACAGTAAGTCAAGTCAAGTCAGAAAATTTATATAGCGCGCTACATACCCAGAGGGTCTCAAGGCGCTTGAAGAGGGGAGGGGAATTACTGGTCAAATATCCATGTTTTAAGTTCCTTTCTGAATGCTAGGTGGTTCTGAGTGAGGCGAAGGTGAGTGGGAAGTGAGTTCCATGTTTTAGCTGCCAGGTAGGAAAAGGATCTACCTCCCATGGTGGTTTTGTTGATTCGAGGTACAGTGGCCAGGGCTTGGTTGGATGATCGTAGCTGGCGTGAGGGGGTGTAGAAGGACAGTCTTGCGTTGAGGCATTCTGGTCCGATTTCGTAGAGTGCCTTGTGTGCGTGGGTTAGGAGCCGGAAAGTGATCCTCTTATTGACGGGGAGCCAGTGGAGGTCTTTCAGGTGACCAGAGATGTGATTGTTGCGCGGGATGTCTAATATGAGCCTGGCTGAAGCGTTCTGGATTTGTTGGAGTTTTTTCTGGAGTTTAGCGGTAGTACCGGCGTAGAGGGTGTTTCCATAGTCCAGTCGGCTCGTGACCAGGGCGTGGGTGACCGTTTTCCTAGTTTCGGTGGGGATCCAACGAAATGTTTTTTTGAGCATGCGAAGAATGTTGAAGCAGGATGAGGAGACGGCGTTGACTTGTCTGTTCATTGAAAGTGAGGAATCCAGGATGACGCCCAGGTTCCGTGCGTGGTCTGTCGGGATGGGTGCTTTTCCAAGGGCTTCTGGCCACCAAGAGTCGTCCCATGCGGAGGGGGAGGTACCTAAGATGAGGACTTCTGTTTTATCTGAGTTCAGTTTCAGACGGCTGTGTTTCATCCATTCGGCTACTTCTTTCATACCTTCGTGTAGGTTAGTTTTGGCGGTGCTAGGGTCATTGGTGAGTGATAGGATCAGTTGAGTGTCATCCGCGTAGGAGATGATGTTAAGGTTGTGTTGGCGGGCGATGGCCGCGAGGGGGCTCATGTATACGTTGAAGAGGGTGGGGCTGAGTGAAGATCCTTGTGGTACGCCGCAAATGACTTCAGTGGCCTCTGACTTGAATGGTGGAAGGCGGACTCTCTGGGTTCTTCCGGTAAGGTCCAGGAGGATGAGTGCCGCGGTTTTGCAGTTGTCCAGTAGGGTCCTGATGTAGTCTGAGGCAGCGATGAGGGCGGTTTCAATGCTGGGGTTCCTGCGGAATACAGATTGGGCGGGGTACAGGATGTTGTTCTCCTCGAGGAAGCATGGAGATGGGCCGAAAGTTCTTGAGGTCTTTTAGGTCCGCTGTGGGTTTCTTGAGTAGGGCGATGATCTCGTCATGCTTCCAGCTTTCCGGGAAGGTGGCTGTCTCGAAGGAGTTGTTGATGATCTTTCGGAGTTGGGGTGCATTGATGCAGTTTGCTTTGTTGAAGATGTGGTGAGGGCAGGGGTCGGATGGTGAACCGGAGTGGATGGTGTTCATGGTCTTGATGGTGCAGTCGTCATTGACGTGGGTCCAGGAGAGCAGGCGGTTGGTGAGGCTGGGGGGTGGTGAGTTTGCGGGGTTGGCTGCTGTAGGGAGGGTCTGGGTGTTGAAGCTGTCGTGGATGTCTGATCTTGCGGTGAAAGAAGGTGGCTAGGGAGTCGCATAGGTCTTGCGACAGTGGGATGTTGTTGGAGCTGGAGCTGGGGTTGGAGAGTTCCTTCACGATGTTGAAGAGCTCCTTGCTGCTGTTGATGCGTTCTTTGATGGAGGTCCTTTTGGTGGCTCGGATGAGTTGGTGGTGCTTGCGGCTAGCGCTCTTTAGGGCTGCATCGTTGTCCGGTGCCTTTTCGTGGTGCCTCTTTTTCTCGAGACTTCAGCAGGTTCGCTTGTATTCGAGGAGGTCGGTGGTGAATCAGCTGGCTTTTCTGTCGGCGCATCTGTTTCAGTTTTTTTTTATAGGGGCGAGAGTGTTGGCGCAGTCGTTGATCCATTGCCTGAGGTTGCTGGCTGCTGTGGCGGTGTCGGTGGTGTCTGTTGGTGGGTCTCGGGAAAGGGTGGTGATGAGCTGGTCTTCGGTGACCTTGTTCCAGCTGCAGTAGGCGATCCGTTGCGGGTGGTGGTGAGTGGTGGGTTTCTTGAAGGTAAAGTCGACGCAGTGGTGGTCGGTCTAGTGGAGTTCGGTGGTGTGGCTGAAGGTGACGTGGTTGCTGGAGGAGAGGATGGGGTCAAGCGTGTGACCGGCAGTGTGGGTGGGGGTCGTGACGTGCTGTTTGAGTCCGAGGTTGACGAGGTTATCGAGCAGAGCGACGGAGCTGCTGTCGTCGGCATTCTCGAGGTGGGAATTCTGGTCTCCGAAGAGGATGTAGTCTGTGGAAGCAAGGGTGTGTGTGCAGACTATATCTGAGATGGCGTAGATGAACTGTGGCCGAGGTCCGGGGGGGTCTGTAAATGAGTGTTCCTCTGAGGATGGTGTTGGGGTCGGTGTGGATCTGGAAGTGCAGGTGCTCGATGGTGCTGGAGGTGTCTGCTATGCAGGCCGAGACTCTTGAGGGTATTCTGTGGGAGTTAAGGTTCTGGGGTTAGACTCAGGGGGTCTCTCAGGGGCAGTGATGCACTGGAAATGCACCCTCAGCGGCACTAGGGCGGCTGGGTGTAGAGTGTTGAGGTCCAATGTTATCCTATGGAGGATAGAGGGTCTCCGGTTGGCGGCTGCTGGCAAGCAGGCCACGAGACTGTGGGAGCAAAGCTCCTAGGGTTTAGCTCAGGGCAAGTTGGGGACCAAAGTAGCATCAAAGGTGCACCCTCAGCGGCACTAGGGCAGCCGGGTGCAGTGTTCTGTTTTGAGGTCGGGTGCCCTGTTTCCAATGGAGAACCTCCGGGACAAAAAAACAAAAACACTGCAGGCTCGGGGACGAGGATCTTCCAGGTACTACCACCACTTCGAGGGGTAAGTTGGGATGTTGTGGGTTGGTTAGATACCGTTGGTTTGGGCACACAAGGTGGTGGGGCTTCGGGTGCAGGGGTGCCTTGGGACGTCTGATTTTCTTACCGGCTCTGGTCGCTGTAGGTGGGTCCTCTGGATTGAAGCTGCAGGCGTAGTCTGGAGGCTTGAGGCAGGTCAGGGTTCGCCAGATCTAGGGTCAGGATCGCCGGGGGACCTCCTTGTGGTATTTTTCCACTCGAGCTTGGACCGGGCTCGGAGAGTGCAGAGTGGGCTGTATTCGTGGTTTCTCGCTGGCACCAGAAGCTGCAGTTTGAACAAGTCCGGTGTTCACTGGAGATTCAGTCTTTGAAGGCAAGGCAGGCAGGTCCTCCGGGGTTTTTGAGGTTGCTGGCAGCTTACACACCGGGATTTCGTAGGAGCCGGTTCGAGGGGAGACAGACCTGAAGGGCCGGGGCCAAGTCAGTAGGCGTTGTCCTCTTGTTAGCTCTGCACGGCTTTTCGTCCTTCTTCGTTTCTTGTGGTTTCTGGATCTAAGGAAGGAAGCTTCAGGGTGCCCCTAAATACTAAATTTAGCGGCGTTATAGGTAGGTAAAGGGCAGGGACCAATGGGGCCCTTCCCTGGGGTGGGTACACTCCCTATTCTGCCACTCTCCAGTGGGAGGGGGCAGGAGCCTGTCCCTGGTTGGCTGGGTCCCCCTCCATCCTCAAGATGGTGGGGACATGAGGTTGTGCTTCACCTCGCCTACCCCACCTTAGGGGTGGAGTTGGCAGAGTTGGGCACACCTCTCTTCCTCACTTGTTTTTCCCGTGGTTTTCCTGCCCAAAGTGAGGGGTAGAACCAGTGGGGACCAGTTGCTGAAAGCAGCAAATGGTCTGGAGAGGCTCACAAAGGCTTTGAGGCTTCTCCTTTGCGTATCCTGCCCATTCTGGGGGAGGAGGCTTGGCCCCTCGCCCCCAGGATATGCATTGTTTCAGGCCCCAGAGAGCAGCAGCCTTCGACCCAGGGGTCCAGAAACATGTCTTGTGGTGGCAGCCTAAGCAGCCACTCAGTCGAGTCACTAGAGGTTGGTCGAGTTTCAGGGGGCATCTCTAAGATGCCCTCTGTTGTGCATTTTACATTAAATCCCACACTGGCATCAGTGTGGGTTTAATGTGCTGAGGAGTTTGATACCAAACTTCCCATTCTTCACTGTAGCCATTATGGTGTTTTGGAGTTCGTAACAAACTCCCAGCACCATATACTCTTAATGGCAGCACTGCACTTACAGTGCCCAGGAATGGACCTGGGTACAGGGCTCATGCACCCTCACCACTGGCATAGGGTACCCAGCTAGAAGGGTGACTGACGTATGCCAGGGTAGTGGTTTGAGGGCATGGCACACAGGGATGTGTGCCATGTCGACTCTTCACTTTTGTTCGGTACCAAGACACGCAGCCTGCAAAGGCAGTGTGTGTGTGTGTGTGTGTGTGTGTAAAGGTACAGGGCCTCTAAGGGTGGCACAATAAGTGTTGCAGCCCTTAGAGGTCTTTCCTGGTCACATGCCCTGGGTACCTGTGGTACCATTTACCAGGGGCTGACCTGTGGCCAGAGATGCCAAATGGATTAGTTTCAATGCAGTTTTAGGGAAGGAACATAGGACCTGGGTAACGGATTATTAGGAGCCCAGGGCACACTCAGTCAAAGAACATCAGCAATTCAGCAAAAAGTGGGGGCATACCATGCAAGAAAGAGAGCACTTTCTCACACTCTCACACAATATATACCACTTCAGGTGTAGGATAGGAATCTACCCGCTCCTGAAGAAACACCATAGTTGTGAAACATGTCAACCCCACATATAACAAATTAAGGCTATCCTGGTTCGAGCCCTCATGCTAGCACTTCTATTATGTTTATCCCTGCAAAGCGAACCACTATATTAAAACTTATTTGGTATCCTTAGACAGTTCTAATTCACTTGGTACTCCATTTGCACTCACTCCTCCCTACACATCGTATCCGCACACACATCATCATTACAGTGAAAAAGCTAAAATGACCCCCGATAAAGAGCCCTCTTGTGGGGACCGTAGGCATTGCAGCAATAGCCCTAAGAGCTGGTCCTATGATGAAGCTTGACACCCAATTGGGTGTGTGAGGGCACGAAGTAATAATTATAAGGATTCCCCTTGACTATTTGATTCCAACCTCGCTTTTCTTCTCTCTCTCTACCCATAGGAACAGTACCTTTCAGATTCACTGATTATGATTTAGGATCGTGGGTACTGGACCTTCATCTGCTCCAGGCCCCCCTCGTGTGTATTCAACGCAGGAGGATACCCAGCGGGAGCTTGATTGTGGATTCGCAATGTCCCCATGGGAACTCAAGTCAGTCATGGCCA
Organism: Lissotriton helveticus; assembly: GCF_964261635.1. Classification (NCBI taxonomy): domain Eukaryota; kingdom Metazoa; phylum Chordata; class Amphibia; order Caudata; family Salamandridae; genus Lissotriton; species Lissotriton helveticus. Next base: position 305,861,913 of record NC_136069.1, on the reverse strand, counting down.
AGAATGAGCATCCTGAAGGTTAGGTCCCGCAAAACAATGCACGGATCGGGTTTTGAGTAGCACCTTCGTGACATCCTCTTTGGTCGCAACAGGTTCTCTGAGGTCTTGATAGTTAAATGTGCTTATTGCTCTCTTGCACTTAGGCCCAAACCGGGTCAACCATCACACCCATTTATAGCTCATTTGATGAACTACACTGACCAAGACCTCATATTGCACTTAAACAGAGACAATCCAGATCTACTACCCTGATTTTCGGGAGATGCAGATACTCTTCTCACAGGTGGTGAAATATTCGATGCTCTACCCCGTCAAACTGTACCTAGAACACAAGAGCAAAACCCTCCACCGCTCCCGAATTCTTCGAACATCAAATCTCCTTGAGTGGGACTCGCCCCTTTCCCCAGATCTTCCCAGGGTGTCCGGGGACCAAGCACTTCGGCATTCAGTGATAACAAATAACTATGCTCTAACAAATGCTGGCTACTAACTGCCAAACCTGTGGGTGACCATGAGCCCACTGGAAGCTATACCAACTATTACTCTCGGGGTTGTGGTGGTCCCAGACGGAACTTCTGTGGTGCCCACCTGTGCCACTGCTCCCCTTCGGCGGCTCCACATGGCGGTGAGATTTCCACACTGCTACGAGGGTGCAGTTCTTCTATAAAATGTATTTTTGGTGTTGGGCAACGCAATATATTGCCTTTGAAGATTATCCTGATGTTTAACTCTGGGCAATGCCGTGATCTCCCGGCGCCCTCCTCCTGCATGAAGCGCATCCATTGCCTATGGAGGTTGTTAGGTCCCTATGAATAGGTTGTTGTCTTTTGATCGTATTTTTTCTCTTCAGGCATGAGGGGTCTTCCGCTGGCAATTGGGGTCAAACGGGGGTGGGAACGGGAGGTGAGGGAGGAATACATTTCTCAACGAGGCTTGGCCTACTTCAGCATGTGCCCTCTGATCTGAATCGAGACACTGTCTTGTAAATGTATGTACCGACCGACAAGTGGCTGCTTGAGGCTCCCAGTGGTAAAGCTCCTGGCTTGAATGGACTCCCAATCGACTTTTATAAAACATGTGGATACTCTTGTCCCGCCTCTTCTCGATGTGTATTATGAGGCGATTGTTAGGGCCTTCTACAATGGAGGGCATCATAACTGTCTTGCTAAAGCCCAAAAAGGACCCTGTTGAGAAAGCTCCGTACAGGTCCCCATCACTGCTAAAAACAGACAATAACATTTTGGGTAAGATCCTTGCTCAAAGACTTCAACCATTAATGCAGTTCCTGGTACTACCAGATCAATCCAGTTTCATTCCACAACACTACACCTCTTTTAATCTAAGTACGCTAATGGCCATTCTCCACAGTGCTCATCCACAGCTTCCCTCTGTTATTCTGCTAGATGCAGTAAAAACTTTAATTAATTGAACTGGTCATTTATGATGGAAATTCTATGCCGACTTGGTATGGGTAAATATTTCTAGTCCCTTATTACTTTATTATACATGGATTCTAAGGCTAGAGTCTGTGTAAATGGACTTTATTCTGCCCAATCTGCTGTTGGCAGTAGTATGCCACAAGGATGCCGATTGCCCCCTGATTTTTGCTTTACCTATCGAACCACTGGCTTGTTACATATGGGAATTCAATTCACATCGGTGCCTGAACCTCGGTAATCATTCCTTGATCTGTTCCCTATATGCTGATGCTATTCAACATGTTCAACTACCAGGTGTCAGCCTTGCCCATATTGTGCGAAAGGTCATCTGATTAAGGTGATTTTAATTTAATTTATAAAGTGTTCTATAGCGCGAACATGATCCCGAAGGATATCAGAGCGCTTTACAAAGAATGGAAGGAAGGACATAAGTCCAATATCGACATCAAGTAAGAATACAGAATACGAATAATCACATAGTTCCCAGACAATCGAATCAGGAGAGTCATACAATAAACAGGAATATAGCGGGCTAGGAAGGGGGGGGGGGGGGGGGGGACGGCACATACTGCTGTAAAGGAGATCAGCATCAAATGAGGTACAATGGTTGAATCCATGGATAAATGCATTCGAGCAGCATCAAATGAGGTTCAATAGTTGTATCAATGGATCAATGAATTCAAGCAGGAGAAACCTAGACCAACTTAAGGTAAGAATTTGTACATTAGGATCCCGAAGGATATCAGAGCGCTTTACAAAGAATGGAAGGAAGGACATAAGCCCAATATCGACATCCAGTAAGAATACACAATAGGAATAAACACATAGTTCCCAGAAAATCGAATCAGGAGAGTAATACAATAAACAGGAATATAGCGGGCTAGGAGGGGGGAGAGACAATGCTGTAAAGGAGAGAATCATCAAATGAGGTACAATGGTTGTATCAACAGATCAATGAATTTGAGCAGGAGAAACCTAGGTCAACTGAAGGTAAGAATTTGTTCATTAGGAAAGCAGTAGTTTAAGAGATTCTGCGTACATCCGGTGGAAGAGAGTTCCATATTGTTAGGGCAGCTCCGGAAAAGTCTCGGTGACAAGATCTCTTTTTGCTAAGGATGAGTGGTTTCAGGAGTAAAGTGTCTGCACTTCTTGAGGCTCTCCCACCACAGGATAATTAAAGCTTTTGAGCTAGGTCCCTGGGAGTTTTGAAATGCAGAGCTTTGTGCACCAGAACAGCAATGTTTAACTGAATTCGTGCTTGGTAAGGCAACCATTTGAGAGATTTTAGGATTGGGAATATGTGCTCATTTCGTTTGGTACCTGTGACCAGTCAGGCTGCAGCATTCAGTGATGCCCTTAATGGAGCCAGGGTGTATTTGGTAAGACAACAGAGCATAGCGCTGCCGTAGTCTAGTCTCGGCAAGACCAGTGCTTGTACCACCTGCTTAAAATCCTTTTGTGGGAGGAATGGTTTGATATTTCTAAGTGTCCTTATCAAGTGATTAGCTCCCTTAGTGTGTGGAGAAGTGTGGCTCACTGGTTAGAGGAGGCAGACCTGGAAGCAGAGGTCAGCCCAGGACCAGGGTTCAATTCCCGGCTCGGCGGGGTCTTGAGTCCTAAAATGTCCATGACTCGACAATTCTCGCTCCGGTGCCTACTCGATTCACGGGTTCACACTCTGCGACTCTGGGCAATAGCTTGCTTAATCTCCACAACGGCCCCTCGCGGCGGGATGCCTGGCTTTCACCTTGCGGATACCCTGCCGGGGTTATCTCACAGGGGAATACCAGGACGGGTTCCCTAAGCAAGCGCTTAGAAACCGGTTGGTGATTTGCGCTATATAAATTCCTGTACATTTACATTTACATTACACACATTGCTGATATGATTTTCATATTCAAGTGCTTCTCCAAGGTGATACTGTGAGTGTTGGCTGAGTCTATGAAGAGAGGGGTGCAGTTGAAAACAGTGAGGTGATTCAGCCAAAGGGTTAGCTTCGGGATGTGGTTCGGAGGAGAGATGAGAAGAAATTCAGTTTTGGAAGTGTTGAGTACGAGATGGTTCTCAGTTAACCAACTTTGAGTAGACATTAGGGTAGTGTTGAGCGAGATGATGTTCTCCGGGGATGAGATTTTCAAATGAAGTTGTGTGTCGTCCGCATAAATATGGAAGAGAATGTTTGTGGAGTTTAGTGAATTAGCTAGTGGTTCCAGGAAAACGTTGAAGAGGATAGGTGATAGGGCGGACCCTTGGGGGACACCCATTAGTACAGGAGAGGTGCTGGGAGAGGGTGTGGTTTGCCTCAACTCTTTGTGATCTGTGTCGGAGGAAGGACGAGAACCATTGTAACACCAGAGATATTCCGGGCTGTCCATCAATTGGTCGAAATCATAAACTTTTCCTCTTACAGAGGATTGTCCAGCTGAGTCTCTGGATTATCCCCTCAGATGGAGCTGTGAGGGTGGTTGATACCTCAGGATCAGGATTTCCCATGACTATGATTATCTGATTTGCAGCAATTTAGGTACAACTCTGGATAAAGTTAACTCCAAGGTTGAGTCCTAGATCCACCGCCCCCATCCCTATTTTCGAGTATATCCTCAATTATGATGGTGATGCTTCCTCAATTTCTGTAACTCTTTAACCTCACCGTCCACTTCCTGCTACACTTTTTTGATCAGTTGAAGCAGACATTATCTTGCTTAATATGGAGAGTTGGCCAATTTCAGATAATGTGGTAGATATAATTTCGGCCATTGTACTCTGGCAGCATTGCTCTGCCAGATATCAGCATCTACTACTTTGCTGCACAGGCTTGCTAATTAAATTAATGGAAAACGTAACCAATCATGACCGCCCATGTTAGGGAGGAGAAGGCCCTTGATTTTACACATTCGTTGTTGGGGAAAGGCTGCACACCACCCAAGAATCCGAGGCGCAATGTGGATGTACTGGCTGTCAACTAAGCCTGGTGGGAGCTATTGCAAGGAATGAAACGGTAACCCCCTTACTCCCCATTCCTTCCACTTACAGACAACCCTATGCTACCCATTCCATAAAGGAACTCTTCCGACAGATGGGCCTACTCACACTGGGAGATATTTTTGAGAACTACATTTTTATTTCTCAACAATCTTTTTGCTCTCGCCACTGTGCGCCCGCCCTGGCACAGTTCTGAACACTCTGCAGTTCTAACAGCAGTATCCACATTTCGCTCCACAAGAAACTATGCTGCTTACAACTTACATAGAGAGAACAGACGTGGGGCACTCTATCTCTTATCTATTTCTCCACTATCTACACTCCACTTTAGATGCTCTTCCTTAGGCAAGGACAAATGGCAAACCTCTCTTGGTTATACACTAACAGGTAAGCATGGGCATATTGCTGTTCACAAGTTACAAGTTAAAACCCCCTCTTTTAATTATAAACATAAGTTAATACAGTTTAAATATCTTCATTAACACACTGTGGCTAGAATTTCACAATAAGTTTAACATAAGTTAATACAGTTTAAATATCTTCATCAATACACTGCGGCTAGAATTTCACAATTTGCTGGACACGACATTAGCGCATGCCGTAGTGGTGGCTTTACTAATGCAGACTTTCTGCATATGTCATGGCAGTTTCTTGGCCTAGTCCCTTTTTGGAGTGACCTATTCCTATCGCTCGCTGAAATCCTAGACATGCAGGTCAAACCCCCTGCTGGGCAACACTTCAGCACTGCTGGCGTCCTGCAGGCATATTGCCTCTAAACTGCTGGTGATTGGTAAGTGAAATGCTGCTATGGTATGAATGATGCCTCAATTGGTAATGCACTGATTACAAGATGCAGCTTACTGCCAAGACAGGATTGATTGGTATGCTGAACTTGCTCCCCCTCTTCTCTCCTTCGTACATTTGGGAACCATATCGATATTTTTAGTTAATTAACAGACGCACTCAACTCCTTGCAGCATGGGGGCGCATTCCGCTCCCCTTCTGAGTCGCATTGTAATTCTGCAACTTTCTTTTCTTATCCTCACCTTGGCAGACTACGGCTGAGGCACATGTATTGTTTAGATATTAGATAAATGCGTCTTGATCTCACAGTACTAACTACAATTTTTGTTGGTATATAGCAATAATGTCAAATAAAGTTTAAAAAAAATAATCAGTGCATATACCACACATGCTACATACACAAACATCTGGGATTACAGTTCTCTGTCAGTAAAATGAGGACATGCTTTGTGCACCGTTCTATAACAAAGTTCAGGTCAAGTCCAGGACTACAGTCCTGTCCAGACACAAGGCAAGGGCCAGGGCTTTATACACACGCTAGATTAGCTTGAAGTTGGGACCAAAATCAGGGTACCAAATATTCACAGTTAGGCGCCCAAGGCAGGAGAACACTACTATACATCTTGCAGGAAACATCCCTATCCCAACAATGCTTAGAATGATTATTAATACCAGAGGCTATCCAAATGAAACAGCATTCATTTGTAGAACGCAATGACACAGAGTTTACCATTAGTAACTCTTATCAGTGACTTGCATTCTGCACACATTTCATAGTTTTATTTGAACTAAAAGCTATCCTAATTTGGTATTGTCATGCAAACAAAAACTAGAGAGATACTGTGCCTTAGCAAGCAAAAAACAACTATGACATTTGAAAAAGTCTACAATATTGTCAGCTACAAATAAAGACAAATCAAGTTGTCTCATTCAAACATGGGTGTCGCTGTTAAATATTTTCCACTGCTTGGGCGGTTTTTGAAATGTGATGAGCAGATTTTCTAGAATTAGTAGAAGGTTTTGTACACTCCAGCAGTGACAGGTTGCACGAGGATACACAAGGATGATTAGGATTTCCATGTTAAGTGCCATTGTTCAAGGGCCATACAGGTAAAATAAGACAGGCACCATGTTCCAGGCCAAGCTGTAATGTCCGAGGGACACAAAGTATCTTCTTGTACATGAGAGCAAAACCTCACCAAGTAATGATAGCTATGACAACAATAATGTTTAGAATCTTATGGTATAAGTGCCTTAAATGAATACAACTAAGGGGTTCAAAGCCTTTGTACTTTTTAATAAACAAAATATACATTTCATTTAAAATATATGCGGAAGTTACAAAAACATGCCAGATCTAATTTTACAGATGAGACAGATAGTAGGAGTAATAAATACTGACAACTACAGGAAACACTTTTCATGTAGCTAACAATGTCCTTATTTGGTTATCAAAGTAAATACATACCTTCACTACAGAATGGTTTTTTCACACCAGAGAATTTCACTGTTTCATGTAAAGTTTTCTCCTCTTGGCAGTACTCGCATAGTGTAACTATGCAGTGCAGTTTTTTGTAGTCTTCGCAACACGAAATATTACAAAACTGATATATTTTGTTCTAAAACACAATGGTAAAAAACATGACATGTTTGTTGGGTAGTGATAAACAAGCAGCATTATGTATTTTTCAGGTTGCCTATAACTTCAAGCACTAAGTGTTGGTCGTTTGAGTCTAACATTGCTGAACTCCACTACTGAACTGCTAAGCTATCATGCTTCCTGAAATACAATAAAAGTTAAACAGATACTAAGGCCCTTATTATGATATGGCTCGGTATAGATAGCAGAGATACATAACAGCCAGAAATTATGATTTCAGCAGGAATCTTCGGACGTAAAGCACATATAAACAGATTTATCTCTGTATCGGTCTATATCTATAGATACCTTACCCCTACTCGGAGTATAATGGGTGTACTCTCTGCCTGATGTCATATATAAATATTCACTTACAAAACTTAAGGTTTCAGGGACGTTCTCGTTAGGAAATAGAATTTTTTTAAACTTAGAAATTCACTGAAAAAAACAAAGTTACAGGGACATTATAGTTAGGCTCCCAATCTTGCTCTTCTTACTTGTGGTATCTCCAGCATATGTTTAGTGCTCGAGCAGAGAGATCTCAGGGGAGCATAAGGCTTGAATTTCTCAGATAGATATGAGGGGCCTGAGCAATACAGTGCCTTATGGACGGTGCAGCAGATTTTGAACTTGACCCTTTGGCGGATGGAGAGCCAGTGTAGTTTCATCAAAAGAGGGCGGGAGGGAGTTCTCGGGGGAAACTTAAGGACCATTCGAGCTGCCGTGTACTGAACTACCTGTAATCTGGCCAATGAGGCTTCATTGGCAGAGACTAACAGGCCGTTACAGTAGTCCAGGCGACTTAATATAAGTGCCTGGACAAGGGTTTTCCGGGAGGAATCAGGGAGCAAAGGGAAGATTCGGCGTAATAGGCCCATTACATGGAAGCAAGACCCCGCAGTTTGAGCCTTCATTATGAGTGCCTGATCTAGCCGGATCCCCACATTTTTGACTAACGTCTTGGGTACAGGATGGGGTCCTAGATCTGTCGGCCACCAGTCCGGTGTTCACAAGAGGGGTGCCACTCCAAAGAGCATCATTTCTGTTTTCCCCACATTTCACTGGAGGAAATTATTCCTCATCCAATGTGATATTGCTCTCATTCCATTGGAGAAGGCCGCCAGTACTTCTGAGGTGAGCTTGCTGAATGGAAAAAGTAATTGGGGATTACTATTCTTTCGGTACTAGGACTTAGTCATACCATTTCTAACATATCTCATCTGAGTGGCTGTGTGACTATCAGTGGTGTTTGGTGTGTGAGTGGCTGCATGGGGGTGAGCGTGGCTGCGGGGGGGTGCGAGTGGCTGCGGGGGGGTGCGAGTGGCTGCGGGGGGTGCGAGTGGCTGCGGGGGGGTGCGAGTGGCTGCGGGGGGGTGCGAGTGGCTGCGGGGGGGTGCGAGTGGCTGCGGGGGGGTGCGAGTGGCTGCGGGGGGGTGCGAGTGGCTGCGGGGGGGTGCGAGTGGCTGCGGGGGGGTGCGAGTGGCTGCGGGGGGGTGCGAGTGGCTGCGGGGGGGTGCGAGTGGCTGCGGGGGGGTGCGAGTGGCTGCGGGGGGGTGCGAGTGGCTGCGGGCGGTGCGAGTGGCTGCGGGCGGTGCGAGTGGATGCAGGGGGGCGCGAGTGGATGCAGGGGGGTGCGAGTGGATGCAGGGGGGTGCGGGGGGTGCGAGTGGCTGCGGGGGGGTGAGAGTGGCTGCGTGCGTGCGAGTGGCTGCGTGCGTGCGAGTGGCTGCGTGCGTGCGGCTGCGTGCGTGCGAGTGGCTGCGTGCGAGTGGCTGCGTGCGTGCGAGTGGCTGCGTGCGTGCGAGTGGCTGCGTGCGTGCGAGTGGCTGCGTGCGTGCGAGTGGCTGCATGCGTGCGAGTGGCTGCATGCGTGCGAGTGGCTGCATGCGTGCGAGTGGCTGCATGCGTGCGAGTGGGTATGCGAGTAGTTGTGTCGGTATGTGAGTAGCTGTATGGGTGAGTGAGTAGATGTATGGGTGAGTGAGTAGATGTATGGGTGAGTGAGTAGATGTATGGGTGAGTGAGTAGATGTATGGGTGAGTGAGTAGATGTATGGGTGAGTGAGTAGATGTATGGGTGAGTGAGTAGATGTATGGGTGAGTGAGTAGCTGCATGGGTGAGTGAGTAGCTGTATGGGTGAGTGAGTAGCTGTATGGGTGAGTGAGTAGCTGTATGGGTGAGTGAGTAGCTGTATGGGTGAGTGAGTAGCTGTATGGGTGCACAACAGACTGTGGGTGAGTTAGAGGCTAAGTGAGAGGCTGTATGGGTGAAGGAGTAGGTGTGTGAGTGGCTGTATGGGTGAGTGAGGAGCTGTTTGAGTGTGTGTGTATAGGTAAGTGTAGGAAGCTGGTTCTGTATAGATTATACCAAAATGTGGTATAGTGTGCACAGTCCAGTGTAACCCCAAAGGTAGGCAGAGGTAAAAGTAGATAGCACCCTACTCTCCTACTCAATCAGCAAATCATGTCACACACTCAGACTGAACTCAGACCAATTTGATTTGTATAAAAATATTATTTAGTTGTATTTATTTTCTAGAACAAAGCAAGCCTGGGACAGGTAAGTGTAAATGGTACTTTTCAAGGCAGGTTAAACAATACAAGCAAGCTGAATGAAAATGTCTTTGTTACAGGTTTGGAAATATTTTCAATACAGTGGAAATTACGGTTAGAATACTTCTGATGAATGACAATGACAAATGAATAGTGAGCGCTGAATGTGAAATATTGGACAGGATTTAACTCTCTTCAGTTCCTATGGCCAGCGCTTGCCCTCACACTGCTCCGCTACAACAATAAAGCGGGCTCACATGGAGAACACAGTCTATGATATTTAAAAGCTGAAGATGATGCCACATTAACGCGTTACTCCAACAGAGTGCAGAGTGCAAGGTACGTAGCGCAACGTTCCCACAGTGAGGGTATAGTGGTCAGAGAGGCGCAAACCACCGACTCGAGCGAAGGAAGTCCAATGCGACAAAGCACCTGATTGGGGCAGCTGCAGAGTGCTAATTGAGGGGCAGCAATCGCAGAGCCATCTACGCAATACCGCGCCATCTACGCAATAGCGCGACCTGCTGCACTGCTTGTAAGAAACCAGCATTACATTGCATCTATGCACTAACGAGGAAGCTATCCTTGCACCTGTCCAAGTTACCTAAAGAGGCTCAAGGCTGAGCATCCGAGCCCAGTCAAAGGCAGAAAGGAAAGCAGTGACGCCATAGAAACCATATTGAGCAGACTTGAATAAGTAAGGGACTTAGCCAAATCAACTAAGGAAGAGGTCGTAGCCATCAGGCAGGACATACGGGACACCAACGCAAGGTTCACCGAAACGGAGTCTAGGATCAGCCGACTGGAGGATGTAGAAACCAAAACCTGTGGGGCCCTCAAACGCCTGTCCATAGCCTCGGATCAAACCACGAAGAGACTGTCCGAGTTAGAGGATAGAAATCGGAGGGGGAACCTCCGCATTTTCGGGATACCAGAGGGATCCGAGGAGTCGCACGGCACTTGTGTACCGTTTTTGGAATCGTGGTTCTCGCAGGCCACCAACATCACCTTCCACCAGCCGCTTGAGTTTGACAGAGCCCATCGAGTGCCGGGCAGGATTACCAAAAATCAAAAAGGCCCCAGACCCATCGTCTGCAAACCATTGAGATACCAGCACGTAGAGCAGATACTTGCCTTTATTCGGAAAACCAACCATATATTATGGAAAAATACCAAAGTCTACATCTCGCAGGACTACAGCAAAGAAACGGTCGGAGTTCGAAAGGCATTTCTTGCTCTTCGTCCACAGCTTCAGTCAAGGGGTTACTAGTACGGATTCATAGGACCAGCGAAGTACAGAGTGACTATACAAGGATCTCCACAGATATTCACAGACCCACTAAAACTCGAAAGGTTACACTAAAACTCGAAAGGTTATTAGGCGGTCATGACGAACAAGACATGGACACCAATGGTCCAAACACTGAGGTTGCTTCTGCATCCGGCCTTAAAGGAGTATCCTTTGCCTTGCTTTGCTTGGATTTGCCTGTCTGAAGATATCTGTGCTAACAATGTTGATATGTTGATGATCACTTGTGGGATCTCTTTGTGTTAGTTAACAGTGATATTGATCTCTAAACGATGCTACTGGTACCTTGTTGATATCCTGTCGATACCTTGTTATTATCCTGTTGCTAGTCAACATGACAAGATTGTCACCATGTTGTCAGCAGGTTGAAGCGATGTTGTACCTAAGCACGCTACGTAACGAGTCAGTTCACCTATGTTCCCTGACTAACTTAATGCTGACAAGTCCAATTCCTTTAACCCACGTTCGTAACGTTCAATATGGTACTTGCTCCTGATAATTGTCCATCCAGGTGAAAATGTCGGTCTGCGACGTCTGTCCTTCATAGTTAGGTTATAGACTGAAAATGTTGAAAATGTTGAAATTGCTGAACGAACATCGGTTCTGTGGGTGTTGCTGGCACTGGCGCACCACATATACGAACTTCCAGGCAGGAAGATACACTCTTTACTAGCTGTGGCGCTCAATACGCGCCTGATGTTGAATATGCTACTTACCAGTATGCATCTGTTCTTGGCATGTAGAGCTGCTAACATTCATATCTGTAGCATAGATCGCCGCCTAGTGTTGGGTCCGGATGATTGCACATTGTTGTCCTGGAAGAGTCTTAGAAGTATCACGAGATAGGTGGCTCCTCCCCTGGACTACAGTGCGCATGGGCATCGACTCCATCCCCAGATTGCTTTTAGCCATTGTGGCAAAGATGGAGTTTAACAGTGAAAGTGATGGCCATGCGAGAGATTAAATGCAAGAAAAGTCTGCAGCCGCTACGGGCGCCGGGGAGGAGGGCGGGCGATATGAATGTTAGCAGCCCTACATGCCAAGAACAGATGCATACTGGTAAGTAGCATATTCAGTTCGAGGCATGTGGGCTGCTAAATTCATATCTGTAGCATAGAATACATAGCAGTCCCTCCATTAACGGCGGCCGCCCGTGCCAGCTGCAGAAGTCTGAAAAAGTGTTTTAAGAACAGCCTGTCCTACAGCTGCCTGCTGTTTGGAATGCACATCTACACAGTAATGTTTGGTAAACGTATGTGGTGTAGACCATGTGGCTGCCCTACAAATGTCTTCCAAAGGAATATTACCCAGGAATGCCATGGAGGCCCCCAACTTGCGTGTGGAGTGTGCTCTGGGGGGGACCATTAAAGTGCGCTTAGCCTTCTGATAGCAAATCTGAATACACTTAACGATCCACCTGGCTATTCCTGCTTTGGAAATGGGGTTGCCTTTATGCTGGGCTGCGAAGGCAACAAAGAGTTGCTGTGTCTTTCTAAAAGGTTGTGTTCTGTCAATGTAGTACATAAGCGCTCTTTTGACATCAAGCGTATGGAGCATCCTTTCTGCTACCGTTTCTGGGTTGAAAAAGAATGCGGGCAGTTCGATGGTTTGATTGACATGAAACTGCGTATCCACCTTAGGGAGAAATTTGGGGTTAGTGCGCAGCACCACCCTGTTTGAATGAATTTGTATAAATGGCTCTTGTACCGTGAGTGCCTGTAGCTCACTAACACGTCGTAGAGACGTAATGGCAATGAGAAAAGCCACTTTCCATGTTAAGAACTGAATCTCACAGGAATGTAGAGGCTCAAAAGGTGGGCCCATCAACCTGGTGAGGACCACATTGAGGTTCCACGCAGGAGCTGGCGGGGTCCTGGGAGGGATGACCCGCTTCAGCCCTTCCAGGAATGCTTTAATGGCAGGCACCCTGAAGACAGAGAGATGCTGCCTGTTTTGGAGATAAGTGTGCTATGGCGGATAAGTGTATCCGAATGGAAGCGTATGCTAGATTGCATTTGTAAAGATGCAACAGATAGCAGATTATTAATTATATAATTTAAAAATAAAAAAACAATAATTATTATTAGGAATGGATGCATCGAGCAGGTTGATAGCGTGCTCGGTACAGTAGATGACAAACCGCTTCCATTTTGCTGCATAGCAAGCTCTGGTAGTGGGCTTCCTTGCCTCCCGGATGATGTCCATGCATTCAGGGGGCAAATCAAGGTAGCCAAACTCTAGGACCTCAGGAGCCAGATCGCCAGATTGAGCTGCTGCGGATCCAGGTGCTGAATGTCGCCACGGTTCTGCGTTAAGAGCCGGGGTGTGAGGTGCAGTCTTTGATGCGGTACCACGGAGAGGTCGAGGAACGTGGTGTACCACGGTTGTCGCGCCCACGTTGGAGCAACTAGGATGAGCGTCAGCGAGTGTTGCTTTAGCTTTCTTGCCACCAGCGGAATGAGAGGCGCTGGGGGAAAAGCGTACGCAAATCTGCCTGACCAGTTCATCCATATCGCATTGCCCTGCGATAGTGGGTGAGGGAACCTGGCGGCAAAGCTTTGGCATTTTGCGTTTTCCTCCGTGGCAAACAGGTCTATCTCTGGATGACCCCACTGCTGGAAGTACGGGCGGAGTACTGATGGATGTAACTCCCACTCATGCATCTGGTGGCTGTACCTGCTGAGCAGATCCGCCATCTGATTGTCTGTGCCCGGGAGGTGTTCCGCCATGAGGGTTCCTCTGAATGGCCCACTTCCACATGCTCTGAGCCAAATGAGACAACTGTGGAGAGTGCGTACCTCCCTGCTTTTGAATGTAGTACATGGCTGTCATGTTGCCCGTCCGGATCAACACGACTTTGTTGCACAGATGTACTTTGAAGGACTTGAGAGCCATGAAGATTGCCATCAGCTCTAAGTAGTTGATGTGCATCTTCCGTTGTTGCGTTATCCATAGTTCCTGCACCGTGTAGTGGAGCACATGAGCCCCCCATCCCTGGAGAGATGCGTCCGTTGTTAGTGTAATCTGTGGCACAGGCTCCTGGAACGGTCGGCCCTTGCAAAGGTTGTGTGGATTCCACCAATGCAGAGAGCTGTATGCCCGACCCGTCACCAACACTAGGTCGTTTAACTGTCCTTGAGCCTGAGTCCACTGATGCGCTAAGCATTCTTGGAGCGGACGCATATGGAGCCTCGCGTGCGGGACTATGAAGATGCAGGAGGCCATCATGCCTATCAACTGCATGAAAACTCTCGCTGGGAGTGAGTGTTGCGGTCTGAACTTTTGGATCAGCGCCTGGATGTTGTCGATCCTCGCTGGGTTTGGCTGAGCTGTGGCAGCCAGAGTATTGATCGTCGCGCCCAAATACTGCCGCACATGGGCCGGCTGAAGGTGTGACTTCGGGTAGTTCAGTGTAAATCCTAGACTGTGAAGGAGGTGAATGGTGTGGGACATATCTGCGGCGCACTGCTGGGCTGACTTTGCCTGAACGAGCCAGTCGTCCAGATAAGGGTGGACATGTATACCCTGTCTCCGGAGGTGTGCCGCCACTGTCGCCAGACATTTTGTGAACACTCTGGGAGCAGTGGTCACTCCGAAGGGGAGTACCTTGAACTGGTAATGCCTGTTTTGGATGGTGAACCTGAGGTACTTTCTGTGGGATGGGTGGAGTGGTATGTGAAAGTAAGCATCCTTGAGGTCCAAGGTTGCGAGGAAGTCTCCCTGTTGTAACAAGGGAAGAACCTGCTGCAGTGTCAACATGTGGAAGTGTTCTGAAAGAATGTACTGGTTTAAGGGGCGTAGGTCTAGAATCGGTCTGAGTGAGCCGTCCTTTTTTGGGATTAAGAAGTACAGGGAATAAACCCCTGTGCCTTCTTCCTCCACTGGCACGAGCTGTATTGCGCCTTTTTGCAGCATCACCAGAACCTCCTGCTGCAATAAGTGCAAGTGCTCTGCTGACATAGGACGGTGTTTTGGGGGCATGGGTGGTGGGGTGGATGTCAGCTCTAAACAATAGCCGAACTGGATAAGTTTCCTGACCCACCTGTCTGTGGTGATGGACTTCCAGACGGGCAGGAACTGTTGGAGTCTCCCCCCGACAGGTGTTGGATGGTCGGGGGGCAGTGACAGGGAGTCACTGTTTGTTGGCGGCAGAGGAACAGGAACTGTTGTTGCCTCTGCCTCTACCCGTGGCACTGTTTCCTCTGTATCCACCTCTGCCCTGCTTGCTGTAGGAGGATTGCACACCACTTTTATTGAATGGCGTCTGCTGCGACATGTGCCCTCTGTTAACACCTCGATTGCCTGAGCGACGAAAAGTGTTCCCTCTAAATTGTTGTGACTGGAGAGCTCCCATGGACTTGGCAGTCTCGGTATCTTTTTTGATCTTCTCCAGGGTGGTGTCCACCTCTGGGCCAAACAACCTGTCTGGATTAACGGGTTGGTTGAGGATAGTAGTTTGTATTTCTGGCTTGAATCCTGAGATGCGGAGCCATGCTTGACGCCTCAACATCACACTAGTGTTGATCGCTCTCGCTGCCGTGTCCGCAACATCTAGCGCACACTTTATAGCAGCGTTGGAGATGAGCTTCCCCTCCTGGATAAGCATTTCAGCTCCCTCTTTAAACTGGTCTGGGAGGTGTTGTAACAGCTGCTCTAGGGTGTCGTAGTGTGCCCTATTGTATCTGGCCAACAGAGCTTGCGTGTTTGAGATGCGCCATATGTTGGCCGCCTGAGCTGCCACCCTCTTCCCAGATGCCTCCAGCACTTTTGACTCCTTGTCTGGGGGAGGAGCTTCACCCGTGGTTTGGGAGTTTGCCCTCTTGCGGGCATTAGAGACCACCAAGGAGTCCAAAGGCAACTGGCCCCTGATGTAGGTCGGGTCTCCAGGTGCCAGTCTGTACTTCTTCTCAATGCGTGGGTTGACAACCCGTGATCTTGTGGGTTCCTTGAAAATGTCTGCCGCATGCTTAAGGACCCCTTTCAACATTGGGAGAGTCTTGACAGTTTTTTCAGCAGTAGAGAAAGTGTCAAAAAGGAAGTCCACCTCCACGGGGTCAGCATGCATTTCCACTTTATGGTTTGTAGCTGCCCTTTCAATTAAGGCATTAAATGCCGCAGAGTCCTCAGTGGGAGACGGCTTCACGTTATAAACCTGGGGATCCTGGACCGTCTGCTGGTCCCCTTGATCACCAGTGTCCATCCATGAGTCTTGCTGCTCATCAGGCTCTGTATGAGCAGGAAAATTGTACTCATCTTGCTCCCCTCCATCCCCATCAGAGTATGTGGGTGAAGGTGTTGCACTCCGCCCATGCTGAGGAAGAATTCGCTCCATAAGAACTGGTGTTTCAGCTGCAGGCTTTTTACGTTTCAGAGGAATGGTAAAGGACTGCAAAGGTTGTGAAGTAATCTTCCTCTTGTATAGCGTGAGTTTCCCGGAGTCGGCATCGATGAAATGCTCCGACCGTTCTTCAGCCAAAGGGTGTCGATGATCCACAGTCCCAGCCGGTGGAGTGGACGTCGACACAGCGTCCTTGGGCACCGACCGCGGTGCAAAGGCCTTCGGCGCCACCTTAGGCGGCAACGTGTGGTCTTCGGTGCGGCTGCCGGCGTCGGTGCGGAAGGAGTCTTCGGTTCCGATGCCAAAGCCTTGTCCTTAAGGCGCTTGAGGGAGTCCGAGACCTGCTTCGTAAAGGAAGCGGACGGTTTCGTCGATCCGACCGATGTCCTTGGTCCGCCCCCCCGGGGAAGACCCGAGCGTGGCTGACTTGTGTTTGTCCGGACGAGGCGCAGGAGCACTCTTGACTGGTGCGCTTCGATCACTGTCCACTGCCGCAGACGTCGACGCAGATTGCTTCGGATCGATAGGTTTTCCTTTAGGAGTCACGGCCCCAGACCTTTGTTCTGCGCCCTTCACCTACTTCGCGTCAACGGGCCCCTTGGTCTTCGGCGCGACAGACTGTCCCGATGTAGGCTCGACAGTCTTCTTGGGCGTCGGCTTGACCACCTTGGTGGACACCGGCTCGACGGGCTTCTTCGAGCTTGGCTCCTTAACCACCTTCGGCACCTTAGCCTGGTCGGCAGCTTGCATCTGTTTGGGGGCCCCCGAAGACGACGGCGTCGGCACCGGAGCAGACGTCTTCGGTTGGGTGTCGGCCATCTTTGTTTTCATCGATACCGAGGGTTTCGGTTTCGATTTCAGTAATGGCGGCTCCGCGGAGGTGTCCGTAGCCGGGCCGGAAGGCGGGGCCGTGGATCGAGGTGTAAGGTCTTGGGTAAGGCCGCGTGGCGATCCCGTGACCTGAGCCTTTGTAAGAGTACGAACGGGGCATAGCTCTTCCTCCGAGCTATCTTCCATGGCCCCATATGCTTCGTCGTCGTCCCCTACCTTCGACGATTTCTTGAATGTGGGGACTGTGGACGTCTGCTCCGTCGTCGGACTCGACCGCCACCGGGGTAGGGGAAATCTGCAGGTGACGCACTTGCTCGTCTTCCGCGGGGTCGTCAAAGATGTCCACCAGAGCCGATCGCTGGGCCTCAAGGCGCGCCACGCGCCGAAGCTTGATCGTCTTCTTCGATCGAAATCTGGAACAGGCCATACAGTTGGCCTCGTCGTGGTCCGGCGACAGGCACTTGTTGCACACAGGATGGACGTCGATGTGTGGGTACTTTGATCCACACACGGGACATTTCTTGAACGGACTCCGTTCCATGCCGTCGAAGTCTTGCTGCATCGACTAGGCCCCCATCACCGAAGAGTCTCACAACCCCCCGGATATCCGACTCTACGAGCTGGAAGATAGACGGGACCGAACGCGAACAATACCGACGGTGCAAAGAAGGCCTTTTGGCCTTGAAAAAGTTCTATCACGATTCCGAACAGGAGACGTCGAAATCACATCCGAAACCGAATGGCGGAAAAAAACAATCTGGGGATGGAGTTGATGCCCATGCGCACTGTAGTCCAGGGGCGGAGCCACCTATCTCGTGATACTTCGAAGACTCTTCCAGGACAACACATGTTCGAGGAGATCAGTGAGACAGGAGAAACGAAAGGCACACTATCAGAAGCTATCATTGCGGTCCTTCCGAAAGAAGGAAAAGACCCTACACTACCCAAGAACTATAGGCCTATTTCACTCATTAATCTTGACTGTAAGCTCTTTGCCTCCATTCTAGCGGCGCACCTCCAGAAAATCCTACCAAAACTCATTCACCCATCCCAAGCGGGGTTTCTGAAGAACAGGCTGTCCAGCGACAACACCAGGACTCTGGCACTCGTGCTAGAAAAAGCAAAGCTCTTACCCACCCCTTCAGCAGCAATAACACTAGATGCTGAAAAAGCCTTCGATAAAGTAGATTGGGCATTCTTAGAGGCTGTATTAAATAAATTTAACCTGGGATCATCACTTATAAGGATTATCATGTCTCTCTATTTCTGCCCTGTAGCGAGAGTCAGAGCAGGAGGATCATTCTCGTCACCGTTGCGTCTACATCAAGGAACGAGGCAGGGATGCCCCTTTCCCCGTCACTGTTCTTATTGGCTATCGAACCATTCCTATATCATATTAGACACAACAAAAACATATCAGGAATTCCTTTCAACGAATGTATTATAAAATTAACGGCATATGCGGATGACGTACTGGTTGTCTCAGAGAAGGCGGATGAGGCTATACCGGCCCTCCTCACTACTATCGAGGAGTTCTCGAAGGTATCCGGCTATAAACTAAACAAAGACAAGACAGAAGTCAAACTACTCAATAATATAGGGAGTAGAGATATCATAGGAGATTCTGGATTAGCCAGGCTGCTTTAAATATTTGGGCTTAGACTTTGACAGCGACCTAATTTCCACGGCACAAATTAATGAGAATATACTTCTGACTAAAATAAACAAACTACTTGATGGCTGGTCTCCTAAATACCTATCTTGGTGGGGTAGAGCTGAGACCCTGAAGATGATGGTAACACCTCTGGTAAATTACTTGGCAAGTATGCTACCAATGACCCTCTCTAACGATTTTATACATAAAGTAGAGAAGCTGTTTGGTGCGTTTCTGTGGCAAGGGAAGAAGCCCAGGATATCAATGAAAAAGCTACAGCTAGCTAAAGAACAAGCATTTACAATGCAATAGGTCTCCCAGCATTAAAGTTTGAGCTATTGGCATTGTATATTACAATGTGTTGCATTAATTTGTTATCAAACTCTGAATTGTTGTATAAAGATGATTTGCAAACTGTCAAATGTTGCTGAATAGTAAGCAACGTTGTGAATAATATTGTTTGCTAATCATCCTTGGGTACCAGAGTACTTCACTTGAGGCAGAGGTAAGGGGAAATAAAAAGAACCGGCGAGACTGAGATACAGAGAGTAAGTGTAGGGTGGGTGAGGATTGGAGAACAAGGCACAAGGTGAAATCGCCCAAGGTTCTGTTTTAGACGGGGGAAGGCCACTTTTATTCTCAGCACCTGACCAGGTCCATGTATCACCTACATGCCCACCTATCAGGTGGAGGGGTTTGATTTTTCTGGGAGTTGCACTTGTGCATCCTTCAACCTTTTAATTTGCAGTGTTCAATCTCCGTAACCTTGAACAGTGATTAATTCATCTGCAGCTGCGTGCTCGGGTCCAGGTGAGACTGATTTGCATGCTTCTGAGGTCGATAACAGAAGCGAGTCAGTCGTGCTCAAGTGCATACAGCAAATTCGGCTTCCAAGGAGGACGACAGAAGAGAAGTGTTTTTAGTTACCCGAATGGCTCGCTCTTGGCAGCATTCTGGTGGGAGTTTTCAGGGCTCGGGACGAACGCCGGACCCCCGCCTTTAATTTGGAAATAATATCGAGTCACAGGCCGCGCAATGGGCGGATGCCGCCCAGTGACTCGTTTCGCATTTATTTAGAAAGGTCTCTTCCCGGATCAGTTGCGCAAGTGTCAGCGTGACGCAAAAGGCAGGCGAGCCGGGGCGAAGCCATGACTCATTGTATGTAGGCTTACTGATCACGATGCCCCACCCAGCCTCCCAGGGAGAGCTGCCACAGGTTCTGAGTAATACCAGCCATTAGTTCAGAGTTTGTGATTCTGGACGGCCCGGCAACTGGTACTTATCGTAGGATGTATCTATCCTCTTTCCTGTTTCCAACACAACAGGTCTGCATGTTTCTCGTTTAATAATGATATACTTGCAGTATGTTTTGTTATCTTTTTTGTAGTAGAGCATCTGTAAGGTTAGAGCCATGTTGTTGGTTCGTGGCAGCAGGTGTGAGACACAGAAAGGGGATTCGCGGCGTGTTAAAAACAAGCCGTGAGCGTGCACTCTCCCGAACTTCCGGTCTTGGGATGTGCACGCTCACGGCAGTCGTGGGGCGGGACTTCCGACTTTGCGAGAAGCCCGCGCCCACAGAGTGGATGGCAGCAGAAGTCAGGAGAGGCGGCTGAGGCGGTAAGTGGGGCTTGGCACCTGTGTGTGAGCGTGTGTGTATGCAGTGGTGTGTGTGTGTGTGTGTGCGATGGCGGCGGGGGGAGGTGGGTCTTTGTATGTGTGCGTGCATGAGTGTAGGTGCGCTGGTGGGTGTGTGGGGGGGGTCTCTGTGTGTGCGTGTAGGTGCGCTAGTGTGTGTGTGTAGGTGCGGGGGCGTGTGCCTGTGTATGCGTGTGGCTGTGTATGCGTGTGGCTGTGATGTGCGCATGCGTGAATGTGGGTGCGCGTGCACGCAGTGTAATCCAGCCGAAGAGAAGCTCGTGGCAGTTTCTTGTCCTTCATTCCCCCGAGTCAGCTAGCTATAAGTCTCCACCTGGACGCATCCTTTGGATGCGAATTCCAGGCTCGACCTAAAAAGGCGGCCTGGGTCTCCCAAACTTCAGACACTACCAAACAGCGTTCCTATGCAAACAGGGCATCCAGTGGCTAAGCAAGGAATCGGAATATACCCCAGTATGGGTGGATATCGAAAAAGCCATCATGGGCACTACTCCACTCCCGGCCCTACACCACATTCAAAGCATATCTTGCTAAATACAAGAAGGGCGCTCCTGAGACTCGATCAGTCGAACCACTTCCATAGCCCTTTGGCATAACCCATACTAAAAATCAACGGGGTACCCCTTCAGTGGAAACACTGGTCCGCTAAAGGTATCAATGTGGTAAGCGATCTCTTCAAAGGAAATGACCCTCTACCGTTCTCTTCACTCCAAGCCACATACGCCCTCGCACCAATAGACTTTTACGAATTCCTGAAACTAAAAACACTTCTGTCTGCTCGCTCCTTGACACCCTCTGTACCATGGCTCTGGAGTTCTATCCCACATATCAATAAGGCAGGTCATTTTGTCTCGAAGGTCTACAAAATGCTCCTCCCCCTTCCTCAGAAAACACACAGACGAAATGAGATGAGATGGGAAGCAGAGTCCAACACAACGGGTATGACTTTCGACTGGGATATAATACATACTACTGCATTTAGGAATAAAGTCTCTCCTATATTATCTCAAACTAAACTCATGTTAATCAACAGAACTTATTGGACACCAGAGAAGCTCTTTAGGCTTCATCTAAGGGATAGCCCCAAGTGCTGAAATTGTGATGCAGGAGTGGGGGACTTGGCCCACATGTTATTTAATTGCCCCTCCTTGAAGAAATATTGGGATAGAATTGTTAACTGCATTGAACATATTTTCTGTATCAAACCTGTGAGGGAGTTTGTCCATGTTCTGCTGGGAGTACTGGACCCGAACTTGCCTAATGCGGTTGATCGCCAGCTCCTTGATCTTCTACTCACTCTGGCATGCAAAGTGGTGTCATGCAAGTGGAAAAACGCATCTGAAGTGTCATTCAAAATGTGGTAAGACTGGTTGTCCTTTTTGAGAGGGGCCGATAATCCAGCCCTACACTCATCTCCAGGGCGTGTCTCACAAAAAATTGTGGAAAGCCCTTGATGCTTCCTCCTTTTCGTTTGACCCTCCGTAGGCTATGTAGGTAAAGGCAACCCACGAATGCTGCAAGCCCATGTCCCTGACGAATGCCCTATACCGTGAGTCGGTCTCAGATGCCACCGAGACGAGATCCTAGGCAGAGATATACGATGATTATGCAACCGTATATGTATATGTATTGATCACCACATGTTTTTACGTTCTTTTCTGTTTATTATTGCTTTGTTTTGATCATAATCAGTGTCTTGTTTTGGGTGAATTGCATTTAATGTCTTTTAATGTATTTTATTGCACCTTATTGTATTGTCTTGTTTTCCTTCTATTTTTCAAATAAAAATGATTTGAATATAAAAAAAGAATACTTCTGATTACTTTACAGGTTACTTTATGGTTTACTTTTTCTACTCAGTGTAATATGCCTAGATATCACACTGGGACATTTCCTAGAGAAAAGGTATGTAAAGCAGTTTTGAGTTATTTTCAGTTTTTTAAGTTCTCATACAAAACCAACTCCACACTTAAAACAATTTTCAAGAAAAGCAGTCAATGCAATCCTATGGAAGGAAATTGAGTTATCGGCTTACAGGTAAGTAGTTACTTGTGGGAGTAGGTATTATGGGGTGAGAACCAGAGTTCAGCCAGGGTCAAGGCTGCACAATTGAAACAACCCCAGCGGCACTAGCACAGCCAGGTGCAGAGTGCTGAGGCCCAATGTAATCCAATGGGGGATAGGGAACCTCCGGTTGGTGGCAGCTCACGAGCAGTCCACAAGGTTGTGGGATCAAAGCTCCCGTTGTTAGGCTCAGAGCAAAGGGGAATCCGAGTTAGCACCAAAAGCACACGCGCAGCAGTGGCTGGGTGCTGTTTTGGCGTTGTGTTCCCGGTTAGATTTCAATGGGGATTCTCTGGTTGCAACAAAGACTGCAGGCAAGGGGACGAAGATATTCTGGAGGTGACCACCGGTTAGAGAGGTAAGTTGGGATGCCTGGGCATGCTGGGACACCGTGGGTTAGGCCACCCAAGGCTGTGGGACATCGGGTGCAGGGGTGTCTTTAGGCATCTGGTTTTCTTATCAGCTCCAGTCACGGTCAGGGGGATCCTTCAGAAAGAGGAGTGGGTGCATGAGTGACAGAGTGGGTTCTGCTCGTTTGGTGACTTATTTGCTAAATTCTGACCTTTATTTTACAGCTTTCAGCTCGTTGCTAACCTTTACTATGTCTCGTTATGCTCATTTATGATCTATCTTGCCCCTTCTGCTCATTGTTGATCACTATTTGGCTTCTCTCTGCTCGCTTCTGACCTCTATTTGACCTCTTTCTTCTCATTTCTGATCTCTATTTTGCCTCTTATGCTGGTTTCTGACTGTATCTTGCATCTTTCTACTCACTGCTGGTCACTATTTTACCTCTTTCTACTTGTTTATAAACTCTATGTTGCCTCTTTCTGCTGGCCTTTCTTTTGCATCTTTCTGCTCATTTCTGACCTCTATTTTGCCCTTTCTGCTAGTTTCTGATCTATGTTGCCTCTTTCTACTCACTACTGGCTTTTATTTTGCCCTCTACTGCTTGTTGCTACTCTCTATTTTGCCTCTTTCTGCTTGTTGCTGACCATTATGTTGCCCCTTTCTGCTTGTTGCTGACCTTTATCCTGCCTCTTTATGCTCATTGCTGACCTTAATTCTACCTCTTCTGCTCATTTCTTACCTTTGTTTTGCCTCTTTCTCTTCTTCCCCCAAGACCACGGGAAAGTGTGGTCTCAAGGTCCTGGCGGTCCCAGTCAGCTCCCAAAACTTGTGGGACCCGGCATTGCTCCCACAAGCAGGGAGCGGCTTGAAATAGCAGCTACCTGCTTGAGGGAGCAATCTTTTCATCTGTTTCCCTGCACGCATATTTGCGAAAGCTAAGTTATGTTTGCTTTTACTAGGTAAAAGCGGTTAGCTCCCACCAAGCAAAAACAAACTACTACCTAACAAGGGTGAGCACCTTAGGAGGTAGAAGGGGCTAGCGCTGGGGGGTGGCAGTCCCCAGGGCTATTAATGACTCCACAAGGGGGGGCCGCGAGGCCTTCCTCCATCATAAAACTTTGCGCCAGGGACAGGGATCCGCGATGGGCCCCCTACATAAATGTATTTCAACCCAGAGGAGGTGGCAGTCCGCAAGGTGGCGGGGAGGGGCCGTGCGGGCCCCTCACATTCATTTAACTTGATGTGCCCTAGGGAGGTGGCAGTCCCCTGGCCCACCCGGGGGCTAAAAATTACAGAAGCGCGGGTGCCCTACATTTAAAATACTATATATTTTTTTCGTCAGGAAGTGCAGATCCTGTGCACTTCCAACCAAAATGATATTTTAAAATGTTTATTTTGCCCTGGAGAACCCCCTGCCAAGAGGCCAAGGGGGTTAGGGTATTCCTACCCTGCCCCCTTCTCTTTTTTGTGGGACTCTGCTGCAGCTGAATCTCAACATGGCTGTAAACACTTTCTGGTTGAAGTTGGGTTAAGGTGAGCCTCTGTGCCACAGTATTTTGTACCTACTATTACCAGTCTTCCAAAAGGGCATATTGAGTTGATTGGTGTCCTTGCCCCCCTTTTACAGATTTCTCCCTGCCTGTCCTGAAGAAGACCCCACTGCAAGGTTCCATTGATCCTTCCGCCATTTAGGGGTTGAAACATCGACATCCTTGTCTCTATCGACCTGGACTATAAAAATTCCTCCACATTTAGATAAACACAGAATTCAAATGGTGTATCTAATGACTTGTGGAAAATTTGATTAGAGAAAGTATCTTCAGCCGGTCTTTATTTGAAATCATCTTTTACACTGTATATATGATAACTTGCAATTCCTATCTCTTTCTTATCTATTCACGATCACTCTTATCTACACTGACTTTCCACTCACTGTGGAGCAACTGTCACATGTATTAATGAGCCTTGAATTGATTAATGACAATTTGTTATAAACAAACATGATAGAAATGTCTTAAAGTGTTCTTAAATTTGTGATATTGGGTACCAAGTGATACTTGATTTGAATAACTCCAGTTAGGAACCAACTCTTTTCTGTACCAAGCATCATCCAGGTCCTACAGCCAGTGAAAATTGGGTTGCCCCATTGTTTTGTAATGGGCAGAGTCAATTTAGGTCAATGCAGCATTCAGTTATGGTACAGCGACTTACAGGACCAATCTCCAGGAGTTAAGGTGAGTGGTGGGCAAGGTCCAAGGCAGCACAAGCAAAACACCATCAGCAGCACTAGGGTGCAAAAGAGACAGCGTTGGGTGCACTGTTACTTTATGGGTTCAGTCCTCATGATGCTCGGTTACGAGAGGATACCTTTGGTTCTCTTCTTTGCGGCCCAGGGGAAACAGATGTAGAGGTGCCTTTAGGCGTTGGGTTTTCTTACCAAGAGCAGTGGCGGTATAGGGGGTTGGCACGCACAGGTTGCAGGTGTCTGAGCTCACTGTGGGCAAAAAACACAGTCGACTCGGTCTCTGGAGGGCTGGGGAACCATAATAACATCACTGGCCCACTTCGAATCGGACTTGGAGCAACAGGAGCAGTGGTGTCTTCAAGCATAAGGTTTCTGTGGTTACAAAGTCCTCATAGAAGTCTTTGGTTGCATGAAGGATGCAGTGAAGTAGGTTCACTACTTCTCGGGAGGGCTTGGTTCCTGAAAGAAGTGCTGGCAGGACTCCCAGGCTTTGGGGACTGCAGCTGTCGTCTTTGGCTCAGTTGTTGAAGGCAGCAGACAAGCCGGCAGGGTTCGCACCAAGTCGCTTGTTGGGTCTTCTGTTCTTGCCGTGTCTTCTGTTCTTGCTGTGCAACTCTTCATGTCATTCTTCTTTCTTCAGGTCTTCAGGATCTGCTTCTCTGGTGCCAGGGCCTCCCCAAAATACTGAATTTAGGGGAGTGAGTGAAGGGTAGTAGCCAATGGGATACTGATACTTGGGTTCACTACGCCCCCTATATAACCACATCCAGTAGAAAGTGGGCACAACCTTGTCCCAGAATTTCCAAGTATGCCATCAAAAATATTGCTGCTTCTGAAATATCGTGTTCACTTCATTTTAGATCAACATATGGACTAGCCTGGGAGTGGCATGCCTGACTAGCTAATTCTCCCACCTGTCCGGGTGGTAAGGGGACCTCGGACAAGGGGGTCAGCTTCCTCTGTGGTGCCAGACTCGCATTTTATAGGCGGCAGCTCTTTGAAGCTTGCCAGCCTAGGAAGGCTAATCAGGAGGTCATCCTGTGGGTGTGACCCCCCCCCCCTTCCCGGACAGGGTTTTGTTCTGGGTCTTCTGAAAGCAGAAGGCTCTCACCACAGGAGGTCAGAAGAGTGTCTCGGCAGCAGGCTCGAAGAAACCAGTCAGAGCACACCAGAGGCTGGTAGATTTTCAGGGGGCTCCTCTAAGGTGACCTCTGGGTGTATGTATTGGTTAATCCAGTATTGTTTTACCAATACTAGATGTTTGATACCAAACATCACTGTCTACAGTGAAGCCATCATGTAGTTGGGGAACTCATTTTCACTAGTGTCCAGCACAAGTTTTTAAATGGCTTACCTGGTCACTTGTACTGGCAGTGATGGAACTGACCAGCACAACGGCATAGTTGCTCATGCAGGTATGCTCTCACATGTAATATTAGGCACACTGCCGTAGAGCCATCAGGCCTGCTGTGGTGGTGACTTACAATTATTACATGCAGTACTGGTGGACATGGCACACAGGGGTGTGTGTCATGTTGCATTTCCACTTTTGTCTACATCAAAACATGCAGCCTGCAATGGCAGTTTTGCATGTGTTTGGTGAGGGGTCCTTTAGGGTGGCACAATTCATACTGCAGCCCTTAGGAACCTTCTTTGGACAATCAGGCTCTAGGTGCCAGGGGTACCACTTACTAGGTACTTACAGAGGGTGCTAAAGGTTTTGCCAGTTGGAGAAAACAATAGTACAGATTTTGGAAAGAGCGTAGCAGGGACCCAGTGCACTTCCAGTTGAAATTACATCATTTAGGGGGCGCTAGCGAGCAAACGGCAAGATGTTCGCACTGTAGTGCAGCTCCACCAGGGGAGAGATTAAAATCCGACAAATATCCTACAATCCACCGGTGCTCCCGGATGGAAATTTCACAGATCTGCAGCTGAGGAGGAATACAGGCGAATGGAGCATCATTAAGTAATCTCAGCAACTAGAGGCGGAGTCAACATTTGGGAGTAGATCAGCGGACAGGGCCACACCTGTCAAAATGGCGGCGACACTCCAGCGGTTCTAGATTGGTTACTGAACGGCAGGATTACAGCCAGACGATTGTAGGCACACTGCAAACAACGAGCGGAATGACAACACAGGATCAACTCACCAGTACGGAAGATAGTGTGGGTCGAGACTTACGATGAGATGCTGAGAGGAGATATGCTGAAGGCCGGGCGTGAATGACCACTGTTCTGATCGACAGAATCGTCGCACCTATTAATCAAGGTTCCCTACTCCCCCAGGTGGTTGGACCGTGAGGCAGAACATGCCTGAGAGTTTGGAGAAGATAGGCCGCATCCGCCAGCTAGAAGTAGGCTGCAGGACGTCGTGGGGACCCTGGTTGCAGCCGGCGAGAGGAGGAGGGAGGTCCCCCCCCCGTGTGAAGGTAGGCGCGAGACCACACTGCAGGAGGTCTGGGGCGTGCATGGCTGTATTTAAGAGGCGGGAGAGACTTTCAGAGGCTCCTGAGGGGCTGTGGTGGTGATCGGCACCGGCTGCAGCCACACACGCCTGGGGCCTGAAGAAGGCAGTGCGAGGTAACTGGGGCCATGGGCCTGGAGGAGGGCAGCTGTGAATAGTTGGCCTGATAAGCAGTGCTCACTATTCTAGTGATCACTATGTATCAGTCCAAACAACCCTTATTGATGATTGGTTGTAAGTCAACCTTATAGACCAGCTATCCTAGTAGCATGGATACGAGCAGTCTAAGGCTAAGACTCTAGAGGGCGTGTTAAGCAAGCTGTTTTACCATCACATTACCCCTTGAACACCCAGTGAAAGGACACCACACAAGTTGTTATGAAAATAAACAGTGTATTTATTTATAACAAGACTACCCTGGCTCTTTATGAGACAGGGAGCTAAGCACACAACAAAACTCTTATAAAAATACTTCAAATCGCACAATTTACACAAATGCCCGAGGGGCACGAAAAACCATATACTACAAAAGTGGAATGCGAATTACTAGCAGGTAAGTAACGATTCTCAGTGGCTTTGGGATCGCTAGGGCTGGACTACTGAACCTTTAGGTTTCTAGCAGGAGGCCTAGGGAACTCGGGTGCAGAGTGTGCACTCTCACGCGGGATGCGGGACAAAGTCTATGGAAGCTAGTAAAGACAAAGTTAGTGTTCTCGGGCGAACCCGACTAGGTAGGTCAAAAACGAAAGTGGATCTGGACCCTTGGATAGTGAGGCTATGCTGAGGCACCGATATGCCGAAGTTACCTAGCCCAGGGGCTGCAGCTGCATAGATCTGAAAAGACGTCGGGATTCTCCGTTGACGAACCAGGAGCCTGAAGGAAAGGAGTTGCTGGCAGGCGACCAGTGAAGATTGTTCGGGTGATCCAAGCCTGGATCGAAGATAGATGACACCTGAAAGCAGAGGGGACCAAGTTCGTGACTACTAGCCAGTAGTCAGGTGGCACCAGGAGGGCACCGGATGGTAGTCACCTCGACTAGGTGAGTGGGCGACGCTGGGCTCTGTAGTCTCACGGACCAGGAGGCGTTGTCGGCGACCAGGATGGAGGTACGAGCTGTCCCACGATGGATGATGCTCTCGACGTCGCTGGACCCAGGATTGGGGCAACAAGTCTTGGCAAATTCAAGCCCACGCGGTGGACCTAAAATGGCGTCTGGAGTGGACCAGGAGGGTCCGGGGTGCTCCTCTCTTGGAAGGGAGCAAGGGCCAGTCTGGAGCAACCAGACCAGCAACAGTGATGTCGTCGGGCGTCGTTAAGAAGGCCACAAGCCAGCGGGCTAGTAGCCAAACAACGCGGTGAGCAGAAAAAAGCAGAAGGGCCCCACGCAGATCGTGGAGATGCTGGGAGGCTGAACTTCGGTGCTGGGGCGGGTCGGGGCTTCTCGGACCCCAAAGCACTCACCAGAGGATCCCTCGGCGGTCGTGCTGGAAAGAAGTCGTGCAGTCTTGAAGATGGCCGGTCCCTCGAGGTCTCGTCGCACCCACGGTTCTCAGCTTGGCTGTAGAGGTGGGTAGAGGTCAGAGGTGCCAGGGAAGCCGGTTCTTGTCGAGCTGGGCAGTCAGATTCCGGAGGAAGGACTTGCAGCAGACCGCAGTGTTCTTAAGATGGTGCCTGCGGATGCAGGGTGACTACTCCTTAGTCACAAGGGAGAATCTTGAAGAAGAAATCTTAATGTCCTTTCGTAGAAAGTCGTGTCTTGATTCCAAAGATGATCTAATTTGGAAGGGGGCCTGCTCCTACCTTTATCTTGGAAAAGGGGGCTGGCACGCGACTAAGTCCTGCCCTATGGGTGGGACCAGGAGGGGGGTGGTTGCACCCCTCTCCTTTGGCGGGCTTTCCCCAGCTCAGGGGCTGGTGTGCCCCTGGAACTGGTTCAAGCCGGCCTATGCACAGTGAGCACCGGGGTGCCACTTGCAGTCACCTTCCTCTGTAGCCCTGCCTACCTGGAATACACAAAACCCTCTCTGGGACGGTGCTGGCACCGCCCCTGGCAGGAAACCCTTTGTCCTTGCCTCCTGCTCTGGGAGGACTCCCAGCAGCAGGAGGGCAGACTTGTGTCTCGGTGGCAGCATCCATTTTGTGGATGCTAAGGCTCTGTCTGACTTTAACCGGGGTTACAGGTTACCTCCATGTCGTGTCCCTCTAGAAGGGTGGAATGCTAACCCCGTCGCCAGAATTGGCGAGGGGTTAGTATTCCAATTCGTATGACACCTTACTCGACATGTTTTGATAAAGCGATACCAGAGTTGGCATATAACCGCGAGGATTATAATGCACTTAAGAGTATATGGTATGCGATATCATGGACACGGCTAAGGGATAGACCCCGAAAGCCGCAGACAGGCTCAGCTCATGCCAGAGCACTATCTCACACGATTCCAAGCACTCTGCCTTCAGGATTGTTAAGGCCTGCCATAGGAGTGACTGATAGGAGATCTGTGTGTCCATTTAGGTTTAGATATAGGAATACTATATCTAAAGCAAAGGGTGTTTACACCTCCTTGCCCCAGCTGTCGTGCAGCCAGTTGTGTCAGATTTAGTTAGTCAGTCCAGGGGTGGCATAATACATGCTGCAGCCCCTGGGAGACTTCTGGGTGCACCTCAGCCCTGGTTACAGGGACTTGAGAGGGCCCAGTGCCAATTCAGTACCTGGGTACAATTTGGATTAGAGAGAACAGCTAGGCTGTGGGTCTGATTAGCAGGCCAGGGAAAGTCGTAAACCAGTGAAGCAAAAAGCAAAAATCTGGGTGATCATAGGATTGCAGACCCTACTCTCCTACATGACCCCCCCCCCCCCCAAACTTTGGGACAATAAACTAACCTTGACCAGGTGAGTCTTCTTGCTCTAAGTGGAAATACCTGGAGAGCCCATCAGCATTGCTGTGATCAGTACCAGGTCTATGCTCCACTGTAAAATCCATCCCCTGTAGGGAAATGGACCACCTAAGCAGTTTGGGGTTTTCACCCTTCATCTGATTTAGCCACAAGAGGGGCTTATGGTCGGTCTGAATGGTGAAGTGAGACCAAACAAGTAGGCCCTCAGCTTCTTCAGGGCCCAAACCACAGCAAAGGCCTCCCTCTCAATAGCTGACCAATTTTTCTCTCTGGGGCTCAGCCTCCTGCTAATGAAAGCAATAGGCTGGTCATTACCATCAAAATTCAGCTGAGACAGAACAGCTCCCACACCCAACTCAGAAGCATCTGTTTGGACAATGAATGGCTTGGAGTAATCTGGACTCTTAAGGATAGGTGCTGTGCACATGGCCTGTTTTAGGTCATTGAATGGTCATTGAATGCTTTCTGACAGCTTGCTGTCCACTGAACTTTCTTTGGCATCTTCTTGCTCGTCAGGTCATTAAGAGGGGTCACTATGGACCCATAATTTCTGACAAACTTCCTATAGTACCCAGTCAGCCCAAGAAAGCTCGAACCTGAGTCTGGGTGATTGGAGGAGTCCAGTCCTTGATGGCCTGTATCTTACTCTCCAGTGGCTGAACCTGGCCTCCACCTACAAGGTGGCCCAGGAATACAACCTGTGTCTGCCCTATCTGGCACTTAGTGGCCTTGATAGAGAGGCCTGCCTTTTGCAGGGCCTCTAACACTTTCCTCAGGTGGACCAGGTGATCCTCCCAGGTGGAGCTAAAGACAGCAATATCGTCAAGATATGCTGCACAGAAGTCATCCAGCCCAGTGAGGACTTGATTCACCAACCTTTGGAAGGTGGCAGGGGCATTCTTCAACCCAAAGGGCATTACCACAAACTGATAATGACCACCAGGGGTAGAAAATGCTGTCTTGGGCCTGGCTTCCTCAGCTAACCTGATTTGCCAATACCCAGCTGTCAGGTCAAATGTGCTTAAGTAGTTGGCAGAAGCCAATCTATCTATAAGTTCATCTGCCCTGGGTATGGGGTGGGCATCAGTCTTAGTGACTGCATTGAGGCCTCTGTAGTCTACGCAAAACCTAATCTCTCTCTTACCACCCTGGGTGTGAGGCTTTGGCACTAGAACTACTGGGCTAGCCCAAGGGCTATCTGAGGGCTCAATGACTCCCAGCTCCAACATTTTCTGCACTTGTGTTTTGATGCAGTCTCTGACATGATCA
Source organism: Lissotriton helveticus (assembly GCF_964261635.1). Classification (NCBI taxonomy): domain Eukaryota; kingdom Metazoa; phylum Chordata; class Amphibia; order Caudata; family Salamandridae; genus Lissotriton; species Lissotriton helveticus. The sequence goes on along the minus strand of NC_136069.1, from coordinate 305,830,417 downwards.
GGCTGCCTGTAGATTTTACTCTTGACAGGCAGACTGTCTCCAGTGTCAACCTCATGGGTACACCAATCAGTTTGGCTGGATGTCAGAGAGAACATATGTCTGAAGGATTGCAGAACTTGCCTGCAATCCTGTTGCTGATGTTCAGAGAGGCTGCCACAAAAGACAACACCATCTACTGATCCATCATCAGGATTCTGAGTTAGCAGGTCTGGGAGAGGGTCACTCTCTTCCTCCTGTCCCTCATCTGTGGCCATGAGCAAGCTCAGGTCCTTCCTGTCAACATATGCCTTGAGCCTGTTTACATGGAGCACTCTGAGAGGGCTCCTGGGAGTTCCAAGGTCCACCAAGTAGGTGACCTCTCCCTTTTGCTCAATGATGGTGTGGGGCCCAGACCATTTGTCTTTGAGGGCTGCTGGTGCCACTGGCTCCAGTACCCACACCTTCTGCCCAGGCTGGTATACAGTCAGGACAGCCTTCTGGTCATGCCAAGCTTTTTGGAGTTCTTGGGTGGCCTCTAGGTTTTTGGATGCCTTCTCCATGTATTCAGCCATCCTGGAGCGGAGACCAAGTACATAGTCCACTATGTTGGTTGCAGGCTTTTTGAGAGGTCTCTCCCATCCTTCCTTCACCAAACACAGGGGTCCCCTTACAGGATGCCCATACAGAAGCTCAAAAGGGCTGTAGCCAAGCCCCTTCTGTGGGACCTCTCTGTAAGCAAACAAGAGGCAGGGGATCAGGACATCCCATTTTCTCCTAAGAGTTTCAGGTAGTCCATGAATCATCCCTTTGAGGGTCCTGTTGAATCTCTCAACAAGCCCATTGCATTGTGGGTGGTAGGGTGTGGTTAACTTGTAGTTCACACCACACTCCTTCCACATTGCAGTCAGATATCCTGACATGAAGTTTGTACCTCTGTCAGAAACAACCTCCTTAGGGAAGCCCACTCTGGAGAACACTCCAACTAGGGCCCTTGCCACTACAGGTGCTGTAGTGGTCCTAAGTGGAATAGCTTCAGGATACCTGGTGGCATGGTCCACCACCACCAGTATAAACTTGTGCCCTGATGCTGTCTGGGGTTCCATTGGACCAACAATGTCAATCCCCACTCTTTCAAAGGGAACCCCCACCACAGGTAGTGGTATGAGGGGGGCCTTTGTTGTGCCACCTGACTTACCACTGGCTTGGCAAGTGACACAGGAGCGACAAAACTCCTTGGTATTCTCATTCATGTGGGGCCAGTGAAAGTGTGAGACAAGCCTGTCCCAAGTCTTTGTCTGACCTAAGTGACCTGCAAGGGGAATCTCATGGGCCAAGGTGAGAAGGAAACCTCTCAGAGACAAGGGGATGACCAGCCTCCTGGTTGCACCAGGCTTGGGGTCTCTTGACTCAGAGTACAGGAGTCCATCTTCCCAGTATACCCTGTGGGCACCTGTGGCATTCCCTGCAGCCTCAGCCGCAGCCTGCTGTCTGAGGGGTTCAAGGGAAGGGCAGTCTAACTGTGCCTTTCCCAGGTCTTCTCTGGAGGGTCCCCCTGAGCCCAGAAACTCAACTTGATCAAGTTCAAGCTCTTTAGGCTCAGTTTCCCTCAGCTCTCTCAGATCAGCCTCCTCAGAGACTTGATCCTCAACCTGGGGCAAGGGGGAAGGCAAAGCCTTACCCTTACTGCTCTTCTTCTTGGAAGGTGTCTGGTCCTTTCTTCCAGGATCCAGCACCTGTTCAGTGGGGCATCTTCTGGCCTGTGACCTAGTCACAGCAAGCACATGTGCTGGCAAGCCTAACATTTCCATGTGAGTCCTCTGCTCCACTTCTGACCATAGTGATGACTCCAAATCATTGCCCAACAAACAATCAACTGGGAGGTCTGAACTGACTACAACTTTCTTTTGACCACTTACCCCTCCCCAGGAGAAAGCAACAATCGCCATACTATGACTGGTAGTGACGTTGCTGGCATTGGTCACCAGGAAATCTGTACCTGGCATGATCTGTCCAGGGTCCACAAAGTTAGGTGTCACCATGGTGACACTGGCACAAGTGTCCCTATAGGCCTGAGCCATTTTGCCATTGATTAAAGGTGTCTGCCTGTATTTGCCCAAAGTATTGGGACTTACATCAGGGGACATATCCATATCCCCTGTACAGACAAGGACAGCCTGAGTGAGTGTGCCACTAAGTTGTCAGACCCCTCAGTTCCCAAGGTTAACCCAACTAATGCCTTGGGAGGTGCACTACCACTACTGACTGTACTAGGGGGTGCAGTTGCCTTAGGGGCTGTAGTGGTAGAGGTTTGCCCTCCTCTTTTGGTGCACTCACTAAACCAGTGAGACTTACTTTTACAGTACTGGCACCACCTTTTTGACTGGCCTTCTTGAGTCTTCTTCTTCTGGGTAGCCTGACACCCACCCTCTTTGGTTTGTTGGGGACCTGGTGAAGACTTCTGGTCATTTTGTTCACTCTTAGCATTACCCTTCTGGTCTGCTTTCTTCTGACCACCCTGGTTCTGGTTCTGCTTGATCCTTGTTCTGACCCATTTGTCTGCCTTCTTTCCCAATTCTTGGGGAGAGGTCAGATCTGAATCAACAAGGTGCTGGTGCAACAACTGGTTCGGACAATTATTTAAAATTTGTTCTCTCATCATCAGATTATACAATCCTGTGTAATCAGTAACCTTGCTACCCAGCAACCAGCCCTCCAAAGCCTTAGTGGCACTATCCACAAAGTCAGACCAGTCCTGAGACTGAGTTTTCTGGGTGTCTCTGAACAGCAACCTGTACTGCTCAGTGGTTAAACCAAACCCATCAACCAGTGTATTTTTCAGGACCTGGTAATCATTAGCATCCTCCACTCTTGTAGTGAGGAGCTTGTCTCTACCTTTACCATCAAAGGAGAGCCACAGTATAGCTGCCCACTGACTTTGGGGAATGCCCTGCACAGTGCAGGCCCTCTCCAAAGCAGCCATCCATTTCTGGATGTCATCCCCTTGCTTAAAGGGGGGCACTATTTTTGTCAGGTGTTTAGTGTCTAAACCCTTCTCTCTATCTCTTGGGAGATTGCTGCCACCAGTGGGAGCTAACCCACTCATCTTCTGCTCTCTTGCAAAGGCAAGCTTTTCTTTGGCCAGGGCAAGTTCTTCCCTTTCAATCCTCAGAGTAGCCTGCCTCATCCTAGCTTCATGCTCCCTTCTCTGAGGGGAAGTCAATCTCCTCTGGGGAGAGTTCCTTCTCCTCTGGGAAGAGGCATTAGAGTGCAGAGATCTATTGGAGTCCCTAGAAAGAGATCTATCTCTCCTAACTCCAAGGTTAGGCCTACTTAGGGTCAGTACTGGGGGTCCCCCAGATCCTAGCCCAAGCAAGTCTATGTTGGCCCTAGTTAGCCTTCTGACTACCTCAAGACCTTTGTCTACCTCATCCCCAGAGAGCTCCTCAGGGTCCTCCTCCTCAACTGCATTTACAGTGTTGTGGAGGTCTGGATCACCAAGGTGCCCCTCTAAGGCTGGCATATTCCCCTCTCCCTGAGATGCTTTACTAGCATCATAGGTCTCTAAGAGATCCAACAGGAAGGGAGTGGTGGGGTTAGCCCCCTGTTTCAATTTCCTGGAGGTACACAAGTGTCTCAACTCCTGGAAATTGAGAGCTGCATATCTTGAGCTGACCTGTGGAGGGTCAATCACCACAAGAGGGGTCCCTGAGGACTCTCCCTGGGTAGACATGCTTTTCTAGTGAGGTGTAAGTGGTGCACTTACCTACACTATATGTTTGCCTACTGATCCCTTGCTAGAGTTGTAGTTTAGGGTGTGCTAGGCCCTAGGAGCTACAACAGCTGGTTCAGTAGAACTCAGAGTATTCTAAGCTAAGTTATATGTACCTTTAGTACTTATGTGATCTTTCACAAGATATTCTTAGGATATGTGTGGTAAAACAAACAGCAAGCTCAAATCCCACCGCTGCCACCAATGTGAGAAGTTGGCCTGATATGCAGTGCTCACTATTCTAGTGATCACTATGTATCAGTCCAAACAACCCTTATTGATGATTGGTTGTAAGTCAACCTTATAGACCAGCTATCCTAGTAGCATGGATACGAGCAGTCTAAGGCTAAGACTCTAGAGGGCGTGTTAAGCCAGCTGTTTTACCATCACATTACCCCTTGAACACCCAGTGAAAGGACACCACACAAGTTGTTATGAAAATAAACAGTGTATTTATTTATAACAAGACTACCCTGGCTCTTTATGAGACAGGGAGCTAAGCACACAACAAAACTCTTATAAAAATACTTCAAGTTGCACAATTTACACAAATGCCCGAGGGGCACGAAAAACCATATACTACAAAAGTGGAATGCGAATTACTAGCAGGTAAGTAACGATTCTCAGAGGCTTTGGGATCGCTAGGGCTGGACTACTGAACCTTTAGGTTTCTAGCAGGAGGCCTAGGGAACTCGGGTGCAGAGTGTGCACTCTCACGCGGGATGCGGGACAAAGTCTATGGAAGCTAGTAAAGACAAAGTTAGTGTTCTCGGGCGAACCCGACTAGGTAGGTCAAAAACGAAAGTGGATCTGGACCCTTGGATAGTGAGGCTATGCTGAGGCACCGAAATGCCGAAATTACCTAGCCCAGGGGCTGCAGCTGCATAGGTCTGAAAAGACGTCGGGATTCTCCGTTGACGAACCAGGAGCCTGAAGGAAAGGAGTTGCTGGCAGGCGACCAGTGAAGATTGTTCGGGTGATCCAAGCCTGGATCGAAGATAGATGACACCTGAAAGCAGAAGGGACCAAGTTCGTGACTACTAGCCAGTAGTCAGGTGGCACCAGGAGGGCACCGGATGGTAGTCACCTCGACTAGGTGAGTGGGCGACGCTGGGCTCTGTAGTCTCACGGACCAGGAGGCGTTGTCGGCGACCAGGATGGAGGTACGAGCTGTCCCACGATGGATGATGCTCTCGACGTCGCTGGACCCAGGATTGGGACAACAAGTCTTGGCAAATTCAAGCCCACGCGGTGGACCTAAAATGGCGTCTGGAGTGGACCAGGAGGGTCCGGGGTGCTCCTCTCTTGGAAGGGAGCAAGGGCCAGTCTGGAGCAACCAGACCAGCAACAGTGATGTCGTCGGGCGTCGTTAAGAAGGCCACAAGCCAGCGGGCTAGTAGCCAAACAACGCGGTGAGCAGCAAAAAGCAGAAGGGCCCCACGCAGATCGTGGAGATGCTGGGAGGCTGAACTTCGGTGCTGGGGCTGCTCAGGGTCGGGGCTTCTCGGACCCCAAAGCACTCACCAGAGGATCCCTCGGCGGTCGTGCTGGAAAGAAGTCGTGCAGTCTTGAAGATGGCCGGTCCCTCGAGGTCTCGTCGCACCCACGGTTCTCAGCTTGGCTGTAGAGGTGGGTAGAGGTCAGAGGTGCCAGGGAAGCCGGTTCTCGTCGAGCTGGGCAGTCAGATTCCGGAGGAAGGACTTGCAGCAGACCGCAGTGTTCTTAAGATGGTGCCTGCGGATGCAGGGTGACTACTCCTTAGTCACAAGGGAGAATCTTGAAGAAGAAATCTTGATGTCCTTTCGTAGAAAGTCGTGTCTTGATTCCAAAGATGATCTAATTTGGAAGGGGGCCTGCTCCTACCTTTATCTTGGGAAAGGGGGCTGGCACGCGACTAAATCCTGCCCTATGGGTGGGACCAGGAGGGGGGTGGTTACACCCCTCTCCTTTGGCAGGCTTTCCCCAGCTCAGGGGCTGGTGTGCCCCTGGAACTGGTTCAAGCCGGCCTATGCACAGTGAGCACCGGGGTGCCACTTGCAGTCACCTTCCTCTGTAGCCCTGCCTACCTGGAATACACAAAACCCTGTCTGGGACGGTGCTGGCACCGCCCCTGGCAGGAAACCCTTTGTCCTTGCCTCCTGCTCTGGGAGGACTCCCAGCAGCAGGAGGGCAGACTTGTGTCTCGGTGGCAGCATCCATTTTGTGGATGCTAAGGCTCTGTCTGACTTTAACCGGGGTTACAGGTTACCTCCATGTCATGTCCCTCTAGAAGGGTGGAATGCTAACCCCGTCGCCAGAATTGGCGAGGGGTTAGTATTCCAATTCGTATGACACCTTACTCGACATGTTTTGATAAAGCGATACCAGAGTTGGCATATAACCGCGAGGATTATAATGCACTTAAGAGTATATGGTATGCGATATCATGGAAACGGCTAAGGGATAGATCCCGAAAGCCGCAGAAAGGCTCAGCTCATGCCAGAGCACTATCTCACACGATTCCAAGCACTCTGCCTTCAGGATTGTTAAGGCCTGCCATAGGAGTGACTGATAGGAGATCTGTGTGTCCATTTAGGTTTAGATATAGGAATACTATATCTAAAGCAAAGGGTGTTTACACCTCCTTGCCCCAGCTGTCGTGCAGCCAGTTGTGTCAGATTTAGTTAGTCAGTCCAGGGGTGGCATAATACATGCTGCAGCCCCTGGGAGACTTCTGGGTGCACCTCAGCCCTGGTTACAGGGACTTGAGAGGGCCCAGTGCCAATTCAGTACCTGGGTACAATTTGGATTAGAGAGAACAGCTAGGCTGTGGGTCTGATTAGCAGGCCCACAGCCAGGGAAAGTCGTAAACCAGTGAAGCAAAAAGCAAAAATCTGGGTGATCATAGGATTGCAGACCCTACTCTCCTACAGCAGCCAAGTACTTAACAGTGGAACGCTGGGACGGGCATGACAAATGGCCCTCTACGGCTACTAATATGACTTCTGATCATATCGCAAGGATAAGTAGCTGGGGAAGGGCTCCTGGAGTGGATATCCTGGGGCCTCCTTAGACCAACAGAAAGATTGAAGGAGAGGAGGCATTAATGTTGCTCCTTTAGTGGGGAACATAAGCGGTAAGGGGGCACTACTATTCAGCTCTGAATCCAACCTAACTACCACTGCAGCATGCTGCAGGCCTGGGGGTGCAGAATCTGGGGAAATCCGAAGACGGGGCACAGAAAAGGCAGCCCTCATCTGAGTAGTCGTCAACATGTGAGGGTGTAAACGACAACCCAGTGGGGAAAACGGATAAAGCTCAAGCAAAGCTACCACTCGGACCCAGAAAAAGTGCAAGAAACGGCACAGAGACGGAACCAGAACAGGATGTGCATGCCTTTGTCCCAGCTGCGGGTGCTCTGGAAAATACTCTCCTGGCAATGCAGCAGAGTCTGCAGTCGATTGATGGGAAAACTGACCGCCTAAATCTATGAATAGATAAACGCGCCATCAAACTCGAACAACATGCAACAGACTAACTGAAGCGGAACAGAGAATCTCAAACACCGAGGTCATTATGCAGACTATCCAGGGAAAAATCTTGAATACAGAGAAAGTACTTTGGAAGGGATGTCATGTCGCGTTTCCTAGTGGTTGAAAGGGCGCACAGATCCCAGACTCTGCACCCTCCACTGGGAGCCCCACCGCACCCGATCATAGCCAGATTTCCTCAATTTCAGGAATCACGTCATGGTCTTCAGGTTAGCGCTAGAAAAATGAGAAATACAGTATCAGGGGAGTTCAGTGTCCTTTTTCCGGACTTTAAAACTACTGTGCAAGCAGCGCAGAAAGAAAACATCCGGTCAAGAAGAACTACAATATGTGAAACATTCTGAAGGTCATACTCTACCAAGCGAGACTACAAATTGAATATTGGGAGAAATCAAAAGTCTTAAAGATCCTTCATACAGCGATGTAATAGGTTAAGTTGTCCCCACATAAAGAAGGTCACCATGGATTGGGGTTGGCCGGATCTGGAGATTAATATGATGCTTCCATGACACCCTCCCTCAGGTTTGGCTCCTCTATGCCCAAGGTATGGCAAGATTTGGGACAAAGGAGGGTGGATCTCCAATCATAAAATTTGAGTAGCTGGACACAGGTGAGAGGCCTGGTAGGCAAACACCTTCCTTGATACAAATGAGACGCTCTCTGGGGTTTTGTAACAACAAAATGTGCTGTGCATATGGATGGTGTAAGGGGCAATAACAATGGGGGCTTATTTCATACTATGGGACACACAAAATGCTGCCGATCAGAAACAGTGGAGTCCTTCTGCTACCCCTCTTAATCGGGAAGAATTCAGCAACTTGCAGCCCCCACGCAAGAATTGCCAGGTGCTGGCTTATTTGCATAGGCACAATGTGCAGATCGCGCTCCTACAGGTGACACTTAAAGCATACAGAAAGCACTGTGGGGGCAAGATGGCCTGGGATTAGGCTGGCTTCGTCCTACTAAACATATTCAAGGGGAGTGATGATATTGATCAAAAGAGGTGTTCCCTTTACAGTTATTCACAAACACGTAGACAATCAGGGTAGACACATCATTATGCAGGGATCTCTGGGGGGTTCCCTCGTCCCCTTGGTGAACATATACAACCTCAACACAGATAATCCCTCCTTCTACACAAGTATCTGGAATACATTATGCGACCTCCCTTGATCAGATATACTCTCGGGAGGAGACCTGAATACAACATTAGACATGTCCTGTTACCAATCAAACACCCACCGGGTTGAGTAGACTGTTGACATAAGTGCTACGAGAAGGGATGGAGGATTTTAACATGGTAGATGTGTGGAGGGTATGTAACCCCAAAGGAAGGGAGGCAGGTTCATATCATCAGTTCATGCAATGTGGTCCTGTCTTGGCTACTGGCTTGCAACTGGGCTGGTTAGTGCCTGGGTGACAGACATACAACATTTCCAGAGGACGCTGTCGAATCACAGCCCGGTAAAACTGATGATTGAGGTCCCTATGCACACTCTTCTACCCCCCATCCGCCTCCCTCCATTCACATGGAGGTTCATAGCTATCGCTTTAATGGATCCAGTATATAAGGAGACAATTCGGAAAGCAATCAAGTATTGCCAGAAATCTGAATTCAGTGTCTGGGGCGGACATTCTATGGAAGGCCTTTAAGGCTACCATCAGGTGGGTCTTGTATAGGAACTAACGCAGGGATATTAAAAGACATCAGAACGCGAATTAATTACTTAGAAATTAATATTCATCGGTTAGAGTAGTACGTGCGTGAAAAAGGTAACAATACCCCGACTACATTAGGGACCTCGACTCCAATTATCAAGATCTGGCAGAGAGGGAACTGAATTATCTCTCAAACAGACATGTGGCACGGACCTACAGGACAAAGGTAGGCCTGGATGTGAGCTATCTGTTAAACTGAAACTCGGAGGACCGCCACAGGTGATAAAATTAACGGAGGATAATGGGGAGGATTATGATACGCCAGGTATTTTGAAGGAATTCGCTGACTTCAATGAGACTCTGTATGCCAGACGAAATCAAAAAACAATTAGAAGACATTGCCTTGGCATGGCTCTCAACAGGGCAAAGCGAATACTTAGCGCACCCTATCGAACAGGAGGAAGTGTGTAAGGCCAGACAGACATTACCTAACTGCAAAGCCCCTGTCCCAGACAGGCTGACATGAGTTCTATAAAGAAATCGGCGACTTGATAGCTCCTCGTCTGCATGCCATGTAAGAGGATGCATATAACAAGCGAATTCTCCGGCGACATTACATGAAGCCCTAGTAGCCACACTCTTCGAGCCAGTTAAGCCTCAGGAGCAATGCGGGTCGCACAGGCCCCTCTTCTAAATAAAAGTTGATGCAAAAATCATAGCGAAAATCCTTGATAACTGGCTCCAACCACTATTGCCGAATCTGGTACTGCCAGACCAGTCCGGATTTGTCCCAAAGCAATCCACTACACACAACCTGCGTACAATATTTGCTCTCAAACATGGGCTATTTCCAGAGCTGGTGGCTGTATCACTTGATGCAGCCAAGGCCTTCGACTCGATAGAGTGGGACTACATTTTTCAATCTTTGAAAGCATGAATATGCCAGTTTTATTCATGAGGTGGGTCAAATTATAGTACACAGGGTCTGTGGCGAGGGTTCGGGTGAATGGGCACATGTCGCCGGTACTATACTACATATAAATTGAGGCACCTGACAGGGCTGACCTCTTTCACTGCTCCTTTTCACTATCACACTAGAACTACTGGCGTGCATAGTACGTCAGAGGCACGAGGAGGCAGCGCTTGAATTTCGGCAGCACCCAATAGGTGGATCATTATATGCAGATGATATGGTCCTCTATATTAGACAACTATCAGTGCATTTGCCATAGATGCTCAGAGAGTACATTTGGTTTGAAGGATACTCTGGACTTAGTGTGATTGGAATAAATTGTTAGTCATTCTGCCGTTACCGTGCACCAACCCCTTTTTTTTGGAATTCTACTAGAGTTGCTCACAGACCCGGTAAAGTACTTGGGAATTTGGATACATAACGAACCAGAGAGGGTGGTCAGGGAAAACTTTGGTCCAGCACATGTCAAACTAGCAGAGCAGGTCGATAGATTGATCAGGATGTCACTATCTATGGCGGACAGAGTGGCTATCGTGAAGATGATGATACTACCATGCTTCCTTTACTTATTTAGTAACATTCCTATACAACTATCACGGATCTTCTAAGACTCTAGGGACACAACTGATCAGGCTGGAGTGGGCGGTAAACCAGCCACGAATTGCTAGGACGGTATTGACCTTGCCGTACAACCTGGATGATTTTAACGCATCAGATTCATATCTAATATTTATGCGCACAGGCACAACATGCGCATTACTGGTATCAACCGTATGACTTTACGCCTCATGTGGCAGTTGAAGCAGAAGATGCAAACCCCATACCGCTATGTAATAATTCTTCTATATAAGAATAAGGAGCCACCCCGGGCTGAAATAAATACTGTTACTTGCACCACGGACATCTGGCACATCATAGGAGTTACCTCTATATGTCCCTCCATTTGCCTTAGGCCACCATCCGGCAATCTTGGTGATGCAGGAAGGATGCAGGCCTCTCTCTTCTGATTCAAGTGCGCATTGTAACAATGGGAGACATGCATCTCCATGGGAATGTTTTAGAACCCACATACCTAGCATTTATCAGCAACAAATCACTGTTATTTCTTTTCACATACCACCGCCTCCGATGGGAAGTAAAAAGCCTCTATCCCTCGTTCCCGGGAAAAGCCCTCTGTCCTAGAGGCAATGCAGATATTGATCACTAGCCCCACCAACTTTGTGACTAAATTGTATTATACTGTACAGGCAGACCCTATGCAGTGCTCGGAGGCTGCGCGGGAGAGAGACAGAATAGCGCTCTAGACACACCCTTAACACAGGAGGAATGGGTCTATTGCTGCACACTCACAGGCATGCTCACCCCAAACTGCAATTTGCGCCTAATACATTTTAGATGCCTACAAATGTACTATACACCTCTCATATTGTATAGATTTGGGCTTCGTGTAGACATGCTGTCAGATATGTGGGGTACAAGAAGCAGATTTCGTGCATCTTGTGTGGAGTTGTGTAGAGGCCCAGGTTTCTTGGAACAGGGTGGTGCGGGACCTGTGCCTCATGATGGTGGATCTAAAGCCTCTGGGGGGGGGATTTGGGGGCTTTTGTGCTTCTAATGGCTAAAAGACAGATGGCTATACACAGAGGTCAGCAACATGCACCAAAATATGAGTTGACTGAAAGATATTGGGTACTGTAGGGACAATCTGGCAACGTACTCAGAGGAACTACCCATGACGTCACGACCAAAGGACAAATGGACTCATCTTACCACATCTCTGCTTGAAAACCCAGAGGCTCTCCATGATATATAATGAATAAATTGTCGCAAACTGTATGCAATAATAATGTCCGTCACATACATGATGATATTAGGATGAGGATACAGAGGTCTTGAGCTGTATTGTTTGATTTTTCTTTTTCTGTATTCTCTGCTGAGCAAAAAATTTACATCTTTTATCTTGCAAAAAGTGGGGGCGACAATGTCAAAAAGGGCTACTATCCCACCACCCCCAAAGCCAGTAATGACACATTCTGGCACAACTGCGACATCTGGTTGGGGAAAGGAGAGTGGCCTGCCAACTGTCAGGCAAGTGCTTGTCTGCTATAACATAAGGTCCTGAGTCATCTTATGCATGCACTGAAAACTGTCCGAGGGGCAATCCTAGTACTAGACCCATTGAATATCTAGATTCCATTGCAAGGTCTGCATGAACAGTCTGACATACAAAACAAGGAGGCTGCACAAGGCAGGCATCCCAAAAAGCCTGAGCACAATCCTCATCAGGACTATGGATTGAGCCTAACACGTCAGGAGCATATCCTAAATATCACAGACTTGCTACAGCAAAGGAAAAGCCTTGAACACTACCTTGTCCAGGGCAGCCCCTGTAGGAGGCTGGCTTAGTATATGGTGCACACTTAATTTAATTTATAAAGTTTTCTAGAAGTGAAGCACCGTGCACTAATCCAGGCACCCCTTATGGTCATTTTAGTGGCCTTAGACAACCACAGAAAGCTCTCTAAGTGGTTAAGTGGTAGCTGTGGAGAGCAGCCTTCAGGCTTAGTCCAGAAGGTGTGTTAAGTAGCTTGTTTTACAGAAACTAATCATTTATTGTAGGTTAAGGGAAAAAGAACCACATAGTGTAGTTATAAAAATAGTTCTTTATTATACACACTCACCAACACATAGGTATATCTCCAACCCGGTGATATAAATAAAATACACACAATATTTCAGTAGTAGAACAGGTAAATAGTACCAATACACAGTGCTCTCCAGGGGGAGACCAAACCATACACTAATAAAGTAGATTGCAAACCACGACAAAGTCGAGGCGTGACCCAGAAGACTTAGAAGAGCTGGGGACCCAAAGAACCACCCAAGTTAAGTATCCAGGAACCCCACAGAGGCCGTGTTCAGAGTGTAAACATAGCTGCGTACTCAATGCAAGTCAATGGGTATGTCGCAGTCGCAGTTTTAAAGAAGGACCTTTCCCAGAGGGCCCTAAAGAAACCCTGTGGAAGATGGAAGGTTGGCGTCTCCCTACCCATGGATACCCCAGGAACGGGATACCTACACTATGGAAGCCAGGTGCATAGGTGTGAAGTGATGTCAGAAACCGTTATTCAGTGAAGATGGTGCTGGCGAAGAAGGTAAAAGAGTCTGGTGGAATCCAAGGAAAGATTCCTGAAGAAGAGTATCTGCAAGAGGAGGGGACAGAGTTTATGCCACTCGGGAGTGACCAGGAGGCACGGAGGACCAATGACCACAGATGAACGAAGATACAGGAGAGTTGACGGTGACCTTGTCGCTGCAGCTTTGAGGACCATGCAACACTGTGGAAGACCAGGAGCTGTCCCACATCGGAAGTCGAGAACAAGGGGATCAGTGTCCAGCGGTAGCACCAACGAGCCTTGGCAGCAGCAACAGACAAAGCAAATAAGGTGCTGTGTCGGGACCAGCAAGGTCCAAAGGACTCACCAAGTGTAGGAGAGTCAGAGCAGGTCCAGAGCAAGCAGGGCAGCCCACTGTGACCAAAGATGACACTCAAGAGGACCCACAGGACCAAGGCACAAAAATCACAAGAGGACCTCGAGAAGCTCACCAATGATGCAGGCCCATGGTGCAGAGGATGCGGTGAGGACAAAGATCTTGGTAGCAAAAGAAGCTTCTTGGAGCCCAAAGAGCTCTGGAGCAGAGAGTCAACAAACCTTTACAATGGGAAGCCGATGCAGTGTACAGGGGTTCTATTCCAGCAATTTTGACGAGGGATACTGACCTCAAACTCGGTGAGAAGACAGTGCAGGCCTCGAGGGAGTTGCAGAACCACCACCTGTGTTGCTGGGCCTTTCAAAGTCCGGAGGACCTCAGGTGCAGCAGACATGTCAGCTGTGTTGCAGTGCCTGGAGATGCAGGGAAGTGACTCATTCACTCCAAGGGAGATTCCTTCAGGTGCCTTTGATTCCCACAGGCCTGGAGAAGAACCTGCATGGGGCACAGGCACCGACAATGCAGAAGACTGGCAGGACGACAAGACCATGAGCTGCTGGATTCTTCCAGAAGCAGTCTCGGTTCCCAAAGCAAAGTCCAAAGTGCCCAGACGGTTGAAGTAAAAGTGGTTTCGGATCGGAATCTTGTCTCACCACAAATCTAAAGAGCCACCCACAGGTAAGCCATTAAGTACATAAAGGAAAGGGTTGGGATGATTCAGGAGTATCGTCCCCTCTGTCCAGCCCCCAGAGGAGGGGCTGGACAGAGGGGACGATACTCCCATGTCCTTTGTCCAGTTTTGCGCCAAAGTGGGAGCCAAGTGCTCCCTGAACTGGTTCAAAAGGAGTATTGCAAAGAGGGCACCATATGGTCCCTTCAAAGCAGTCTGGTGGCGCTGGCAAGTGCCCCCACCCCAATACACTAAGTCCTATCGGAGAGGTGGTTACACCTCACTGGGGCAGGAAACCTATTGTTCTACATTCTTCTGCGCTAGCTTAGCTGAGCAGCAGGAGGCCAGAATCGTGTCTGTGGTCGGCGGCAGCGCTAGCTTACTGTTAGACCCTGAAAGGCTGGTACCAGGAATACAGGGGAGCTCCATAAGATTCAAGTGCAGTTACTTCAAATATAAGAAACTTATATCTTTTGTGAGTGGTGCTAGCACCAGCTGCAATGGCAGGCCTATAGTCACAGTTTTAGTGGTCTCTCATTGGTGGCATAATACACCCTGCACCCCAATCGAGGCCCCTGTTGTACCTATGCTCTGGGTTCCTTAGTTCCGTATACTAGTGACTTAGAAAGGTACACCAGTAGCCAATTAGGAAGGTACCAAAGTACTCACCAAGGTCCAGTTTAGGGAGAGAGCACAGTGACTGGGGTCCTGATTAGCAGGATACTAGTCAGAAAAACAGAATGCTACCAGCAAAAAGTGGGGGTAACCATGAAAGCAAAGCAGATCCTACTTTCCTACACAATCCTCCTACCCCCCCCCCCTCCCCCACCAAAACGAAAGGAGATGAACCTAAGCTTGCTCAGTTGAGTCTTCATTTTCTTCGTGGAAACATCTGGAGAGTCCATCTGCGTTAGCATGGTTACTCCCAGGTCTCTTTTCCACTGAAAAATCCCTCCCCTTAGGGAAATGGACCACTTCAAAAGTTTGGGATTTTTACCCTTCATCTGTTTAAGCCATATGAGGGGCTGATGGTCTGTCTGAACAATGAAGTAATGTTAAAAAATACATTATATAGCACAGCGTATACCAGAGGGTGTCTTGGCGCTGATAACTGAGCAGAGTAAGAAAGAAAGGGAGAACAGTATGAAGAGGAATGTTAACTGTTGAAAAGCCAAGTTGTATGAAGTTTTATGAAAACCTGTAGAGATGATATGGATCTAATGTGGAGTGGCCGCATGTTCCGAAGTCTGGTGGCTCCGGCAAGGAAGCTGTTGCGCCCCATTTGTTTTTCTTGAATTTAAAGTGCAGTGAAGACTTGATTGCACACATTGCTATGTTAGCATGAGATTATTAGAAGTTAAATGCCATTTTGTAACTTTGCAGCCTTTGCACACAACACTACATGTAACTGTTGATGTAAGTTACAATGCTTGATTTTTCCTTGAATGAGAACAGCTTGTTTTAAACATCCCTAGACTTACATCGCGACTTTAGTCTGTACACTGCGTCCAGAAACTTTCACGGTCACCATATCAATGTATGCTGTTATTCAGGTTGATCGGCCCATGCTGTAGACACAACATGAACACAGCTGCAGCTAACTGAAATTCTAGTGCCTGAAATATTACACTACATGCACGATTTGAACACTTGGAGAAAATCTTTTTCCAGAGAGAGAGAGCTTTGCTGATCCTCATGTGATTCAGTTCTGCTGATCTTGGAGGTATGGGGTTCCCCATTCAAGCCTAAGAGACCTTCTAATATTATTATAAAACCTATTTCCTAGCTGGGGAGGGTGGTACACAAGGCGCTATAGGACCTGTTTCACTATCATTATAATATGATTTCTCCCTTTATGTTTTATGGCATTGTGACAATGCTGATCGTTTTATTTTTAATCATATGCCTACTAATGTTAGCAAAAATACTGCATCTTAGAGCACGTCGTTAAAATAAACATTTTAAACTTTTCTGTGTCTCTATTAACTTACGTTGTGGACTGATATGAGAACAAACGAAAGAGTTTTCTTGATTCCCACCATTCCTGAGAGTACCCGAAGTCGCATGTTCTGCATTGTCTCATAATTGGTATCTTCGTTGTAGGACGGAGAGCTAATGAGACACGGATGCTATTCGGTTAGGGGTTCTGGGTACTGAGGTGAGTTTTTTGGTGCACCACAATTCACTGAGGTCCTGGGCCTCTGTGCACAGTTCTGTGTATGAGCAGAACCCCCACAGCAAAAGGTCATCACTGTATAGGTTCTCTGAGATTCCTATTAGGGGTATACCAAGTGATGGCTGTTTTTTTGGGGGGGGATTTAGGACCTTAAAAGTGAGATAAAGTGTTTTGAATATGATTTGATTCCCAATGGTAAGCCACTGCAGCCCCTTGATGGCAAGGGATACTGAATGATGTTTAGGGAGATCAAGGAGTACTCTGGCGGTGGAGTTTTGGAGGCCCTACAATTTATTGAGGTATTGTTTCTGTAGATTGATATATATAAGCAATTGCAATAGTCAATTTTAGATAAGGGAGGATACAACTTTTTTTCTAGAGTTAATAGGTATGCAAGGAAGAATATTTCTGATGAGTAAGAAGCACATATGATGGAGTTTACTTGTGTACTAAAATGTATTTTGTCATCAAGAAACACTCCCAAACTTTTGACTTTGGGAGATGGAATTGGGAGCGAGCCCATTTCTGATAGCCAGCAGTCAGGAGTCCAGAAGTGTGGAATATTTCCTAAGTAAATAAACTATCTTATCAGAGTTTAACTTTAGGCAGTGCCTGTCCATCCAGGTGCTGATTTTGATCACGCAATTATGAAGCTGAGAGCTTGTGTCTTTGGCCTTGTTTGCAGCCGATACCACAATTTGCACATCATCTGTATGCGAGGTGAGTGAAAGACCAAACTCTTGGATCAGTGGAGGAAGTTCGACTATGTATAAATTAAAAAATGGTGGGACTGAATGAAGACCCCTGCAGAACCCTGCAAGGTAGCGAGAAGGTTTTGGAGCTGAAATTATTGAGCATCAACGTATTTTCCATGTTTTTTTTAGAAGTGATCTGAGTAGATCTAAGCCTGGGCCCTTTATGCCAATAGTCTATAAAGTGTGCCATAGAATCAAGTGATCTGTGGTATCAAAAGTAGCGGATAGGTCCATCAGGATAAGAGCTGCGTTGCTTCCTTCACCAAGAATGGTTTCAAGTGCATCAGTCGCTTTGATGAGCGCTGTCTCGGTGCTGTGATCTGATACCAAACTGTGAGTACTAAATAGGTATGGCCTCAACTTCAAGACCCAGTCTACTGCAAATGCCTCCCTCTCAATAACTGAATAAAGTTTCTCCCTCTGGGTCAACCTTCGGATTATAAAAGCTACTGGTTAGTCCTGGACGTCTGCATTAAGTTGTGATAACACAGCTCTAACCACTATCTCAGAAACATCTGTCTGGAAAATGAAGGCTTTGGAGTAATCAGGATTTTGCAGCATGGGAGCAGTGCACATGGCCTGCTTCAGGTCATTAAATGCCTTTTGACAGCTGTCGACTGAACTTTCTTAGGCATTTTCTTGGAGGTGAGATCATTAAGAGGAGTCACAATGGACCCGTATCCCTTAACACCTCATGTAGTACCCAGTTAAGCCCAAGAAAGCTCTAACCAAGTCTGTGTTGTGGGAGCAACCCAGTCCACAATGGTCTGGATTTTGTTCTCCAATGGTTGAACTTGGCCCCCCACCTACTAGGTGACCCAAGTGCACAACCTTGCTCTGCACTCCCTGCCACTTTGTGGCCCTGATAGTGAGACCTGCCTTTTACAGGGCCTCTAGAACATCTGAGGTGAACCAGGGGGAAATAACGTCAGCAATATCATCTAGATATGCTGCACTATAGGCTTCCAGACTGAGTAGGCCTTTGTTCACCAGCCTCGGAAATGTGCCTGTGGCATTTTTCAGACAAAAGGGCATCACAATAATGTGATAATGCCCACTAGGGGTTGAAAGGAAAATGCATCTGTTCTTGGCATGTGGAGCTGCAGAATTCATACTTGTGCATAGATCGCCATCTGGTGTTGGGCTAGGATGTTTGCAGTTTGATGTTGTCTTGGAAGAAGTCTTTGAGGTCATGAGATAGGAGACTCCTCCCTTGGACAATAGTGCGCATGGGCATCAACTCTATCCTCAGTTAGTTTTTCACCATATAGGGAAATAATGGAGTTTGTAGGAAAACAGAAAAGATGTCCATGTGTAATGTATCTAAGTAAGATAACACCGGAACAGATAGAGGCACCAGGGAGGTTGGTGGGCGTATGAATTCTGCAGCTCTACATGCCAAGAACAGATGCATACTGGTTAGTAGCATTTTCCATTCGAGGCATATGAGCTGTAGAATACATACTTGTGCATAGACTGTATAGCAGTATTCTCCCTTAGCAGTGGTGACCTGTATCTGTTGCAGTGGTTTGAAAAAGTGTTTTAAGAATAGCCTGGCCCACAGAAGTTTGTTGTTTTGCCTGCACATCTACACAATAATGTTTGGTGAAGGTGTGTGGCGTAGACCATGTTGCTGCCTTACAGATGTCATCTAAGGGAATGTTTCCTAAGAATGCCATGGAAGCCCCTAGTTTGCGTGTTGAGGGTGCTCAAGGGGGGATTGTTAATGTGCATTTTGCTTTGTGATAGCATATTTGAATGCATTTGACTATCCACCTGGCAATTCCGGCGTTGGAAATAGGGTTACCTTTATGAGGTAGATAGAAAGCTTCAAACAGTTGTTTTGTCCTTCTAAAAGGTTTAGTTCTGTCAATGTAACAGGTATAGCACTTTTGACATCAAGTGTGTGAAGAGCTCTCTCTGCTACAGAATCTGGTTGTGGGGAAAAAAACGGAGTTCCACAGACTGATAAAGATGGAACACGGAGATTACTTTGGGAAGGAATTTTGGATTTGTACTTAGAACCACCTTGTTATGGTGTATTTGTAAGAATAGTTCTTGTATGGTTAAAGCCTGGATCTCACTTACTCTCTTGAGAGAGGTGATCGCGACTAGAAAAGCTACTTTCCATGTGAGGAACTGCAATTCACATTTGTGTAAAGGTTCGAATGGAGGGACCATGAGCCTAGTAAGGACAATATTTAAATTCCACACTGGAGAGGGTGGGATTGTAGGAGGAATAATCCTATCAAGTCCTTCCATGAACGCTTTGATAGCAGGCACCCTAAACAGTGACAAATGTTGTATGTTTTGTAGGTAAGCAGCAAGGGCAGCCAGATGTAGTCTTATGGATGTATATGCTAGATTACATCTTTGTAGATGCAGTAAGTAGCAGATGTTTTGAATTGAAGCATCTAGTGGGTCAATTTTATTGTTATTGCAGTTAATAACAAATCTTTTCCATTTGGCTGTATAGCAAGCTTTAGTAGTAGGGTGTCTTGCTTCTTTAAGGATGTTCATACAATCTGGTGGGAGGTTAAGGTAACCGAACTCTAGGACTTCAGGAGCCACATTGCCAGGTTCAGTTGAGCTGGATGCCTCATCTCTCCATGGTTCTGTGTGAGAAGCTTTAAGGAGAGGTGTAGTTTTTGGTGTGGTACTACTGAGAGTTCCAGGAGTGTTGTGAACCATGGTTGCCGGGCCCATGTTGGAGCAACTAGGATCATTTTGAGAGACTGCTGTTTCAGCTTGCGTACTAATGGAATAAGTGGGAGTGGCAGAAAAGCGTACGCAAATCTGCCTGACCAATTCATCCATATCGCATTGCCTTTGGACAATGGGTGTGGATATCTGGCAGCGAAGGTTGGACATTTTGCTTTTGTGTGTGTGTCGAATAGATCTATGTCTGAGTGGCCCCAGATCTGAAAAAATGGATGAAGAACTTGAGAATGAAGTTCCCATTCGTTTATCTGCGGTGTCTGACAACTGAGCAGATCCGCAAACTGATTGTGTACACCTGGAAGATGTTCTGCTAGGAGGTGTATCCTTTGTGGAATGGGCCATCTTCAAATGTTTTGCGCTAGTTGAGAAAGCTGCAGAGAATGTGTCCCCCCTTGTTTTTGTGTACAATACATTGGTGTCATATTGTCCGTACAGAAAAGGAAGGTTTTGTTGACAAGATGTGTGTGGAAGGATTGCAATGCCAGAAATATTGCTAGTAATTCGAGGTGATTGATGTGGAACAGTTTTTGTTGAGGGGTCCACCTGCCCTTAATTGTATAGTTTAAGAGATAGGCTCCCCAGCCGGAGCTGTTAGCACCATCTGTGGAAGTGGCTCTAGGAACGGCCGCCTCTTGGAAAGGTTTTGTGTGTTCCACCACTGCAGAGAGCGATGTGTGTGGCTGTCTACCAACACCAGATCTGAAAGTTGACCTTGAGCCTGGTTCCACTGACGCGCTAAGGATTCTTGTAAATTGCGCATTTGAAGTCTTGCATGAGGTGCTATGAAAATGCACGAGGCCATCATCCCTATCAGCTGCATAAATACCCGAGCTGGTAGTGAATATTGGGGCTGAAATTTTGTGATGAGGTTTTGTATACTGGCTATCCTGACTGGATTGGGGTATGCCAGGGCTTTGGAAGTGTCTATTGTGGCCCCTAGATACCGATGTTTGTGGGACTGCTGGAGATGTGATTTGGTGATTTTTATTGTGAGTCCCAAGTTGTGAAGCAGGGGAATTGTTCTGTGAGTGTGGTGAACACACAGATTGCATGACTTGGCCTTTATTAGCCTGTCGTCCAGGTATGGAAACACATGAATTTGTTGTCTTCACAAGTGGGCGGCTACTACTGCCAGACATTTTGGGAAGACTCTGGGTGCTGTGGTCACTCCGAATGGGAGTACCTTGAATTGATAGTGTTGACTGTCCACTTCACACCTAAGATATTTCCTGTGAGCAGGATGTATGGGAATATGGAATTAGGCGTCCTTGAGGTCTAGAAAGGCAAGGAAGTCGCCTTGTTGCAGCAGGGGGAGGACCTGTTGAAGAGTGATCATGTGAAAATGATCTGATTGTATGTAGAGGTTGAATGGTCTGAGGTCCAGTATTGGTCTGAGAGTACCGTCCTTTTTTGGGATGAGAAAGCAAAGGGAGTTAACCCCTGTGCCTTGATGCTGGAGGGGAACTGGTTCTATTGCATGCTTTTGAAGAAGTGATAGAACTTCTTGTTTGAGAAGCGTAGATGTGAGGCAAGATGGCCACTGAGGCAAGATGGCCGCTGACTGATTGCAGCGAGTAGCCGCAGTTTACTCTCCCTCCTCCCAAAGTGAAAATTACCCCACAGGAATACTGGAATGATCGATGTCTCCTACCGGGTTAACGCCTGGATCCGGGAGTGTGTTCCATTCGTAGGTTTTTACGGATCAGGGCCGCTTTGGTGAATCGATCTGACCTGGTCTTTCTACGACGGCAGCAGCGACTTGAAACAGCAGCGGAATGGCACCTAAAGGGCCCAAGCAGCAAAAGGATCTTGAGGGCCAGAAAGAGCCGCACGTAATTGCAAGCAGTAAGGAAGCATCAGCAGCCCCAAACTCATGTACCTTAATGCAGCCACAGAGAGGTATAACGAAAAAAATGGATGCTCCGCGAGGTAACGCCGACGGCGGATCCGCTCCAAGCACCGCTGAGAAGGATGCGAACGGAATCACCAGGAAGTCAGTATCCGTGAGGGGCGGCTCGGATGCAAGTAAATCCAAAGATGCCAAGGATCTTGTATTGCGGCAATCTACCTTGAGGGAATCTTTTTCCACGAGGACGCCGGAGGATTCAGTGGCTGACATTGAAGCAGGTCTTCCTGATGACGCTGGAAGCGCGGTTGCTGGGCAACAGGCAAAAGCAGAGCAGCAGAGAACCCCCGGGGAGAGGCGAGACGCGGCAGTTCTCTCAGAGGAGGCAACGGAGGATATCCAGGATTTTTAGGACACACAAAGCAGTGGTGAAGACCAGTCTACCGCAGGTTTGAGTGAGAGCAATGCGAATTATGACAATAATGCTATGTTCGACCAGGGCCTAGGGGGGTGCTGCCGAAGGGGCTGCTGGGGGCGCAGGAAATTTACCATGCAGTAACCAGTCAAGGGCTGGGGGAACAAAATTCCGTCTGGGAACGCGGTGGTGTTTGGAGAGGAAAGGGGCACAGGGCAGGCTCATGGGCCAGCTCAAGACAGGGGGATTCCTGGTACCCCGGATGGGGAGTGCTTTTTTTCATTAAATAACGATTCAGACTCCTCCTTATCGAGTGAGGGAAGTTTGGCTAGCAGCTCAGACTCCGATTCTGTAGTAAGCTCATCAGTTCAAAAGGCACTGGCGAGACACAGGGGCCTCCAGCAGAAATCAAGATCAAAATCTAAATCAAAACCCCCCTCCTTAGTCCATCAGACGACGCACCAAATAGGAAACTATACTCGGATTATTCTGCAATCTCACATTTATATCAGGAGGGCATTGGAGAGGATTCTCAGCCGGTTCAGGATAAAGTAGGCCCTCCGTCTCAAGCCACCTCATTGGATTTGTTATATACGACTTTAAAGCAGATGCAGAGCGAAGCCAGATCAGAGAGCCGAAGAGATAAACTAGCAGCAAAAAAAATTCAGAGCTCCATGAGAAAGATGAACAAACTGTATGAAGAGATGGCTGATAGGGTTGCTCATGTTGAGGAGCGAACCAGGAAGCTAGAAGATGATGTCAGCAGGTGGCAAACATTTAAGGAGGCACAGGAGAAGATCACTGAGGACGTTCAATGGAAATTGGAGGATTTCGAAAACTGCCAAAGGCGAAATAACATAAGACTTTTGGGGGTGGCGGAGTGTGTTGAAGGACAGGATCTCAGGTCATTTGTAATTAATTTGTTTAAGGGGGCATTCCCCGAATTGGCATCCTGGGGGTGGGAGAGCGAAGTCCAAAGAGCACACCGCTTCCAGCTTATTAAAAAAAAGGTATATGGGGCTTCATAGACTGTCAAACCTCGGGCAATCCTGGTCTATGTTGGCAACTTTCTTGCAAGACAGGATATATGGATAAGGCAAAGCCAGAGGCTAGACATACGTTTGAGGGGGTCACTGTTTTCGCCCGTCCAGATTGTTGCCATGCTACGGTAGAGAGAAGGTGGAGGCTTAGGCAACTGATTGCACCTCTCCAGAACCTAGGTCATGAGGCATATCTACTGTACCCAGCAAGGCTTAAGATCATTGTTAAGGGGCATGTCAGGATTTTTTTCTTATCAGAGATCAAGGCTCAGCAGTATCTTACAGAACTAAGAGCAGAAAGGAGGGTAGGGGAGTGGGGGGGGGGTCCCTTGATCCCTAGGATTTTGCGCTCCTTTTTCTTTCTATTTTTTGGGAGGAAACGGGGTGATCTGGCTTTCACAGGGAGGTAAATGGGGGAGGAGGGCGAGTTGTGACTGCTGCAATCAAAGCTGTCACACATAGGTCATGAGTGACCTATTTGCCTGTAGGTTGGTGTGGGGTGAGTCGGGGGTAGTATTAATGGGGGACAGGGGTGAGGCTGGGGGTGGGGGCGGGATGGGGGTTTGCTCGGCATAGCACAGCACTAAGTTGGTCTGCAGGGTATAGCTCAGTATCAATTCTGAAACAGTTAAGCAGATATACTAGATGCATTTCTAAAGGAAGGAAGCAGTTTTTTTTTTAAATCAGGAAGGCACTCAATAATGTGTTGGCTGCTTAGATGGGACAGGTATATGATGTGTTCTAATGAGTATTAGAATTGCTTCTCAATGTGTGTGGAATGAATAATTATATGAAAAGACAGCATGTGGCGGCTACCCTCAGGTTAATGCGATTGGACTTTCTTTGTCTCCAGGAGACACATCTAGAAGGGTCAAGGGCTTATGTAATGGAGCAGTTACGTTTTTCTTTACTGGCATACTTTGAGGCAGGGGACCAAGACTAGAGGGGTGGCCATTTTGTCTAAAATAAGGGATGTTACGGTTATTAAAAAAAGGGCAGATCAATGGGGTAGGTAGGTATTGTTGGAATGTGGGATAAATCATCAAGTAGTCACTGTGGGTTCACGATATGGATCCACTGAGGATGACCCAGACGTCTTTGAATTTTTAGACGTAGAACTGGCTTCGTGACCTGAGGCAATTATTCTTTGTGGGGATTTTAATATAAATGGGGTGGGGGGTACAGCATAATGCTCTAGCGGATGTATGGGCACGATTGAACCCTTCAGATGATGGAATCACCTTTTATTCTGCCCCACATAAGGTCTGTGTAAGACTTGATTATTTTTTTTAATCTAACTCTCTGCTGTCTAAAAGCCAGATAGAGAAGTTTCCCCATTTGATATCGGACCATAACCCGCTTGTTTTAACACTTGAATTGACAGGAGGGAATAGAAGGACATGTATATGTACTCTTTTTAAATGGAAAATGAGTTTTGTATTGCTGAGATGTGTATGATTTTATTGGATGTTATTAATATGGTGTATCTTTTATGACCTTCGGTAGGACGAATAAAGAAAGAATTGATTGAGTTGATTGACATGCATGTGGACGTTTGAAAGGAAGCTGCTTAAAGATGAGGACTATATTACATAAATGAATAATTGGATAGGTACTTTTTGGCAAATTAATCGGGGGAGCACGGCTACAGGAGTTACCTAGGATGCCTTTAATGCTGGGATTTGAGGTGACACATGGAGCTGCAGTATGTACAAACAAAGGCAGGAAAGAAACAGAGTCAGCAAACTGGTTAAAGCAGTGGCAGAGGGTGAATTGTGCTTCGCATTCCAGACTGGTGCACCCTTGGATACAGTACTCTTAAAAATAACGAGTATTAAAGCAGAGATAAATGAGGGTTTTGCAACCAAGGCGGCTGCCGTGTATTTGACGAATAAGGAGCAATGTCAGGAATTGAGCGAGCGGGTAGGGCACACCCTCGCGGTTCGCACAAGACAGACTTGCCTCGGGGCAAATTAAGGGTCATGGGGGTACAACTGCTGATGTTGAAGTTAGGGAGGTCTTTAGACAGTTTTATACCAAGCTTTATAGTGAGGATCAGCCGGGAGATCATTCAGATATTCAATGGTATCTGGGGGATGTTACTGTACCCCTTCTCATTGAGGAAGATAGGGAGGCGCTTGATGCTCCTTTGACTCTTAAAGAAATCCTGGTGACTCTTAGCAGTCTCCCTTCAGGTAAAGCTGTGGGGCCAGATCAAATTCCTTTGGAATTTTATAAAAACCTTCCAAACTGCAATACAGCCGGACTTGCTTGATACAATCTTGCAGGCCCAGGTAGGAAAATCCATGCCAGGGTCGTGGGTAGGCGCCGATATTGTTGTGATTCCCAAAAAAGGGAAAGCACCCTTAGAACCAGGGTCATATAGACCTATTACCTTAATAAACACAGACGCCAAGATCTACTCGAAAGCACTGGCTTCAAGGTTGTGTAAGAGAATAGAGCAACTAGTTAGCTTTACACAACATGGCTTTATCCCAGGGAGGGGAACTGCTCAGCATGTCCGCAAGGTCATAACTCTATTTGATGCCACAGAAGTCTCAGGGGACCCTATGGCAGCTATGTTTTTTGACGCAGAAAAGGCATTTGAACGGGTCTCCTTAGACCTCTTGTGGGCAGCTTTAACGCGGTATGACATTGGTGAAGGGTTTATTACGGCAATTCAGGCGCTCTATCAGGCTCCTACAGCATGGCTTAGAATTAATGGATGTTATACCTCTGCAGTGTCTATCAACTGGGGCACCCGCCAAGGGATTCCGTGTTCTCCGTTGTTATTTGCCGTGTATACGGACCCCTTAATTCGTAAATTAGAATTAAATGACCAGACTCCTCCGATGAGGATCCAGGGCCAAGTGTTTAAAATTTTGGCATATGCGGACAACGTGGAAATTGTGACTCCCTCCCCGGTTAGTGCCATTCAGGAAGTAGAAAGAGAAGCGTCTTTTTGGTCGGATCTCGGGTTATGCGCTGAATAGCCCTAAGACACAGATAATCAAGAACAGTCAGGTGGTTTGTGAGGATAATCGGGTAGTTCACTCAGCTGTGTATCTAGGGATTAATATTTCGGCAGACCTAGACAAATATTGGACCCATAATGGCTAAAACTAAGACTGATCTTGATCGAATACACAATCTACACCTTACTTTGGTAGGGCGTACTAATGTTGTGAAGATGATTATTTTGCCCAAATTCCTTTATTTATTTAGGACAATCCCATTGATGTTTTAAGCTAAATGGTTTGCTGCAATTGAACACCTTATTAATAGATTTATCTGGGCACAAGGGAAGACCAGGAGGGCCCTCCGTTTTTTAACCCTCCCCAGAGATGGGCAGTCTCCGACTTTAAGTTGTATTATCGGGCTGCGTCCATTCAGTATATGTGTGGCCTGTTGGGGGGAGATCCCTCAGATAAAGACAGGATCAATTGATATATATGCAATACTCATGGGGGAGAATACGGAGAATTGCTTTTTGAAATTTACAGATCCAAGTTATTTTAAAAGAACCAGGTTTAAGACAATCATGGCAGCTTATAAAATCTGTGCATCACTATGTAAAAAATTAGGGATTGGCAGGTTTTGTGCATATACTCTAATCAATGGAAATATGTCTCTACCAAGAGAGATTTTCGCAGATTTGGTTATGGTAGATTGGGGGCGGCGAGGTGTTAGGAAACGGGGGGCTTTGGTTGGGGTTAATGGTGTTTTGCAGTTTTCTGATATTCAGGGGAAGTATGGTATTTCTAGCAATAATTTTTTTTTAAGTTTCTGCAAGTTCGGAGGTATCTTAGAAACAAGCAGGAGGGCTTTACTGGGTTCTGTAAAAATAGGATTTTTGATATAATTGAGATGGGGCAGAATGTTCTATTAGGAGATTCTATGCAGAGCTGTCCGCATCTAAGATGGATGATTTGGAAAATATGGAAAGAAATGGGCAGATAAGCTTCAGGTGGACCAGGAATGTTTCCAGAGCTCTCTCGAGATGGGGCAAACCTTACTTTGTTCAGCACCACTGCACGCCCAACACTACAAAACAATATATTTTTTGTACCATACACCTGTTAGGATTGCACAGTGGGGTGGGACTACAGGAATTCATTGCCCCCGGTGCGATAGTCTAGAGGCTGATATTATACATCTGTTTGCAACGTGCCCTCAGCTTGGCTTGCTGCATAAAGCAATCGAATCTTTTTGGATCAAGCTGTAGGAATTAAAATGAGACTCACGCCAGTATCGATTATGCTTGCGGTGTGGGGGTGGGGGGCTAGAGGAGCAGTGCGATTCACAATACTTTTTGTTCATGGCTATGTCAGTTTTAAGACTGTGTGGCAACTGCATGGCTGGACAAGGAAGCCCCACATTTTCATCTATGGCTGGCTAAGTTACTGGCAGTATATAATTTAGAAAAAGGGATATACTATAGTAAAGGAAAAAAAGCCAAAATTCTTGGGAAACGTATATGGGAACCTGTTATGAGATGGAAGGAAAATATCTAGGGGAAAACGCGATGTTGGTTTTCTCTCTGTGGTTGTTTCTTTTTCCCCTTTTCTCTTTTTTTCTCTCTTTTTTGTGTTGTTTCTTTTGTTTTTGGTCGTAATTAAGGATTGCTTATATGTTCCTTTCTCTTTTCTTTGTTGATATGCATCTCAGACAAAATGACAAAGTGACTGTGCTATATGTAAAAGAAATTTTGTTTCATTGAAAATGGAAAATTTTCAATAAAAATATTTTAAAAATTTTTTTAAAAAGAGAAGCGTTAGATGTTATATGGACATTGGACGCTGTCTGGGTGGTGTAGTTGGGGGAGTTGCAGTAAGTTCCATGCAGTAACCATTCTGGATAATTTGTCTTATCTACTTGTCTGTAGTGATGGAGTTCCAGACAGGTAGGAACTGCGATAGTCTTCCTCCGACCGGAGTGGAATGAGCAGAGGGAAGTCATTGCTTGGTAGTATTTAGAGGTTCGGTTGTAGTTACAGCGACTTCTCCCTTTGTTATTATTTCCTCTGTACCCTCCCCTAAAATATCCCCTGTTGGGGGATGTTTGTGTAGGAGTTTTCTATGAGGAGGAAGTAGTGCCTGTGCCAATGTTCTTGGATCCGCCCCTATAGAAGGAGCGACGAAAGGAACCTTGTGTAGGCTGAAACTGTAATGCTCCCATAGTATCGCAGTGTCTGTTTTTTTTCTAGAGTTGTGTCCACAGCTAGGCCAAACAGGTGTCCTTGATCGAATGGCTGATTTAAAATAGTGGTTTGCACTAACTGTGTAAACCCGGAAATGCGTAACCATGCATGTCTGCAGAGTAAGACACTGGTGTTAATAGATCTAGATGCACTGTCTGCTGCATCAAGGGCACATTTGATGGATGCATTTGTAGTTAACTTGTCCTCATGGACCAGATCGTTGGATTTGGTCTTGTACTGGTCAGGTAAGTGTTGGATAAGATCTTCAAGCTCATCGTAGTGAGCTCTGTCATATCTGGCAAGTTGTGCTTGCGCGTAAGCTGTTCTCCAGTGATTGGCTGCTTGGGAGGCCACTCGGTTACCTGAGGCATACAGCAGTTTTGACTCCTTATCTGGGGGTGGTGCATGCCTCCAGAGGTTAGGGATTTGGACGTTTTCTTGCATTGGACACTACTAAAGAATCTAAGGGGAGTTGTACTTTGATGTATACTAGATCTTTAGGGGCAGGCTTATATTTATAAATCCGGGGATTGAGAATCCTGATAGGGTCTTTAAATATGCCTGGTGCATGTTTAATGACACCTTTGAGCATTGGCAATGTGTGTATTGCTGTTTGTGACTGGGTAAAAGTGTCCAGTAGGAAGTTTTCTTCCATGGGGTTGGAATGTAGTTCCACACCATGATATTACGTAGCTCTATTAATGAGCTGACTAAATCCTATACTATCATCTGGGGGGATGGCTTAGTCTGGGTCTGGATCAGAAAGGTCTGGAGGATCTGTGGGATCATCGTAATAGTCAATCAACAAAAAGAAGGGGGACCACATCGCGAAAAATTGGGGTTCCGGAACGGTACCCACACTGACACAGTGGGAAAACGACATGGACGTGGCGATGGTGGCGGAAAGGGCGGTCTATACACACAGGGGATGTCCCAAGAAGTGGTCTAAAGTTTGGAAGAAATGGAATGAATACCGAGGGCACGTTTGCGATCCGCCGCAGCTGTCCACTGTCCACAAGCATAGCCCATAAGAATATGTTATACTGATACGGTATGCCTGGGATGGTTCGTGTGGGGATGCTGGGAGAGGGTAGGAGGTATCGACATTACTCCATGTACACCGCCAGAACAAGCTATACTAACTGCTTACAGTATTCAGAGCTGTATAAGATGTTACAAGGTTTTGACCTGGAGTCCGGGTGGCACAATTGTACAGCAGCGGGAGGGTGTGTTGAGGGGCGATGCCGGGAAAATGATTGATTGCTGCTTATGCAATGGACTGTGGCAGACACTGCCTCACTCGGACACTGTAGAATTCGCTGGAATATTCCCTAATTGTCAATGGAGAGAACTGTTATGGAATGATGACGTGATTTATACAAACAAATGTATAATTATTTGAAGTGCAAATAAAAATTTTAATAAAAAAAAAAAAAAAAAAGAATGGGGACCTAGGAGCAAATGATGGTCCAGTGTCCATGCTCCTCTCATGTGATGATCAAACCAAAAGAGGACAATGTTCCTCAGGTAGGGCGCTCAAAAAACACCCTTATGTACCTTTCATAACTAACGGCGAAGCCATAGAGTCCATATAGTAAACAATACCTTTTGTGTACAAGATTGACAGGCTAGTACACGTTTGACTGTGGAGAGGGAGGTCTCTTTGGCAATATAAGGGGTAAAGTAGTTCTCTCTGCGTATCTTGAGTGCTTTTGAATGTGGCAGTTCGTGCACACGATTGTGGCACTTGTTGATGCATCAAGTTGTCCTGATGCACACACTGTATGAATTCTATCCTGTATTTCTATCCTAGGGGAGGAGGCTTAGCAACTCGTCCCAGGATGTGCATGGTTTCAGGCTCTGAGAGCAGCAAGCTCTTGACCCAGGGTTCCAGAAACATGTCTGGTGGTGGTAGCTGAAAGCAGCCACTCAGCCTGGACACTAGTGGTAGGTCATTTTTCAGGGGGAATCTCTAAGATGCCCTTTGTGTGCATTTTTCATTGAATCCCACACTGGCATTAGTGTGGGTTTAATGTGCTTTGAAATTTGATACCAAACTTCTCAGTTTTCAGTGTAGCCATTATGGTGCTGTGGAGTTCGCAATGACAAACTCCCAGCACCATATACTCTTAATGGCAGCAGTGCACTTACAAAGTCTAAGAATGCTCTTTTACCCTCACCACTGGTATAGTGCACCCAGCTAGAGGGGTGACTGATCTATGCCAGGGCAGTGGTTTGTGGGCATGGCACACAGGGATGTGTGCCATGTCGACTCTTCACTTTGTTCTGCCCCAAAACACGCAACCTGCCAAGGCAGTGTGTGAGTGTACTGTTACAGGGCCTCTAAGGGTGCCATAGTAAGTGCTGCAGCCCTTAGAGGTCTTCCCTGGTCACAGTGCCCTGGGTACCTGTGGTACCATTTACCAGGGGCTGACCTGTGGCCAGAGATGTCAATTGGGTTTTATTTTCAATGCAGTTTTAGGGCAAGAACATAGGCCATGGGCACCTGATTGGCAGGAGCCCAGGGAACACTCAGTCAAAGCACATCAGCAGTTCAGCAAAAAGTGAAGGCAACTATGCAGAAAGAGGGCACTTTCTCAAACCTGGCTCTTCGACGAAACCCCATGAACACCCAGGAGCTGCGCACCCCCCAGCCCCCCCACACTCAGCGTCTTGAGACCCTTTCGGATGAGTAGTCACGCTTTACCAACCCCAACTGATTGACTGGTTGATAGGTTTTAAGTGCAATGACCTTAGATATAAGATTGAGTGGTCTCTCACGGGTGGCGTAATACATGCTGCAGCCCATGGAAGACCCCTAGGGTACCTCTAACCTGGGTACCTTAGTACCATATACTAGGGACTTCTAATGATACACCAGTATTCAATTAGGAAGGTACCAAAGTACTTACCAAAGTCCAATTTAGGGAGAGAGCACAGTGACTAGGGTTTTCACTTGACTTGTAAGAAAAAATAGAATGACACCAGCAAAAAGTGGGGTAACCATGAAAGCAGATCCTACGTTCCTACGGCCCCAGTGAAGGGAATGCTGTGGGTAGGGATCAGGTGGGGCTTAGTTTGATTTATTGAAAAACCCAAGGAGATCAGATTTACAATCGCTGTCCGGAGATGGGTCTTTGACGGACAGAGGTGACCATGCCTTGAGGAGCTAGTCGCCAAGGAACGGAAATACATGTATCCCGCAAATAGCAGCGACCACTGCTATCACTCTCAAACACCCACAGGACTGGTAAAGCCTAAGTCAGCACAGAAAATTGGAAGTGTTCCGAAACGATTGTAAACCACAGGTAGCATCAGTGAGACTGCACGATCAGTGTATGAAAATATACATGGATCCGGAGCACAGAATCTAAACCCGAGTGAGCATTTTGAATTTGTCCTTCAGAAAAGTATTAAATGGTCGGATGTCCAGTATGGGCCTGAGGCACTCTGGGCACCACAAGGAAGTAGCACAAATGGCACTGTTCGCCCCTCTTTGCATCGGCACCCACTCAATGGCGGAATTGACCTGCAGGAAATTGACTACTTGCATCAAGATAAAGTCATGGACTGGCGAAAATCACTTTGGTCTGGAGGGAAGAAAGGTAAGGATGACAATGAAGGTAAAGGGCGTAGCACCATTGAATAATTTGTAAAACCCCATTGGTTTGATGTGATGGATTTCCAGCTGGGAAGGAAACCGATGCAGCAGGGGAGAAAGTTCATGGACTGCTGACCCTGCTGGAAAGCCAACACAGCTGCAGCATTTATATGAAAGAAAATAAGCTAAAGACAGAGACAGCAATGTGTCAATTCTTTAGGGACATCCGAGGAGTATATAAATCTAGCGGACCCTAGCTGCTTCACCTTTCTAGGAAGAATCCCTACTACCAGCAAGAATGGAAAACCTGCAAAATTCTACTCTGATGACTGAAACCAAAATGTCTCCCATAGAGAAAGCCCGTGGAGAAGTGTGGCTCACTGGTTAGAGCAGGCAGACCCTGAAGCAGAGGTCAATTCCCGACGCGGCAGGGTCTTGAGCTCAAATGTCCATGGACTCGATAATTCTCGCTTCGGTGCCTGACCTAATCATGGGTTCACACTCTGCAACTCTGGGCATTAAGCTTGCTTAATCTCCACAACGGCCCCCCTGCGGCGGGATGCCTGGCTTTCACCTTGGGGATGCCCTGTAGAGGCTATCTCACAGGGAAAAGCCAGGACGGGTTCCCAAGGCAAGCGCGGAGATACCCCTTCGGGGGTCGATTCAGGCGCTATATAAGAAACATAATAATAATAATAATGGAGGCAACATAAGAGCAACCTGAGCGGTGGCAGAATATAACCCACTTGAGGCCAAATATTAAGCCCACTAGGCGGTAAGAGAATATCAAAGCTATATAAAGCCCTCCTCAGTGTCCCTTACCCACTACAAGACGTTTACCGGCATAAGGAATACTAGCTCACAAACAAGTACCCGAACTGGTTTGTTCCAAAGTGTAGCTATTAAATTATTAAAAGTACCAGCATAAGAAAGACACAAAACAAATGGCACCACCTGCTATTATTAAAGCATGTCAAATGTTTTCTGGAGATCTGGCTGAGACCACAAAGATTCGTATCTACAAAGGTAACAAATGCGAATTAAACATTTCGTTGGAACTTCAGACTCCAGTATGTAGCAATATTAGCCAAGATAAAAATGTATATTCTTATGTTTATAGACACAACTGGTTCCCCTTGAATATATATTCAGTGGCAAGAGGAAGTGAGCACCTACACACTACAATTTTGAACCTTCACAGTCTACTGATGAATCACAGGTATCAACAAATTCTCTCATGTTGTGCTAAGTACTTTGTGAGTAAATTTGAAAAAAAAGTCTCCACAAACTGCACTGGGAACCTACATGAACGATAGGCAAAAAATATAAACATCAAACAAGGTTAATGGATTTGTTGGTTTCCTGACAGCATCATCATGGCCCTTACCTAATTAAGCCTGTATAGCATAATGGTTACTTCATAACTCAACATTTGAAACAATTATCTCATTTTGAATTGTAATAGGAACTATTGCATATGTGATCTACCATTAAGGTTACATGTAAACAAAAGGGTCTGAAAATGTGAGAAGTGCATTTCTTAACGTACCATACTTCGCAGTGTATATCTCTGATCATGCAAGAAAGCTGTAAACCCCACAGTCTTGATGGTGGTAGAAATGGGTTTAGGCCTACAGGTCCTGTGGCTTGTTTTAGAAGACCTCGAAGTCTCAAAATACACATAATATAAAACAATTACATACAAATCCATATTGGTTATGAGGTTTTAGGTATAAATACAAATTATTTTGAAGCAGTAAAGGAGTGACAGCATCAAAGTTATGGCAAAGGGTTTAAACATATTCAAGTTCTAAACCTTACCTCCCATTCCAATATTTCCGGTTTTGAAGAAAAAGTGCTCTTGCAATAATTGCATTTGAGTTGAATATCACTCGGGGGCAGAAACTGACCATTAGCAGAAGACTGCACGCTAAGAGTCTAAAAGAAAATTAGAAAAATTATTTGTGACAACGTTTACCTTCATGAACGTTTTCTCACCATGGTATATTTTCATCACAACTGTATACTGCCAATATTATCATCATTGAAACCGAGATAATTGTCCTATCCGTATAGCCATACAATTGTAATCCAACAAGAACACAAAAAATTATTAATATGGCCATATAATTTTGTGGGGATTTCCCAACACAGTAAGTAAAATGTAAGAGATGAGGAAGGAGAAGTTTGTTATTTAGCAAGGCTATTGAGCAGCAAAAAAACTTGCAAGTACACTGCTCCCAAAGGGCCAGAGTTAGATGGCCAATGAGTGAGTGTATATTACAAGATGAGCAATCCCTGGTTCTTCATGACTAACTATGAAATACAATTACTAGGCAGATTAAAAACAATATGAAATGCAGGGCAGACTACAAGAGCCAACAGGCTTCCACAAATTCATTTGCTGAACACAATATGTGCTTTTAAAATGAATACCAAAATAAATAATCAAACTTAACAAGTCAAGGCCAAGCAGATGGATTATTAAATTAGATGGTACAAGATTGTTACAAATACTTTTCTCTTGATCCAAGAAGCAACCACATCTCAGTGTGTGGAGCACGTTATGTTATGTTATGTTATGTTATTGTGATTTTTATAGCGCACAGCTGCCCCAGCAAAGGGGCGTCCCGGCGCTTTAGCTGGCAGAAGAAAATACCAATACATAACAGAGCAAAGCAAAGAGGAAAAGACCAAGGCACTATAATGGGCCAGGAGGAAAAAGGAATGTTTTGATGGCCCTCCTAAAAACATACAAGTCCTCAAGGGCGCAGATATGAGCTGGTAGTGAGTTCCAGAGCTTGGCCGCGAGGTAACGGAAAGACCGACCTCCAGCCCGAGAGCGTTTGAACCGTGGAACTATCACCAAATTTTGGCCCGATGACCTTAAGGAATGGGAGGAACATAGGAGGTGAGAAGATGCGCCGGAATCAGGGGGGAAGACAGCTTGAGAATTTTGAAAGAAAGGCAGAGAGACTTAAACTCAATCCTTTGAGCCATGGGAAGCCAATGGAGCTTATAAATGGTTGCTTTCGCCGAGCAGAACCTAGGTAGGCCCACCAGGGCTCTAGCCGCAGTGTTCTGTACGCGTTGCATCCGAATGACTTCTGCCTGATTGGCCCACAGCAAGAGTGAACTTGCATAATCTAATTGCGAGAGTATAGTGGCCTGAATTATCAACTGTCTGGTCGGGGCGTCAAAAAATTTCAGGGCTGGCCTAAGCTCACGCAATATACCAAAACAGGTAGCAGCTACTTTTTTGGTGTGTCCGCAGAAACTAAGAGCGGGATCCAACCAGACACCCACATTTTTCACCTCAGACACTGGAATGGGGGTTGGACCTAGCTCAGAGGGCCACCACTGATCGCCCCAGAGGTTGCTGTGTTTGCCCACGATTAAAACCTCTGTTTTCTTTGCATTAAGCTGTAAACACTTCGCCGTCATCCAGCCAGCCACTCCTATCAGACCATCTCTGAACCTGGAGGCCCCGGAGTCGGCATCCCCACTAAGGGCAACCGCCAGCTGCGTGTCGTCAGCGTAGGATACCATATTCAGGCCCCACTGCTTGGCGACCGCAGCCAGCGGCTGCACATACAGGTTGAACAACGTGGGGCTGAGTGCCGACCCCTGAGGTACTCCCTGCTCGATGGAATAGGGTTTGGACTCAAATGGGGGAGATAGGTGCGATCTGATGGAAATTACCGAAACTAGTCCAGTGCCCTCCCAGAGACACCTGCTTCTCCTAGACGACGCAGCAGTATCATGTGTGAAACCGTGTCATATGCGGCACTAAGGTCAAGTAACACCAGTGCCGCAGTCTGACCGGAATCCAACACGGTACGTAGATGTTCCGTCATAGCAAGGAGAGCTGTCTCAGTGCTATAACCTGGCCGAAACGCATTTTGGCAAGGGTCAAGGATATTGGCGGTTTGAAGGTGTTTAAGCGACCATAGCGACCCATGGGAGAAGAGAAATGGGGCGATAGTTCTCCAGTTTAAGCGGGTCCAGCACCGGTTTCTTCAACAGAGGCGTGACAGAGGCCTGTTTCCATTTGGTGGGAACTGTGCAAGAAGAGAACGAAAGATTAATAAGATCGCGGATAAGGGGAAGACACATAGCAGCAGACTCTCTCAACTGCACAGGTCTAAGCGGATCCGCCGGAGACCCAGATTTGACTTTCGCCGCCAGCCTGTCCAACTCCACCTCAGAGATACCTGGAAGTACCGATAGAACCACGCTAGTGGTGGAGCTGGGCATCAGATCCTCACTATGGAGGGCAACGCTAGGAAAGGAGCGATAGATGGTCTGCACCTTATCCAGGAAGAAAATAGCAAGTGCCTCACAGTGAGACTCAGAGCAGATCTCAGCTGCTGGGGCTCTTTTGGCAGTCAGATCTTTAAGGACTTTAAAGATCAGCTTAGTGGAATTAGAGCTACGCTTGAACTCTTGGGCATAAAAGGCCGCACGAGCCCTACAGATGGCTCTATGATATGTTTTAACTTTAGCTAAGTAAAGAGTTTTTTTCTCTGTCTCATAGGTTTTACGCCATGCTCTTTCAGCGCGTTTACATGATTTTTTTAAGAGCAGGAGGGCGCTATCAAACCAGGGACTTGGTTCGCATAGGCGACATTTACTCCATGTTGCAGGGACCAAGAGATCGAGGGCCCGAGAGACCCAATCGCAAAAAACATCATAGCCAGATTCAACGTCATTGAAAGGGCCAGGCGGTTGTTCGCTGAGCAGGCGATGGAAGTCCTCAAGTTTTAACTTCTTCCATGGGCGTTTGAGAATGACCCTGTCTAAGATTTTAAAAGGGGGAGTACTAATAACAAGTTGAAATCCCACTAGATGATGGTCGTACCAAGCCAACGGGGTAGGCGGCAAGGTCGTAGCCCCAGTTAGATTAGTAAATATAGGGTCCAGGGTATGTCCACCTCATGCGTGGGGTGAGTAACTACCTGTCTTAGCTGCAATGCCTCTAGATCAGCGAGTGTACTACCAATAGCAGGGGAGTGGCAAAGTTCAAAATGAAGATTGAGGTCGCCAAAGACACTGAAGTTGGCAGACCCAACAACCAAGGAGCTCACTATATCTGGGAAAGCCTTTCTGAAAGCAACATCGCTGCCAGGGGGTCTATAGATCAAAAGACCTGGGAAGGTAAAGTGATTATCGATCGAAATGGCGAATTGTGCGCTCTCACAGCCAGCTATAACTAATTTCTTCCATACATACCAAAGATCGTGACTTATGACCAAATAAATACCTAATCTTAGCCAGATTTAGCTTCAATGTGGGATGCCTTAAAAGCAACCCATTTTATCAAGAGTCAATGCTTTTAAAATACACTCACTACACCAGGATATAGTTGCTAGACTGTTTTATTCCACTTTGCAACATTAACTTCAGATATAAATGCTCCACTTTCTTAGCCTATGATTTTGTATTTTATTTGTGAAGTACAAACATGCCGCCAAGGCCGTTTCACAGGACATGTCAGAATGCCGTGAACACAAGGTATAAGGCTGTAAGCTAGGAAAGGAACACAAGTTGGAAGCCTGCACAATCATCAGTAGGAGCTTGAGGTGGAAGATACGCAAGACAGGAGTTTTGATTCCAAATGGGGGAGGAAAGGCAAGAGGGTAAGGTCCAAATATAGAATGTTTATGGGTCTTAGGTTTGTTTTAACCTCATTTCCTTCAGTGCTGTTATGAAGGTAGTTAAATTAAGGGCTTGCAGGTGAATGCCCAAGATCTCCTGTATCTGGGAATGCTCATCAGACAGATGCAGCAAGATCTGAGTTGCATCCTTGTGTGCAGTGGTGGGTGAATGTACATAGGCAAACAGGACCATATCCTCAAAAGGATTTGAATCAAGTACACACCACTTTTAAATAAGTTAGTTCTATTGGGAGCTTATGTTGTACTTTCAGGGAATGTGATCATACGTTCTTAGGTTTAAAAATAGTCTTGCCACTTGGCAACCTTCCTTTCCTTCTGAACATAGATGTGGACTCTACTGCAGTTACCTATGCATATCATTACTAGGGCCTTTACGAATTCTATCTTGGTAAGCATTAACCCAGAGTAGACACTGGTGATTGATGTCCACCTCTACCACTTCATCTTTTTTTATGTTGATACAACTTCAATTTTAGCAACTGGTGATGCAGAGGCCACAGAGGGGGTTTGAACCGTCCTAGAAAACTACCAGCGTTTTAAGGTGTTAAGTCCTGAACTGTTTCCTGTCCTTTTAAAAAAGTGTTGCCTATGGCTTCCAATTCTACTATCTTGGTCTTTAACCAACGCACTTCTCCATCAGCATGGAAGCCAAAAAAGTGTAATGTCAGGAAACTTCTATATAATATGTTGGTGTAATTAAAGTTTTAGTCCAGTGAAAGTTGGTGAGGATGAAATTCGCCCAAGGACAGAGGAGTCTGCAGGTACACTTACGATCTGTTTAAAACACACGTTCCATCTATCAACACCTTACAAAAATCTGTCTTTTTGAGGTGTGTCAGAAAAAACATTGCAATGAATCAGACCGGGATCTATACGTATCAATTAAAACTGGTGCTCTGGCTACATTCATGTCGGTAACAGATGTGCCACACTTCTTACTTAAAGAATCCCGGTGCTTACTTTGTTTTTCAGAAGGAACTATGTATCTTGGAGAAGTAGAGTTATATTCTCTTGCTACAAAAAGAATCATGGAATCTGGTTGTGGATCTGCCCTCAATGGAAGAGGATCCTGATCCACAGCCTTGTTTTTCTTCTGCAGTCTTTCTGAAGCTCTATTGATTAACGCTAGTGTCAAGAAGAGTTCCATGACAGGTTCCAAAATCCCAGTCACAAGAGAAAACAATGAAGTCATTGTGAAACATTGACAAAGTATCTAAAACATATCACAGAAGTAGATGTTGAACTGTGGGCACTGGTCTATTCGGTCATCAATACTTAATTAAAGGTGATGATGTTAATAGATGATTACCTAGAATGTGTTAAATCAGTCACAGCTGGAGAATACCTTCCTTAAATTGAAGAGGAAGCAGAAGATCCTAAGCAAGATTCACTGTGTATGGTGTCTGTGATGGAACAGGATGTCTAGAGTGGATGGAATGGGATCTGTGACTTTCCTTCCAGGCACTGTCACTTACAACTCTAGTCTAGTGTCAGAGGTTGCTTCGGGAGCTCTCAAATTGGCTTTCTTTTCAAAAACATAATTGGCTTTTCTAGAGAACGTTGTATATTTTTATTGTTTAACGTGCTCTGCAATACCACCATTGGGCAGGGTAATTCAATGGTGACTATTATCAATGAAGATTCTGTGCATTTCCTGGTTTATCTTCTACCTGAGCAAGAGGTTAATAACTTTTGGCAATGGGCAGGGGTATTATGAAGTCACCAATGGTAGGTCACTAAGGGTTCTCCTTTGTTATGTTCAAACAGTAAAGTACTGGCTGTCTATCATGGGGTACTTTAATTTTCACCTAGAGGAGAGGGACAACCAAGATTCTAATGCTCTTTTAGAGATGCTCTCTAGCATCAGTCTGCATCAACTAGTAACTGCTTCAACGCACAAAGCTGGACACACATTGGACGGAATCTTCTCCAATGATCTAAGAATCACCTATCAAAACACCATATCTATTTGTAGGTCCAATCATAGTGTAGTGTCTTGATTTTTCCCTCTCATCCATAGCTGTTGTCCACAAAACCCCTCACCCCCCAAACAGATCGAGAAGCTGGAAAGGGGTCTAGGCTGAGACCCTAACTAACACTCTAAATAATACTCCCTGCATAATCCAAGAGGATCCTGACCTTGGGGCTGAGGCCTTTGCAACATGTAAGGAATCTGCAGCCAATACACTAGCCCCTTTGAAGTTATCTGCCTTGTTCATCCTTCAGCCCCCTGGTATAATGACCGACTCAGACTGTTAAAAACAAGCCTTCCGTCGTTCTGAGTGAGCCTGGAGAAAAACTCTAGAGGAACAAGAAATAACGCTATACAAATCAAGTATTAAAGAATACAAACTTGAACTGGCAGAAGAAAAATCCAAATATTGTACATATAAAATGAAAAATTCATCCTTAACTAAAAATGTATTCAAGCTAGTACAACTGCTCTCGACCTCTCAACTCAGAGCAGAACCAGAGATCTTACAAGCATTCTGCGATCAACTGGCCAC
This sequence comes from Lissotriton helveticus, assembly GCF_964261635.1. Classification (NCBI taxonomy): domain Eukaryota; kingdom Metazoa; phylum Chordata; class Amphibia; order Caudata; family Salamandridae; genus Lissotriton; species Lissotriton helveticus. Next base: position 305,790,406 of record NC_136069.1, on the reverse strand, counting down.
TTTCTTTCAATCTAAAATCATGGTTATTAACACAGGCTTTGATCAAAACAGAGGATTGTCCACTAAAACATCGGTATCCAGCATGCTTACCTATGGGGAACCTTTGGATCCATGAACAGAGGTCTCAAAATTCTCTGATCTCTCACCCCTACTTGTTGCACAATATCTCCTGAGAACGCATGCAGAGTCACCCATGGAGGCTTGTCCACCAGCAGTTCTCCAAATGGCAGCAAACACCATAGAAGAGCACCTCTGTAAACTCATGAATAATGTGATTTCATCCAGAATGTATCTGCATAGTTGGAACCAAGCCATTATTAGGCTTCTCCTAAAATAACTTCGATCCAGGGGACTGTAAGAATTACTGTCCCATATCTTTGCATCCAGTTCCTGCAAAAATCCTGGAGCTGCATCTCAATAATCAGCTGATGGAAACTGCAGAACAACAGTTAAGGCTTAATGATTCTCAATTTGGATGTAGGAAACACCATGGGACGGAAGCGGCCTTAATATCTGCCACTGATTACATCAGGCGTACCGTGGATGAAGGACAGGGGGTGGTGCTGATTCTCTTGGATCTGTCAGCAACATTTGATACAATCTCACCTATTTTGCTGCAGGACAGACTCCAGAGTCCTAGTGTTTCTTATCAAGCACTAGCCCTCCTGGCCTCCTTTCCGACAGGTAGATCTCAAAGGGTGAAATGACACTATTTTCACTCAAATTCCTTAGCTCTACCTTGTGGAGTGCCGCAGGGATCTTCTTTGAGCCCTACACTTTTTAATCTGTATGTGGCACCTTTAGCAACCGTGATTCACTTATTTGGATCGGAGGTAGCGCCTTATGCAGATGACACACATATCATGGTTACCATCCCCAAAGGCTCATGCTCAATGTCAGAAAACATTCTCGGGTGCATGACTAAAGTGGCAGAGTGGATGTCTGTAAACTTCTTGAAGCTTAACGGGAAGAAAACAGAAGTGATGATATTCGGATCAGGGACATCAAAGTGGAACAGCAAGTGTTGGCCCCAATCCTTAGGATGCTGTCCAATTCCAAGCAAGAAGGCGTGGAACCTTGGAGTTCTGATGGATACTGAACTTGATGTTAATGTTCAAATGAACCATACCATCTCTACGTGTACCTGGATCATAAGGATGCTTAAAAAAATCTTCCCTCTCATCCAACGACCAGCACGAATACAGGTAGCACTGGCCCGGTAATGTCCAGACTCAATAACTGCAACTCATTAAATCTGTAAGCCAATAAGAGTATGCAGTACAAACTTCAGGTGCTGCAGAATGCACTGGAAAGACTTGTTCTGAACATTCCCAGAAAACAATCTGCCAGGAAGGGACTAAAATTCCTGCATTGGCTCCCTATCAAAAAACGTATTTCTTTTAAGTCACTCAGCATGGTACACAAGTCACTAGCTTCCCTACACGTCAAGATGAAAAAGAATGTTCAGCTGGTACTTGCCCAGTAGACCACTTCGATCTTCGCTCCAAATGCCACTAGCGGTATCAAGAACCAAATAGATGAAATGGGGGGACAGGGCATTCTCGGTGGCAGCTAGCAAACTTTGGAACTCTCTTCCTCTCGCCCTTGGGGCCATGCCACTTTTTTTTACCCTTCAGAAAGGCTCTTAAGATCTGGCTTTTCTCGGCCTAGCATCTATCTGGAGTAATTTCCTTTTCAATTTTCTTCTGGACGTCCGGTCTTCAGCACCTTGATGCCTTAGGGTGATTGTAGCGCTTTACAAATTGCAAATCAAATCAAATGTTATCCAATGGGGGACAGGGAGCCTACGGTTGGTGGCTGCTCACAAGCAGACGACAAGGTTGTGGGAGCAAAGGTTCTGGTGTTAGGCTCAGGGCAAACGGGGATCCGATTTAGCACCCAAGGTACACCCGCAGCAGCACAGGGACAGCTGGGTGCAGGGTACTGTTTTGGCGTCTGGTGCCCTTTTGTTTTCAACAGGAGTTGCCGGTTTTGGATTTTGGCTGCAGGCTCGGTCCAGGAATACTTCCAGGAGGAACCAACCGCTGGGCAGGTAGGTTGGAGGGCTTGGGCAAGTAGGTGCACCTCGGGTTCTCTTCTCCAGGGCACAGGGCACTGGATGCAGGGGTGTGTTTTGAGGTCGGATTTCACCTTACCAGGACACTTACGGTTGGGGGGTCTCCGTGCAGAGGCTGCAGGCAACATTGGGGAGTCCTGGAGGGGTTAACCCACGGTGGACTCTGAAGTGCTGGGGGACCTCACTGGGAGTGGTGTGCCACTCGGACTTGGACCGTAGGAGTCTGGTGCAGTTGTGGTTCCAGGCGACTGGTTTCTTTGTCCTCAGCAGGCTCGGAGTCTTTCTTGGCTGTTTCTTTTGAACAGAGCTACTGTTCACAGGAGACCTGGTCTTTGTGGAAGGCGGTCAGTCCTCCCAGGGGTTTTGGAGGTCGCTGGCTGCTGGACAAGGTTACTTTTGGCACAGAATCTCTGGAAAATGCGGATGGGCCAGTAGGGATAGGGTAAAGGGGATAGGGTGAAGCTGGGCTTCTTCTTTCATCCTTCAATGGTTGCGGGAATCTGCCGTCTTGGTTCAGGGCTGCTCCCTAAATACTATATTTAGGGGGCGTTTTAGAGGTCTCGAGGTGAGTAGCCAATGGGCTACTGATATTAGGGTGTTTACACGCTTGATATGCTCACCCCACTAGGGGGAGTGGGCACAATCCCGAATCCTGAGTGCCTACCATCTGTAAAATGGCATGGACTGAAGAATGGGCTTCACCTCTCCTCCCCATTCGAGGGATGGGGTTGGCAGAGCTGGGCACATCTTCTGGGCTGTGCTAATTTTTCCCACCTGTCTTCCCGCCGAAAAGGAGGGGATACAGGAAGGGGGCCTGCTCCGGATAGCAGGAGAGGCTGGGGGTCACGTTACAAAGGCGGCAAACCCTTTGAAGCTCCCCTACCACAGACGGATCTTCCTGGCTTGAGGAAGGTGTGACAACCACAGCCCAGGAAAAGCTTTGTTTCTGGGCTGAGCGAAGGCTCCCACCCCAGGGGTCCAGAAGGAGTAGTTTGTCCTGTAACTCCAGTTCTGTAGTAGGGGTATCTCTGTTCTAGTCATAATCTAGTGAATAGTCCCGCCCATGTGCGTGGACCCCAGGGCAATCAAAAATAATCTTAAGTTGTCAAAACATGCAGAACTGCAAAGACACTTAAGAGAGAATTTAAAGACAGATAATGCAGCTATATCCACAGGCTACACTGTCCAGTACTTCAACTAGAAATTCCACCAAAATCCACAAACAGCACAGCCTGTCCAGGGTTTTCTAAGAGAAAAACCTTGCCTTTAACAGCAAAACCCTCTGGAATGATAGAGAGGAAGTGGACAGACAAGCCCCATAGGCTGCCATTATGTGGCTCAGAACAGGATACTGTGCCTTTAAGAGAACTTTCCAGAAGTCTCACAGTATCCCAGAATGCACTGCAGGTCCCTTTTACTTTCATTTCTCTTTGAAGGCGTAACACGCCAGACCTGTAGCATTCCTTACATGAATATCTCTCTCCACCGGGGAGGAGGGCGGGCGCTTATGACTATAACAGAGACACCCCTACTACAGAACTGGAGTTACAGGACAGAAACTACTCCTTCTGTAGTAGGGGATCTCTGTGTATAGTCATAATCTAGTGAATAGAATGGCAAGCCCATCCCCACACCAAAGCGGCGGTGGAGAAAAAGAAATAACACCACTACTGTGCGAACAGATTTCGCAGCGAAGCCTGCCCAACCTGAGCATCTGCCTTGGCATCAGTGTCCAGACAGTAATGCTTAGCAAAGGTATGGACCGACTTCCAAGTGGCCGCCTTGCAGACTTCTGCAATTGGAACATTACGTAGCAAAGCAGTCGTGGCAGCTTTGCCCCTGGTGGAATGAGCCTTAGGTTTACCCCCTGGCCCCCTTCCTGGTCACGCACAAGCATTCCTCCACTAGTGACGTACACTCGATGGCTCTCGACCTTTCCAACTCCCTGATGGAGGCTGTCAACTCACTTGCCCCGGCTAGCCTCCACTATTCGGCTAGGAAACGGCCCTCTGCTCCCTGGTACTCTGAATCCCTTAGGAGTCTTAGACAAGGCTGTAGAAGGCAGGAAAGGCTTTGGAGGACACATTTTGACCCTACAGAGAGGGAAAAACATAGAGCTCTCCTTAGAGACTATAAAGCGGCTGTACTTGGAGACAAACAGGCCCATTATACCAAACTCACATCCTCTCTCAAATCACCCAGTGATCTATTTAAGATTGTGGATAACCTCTCCCTCATTCAGATGCCTGACCCTATAATTCCCTGACAGGCTCTATGTGACCAGATCTCCACTTTCTTTCATGAGAAGATTACAAATATTTACACAGACTTGGAAGCATGTAACTCCAGCCCTCTCTCTGCCTCCATTTTGATTCCCCCGGATGCCTCTGTTCCTACACCCTCCCACTCTTTTTCCCAGTTTCCCTCTATCACCCTTACCCATTTGAATTCCTTGCTGGACAAGTTAAAGTCCGGATCACCTCTGGACCCTTGCCCCCTTAAGGTCCTTAAAGACTGCAGACACACCATCCTTCCCCCTCTGATGGATGTGATGAACCTGGCCATTGCTAAGGGGATTTATACCCTCCCCTGGAAACTTGCCATTGTAAAACCCTTACTTAAAAAACCTACTTTTGACCCCGGGACATTAAAAAACTTTCGCCCCATTTCCCTTCTCCCTGCCCCTGCTAAACTTCTGGAGTCTCATCTCAACCTCCATCTAAGTGCGTTTCTTGACAGCACCAACTCTCTTGACCCCTCTCAGCATGGCTTCCGGAGGACCCACAGCACTGAGTCGGCACTTACAGTGGTGGTCGATAGCATTCGCTCTAAGGTCGACACCGGTCAAACCACCTTGCTGGTGTTACTTGACCTTACAGCGGCATTCGACACCCTGTCACCTTCCATTCTTGTCAGCCGACTCAGTGAGCTGGGAGTAAAGGGTTCCGCACTTGATCTTCTTGCCTCCTTCCTCGACCAACGGAAGCAAAGGGTCAAGCTAGGCGAGCATATGTCATCTGTTAAGGCCGTGAAGTGTGGGGTCCCTCAGGGCTCCCCACTGAGCCCGACGCTCTAACATTTATGTCGCTCCTCTCGCCAAGCTTATAAGATCCTTTGGGCTGGAAGTTCTTTCCTACGCCGACGACACACAGATTATGGCCTCCATCTCCCAATCTGTGAGCTCCATTGCGCATAATTTCAAAAACTGCATGGAGTCGGTCGCCGGGTGGATGGTCAAGAACTTCCTTAAACTGAATGGCGAGAAAACGGAGGTCCTTGTTTTTGGGGGAAAAAGTGAAATTTGGTCCTTGGACTGGTGGCCGTCTTCTCTTGGGGCTTGCCCTGTGCCGACGTTCTCTGCCCGCAATCTTGGGATCATTCTGGATACCTCCCTCTCCCTGGACAAGCAGGTTAGTAGGACTGTGTCCACCTGTTGCAATGCCCTGAGGATTCTTAGAAAGATCACTCATTATCTCTCCCCTGGGGCACGCAAACAGGTGGCAATAGCAGTCATTGCCTCCAGACTTGACTACTGCAATGCCCTTTACCTCGGCATTAGCAGCGGTCTTATCCAGCGCCTCCAGACCGTTCAGAACGCGGCTGCCCGGTTTGTTGTAGGTGCCCCTAAACGTTCCTCGGGCACTTCCATCAGAAAAGACCTGCATTGGCTGCCTATGCAGGCAAGGATCAATTTCAAGGCCCTATGCCTTACTCATCGTGCCCTGAATCAATCTGGACCGGAGGCAATTCGTGCCCTTGTGGCCCACTACGTCCCCAGTAGAACATTGCGCTCATCCAGCAAAAGCCTACTCACTGTCCCCCGTATTGCCAAAGCCAGATGGGGTGGAAGGTCTTTTCGCTTCCTTGCGCCCAGACTCTGGAATACGCTCCCCAATGACCTCAAGGGGATCTCTTCTCACATACATTTCCGTAAGGCACTCAAGACGTGGCTATTTCAAGAAGCCTATCTCTAACTCTTCCCTGGCTGATATCTGAGCATTCTGGTTTTCCATCCTCAGCGCCTTGATGCCTCCGGGTTTAGTTGCGCTCTTTGCATATAAATTTCCTTTAATAATAATAATAATAATAATAATGTCTTATTAGCCTTCTGGTAACACAATTGTATACAGGACACAATCTACCTAGAGATGGACTGTTTCGAGGTAGCAAGACCGCTCCTGACTGATCCATAATTGATAAACTATTGGTCTGACCTACGAATATCTTTGGTTTTATCCAGATAAAATTTCAACACCCTCCTAACATCCAGGGAATGCAGAGACCTTTCCGCTGGAGATGAAGGATTCTGAAAAAACTTAGGTAAAGTTATGGTCTGGTTAACATGGAAATCAGAAATAACCTTTGGTAGAAATTTAGGGTGAGTACGCATAACAACCTTAGCAGCATGAAATACAGTATAAGGTTCTTGGCAACACAACGCCTGAATTTCACTCAACCTGCGGGCCGATGTAATGGCCACGAGGAACGCCGCCTTCCAGGACAGATGTTGCAGTGAAGCCTCATGAATAGGTTCAAAAGGCTCCTTCATCAATCTGGACAGCACCACATTCAATTCCCATGAAGGCGAAGGAAGCCGGACAGGAGGGAACACTTTCTTCAAGCCTTCCAAAAAATCTTTGATCACAGGGATCTGGAAGAAGGAAGTCTGTGAAGGGCATTTCCTGTAGGCAGTCAGCGCAGCGAGATGAACCTTAATGGAATGGACATTAAGGCCAGACTGCACCAAATGTAGAAGATACGGAAGGAGAACATCTTCCTTACACGTCGTTGGGTCATAGTTCTTGGACTTGCACCAGATGCAAAATCCCTTCCACTTGTAAGCATAGGAAGCCCTAGTGGAAGGTCGCTTAGCCTCCTTCAGTATGTCCATACAATGTTCTGGTAGATTCAAATGGCCATATTGCACTATCTCAGGAGCCATGCCGCCAAACTCAAAGACGAGAGGTTGGGGAGCACCATCTGCCCCCCAAACTTCGTGAGAAGGTCCAGCCTGCACGGCAGCCGTATGTGAGGAAGGAGAGACCGGTGAAGCAGGTCCGTGAACCACCACTGCCTGGGCCATTCCGGGGCATTCAGGATCATCCGCGCCATGGACAGGGACAGCTTGATGAGCACCGCCGGAATCAGGGGAATGGGTGGAAAAGCGTATAGAAAGCTGTTCGACCAGTTGATCCATAACGCAATCCCCAGCGTCCCCTGCTGGTAGTACCTGGAGGCGAAGTCTCGGCATTTGCTGTTTGGCGGTGGCGAACAGATCTACGTCTGGAGTCCCCCACCATGCGAAGACTTCTCCTAGTACTTTGTCGTTTATGACCCATTCGTGGTTTTCCTGAATCAGTCTGCTCAGTGCGTCGGCCTGAACATTCTGCACACCTGGCAGATGGGTAGCCGTTATCGTCAGTCCTCTGGCTAGAAGCCAGTGCCAGATCGCCTGCGCCTCCTGCGACAGAGTGCGCGATCTCAAGCCCCCCTGCTTGCTGAGGTAATACATCGTGGTCGTATTGTTCGTCTGCACAAGCAGAGAGTTGGTCTGGAAGGACGGATGAAAGGCCTTCAGCGCCAAGTGAACAGCTCTGAGTTCCAGGAAATTGATGTGATACGTGGACTCTGTCGGGGACCACGTTCCTTGTATCTGTAAGTCTCCGGAGTGCGCCGCCCAGCCGTGGAGAGACCCATCCGTCACGATAGTCTGTATGGGAATGTCCTTGTGGAAGGGAACCCCTCTGAGGAGATTCTCCGCTGAACACCACCACTTCAGAGACTAAAGAGCATGCAGAGACAGTCGTACCTTGTCGTCCCAAGATCCATTCCTCTGATCCCACTGATCCTCCAAGCACTCCTGCAATGGTCTCATGTGCAGCCGTGCGTGTGGCGTGAGGAAGATACAAGAGGCCATCAACCCCAGTAGAGAAGACACCGTCCTCACTGTTGTAGATGGAGCGTTTATAAGAGCCTGAGCCTTCCGAAGGAGTTATAATCGTCGCTCCTCCGAAGGAGACACGCTTGCTGACAGCGTATTGATGGAGGCTCCCAAGTACTGTATGCACTGGACTGGAGTCGGGACAGACTTGGACATGTTGATGTGCAACCCCAGCTTGTTCAAGAGAACGCACGTCTTCTGGAAGTGCGCTTGAGCTTCCGAGAAGGAGGAGGCCTTGATCAACCAATCGGGCCAGGTACGGGTAGACAAACACCTTGTTCTTCCTCAGGTGTGCAGCTACCACTGCCATGCACTTCGAGAATGTTCTGGGCGCAGACTTCAGCCCGAATGGCAGTACTGTGTACTGATAATGATTGGCACCGACTTGGAATCGCAGGAACTTCCTGTGTTTGTGTGCAATGGGCACATGGAAGTACGCATCCTGTAGGTCTATAGCGCAGAGCCAGTCTCCCTGTTGCAGCTGAGGATAAATCTGATGCAATGACAGCATGCGAAACTTCTCTCTGCGAATCCACTTGTTTGCTTGTCGCAAATACAGAATGGGCCTGAACTCGTTCTTGTCCTTCTTGCGAACCAGAAAGAACCGGGAGTACAGACCTCTTCCCCTTTGAGACAGAGGTACGTCTTCTATAGCCCTTTTCCTTAACAGGATATCGGCCTCCGCCTGGAGCTCGCGCAGCTGAAACCGCGAGCTGACCTGAGGAATTGCTGGCGGCGGGCTGGTGAACCGAAGACTATCCATTGCAAACAATATTCAGCACCCACTTGTCCTGAGTAATTTTTCTCCACTCTGCCAGAAAAAAATTGAACGCTTCCCCCCACCGGAACGGGTAACAGATGTAGGGGAAGTAACCGCTCAGGGTCGAGACCCAGCAGGGCCTTAGTTCGCTGCTGCGGACTGCTGGCCGCCCCTACCCTTCTGGCGCTTCTGGAAGGGCCTTCGGAACTGCTGCTGCTGTTGCTGCTGCTGTCCTGAAGACTGCCCACGCCCTCTGCCCTGCGCCCCAAACCGTCTCTGGAATGGGCGGTAGGTCTTCTCCTTGGGCTTCTCCAACCCGACAGCCGTCAGGGTCTCGGCCTCCGCCTTCATGCGGGCCATCTCGTCATCCGCATGCTTGCCAAACAGGGTTTCCCCCGAGAAAGGCAGATTGGCCACCCGCTGCTGAGCCTCTGGCTTGAGCGATGTAAGGGCAAAGCCAAGCGTGGCGTCTTTGGTTGACACCATGACAATACCCATGTGCCGCCAGAAGAGACATCAGCCGCCTCGCTGATGAGTTGGTTCGACACCAGCATACCCTCCTTTAGAATCTCCTGAAAATCCTCTTTCTTCTCTCGAGGAAGGAGCTCAGCGAATTGCTGGAGGGACTCCCATAGGGCTCGATCGTATCGCCCTAGCAAAGCCGTGGCACTAGCCGCCTTCATCGCCGTAGATGCCGTCCCACAGACCTTTCTGCCTGCCGAGTCCATCCAGTGGCTCTCCTTATCAGGAGGTACCGTAGATGACGGAGCAGTGGCATGCTGCTTCCTAGCCGCCGTCACTATGACAGAGTCCGGTGTCGGATCCATCCGCAGGAAAGCCGGGTCAGAATCCAGGGCCCGGTACTTCTTAAGGAGCCTAGAGGGAGCCGCCTTCGTCACCGCAGGAGTGAGAAACAACTCCTCGGCGGGTTTTACCAATCCTGGTACTACAGGCAGCAATGGCCGAGCCAGGTGCTTTTTGTGGAGCGTCTCGAAGATCACGGACGTCGTGGGCGTAGGCACAGTCACCGTGATGCCCAACTTAGCTGCACCCCTCAGCAGAACGTCTTGGAATATGACCATGTCGTCTACGGGCGACACCCTCGTCCCAGGGGATTCCAACAAAGTCGGTGAGGAGTCCCTGGTCCCAGAAGAGTCCGTGTGGGACCGTGATCTGTGCCTCCTGTGGCGTTGTCTTGATCTCGTTGACGACCTGTGACGACTCCGCGATCTCCCCCTCCGACCGGAGCGAGATCTCCTTGGCTTTGGACGCTCCACAGGCCTCACAGGAGTTTTCGACCTTGGCCTGACTGGGGGCCTCGGCTGAGGGGTCCCCTTAGGTGGAGTCGGGTACCGTGGCAGTGAAGCTGTCCTCGGTGGAACTGGAGGCGGTCCGCCAGGTGGAAGCCGAGGAAGAGGCTGAGGCTTTTTTTTGCAGAGTTTTATATAGCGCAAACTAGACCCGAACTGAATCAGGTATCAGAGCGCTTTACATAGCACCAGTTACGTTACATGAGGACACGCATTCATTTTTAGGCACGGGGAGATTAAGTGATTTGCCCAGAATCACAGGAGGTTTTTTTGGGCGTTGTTACCGAGACTCGAACCCAGATCCCCAGGTCCGAGGTCGAGCGCCCTAGCCGTTAGGCCAACTCCTCTCCCCAGGTTGAGGCTAAAGATGAGGCTGAGGTTGAGGATGAGGTGGAAGCGGAGGCGGGGGGCGTCCGCGGCGGAGGTTCCTTGGGCAAGGGAGGAGGAGGTGGGGTCGACCTCGGCATAGGAGACGTATACACCTCAGAGTACACCGAGCCCGGTGACTTTCCCTTCTTCCTAGGCGATGGAGTCCCCTTTCGGCACATGCCGCTGGCTAGAATGACTCCTAGCGCCAGAACTCCTTCTGCGCCTCTTTGGCATCGAAGAACGTCGCCTCGACTGCGACCGAGCGCCTCCTTTTCGACAGCGAACGCCTCCTTCTCGACGGCGAGCGTCTTCGCCTCGACGGCGACCATCTGCGGCTCGACGACAAGCGTCGACTCGATGACGAACGCCTGCGAGACTTCATCATCCTCGACGTCAAGGATCCCCTTGACGACTTCCTCCTCCTCTTTGCCGACGGCGAACGGCGGTGTTGCCTCGACGGAGAGCGCCGACACCGGGCCACCTCTCGACGTCGATCACTCGACGACGGCGATGAAATCGTCACCGGAGATCTCGACAATGGTCTATTCAGTTCCCTCGACGCCGACGCCGCTTCGACCCAGAGCCCTGGGGAGACGGGGATCAGACTGCAGTCATCCCTCTCGACGACGTCGGTGCAATCGACGCTGACGGAGAATAGACGTTTGCTGGTCTTCCTGCCCCTTGGGAGCCCCCCAGAGGCCTCAGCATGGGCAGAGGAAGTCTGCCCAGACCCACCTTGTGCCTTCAGTCTTCTGTCCTCCAGGCCTTGGAGCCTGATCTTCATCCGATCTCTCTGGGTCCTGCTGGAGAAGCCCTTGCAAATGTCACACTCCTCTGGGACATGAGATGAGGGAAGGCAGGCAGATGATGCACACCTCGTGTGGGTCCGACTTGGCCTTCTTCATCGAACACTCTGGGCATTTGTCAAACAAAGCAGGCATTTTGACAAATAAAAGGGTGTTCAGAAACACACACAAGGAAGAGAGCACCAAGTTCTTCAAATGAAAACCCTCAAACACTTGAAAAAGTGAAAAATCACCAAATAAACCCTTAGAAAGGGAGAGCTCAATGCTCCAGGGTCCGGCTAGCAGGAGCCGGAAAAAAGAACTGAAGGTAAAAGGGACCTGCAGTGCATTCTGGGATACTGTGAGACTTCTGGAAAGTTCTCTTAAAGGCACAGTATCCTGTTCTGAGCCACATAATGGCAGCCAATGGGGCTTGTCTGTCCACTTCTTCCTCTCTATCATTCCAGAGGGTTTTGCTGTTAAAGGCAAGGTTTTTCTCTGTGGAGAAACCTGGGCAGGCTGTGCTGTTTGTGGTTGATTGGTGGAATTTCTAGTTGAAATACTTGACAGTGTAGCCTGTGGATATAGGCTGCATTATCTGTCTTTAAATTCTCTCTTAAGTGTCTGTGCAGTTCTGCATGTTTTGACAATTTAAGAGATTATTTTTGATTGCTCCGGGGTCCACGCACATGGGCGGGACTATTCACTAGATTATGACTATACACAGAAATCCCCTACTACAGAAACATGTCTCGTGGTGGCAGGCTGGAGTGGAGTGTACCATTCAGGGAAACTCCCAGAGGCTCGTTGTTTTTCAGGGGGCATCTCTAAGATGCCCTCCGAGTGCAATTTCCATTAAATTCCACACTGGCATCAGTGTGGGTTTAATGTGCTGAGAAGTTTGAAATCAAACTTCAACAGTTTTCAGTAAAGCCATTATGGGGCTGTGGAGTTTGTAATGACAAACTCCCAGCACCATATCCTCTTAACAGCATTACTGCACTTACAATGTCTAAGAATTGGTCTAGCCACTGTAGGGGTAAATGTACCTGTACCCTCACCACTGGTATAGTGCACCCAGCTAGAGGGGTGGCTGAGCTAAGCCAGGGCAGTCGGCTGTAGGCTTGGCACACAGGTATGTGTGCCATGTCGACTCTTTACTTTCTTCTGCACAAAAAAAACGCAGACTGCAATGGCAGTGTGTGTGTGTGTGTAACAGTACAGGGCCTCTAAGTGTGGCACAATAGGTACTTCTAGCCCTTAGAGGGATTTTCTGGCCAGGATTGACATGTGGCAAGAGAGGTGCCTGTTGGGGGTACAAGGTACAGTTTTGGGAAAGAACCTAGACCCAGGGAACCTGATTGGCAGGGACCCAGGGCACATCAAGTCAAAGTGCATCAGTAGTCTGGCAAAAAGCAGGGGCGGAGGGGTTTACTGTAATAGTTACCCAGCTTCCTACAAGTTACCACATTATCAGGCATGTTCTCCCTTACGAGTTAGGACTGGTACAACTGGGTACTCCTAGGACTATTGGCCCAACATCAGCAGAGCTGGCAGTATGGCACACTACAGATTTACACACTTTAGGCGACCTGCACAGGGATGGCACATTGACAACTTAAGACACACTGATGAATTAAAGTTGCTTGTCCCCAGGTCATTTTTTACTCCACCAGTCAATGAGTGCTACACTGCGACATCATTTGGGAGACAACCATAGAACAACCGACACCTTATTGTTCAATATTTTCAGGTGCTGGGGGAGGCCGATACCTAATGCTCTTGCTTTTTAATTCAATGCGCTTACACACAGCATCAAATCTACACTATTTGCGACAACACTGGGAGACGGATATGTCACGCCACTGCACTGACAAGGAGTGGGCTTCACTTTTGGATGGCCCACGACATTCCACGTAATGCTCGCTTCAAACTTATACATTTCAACATAATACATAAGGCTTATAACAATAGGTACTATCGTAGATCAGATGCTGCATGCCTATGATGCCTAAACATAGACGCAAACTTAATACACATGCTGTAGGTTTGGCCATCTCTACATGCTTTTTGGTGCGCTGTCACAGCAGCCTTATTCGACAGCACCGAGTGCCTGGACCTAAATCACTGGGAGATATGCCTGCTTGAACTTTATTGCAGGTGCAAAAAACACAGAGTGACCTCCCGTTTTCTGGATTTGGGGTTTATTGTTGAGAAATGCATTATAACTATAAGGTGGAAATCCCCCACACCCAACATTTGTGGCCTGGCAGCATTAGGTCGAAAGAATGTCACAATGCATGGAGGATAGACTTGCTCTGCTGAAATATCCCACTGCCATATACTGAAACACTATCCTCCATGCCGTACAAACTAACTACATGGAGGAGGTGACAGGGACAGTCGACACCATGGCTAAAACCCCGATGTAATTACTTTTGAGTGGGACTAGGACTATTCTCTTTTGTCACACACTTGCTGGCATGCTATCCCCTAAAACTGCCCATGCCCCGCCAAACCCTTTCTTCATTTCAGTTAACACTACCATTGTACACAGTCCAACACAAATCTGTGAGGCGAACACCACAGCCTTGGAGTAACTAGACGTCGTGGTCTATTAAGTTTTAGGTTTAGCATTCTTATAGTTCAATTTTTGAAGAAAAACTAAGATCTGAATACTGTTTAAATTGTGCAATGCCTATATTGGGAATTGCCCAGTTGCTGGACTAATGGTAACAATTATGGGCACCCAATGCATATAGCTTTTCTTTCTACACCACATGACATCCTATTTCCCAGCTCAAGGACTCATTTCTGTGCAATTATACACATGTTGGAAACATTTAGCATATCAGTCGTTATTATTGTACAATACTGCTTGAATTATTTAAACTGGGTACTACACTATATGGCATATATCCCTGCGCAATAATGATCATTGTATAGAACATTTGACAATTGCTTTTACATGTATAAAGAGAGAATAACGATCCCAAAAAAAGAATGTTACTCAATAAACCAATTCAAACAAAAAATATAAGTGGGACTGAAAAATGTTTCCAGCAGCAAAAAAGTGAAGGGTAGAAATGTTTGAATTAATCTGAGCAACTTGCAATTAGTTTCTAATGCTTCTCTTAATCTGACAGTCAATGTCCAATAATGACATCGTTAAGATGGAGATGAATTAAGGACTCGTATGGTCTCTCAGTTCTGTAAACCGGTTCAGACAAATGTCTGTCAACACCCACTATGACATCACCAGCGAGCACCAACAAGTGGGAATCTCTTGCACAAGGCTCATTGAAGACAATATTATCAGTTGTTAAGGGTAGCTCAGGCACTCACTGAACTAGATGGCTCCCTCTTTTCCCAATGGGAACTGGTCTTTATGGTTGAGATCCAACCACCGCATAACAGCCTGATAACTCCAGAACCACACACAGATGTTTCAATGGGTTTAGAACCAGCACGACTGACAACATAACATAACATGTGTATTTGTAAAGAGCACGTTCACCCGGAGGTATCTTGGCGTTGAATTACAGATGTTTCTTGTTACCCAACTCAATGGTCAATGCGACTACCTCACATTACTGTGGGAATGATTGAACATTAGTGTCACTTTAGAACTGGAAAGGCAAAATATGAAGTGCAATAGAGATTACGAATGTTCTCCCAGATGGAGAAGAAAGCCAACTAGAGCTTTGGGGTGTCATATGGCTGTGCCCCACCCCACCAGCCCCCTAATGGGCCCAGCAGTTTCTCTGCCCCTCCTGGGGGAACAGCCCAGGGGGGCTTACTACTAGTGGGCTATGGGGGGGCGGTTGCCTGAAAGCCCACTAGAACACCAGGGATTATTGGGAGTTAAAAAAAAAATAATAGGATGGTGTGGACCTGCCCCAACATCAAGGCCCCCACGTCTAAAGGCCTCTACAGGGAGAATTGGGGGTTACCCTCGCTCTGCAAATCATATTTCATAGCTACACCCAAGGAAATCCAAATTTCCTTTTATTACTCATGGTGAATGGCTGCACTATTTGAGCTCTGGATCAACCGGAAGCCAATTAACCCTACCAACCTTAGGCATTTATGTAACCAGGAGATTCAAGGAAATCCCAGGTGGTGTGACTTGCATGGATCCAAACACATCATGTTATCCAGAATGGCCTGTGTACTTCAAGTCAAAAGAGTCAAAAATATCACCTGGGCACTTCTTTTCAATGGCCAAAGTCTTAATACACTTCTTCCCACACTTCTCCCGAACAGAATGTTGCCTCCCATGTGTGGGTGGATTTAAATCATATCATTGGAGCAGACCAATTCTATAACCATGTGAAGACCTCTTTGATACCACACTGAAATTACAGGGTTCTAGTTTTGATGGGTTCACGTTGCAGACAATAGACAGAGTAACACAAAGGGGATATCGTTGTTTTAATCCGGAAAAGAGTGAGAACGTTGGGTCTTAGGAATTTTGTGGCTCTCTTAATTCTGTTTATGAAAACCTACTGAAACCACACATCACATCCTTGACTTCCCTCAGTGTATAGTTTTCAGAAATGTCTAGGTTTAGTAGATTGCCCGTGGTGGTGGTTGAGCATAGGCCCACATACCACAACTACCTACATTGCCAGAAAGGGTCAATTTGCTAAGTAAAATCTTGATGCCTTCAAGTTAATCTTTCGTTTCACAGGGGATACACGAAGCCACACAAGTTGGACACTGTTTCTGGTGAGGAAAAATGTGGTGGCACTTGTGCTTTTCTCCATTTTTACCTTACAAATGTAATCCAAGAGATTGACTCACATGATATCATGGGCAAGGAAAATGCTACTTACCAGTATGCATCTGTTCTTGGCATGTAGGGCTGCTGACATTCATATCTTAGCATAGATTGCCGCCTAGTGTTGGGTCCGGATGTTTGCACCTTGTTGTCTTGGAAGAGTCTTCGAAGTATCATGAGATAGGTGACTCCTTCCCTGGACTACAGTGCGCATGGGCATCTTCTCCATCTTCAGATTGTTTTTCGCGATTGTGGCAAAGATGGAGTATAGAAAAGTAAGAGATGACCATGTAAATGTATGTTAAGAATGTAACCCTGCAGCTGTGACAGGCACTGGGGAGGAGGGTGGGCGATATGAATGTCAGCAGCCCTACATGCCAAGAACAGATGCATACTGGTAAGTAGCATTTTCCGTTTGAGGCATGTGGGCTGCTGAATTCATATCTTAGAATAGACTGTATAGCAGTTTCTCCTCTAGTGGTGGTTACCTGTACCAGCTGCAGTGGTTTGAAAAAGAGTTTTGACAGCCTGGCCTACAGCAGCTTGGTGCTTAGCTTGCACGTCAACAGTGTTTAGTGAAAGTGTGTATGGTAGACCATGTAGCTGCCCTACATATGTCTTCTAAGGGAATATTTCCTAGGAAAGCCATGGATGCCCCCATTTTGCACATTCAGAGTGCTCTTGGGGGAACTGTTAAAGTGTGCTTTGCTTTTTGATAGCATATTTGAATGCATTTAACAATCCATCTGGCTATTCCGGTCTTGGAAATGGGATTACCCTTATGTTGTGGTGAAAAGGCAACAAATAGTTGCTTTGTCTTTCTGAATGATTTTGTTCTGTCAACATAATATAGCAGAGGTCTTTTAACGTCTAGTGTGTGTAGAGACCTTTCAGCTACTGAGTGCGGGTTTGGAAAGAAAACTGGCAATTCTATGGACTGATTGATGTGAAAAGTGGAGATAACTTTTGGCATAAATTTAGGGTTTGTACGGAGTACTACCTTGTGATGTGTATTTGCATGAAAGGTTCCTGAATGGTTAGTGCCTGTAACTCACTTACTCGCCTAAGGGAGGTAATGGCAATTAAAAAAAGACACCTTCCATGTTAAGAATTGTAGTTCACATGAATGAAGTTGTTCGAAGGGAGATCCCATGAGTCTGGTAAGTACTATGTTTAGGTTCCAGACTGGAGAAGGTGGATGCTTTGGAGGGATAATTCTTTTAAGCCCTTCCATAAAAGCTTTGATAGGTGGTAATCTAAACAGGGAGACATGTTGTCTGTTTTGAAGATATGCTGCTATAGCAGCAAGGTGTAGCCTTATTGATGAGTATGCTAGGTTACATCTTTGAAGATGTAGCAGGTAACAAATTAAGTTTTGGATGAGGCATCCAATGGATTGATTTGATTATTATTACAATAGATTACAAATCTTTTCCATTTAGCTGCGTAGCATTCTCTGGTAGTGGGACGCCTTGCTTCCTTGATAATGTTCATGCAGTCGGGAGGCAAGTTAAGATATGCGAACTCTAAGACCTCAGGAGCCAGATCGCTAGGTTCATCTGATTGGGATCTGGGTGCCTGATTTCTCCATGGTTCTGTGTTAGCAATTGTGGCGAAAGGCACAGCCTTTGGTGGGGGGGACTACAGAGAGTTCCAGGAGTGTCAGTCAGTCAATGATACTTATATTTGATTTCGTTAAAAAAATCGTAAAAGATTGTAAAAACACGTTATACACAATAATTAAAAGCAATGATTTGAAAGAGGTAAAAAAAACACTGTTGTCATTACGCAATCCCCGTTAACATTTAAAATAAGAAATGTTATGTTTATAATCAGTGCGGTATTAAAGTGCTAGGATATTGCTAGGATATTTCGTTGAGAAACTATCAAAAATTAGTGCATGAAAAGGTGAGGTCCAGTCAGTCTGTCTTGTGAGGGCCACTCACGTTGATTCTTGGGATTTATCTAGTTCTTTGGCTGCCATTTCCAAAAACGTAATAGCTTTGCAGGACCGTTGCACTGACAGGCCTCCCAGACTTTCTATGACAGCAGCTCTGTATGTCCTTAATTGTTTTTTCCTAAAAAACTCACGAAGGATGATTTTCCGGCTTTCTATAAGCGAGGGCAGATGCATAGGAGGTGAAGTAGTGTCTCATCTCCCTGTCCGCACAGTCTGCATTCTTTCGTCGGCCATGTGCATTTCCATTTCAGGGTCAGATCCTTCGTGGGGAAGTGCCCCAACCGTAGCATCACCAGGTAGTGTTTTTTATGGTATGCGAAGTGTTCTGACAAGTATTGTTGTGGTTTCAGCATCTGATACGATTGAATCACTGCCCATGCATGTTTTTTTGTTGCAAATGCAGTTTTATCCATTAACAAAGACCTTTGTTTCGCTGCCGTGTTCGCCACTTTTTTTAACACGGAATAGGAGGTGATTGTATGCCAGGCCTCGTCGGGGTGTAGGTCTGCAAGTGATTCTTTTAGTATGCCGACGATGGAATTATTTTGTCTCGCTTGCTGTTCAATTTCTGCCCAGCAAGAGTGGGTTAAGGTGTTTTCTTCTGCTTGCCTCATCCGCCAGTAATATTTGAACAGGACTCCTTGTCGGGCTGGTTTCTGGTTTTTGAGCCCGTATTCCAATCGAATCTGTGGCTGAGAGATGTATCGTGGATATGGAAAATAGATTCTTAAAGAGACTCAACTGGGCTTGGTTTAAAGCGGCTGCATCTTTTGTATTCATCAGTTCTGAGCCATAAGAAATAGTTGGAATGAATTTTGCTGCAATTACCGTTAACAGGTGACCCGTTGAGCAGCCTTTTAACTTCCTCTTTAGAATTTTAAAGGCGTAGTGGAGTTGTTTTGCCTTCATTTTTCCTTGGTTCAGCTGGTTGATAAAGTTGAGGTTGTGTTCGAGTTGAAACCCAAGTTATTTGTATGAATTCACCTGGGATATTGGTTTGCCATCTAGATTCCAGATGAATTTACGATTGACCCTGTTTTCCGATGTTTGGAAAAACATAGCACCTTGTTTTCTTGTGATTTATTGTTAATTGGGCTGTGATCATGTATGCTCCTAGTTGGGCCATTGATCGCTGCAGGCCTATAGGTGTTTGAGATAGAACAATGTTGTCTTCATATTGAAGGCTAGTGATTGGCGTGTTGCCCAATTTAGGGGGGTCGGATTGAACTTGTTGGAGATGTTTCTCAAGGTCAGCAGTATAGATGTTAAAAAGGCAGGGGGCCAACACACCCTTGTTTTAGTCCATTTTTTGTTGGAATCTTGCTTGTTATACTGCATCCGTCTCCTTTCTTTACATGTACCCACTTTTTTGTGTAAAGGTTCATTATCGCCGCCAGAAGTTTGGTTGGTAACCCCCAAATTTGCATTTTGGCCCATAACCTTACTCTTGGTACTTTATCGAACGCTGCTTAAGGTCGATTAAGCACGCGTGCAGAGTCCGTGATTTTGCGTGTGCTTGTTTCGCTAGAAGAGTAACCGCTGTGATGTTTGGGAGAGTGTACATTCCAGCCAGAAATCGGTTTGTGTATTTGGCATCAGATGTGTACGGATCACCCCTTCTTCTAGATCTGCCAACAGGTTTGAAGCATAAATCTTAGCCTCAACGTCAATTAGTGCAATCATTCTATAATTGCCGGGGTCCGAGCGTGAGCCTGATTTATATATAGGGTTGAAGATGCTTCCTCGCCAGGAGTCAGGGATTGTGCCTGATGTTAGCGCATGTGAGAAGAGCGGAGTAAGAATACCTGACCAGAATGGGGGTCGTGCCGGAATAAAGCGTTTGGCAAACCGTTGGGCCCTGGAGCTCCTTCAGGCCTTAGATTTTTTGTGATGTTTAGGACCTGCTCTTGTGTGATCTCCAGGGTGAAATCAGGGTGTTCTGTCTTTGCTGTGTCATGGGATATTCCGACATTAAAGACTCCGTAATTTGCAATGTCGGTGGGTGGAATGGAGTAGTATGTATGTTCGATGTGTGCTCTCCAGGCATCCTCCATTATTTCTGAGTTGAAATGGCGATTCTTGCCGTTTGATATCTGGTTAATGACATCCCAGAAGCGCTTGGAGTCTTTGTTTGGTGGCATGATGCAGTTTTGCCCAAAGCAGTTCACTATAGTTTTTCTTAGCCACCTTGATGTCCCTTTTAAGTTTTTCCTTAATTTTGATATTAGGGAGAGAATGCCCTGTGAAGGGTCTGAACCTCGAGTTTGTAGTTGTCTTAAATGTTTATTCAGTTGTTTTTTTTGTTTCCTTAAGTTATTATTAAACCACGCTGACTCCGCTGACCTTCCTACTTTGTGGCAGATGTCCTTTCTTGTGAATTCCATATTTAGATCATGTGTGAGGGATACCCAGGCAGTTATACATGATGGTTCGACCTTAAAGTTTTCCAGAAGGGCAGTGCATGTGGCCATGATATCACCTATATTTTCCCTTTTCCAAGTGAGTCGTTTCAGGTTGTAACATTGTGTTTGTTGGGCCATTGCTTTGTCCGGTATTGGAATTGCCGTGCTTATGTGCAAGGAGAAGGTTTGAGGATAATGGTCACTTTCTGTCCTTTCTATTTGGAAATTTACGATGTGTGAGAGGATGTCGTGATCTGTTAATGTATAATCAATAGTAGATCCTGTGTTTTGCGGGACCCAGGAGTATGTTGTTATGTTAAAATCATTTTTACCGCGCACGGTCACCAGACGGTTTCATGGCGTTTATAGACAGTAGCGGACGGGCCAAGCAGCAGAATTACACATAGGCTAATTGAAAAAGATGAGTTTTGAATAGTTTGCGGAAGCAGGTGTAATTGGGACAGAGTCGAAGTGAGATTGGGAGGGAGTTCCAGCATGAAGGGGCGAGAAAAGAAAAGCACGAGCCTCCATGCTTTTTGCGTTTATACCTGGGAACAATTAGGAGGTTTTGAGTAGTGGACCGAAGATTTCTTGAAGAAATGTGGCGCTTAAGGCTGGAAGAAGTGAAGGCCGGGGCAGGAGCAAGGAGGGCCTTAAAAACAGTACAGCCCAGTTTGAAAATGCAGCGGGAAGCCACTGGGAGCCAGTGCAATCTCCTCAAAAGGGGCGAGACATGTTGGTATTTGGGCTGTTGGAAGACCAGTCTGGTCGCCTGATTTTGTACCAGCTGAAGCCGGTGAAGATGGTAAGCAGGAATCCCAACGTAGAGGGAGTTAGCGTAGTCAATGCGGGAAGTAACAAGAGCCATGATGACGAGTGTGAGAGCCTCAGTGGTAAGAAACCTACGGATTTTGCAGATCCTGCGTAGATGGAAAAAGCAGGAAGATGTTACTGCATTAATTTGAGGCCTCATAGATAAGTCGCTAGATATAATTACACCAAGGCTCTTCACCGAGTTGACCGGGCAAGGTGGAGGGCCGAGAGAGGGGGGCCAAAAACTAGAGACCCTGGTGTATGCTGGGAGACACCCCGGCGAGACTTGCCCGTTTAATATGCACATAGAGTGCTCCTCAAGCAGGGATGCGCATCTATTACCGTGAGTATCACCTCGCTTGCTAGGTCGAGTGTGGCCTGTAGATCTTTTTTTGCGGACTTGTAGTAGATTCATGTTGACATCTCCTGACAGTATGATATTGGCCTGAGGGTGGGCAAGTTTAAGGGTAGCTAGTGTTGCTGATAAGGTCTCGATACATGCTCTCTTCTGTTTCGGTGATTGATGGATGTAGACATTCAATATTAGCAGGCTAATAGAGGGTGCGGCCTCCAGTTTGAGACATAACATCCAAGCTGAGTCGAGGTCTACTTCAGAAACTTGCCACAAGATGTATGTCGAGACAAAGATGGAAAGGCCCCCTTTTGTTGCTCTTCCGTGTTTCGATTCTCTTTTTGCCGGAATTAGATATTCTTTATATCCCACCACCATTGGTGAGGGGTTTGTCTGCCACGTATCTTGAAAAAGAAGAAGGTCATACTGTTGTATGAATTCCATGAAGTCGAGATCTTCTAGTTTTGTGCTTAGGCCATTGACGTTCCAGGAACAAATGATACAGTCTTTGTCTGGTTTTATTCCTCTGGTTGAATTTATTCATGCCATTCTGACGATGGTTCCGGTTGTGTTTGTCTGCCTATAACCAGAATGCTTGTTTGCTTAAGGGTGAGCAAACGTGATGGTGATTTTCCTTCCGGTTTGGATTGTGCTCTTTGTTGTACTGTGTTCATCCGGGCCTTTCGCGCCTCTCAGCATACTCTCTGGTGGGTTTGATAGTTGTAGTGGACTCGGGTAACAGGGAGGAGACTGCTTTTTTATTTCTATACCCCATTTTGCAAATGACTCCTGCTGCCGCCAGATCTGCTCGATGTTAGGATTATCAGTGAAAGTAGCTGTGGTGATTTCGTAGCCTGTTGGGCCCGGGATTAAGATTAAACTCTTCTAGGTTGCTGGTGTTGATGTGACTCAAGGAAGGAAGTGCTTTAAATATAGTTTTATTAATACACTTCTATTAAGAATATCGTGGGTTCCCCTTGAGACGTAGTGGGGGATAAAAGCCAACTTTTTATAGTCAATGATGAGGTCAGGCGAGACCGGCCACTGTTCAATTTCCACACTGTTTCCGATTTGTTTCTCCTCCGTGATTTGTCCCGGAATGATCAGATCGTGATTATGAACATTTTGATCATTAGATGTACTATTTTGGTTGTATGTGTCATTATACTTTACAATCGTTGCTGCGCCACTTCCCCTGCGGTGATTAGTTGTTATTTTATGATTGGTCTGACCTCGTCGTCGCCCTCTTTCTGCGGGATGGAATCCTTTGTACTGGTTGAGGTGACTTCTGATGAATTTAGACCCATTGAGGTGGAGGTTTTTATGGTTTGTGTGGCCTGGGTTGATGTGAGAAGTAGGCCTGGTATATGATGTTCACTATTCTAGTGAGCACCTTGCACCAGTCCAAACAACCCTTATGGTGATGGTTGTAAGACAACCTTATAGACCAGCTATCCTAGTGGTAGCATGGACAGAACAGTCTTAGGCTAAAAGACTCTTGAGGGCGTGTAAAGCCAGCTGTTTTACCATATGTAACCCCTCGAATACCAAATGAAAGGACACCACACAAAATATATATAAAATATATATGTATTTATTCACTAACACACTCCTCTGAACTCTTTATGAGGTCAGAGGCAAAAGCACATAACAAGTTATACTTAGAAATACTTTAAATAGCACAATTTACAGTTAGGCCCTAGGGGCGCGTAAAACCATATACTAAGTAAGTGGTATAAGGACCACAACTTGGGAAAAGAGAAGGCCTAGGGCCTAAAGAATCGCTGGAGCTACACTATCTGACCCTTAGGTTAGGAGTAGGAGGCCCACAGGCGGCACGTGCAGTGTCTTTACACACACACGGGAGTCAATGTTAAGTCAATGGGAACTTAGAAGGTAAGTAAATGAAGATTTAGGACATTTCCGGTCTAGCTAGGAGGAAACAACTAATACATCTGGACACTAGGATAGTCAATCCCTACTGGAGCACCGAAGTACTTGCGTTACCTCACCCACGGGCTGAGGGTGCATAGGTGTCAAAGTGTGTCGGGTTTCGTCGTTGTTCTCAATGGAGCCTTGAAGAAAGATGCTGTAGGCGACCAGGAGGAAGATGTCCGGGTGAATCCACGGGTGGATCTAAGGTGAAGAGGTCCTGAAAGCAGAGAGGACAGAGTCTAGGTCACTAGCCAGTGACCGGGTGGAACCAGGGAGGAACCAGACGTCGTCGAGGAGCAATCAGGTGCGGATGTGAAGCTTGTCGTTGCAGCCACGCGGACCAGGAAGCGTCGAGGACGGCCAGGTGCTGGAGAGGAGCTGTCCCACCAAGGTTCTCGCAGATAGAGGGGTAGACTTCAAGATTGGAGCCAACAAGCCTAAGCAAAGGCAACCCACGCAGGATACACAAAAGGCTTCTGGTGCAGACCAGGAGGGTCTGAGGTACTTCACCTTTTCAGGGAAGCGAGGGCCAGTCTGGAGCAACCAGACCAGCGATGGATTTTCACAAAGATAGTCGTCAGAGGGCTACTAGCCAACGGGCCAGCAACCGCACAACGCGTCGAGCAAACACAAGCAGAAGGGCCCCACGCAGATCTCGTGGAGTGTGGAGGGCTGGTCTTCGGTGCAGGTGGAGCTCGGTGTTGGGGTGTCTCAGTCCCCAGTGCACAGCTTCGAGGATGCATCAGGAGCTGCGCTGTTAGCAAGTTTAAGACTTTCCAAGATGCCTGGTTCCAGGGATTCCGACACCTTCCACGGAGCTCAGCTGTGCTGGAGTCGTGCAGTGGGGTCAGAGGAATCCTGGAGTCGAGGTCTTGTCAGGCTCTGCGCTCGAGTTCCGGCGGGAACAGGGACAAAACAAGCCGTCGAGTTGCAAGATGGTGCCTGGTTTCCCAGGGTGGTCACTCCTTGGCCACTAGGGAGATTCTTCAGTCTTCAAGTCGGTTGAATGTCGAAGGGTCCAGAGTTTAGTTTCAAGTTTCAGTTCAGGATCAAATCTAAAGTTTCCTGGGTCAGCTCCTATCTTTATACTACTAAAGGGGGCTGGTTTACTCACTAGGTCCCTCCTATGGGTGGGACCAGAAGGGGGGTGGTTACACCCCCTTTCCTTTGTGCAGTTTGTTTTGTGCCAGAGCTGGGGCTGGAGTGCCCCAGCAACCGGTTTGAACTGGGGTATGCATGGAGCACCTAGTGTGCCCCAGGCATGTCTCATTCTATTCAGCCCTCCCTGTCCCAATACACAAAATCCTGTCTGGGGTGGTGCTCGCACCTCTCCAGGCAGGAAACCTATTGTCCAGGCCTCCCTCGCTGGAAGGACTCCCAGCAGCAGGAGGTCAGACTTGTGTCTGTGGCAGCAGCATCCATTTTGTGACGCTGGGGCTCTGGTTAACTTTAACGGGATAGTCAGCAACAACATGTCTTCTCCCTCTAGAAGGGTGGAATGCTACCCCCGTCGCCAGAATTGGCGAGGGGGTAGTATTCCAAAGCGTATGACACCTTACATGACATGCTTGGATAAAGCCAAACCAAAGATAGCATTTAACCGCGAGGTTCATAATGCACTTAAGAGTATATGGTATGGCAATATCATAGAACAGCTATAAGGACATGGTTCCGAAAGCTGCAGACAGGCTCAGCTCATGCTAGAGCACCATCTCACACATAACCAAGCACTCTGTCTCCAGGATTGTTAAGGCCTGCCATAGGAGTGACTTATAGGTTACTGTGTGTCTATTTTTAAGGGAAGATATAGGAATACTATACCTAAGCAAGGGGTGATTACACGACCATGCCCCAGCTGAGTGATCAGCCAGTTGTGTCAGTTTGAGTGGCCAGCCAGGGGTGGCTGCTGCAGCCCCTGGTAGGCCTTGGTTACACCTATGCCCTGAGTACCTAGGGTACACTTCTACAGGGGCTGATAAGGTGAGCCAATTCCCAATTGTGGATGTACCTAGAGTACATGGTGTGAATTTAGAGAGAGTGCATGTGGGATGTGGGTCTGATTAGCAGGCCTACAGCCACATCCAAGTCGAAAACCAGTAAAGTAAAAGCAAAAAGTGGGGGTGACCATAGGAAGCAGACCCTACTCTCCTACAGTTGATGCGTGCCGTTTTTCTTTTTTTATGGGCTTGAATATGCTGTTTACGTTTGGTGACTGAGTGTCCTGTTATGGGTTCGATTTGACTTATTGAGAGAGAGATCTTATTAGTGGATGGTGAAGTTTCAACCTCTAGGATGACACCCTCAAAGTTTTTTGATATTGTCTCAACTTCACTTTGAGTCGCGTCTTGCGTCTTCGTGATGCTGGATGCGTGCTGTGCCTGTCTTTGTTTTTTCCCATTTCTGGCCTTTATCAAGCGTTTTCTTTCCCGCTTGGATAGTGGGGCTGTTCTTTTTGGTGACTTGATACTATGATCAGTTGATGGAGTGGCAAGGGGCCCTGGGTTGCTTATGACTGCTGTTGGTGGAGATTTATTAATGTTTCCCGGTGTTTGGGCTCAGTTGGACTCCAGTGCTTCTGCAATTTGCTCCTTTAGGGGGCTAGGACAAGCCGGTTCCTCTTCCCTCGGTGTTTCTTTCACTTTGTTGATTGGTCTTTAATGAGGTGTCCTTGGAGACTCCCAATAATTCGGACTTTAAACCTGGGACTACAGCTAATTGATCTATTATTTGAGTGCAATGGCAATGACATGTTTGAAAGTGGTTTCTTGGTCTTGCCGCACCCTCATGATCATGTCGCTGAAGTTTTGCAACTTTTGTTCAACACCCTGTATGTGGGTAGCTAAGATGTTTAAGAGATCCACTTGGGTGTCTAACTTGTCAGCGTGATAGATCATAGTTTTACTAATGGTGTCCATGGTATTTAACAAGTGCATCCAGACTATTGTCGGTGGTGATCTAGCTTTCTCCTCCTGTGATAACTGGAGGTCCGGAACAGTAAATTCAGTGAATCCGGAATCTCACTTGAATTTTCCCTTTTTTGTGAATACGGCACAGTGGGGGAATTTTCAGCGTTTTTAAAATTGAAGGACGTGTCATCATATTTGTTAGCAAATGGGAGATCCTGGCCACTTTGATACACTGTTACCAATAGGTGTTGAGGCGTAGTGTGTTGGTATTGCTTCTTGTTATTTATTTCGACAAGGTCCATGTCATCTATAGGCGTAGGTATATGTTTGTTTCCAAATGGACTGAGGATGTCTAAAGTCATCTCATGTGTTGGAACTACCTCATTGCTGCAGTGGCGGCTAAGAGCGGTTTGTTTTTCCTGCTGCAAATGAGATTCTGAAATGAGTGGGTGATAATGGTAGTGTATTAATGCCTCCGTGGCTTTGGTTTTGTGGCTTTGTCCCCTATCTAGAGGACTTTTGGTTGTGTGGACTTCACGGTTTGCGCATTTTGGTGGCCTGGTCCAGTTTCCCGAAAATCCTCTATTTCATGATTTTGGCTCTCGCCGCTGCTTCTCTTCCGGAGAGGCTTTGTGGCGACTTCACTTTGAGTGTCAGAGGTATCTTTGCTGATTTTGTAATATTCAGGGCGTTCGAGTTCAGTCTGATCCTGTTTAGTCTTGATGGTTTTTGTCGCCACTTTTATGAAATCAGTGATCAGTGCCCGTTTACTGCTATTCGGGCATTAATGATGCCTGGATGGTACCGGTGGAGTGCCTTTCTTTCCACCTTCGAGAGCTACGTGTGGGGCTGACTCGTTGAATTTTTTGCTGATGATAGGCTCGGCGCTTGTCTTTGCAGGGGTCCCTGCGCTGATCGTTGATGAAACTCCAAACGTGTTCTGCTTGTCGCAGTTTCTTTGCGTTGGCTCTGTTTGGATCGCTCCTCCCTGCGAGGAGCCAGGTAGGATGCTGGTTTCCTCCGCGGTCAACACTGGGATGCCTACCTTTTCTGCTTCCTTTTCCGCATCTTTTTTGGAATTAGCTAACAAATGTTGGTCTTTTTTCTCCCCTCCTCTTGTCCTTCCAGACCTCATGGTGCGTTTCATGCCCTTTCACCTAGTGATCCGTGATTGTGTGCTTGGTCAGTGTCTCTTGGAGCGGGGTTTGCTTGACGAGTTTTGGTGACTGGGTCGCTTGCCGGACCTTCCTGCAGCTTCCGGTGGCTCCGGCGATACAAGAACTCTGTACCTGCTCCACTAACTCAGGTCTTTAAAGTGCTGAGGAAGTTTTTCCTGAGTGAGATGGGGAAAGTCCAGTGCTCACCTCACCATGCACCTCGGCACTTTAGTTATCACTTAGGGTGTCCTGGTTAAGGCTCTGGTAGGGATTCTCCAAAATTGGTCTTTCCGTCTGCCTTAATTCCTGATGGTTGTGCCACCTGACTAGTGGAGCAAGATGGCAGAGCAAGTGGCTAGATAAGGCTTCCTCCCAGCCTCACAGATCCTCAGCTCCACAACGTTCCACACAGCGCCTCTCTCCAAGGGTGCAAACCAGAAGGGGACCGAGGCAGAGATTTCCAGTCTGTTTGTTCACTCCTACTACCCCCAGTTGCCCCGTAATCTCACCTCAGTTCGCTACGCGGTGTGGGGTGGAGGACGGCAAGCTGGGGGTACTGCTGCTAGGACCCTCGTTGTCCTCACTGCGGCTGTTGCGGCTGCTGAAAACACCTCAGTTTTCCGGCCGTCGCTGTCGCTGCTCTTTTAATACTGTTAGCAGCAGGTTTACTCTGCTCACCTCTGCTTTCCTGTGCCTTGCAATACCGGCGGTCTTGAGCCAGCTGTAGTGGCAGCTGAAGTTGTTGCAGTAACTGTGCAGTTATATGTGGTCTCTCGGGGCGTGTGGGAAAAATGAAAGATTGGTGCCGCAGAAAGGATTGGGGAACAGACCACACCACAGTGCACCACTCCCGCTCGCCGCCTGGGAACCGCCGAGAAAGCCGCAAGAACCATGCAGGAGCCACGCAGGGGCCAAGGCGAGCCCTTCAGCACTCTCTGTGGAGGAGCGTGGGTGACACTGCCGGGGGTGCTGGGGAGCCGCCACTTAACTCAACCCCCTGCACTCAATCACCACTTCATTTCCACTTGTCGCCACAATTGGCATGCGGACGGCAAGGTGAAGGTGAGAGCCAGGGTCGATAGTTCAAGAGTGGGGAGAGCGGGGGAACAGGGGAGCGAGGAGCAATGAGGAACGGTGAGCGGGACGCAGCGGTGAACGGCAGGCAAGGCGCGAGTGCAGGAACAGCCGCACGACACCGCACGCCACCACACTAGCGCGACTCGCATTAACTCACCCCCCTAGCTCCAAGCTCAACCCGGCTCTTGTTCCTAGCTGCGGCAACTCCGGCTCCAAATCAGAGTTCGCGTCTCCGGTTGGAAACGGCCTCTCCGAGGGACAGAGCAGAGCTGTGGCAAACTAAGGCAGGGTGGGCTCCTCCTCCTCTGCTCGTCTTTGTGAGTGACTTTCTCAGTCTCAGGAGTGTCGTGTACCATGGTTGTCTTACCCATGTGGGAACAACTAGGATCATTGTGAGTGACTGTCGCCTTAGTTTGCGTGCCACCAATGGAATCAGTGGGGTTGGTGGAAAAGCGTACGCAAATCTGCCTGACCAGTTCATCCATATCGCATTGCCTTGTGACAACGGGTGTGGGAACCTGGCGGCAAAGGACTGGCATTTTGACTTTTCGTTTGTGGCAAAGATCTATTTCTGGATGTCCCCACTTTTGGAAGAATGGTTGAAGAACTTGAGGGTGAATCTCCTATTCGTGTACTTGTTGACTGTGTCGGCTCAGTAGATCAGCTATCTGATCGTCTATTCCTGGGAGATGTCCTGCCAGGAGATAAATGTTTTGTGGAATCGCCCACTTCCATAAGCGTTGTGCTAGGTGAGACAGCTGCAGAGAGTGTGTCCCTCCCTGTTTTTGGATGTAGTACATGGCTGTCATGTTGTCCGTCCTTTCATCACTAGAAATACTGCTAGTAACTCTAAGTGGTTTATATGTAGTGTCTTCTGTTTGACTGTCCAGAGACCTTGGACTGTGTATTGAAGGAGATGGGCTCCCCAACCTGTCAGTGATGCGTCCGCTGTTAAAACTACTTGGGGAACTGGCTCTTGGAACAGTAGCCCCTTGGAAAGGTTTTGTGGGTTCCACCATTGCAGAGTTGTAAGTGCGACTGTCTACCAACACTAGGTCTTTTAATTGTCCTTGAGCCAGGTTCCACTGCCATGCTAGGCATTCTTGTAAATGTAAATGTAGTTGAGCTTATATAGCGCACAGCTACCCGCAGTGGGTTTCCCGGCGCTTGCTTAGGGAACCCTTCCTGGTATTCCCCTGTGAGATAGCAGGGTATCCACAAGGTGAAAGTCAGGCATCCCGCCGCGAGGGGCCGTTGTGGAGATTAAGCAAGCTATTGCCCAGAGTCGCAGAGTGTGAACCCGTGAGTCAAGGAGGGACCGGGGCGAGAATTATCGAGTCCGTGGAATTTTTAGCCCAAGACCCTGCCGAGGCGGGGAATTGAACCCTGGTCCAGGACCGATCTCAGCTTCCGGGTCTGCTGCCTCTAACCCCTGAGCCACACTTCTCCACAAGGGACGCATGCGAAGGCGAGAATGAGGGACGATGAATATGCAGGAGGCCATCATGCCTATAAGCTGCATGAACACGAGCTGGTAGAGAGTGTTGAATCTGAAATTTTTTAATGAGAGATTGTATGTTGGCTATCCTGGCTGGATTTGGATATGCCTTTCCCACTGAGGTATTTCCTGTAGCTCCGAGATATTGTTGTATGTGGGAGGGTTGCAGATGTGATTTTGGGTAATTTATGGAAAACCCTAGACTGTGCAGTAGCTGGATTGTCTGTGAGGTATGGCTGGCACACTGAGCATATGAGTTGGCTTTTATGAGCCAATCGTCAAGGTAGGGGAACACATGGATGTGTTGCCTTCTGAGGTGTGCTGCTACTACTGCTAGGCATTTTGTAAAAACCCTTGGTGCTGTAGTTACCCCGAAGGGGAGAACTTTGAATTGGTAGTGTTGACCTTCGATTGTGAACCTGAGGTATCTCCTGTGAGCTGGATGTATAGGGATGTTAAAGTATGCATCCTTGAGATCTAATGTAGCAAGGAAGTCGCCTTGCTGGAGCCGTGGGAAACTTGTTGTAGAGTGATCATTTGGAAATGCCCTGATAGTATGTATTGGTTCAGAGGTCTTAGGTCCAATATTGGTCTGAGGGAACCGTCTTTTTTGGGGATGAGGTAGTATAGAGAATATACTCCTGTCCCTTGACGTTGAAATGGAACTGGCTCTATGGCACCTTTTTGTATCATGAAGAGTAGCTCTTGTTGTAACAGCGTGATGTGTTCTTTGGACATTGGACGGTGTTTGGGCGGTATGTTGGGTGGAGTAGAAATGAGTTCCAGGCAGTAACCATACTGGATAATTTGTCTCACCCACCTGTCTGTAGTGATGGCGTTCCAGACTGGTAGGAATTGTGTTATTCACCCTCCGACTGGTGTTAAATGGTCTGGAGGGAGTGTGAACAAGTCACTGTTTGGTGGTGGTGGAGGCTCTGGTGTTGTTACCACCACGTCCTCTGCCTTTGTTATTGTTCCCTCTATAACCTCCTCTATTGGAGCCTCTATTAAAGGTGCTTTGTGTAGTACTTTTAAATGAGGAAGAGGCCTGGGATGTGTTGCCTCTGCCTGAGCATCAAAAGAGGAGCGACCAAAGGAGCTTTGAGACTGTTAAAATTGAAGTGCACCCATGGACTTAGCGGTGTCGGTATCTTTTTTAATCTTTTCTAAGATGGTATCCACTGCAGGGCCAAACAAGAAATCCTGGTTAATGGGTTGATTAAGGATGGTAGACTGCACTTCATTCTTAAATCCAAAAATGCGGAGCCAGGCATGCCGGCGTAGCAACACACTAGTGTTGACATACCTAGCGGATTTTTTCCGCTACATCAAGGGCGCATTTAATGGATGCATTGGTGATGAATTTCCCTTCCTGTATTGATGCATTTGCTTTTGCTTTATAGGGTTCTGGTAGGTGTTGTAATAACCCTTCTAGTTCATCATAGTGTGCTCTGTCATACCGTGCTAGGAGAGCTTGTGTATTGGCAATTCTCCATGTATTAGCTGCTTGAGAAGCTACTCTTTTGCATGAGGCTTCTAAAATCTTTGACTCCTTGTCTGGAGGGGGGGCATCACCTGTTTGCGAAATCGCTCTTTTCCTAGCGTTAGAAACAACTAGAAAGTCTAGTGGTAGCTGAGCCTTGATATAGGAGGGGTCTGTAGGGGCTGGTTTATATATTTTTTTCAATTCTTGGATTGAGTACACGCGCTCTAGCTTGGTCTTTAAAGATGTCTGATGCATGCTTTAGTACTCCCTTTAACATAGGTAGTATACGTACAGTCTTCTCTGATGTTGGGAAGGTGTTAAATAGGAAATCCTCGTCTATACGGTCAGTGTGCATGTCTACGCCATGATACTGAGCTGCTCTGTCTACTTGCTGGTTAAAAGCGACATTGTCGTCAGTAGGAGATGGTTTTGTGGGGTATGTGGAGGGATCAGGAATGGGTTGTGTATCATATGGGATCTGCAGGGTCGTTTTGATCGTCCCATGTGGTATCTTGGTTTCCTTGATCGTCAGGTTCCATAAAATCCTGTTGAGGATCTTCACCCATGTCTTGTCCCTCATCATAATGTGGAGGTGTAGGAGAATATGGAACATAAGGCATGTCAGGAGTGAAAGGAGGAGGTGTAAAAGGTCTTGAAGGGGATGTCCCAAAGTCTTTTGTCTTAGGAGGAACAGGAGAAGGAGCTTAAGTGTCCAGTCTTCTCTTGTTTTTACTGTAAACTGCTATATGTCCTGTTTCAGGTTCTATATACAGTCTATTTTGGCCTGGGTTCACTGGATCAGGATGAAAAAGTTCTTCTACTGTCGTTGGCGCCGAGATTTTTGAATCGGTCGCTTTCTTGTCCTTCTGTTTCCGTGGAGCTGTATCCGGCTCGACGTCTTTTGTCGGCTGGACAGCTGTTTTAGGGTCGACGTTCTTGTTCGTCTCGACTGTCTTTTTCAGCCCTACTGTCTTGTTCGTCTCGACTGTCTTTTTCAGCCCTACTGTCTTTTTAGGCTCGATGTGCCTTTTCAGGTCGACAACCTTTTTTCGGGTCGACGACCTTTTTCGGGTCGACTACCTTTTTCGGGTCGACGACCTTTTTCGGGTCGACGACCTTTTTCGGGTCGACAAGTCTTTTGGGTCGACAAATCTTTTGGTGTCGGTGCCCGTTCTCGGCTCC
Organism: Lissotriton helveticus; assembly: GCF_964261635.1. Classification (NCBI taxonomy): domain Eukaryota; kingdom Metazoa; phylum Chordata; class Amphibia; order Caudata; family Salamandridae; genus Lissotriton; species Lissotriton helveticus. The sequence continues at coordinate 305,757,613 of NC_136069.1, read as the reverse complement.
GTGTTTTTTTTTTTAATCGACTGTCTTTTTGGGAAGTGTTTTACTTGGTACCGGTGTACCGGAAGGCTTAGGTGTAGTCTTAGTAGCCGAGCCGGAAGGCGGGGCTTCTGAAGCTATGTTTCGGTCTCGGCTAAGGCTTTTAGGCGATGCTTTGACCGGAGCCTTGGATGGAGGTGGAGGCAGGGTATGGGCTTTGGTACTCACGGTTTGCCCCGGTGGGATCTCATCATCGGAGTCCGACTGGTCTTCTACGGTGACTAGCTCTAAGTCGGACTCCACTGTCTCTGGAAGTTGATGTTCGTCCTCGAAAATGTTTTCTGGTTCTGGTGCCTGCCGCTGCATCTCTAGTCTGGCAGCTCTTCAGTTCCGGATAGTCTTCTTCGACCGGAACGGAGCACAAGCTGGGCAGTTTTCTTCGTTGTGCTCCGGAGATAGGCACCTGTTGCATACTGTATGCTTGTCGCTATGTGGAAAATTGGATCGACATTGTGGGCATCTTTTCAAAAGGGTCCTTCCATCGGCATGAGGCCCACGTGGCGTTGAAAAGGCCCAACGGCCCGCGTCGACGACCAGATATAGATGGAAAGAGTTGTCGAGTCGAGGGGTACCGAGCGGAAACATTACCGTAGAAAGTTGAAGGTTTTCGGCTTTTGAATCTTGGAAAACTTCGGTCCCAAAGTTGGAGTTGTTGAAGTGCATCCGCACCCAATGGCGGAGAAAAAAAATCTGAAGATGGAGAAGATGCCCATGCGCATTGTAGTCCAGGGGAGGAGTCACCTATCTCATGATACTTCAAAGACTCTTCCAAGACAACAAGGTGCAAACATCTGGACCCAACACTAGGCGGCGATCTATGCTAAGATATGAATTCAGCAGCCCACATGTCTCGAACATGGCTCCACCCTTGATCTTATGATAGCTAAAGATATCATACAACTTGATGACATATCACCCTGTGACTGGTCAGATCATTACCAAATCTTTTACCATCCTGGAAAAGGTTCTAGTCAAGACAAGGTCAACCGGTCAAAACCAAACAGCTTGTTCGAAATCTGAGAGACAACAACATTAACGATCTAACATCCATTAGCAAGAATCTTCTTCTGTCACCCCTTAACATGACTAACTAGGATGACGTTACAGATTATTACATCCACACCATGACAAATATTTTTGACACAATTGCACCGAAGCAACACAGAAAGATTACAATCAAACAGTTCAAACCCTGGTTTAATGGCTCCCTAAATGAGCATCGGCGCAAACTAAGGCTTATGGAGAGACTATGGAGAAACTCACCCTTCATTATAAGCCTCAAACAGTTAAGGGTGACTAGAAGCTCATATAACAAACATATCCGTAGTACCAAAACTGATCACTTCAGAGTACAGCTTGACAGCGCCACAAACTGACCCAAAAAACTACTTGAAATCAAACAAAAAGTTAACCACTCTACTAATCAACTCTCTGCATCCAAGATCTCTTGCCCACAGGGGAGGGGACTTCTCAGCACACTTCACTGAAAAGGCAAGAACATTTTAACTTGAACTGCAACACACCTCGCCTAATTTGCTGCTTCTAACCTCCCTCTCTCCATCTGGGACAATGGTAGCAAGAGCACCTACTTCCTACCCCACAGTTTACCCTCCTAAAAACAATGCATCATGGAATTCCTTTCTACTACCAGACGATGCAGAGCTACTCCCATTTATGTCTTCTTTAAAACACTTCAACGATCCTCTACCTGCCATGTATTTCAAAGAACACGAACCGGTCATTCTTACACTCTGTTCCCTGATTATTCATGAATCTTGTGCATGGTAGGATTCGGATTGCCTTGAGATGGGTCAAGCCACTCCCATCCCAAAAAAGCCAAATGCAGACTTAACTGTTCCTAACAATTTCCGTCCAATTACTAATATCATGACTTTAGCCAAATTGCTCGAGAAATGCATTCACACACAGCTCGGCAACCACATTGAGAAGTTTCAGCTTCTTGATCTTTACCAGTCAGATTTCAGAGCAGGTCATAGTCCTGAACCAGCCCTAACTCACATTGTTGATGACGCCTTGAGATCTCTTGACCAGAATGTACCTTGTCTTCTGATCCTTCTTGATTTGTCCTCAGCATTTGACACGGTCAAACATGAAAACCCGATTGCTTTTCTTCAACAAAAGGATGGGGCTATCAGGACATTTCTTAAATCGGTTTGCCCCCTTCCTACTACTCAGAACGCAAAGAATCAAAGTTAACCACTCCCTTGCCACCAGTACCTCGGTCGCAACTGGGGTGCCTTAGTGTTACACACTCCCGCCCATGCTTTTCAACCGGTTCATGGAACCACTCTCCGATATTCTGAACCGCTCTAACATGCAATACCATATGTATGCTGATGACACTCAATGGTATCTGGAAATCTCTTCACCAGATGACAAAAACTGTGCACTTCTAAAAACTCAATGGTTTACTCAATCATCTTTTGCTAAATACTCTTAGAACATAAATCCTCCTGATTCCCCCTCACAAACAATCTGCCCCCACTCAAAACTGGCTCAAACAACTTACAGCACTTAACTGCACCCCTCATGTTGTGGACTCTGAGATATTTAAGTATAACTCTGGACAAATACCCAAATATGCAAGATCATATCAGTGCAACTATAAGGGGAGCCAATCATCAGCTCAACACATTAAGGGAGAGCAGGTAGCCCCACAACGCAAAAGTCGCCACAGAAGACTCCGGTGCTAAACATCGCAGGGGCAGCAAGGCTGGAAGGAGTAGCAGCGTTGCCTACACCAACGGTTTCCGCCTCGGATGTGGTCCCCCTTCCGTCCCCGACCACAAGTGCAAACTCCAGTCTAGCCCCAGGCAATAAGAAAACTACGACAGCTCCGAACCAAGCCCTAAGTTTAGAGAATTCCTTGACCTCCCAGGATGATGTCTTGTTCGTTCTCCCGAGTGCTACAAAAGCAAATAAGATAGAAGATATCTTAGTTACGATTCTCCAGGAACTAAGAGATTTCACATTATCTCAGGCTCAGGAAATCTCACTTCTGCAGAGCAGGCTTACGAAGATGGAAGAGTGCCTTGGGAATATTCCTCTGAGGGTCTCTGAAGCCGAAGTTCGAATATCATCTCTAGAGGACTCATTGTCTACAATTCAGAAAAATCTTACGGAGGCCAACAGAGAGAAAACCCATCTAGAGGAAAAGCTCCAGGACCTTGAGAATTACAATAGGAGATCGAATCTACGATTAGTAGGCATACCAGAGGGCCTTGAAGACAAGGATGTAGTTAGTTGGTCAGATTCATTATTAAAAAAAGCTATCCCTGAGCTACAAGGTGACTTGACTATAACAAGGGCGCACAGAGTCCCGGCACATAAACCCATTAATTCAAAATCCCCCCGTACAATCCTCCTCAACTTTGCAGACTTTAGGGTAAAAGAAAAAATCCTAAATACCGCATTTTCTAAAAGAACTTTTAATGCAGAGGGGGTGAATAATTTCAGGATTTTTGGCGATATGTCGGCTGCATCTGCTCACAGACGCAGAGACTTTGTGAAGCTCATAGACCCCTTTAAGAGCAAGGGAGCCCAGGCCATGATAGTGCAGCAATCAAAAAGTAAAGTTTTGGCTAAAGGAAAATTCTTTATATTCACGGCTCTACATGAAGCCCAGACACTACTTGACGGCCTTGGGGGATAATAAATCAAGTTGATGTACTCTGCTGAACCTATCACTAATCACTAATGCACGGCGGATACTTGTTGGAAACAGGAAGCACACAAGGATGCAAAGAGATGGCATCCAAAAGGAAGAGACAACAGAGCAGGACGGAAGTGGGACTCTGGGGTCTCCGTCCACTCGGGGGGGGAGGAAAGGGGGGTGAAGGGGGGTGTCGCATGGGGGGAAAAAAGAGAGTTCAAATGCAATATGTTTTTCCACACTTTTATGACTAAAAAAGGATTGGTGACCTTAGCTGGGTTACCTAAAGCAAGATTGGCTTTTAGAGCCGCTCTGAATTCTTAGGCTAGACTCATTACTGGTTCCAGAAACCATGACCACATCACACCAGACCTAATGTAACTAAATTGGCTGTCTATCGAAGCAGACATCCGTTTCAAGATAGCTTGCCTGACGCACAAAGCTATTCACTGCAACAGCCCCGTTTACATGGCAAATCGAACCGGAACATAAGAAGCTCTAGCACCCTACTGTTGAAACCTCCCAAAAAAGAAAATAACATAACCGTGCTTTCTGTGGTCTTGCACCAAGAATATGGAACGCTCTTCCTCCCAAGATCAGATTAAACGCTTCTACCGCCTCATTAAAAAAAAAATGTCAAATGCTTACACCTGAATGACAATCTACAGCAATATTCCAGTAGCCATTTTAACTTACTTCTATTTCCTGTTGACACTGCGATACTTTTGTTCAAAATTTCAAATGTTTGTCTCTTCATGTGCCCTATGAGATTTGTTGCTCTTCTGGACCTTTACATGTCCCACAAGATATGCTGTTACCTAGGTTCAACATTGTAATTCTGTTTTCACACGTGCTTCTTATGACTTTGTTGCTTTTCTGGTACCTCACATGTCCCTTTCTGGTTTTTCCTCCTTCACTTTCTGTTCCTTTGTACAGCGCTCTGATAGCGGTACAGGTCTTGTTCTCGCTATATAAAATGTATCAATTAAATAATTAAACTGATGCATTATCAGTACACAATGTTTACAACATTATTATAAGCTGCAGCTCAGTTATTTCTCTGGATATTGCGTGTTTCTGTACATCCAACAAACATGATACAGATGGGGCTGACAGATAACTGTGTGTAGCTTCTGCAAATCTGCCACGGGGGAAAAACAATTGATATTAAAAACACCATCTACTGTTTTGTTTCTATCATCATTCATTTTTATTCCAACAATTAGATTTTGGAAAAATCAAAAAGAAATGTATACAATGACCACTTGCAAAGTCACAATTTTGTCTACTACCTGGAAATTACAGCTTTCCAGGTTCCCCCATGTGATTCACATCTGTTTCCACCACGAACTGCGAGTAGGCAGAAACCACAAAAATAGGATGAATTGACTACGATTTAGAAAAATGCAAAAACTGTGGTAAAAAGATGCGACTTTCTTTAAAACCACTCAGTCAGTTCCCAAAAGCTGGGAAGAATGTGATCTTAGTAGATCAAACTTTTGTTGATGTCATTTTAAGGGGGAAAACATACACTCTTGCACGACACTTTTTCACATCTTTCCAAAATCAACAAATTCAAAATATCGCACCATTGACTATTTTATTGGTTCCTTCCATGGAAATTTCCAAACCCTGGGTATCTTAGGAATTCCCAATATGTAGGTTAAATGGATGCAAATGTATTCTGAATACCTTTGAAGGCTTAAGCATAAGGTTTCAGAACATCAAACAAAGGCTTAACATGGTGGTGGGAGGAAGTCTCTGCAGTTATGGGGTTAATGCCTTACTACATGTAGAACAGATACAACAGCATTTGAAGAAAGTGGTGGCAAATTCCTTACTAAAACAAATCAGGACCAGGCTCTTCTGACCTGAGAAACTATAGCCATACACTTGCTGTCATGGCTACGTACATACAGAAACACCTAGCAGGTTGGGTATCTATTTTTAAGAATGGGATCTTTTGGATCACGGGCAAACGGGATTCTGGCCAGAAAATCAGACAACTTGTACTAGACGCCATATCGGATCAGTAGCATAACTGGCAGGTTGAGGAATTCTGCTTCTTGAGCTCTCAATGACTTTCAACATATAAGGACATATTTTTCAGCTATCTCTAAACCGCTGGCATAGTTGGACAGGCCCGTGACTAGTTTGCCTACTTTCTAACTAAGAGAACTAGTCTTTATCGCTCCCTTCTTACCACTCTAGAAACACTTCAATGCTATTATGAGTGGAGAAAGACTCGACATTGCCCCCAATCATGGTCAATATTTATATTCTACCACTTTGCAGTCTGATACTTTAATGGAGTGTACAATGCTAGTATTTGGGGTTGGCATAAGCTAATGCTTATGTCTGACCAGCAGTCCTCAAATTCCATCAAACAGTTACACACCTAACTGATGTGCAAACAAAAGTAGGTGCTTACAAATTTCTGAAAAAATGAATGGTGAAAAGACATGTGCTAATCATCAGTGAAAGCTCTCAGAACCAGTAAGCTGCCTTATGGCCACCACAAGTTGTCACTCTCACATTCAAGTGTAGACAATCAAGAATCTGCGAGTGTGGTTTGATTAGGATCGGTCTCTCATACCACAAATTCGTACTGTCTCGGTCAACAGGATAGTTCCGTTGAAGATCTTGAGAAAGATCCTTCCTGTGATCAGTAGTGAGGTTTGGGCAGGTTGGGGGATCACGTGTTTTATCCCAACTAGATTATCCAAATGCAGCTTATTTAGATCTTCCAGTTCAGCCACTTCAAACTTGCAAAGACTTCTGAAAATGGCCATGAGGCTTAAAGGTCTCTGAAAATTCAATCATGTCTCAGGCTAGCCAAAACCCGTGCGGGCATCCTAGATTCACCTTAAAGTCCCCGTTCGTCGCTTCTAAACATTTCCAAAGACCAGCTCCATTTTAGTTTCAAACACAGTGACCCAGTGTCAGCCTACCTAAATGCAGCATTCCAGGGCAGCCACCAACCGCTATATTCCCCATTTCAAACAGATGTACTGTGGTAGCTGAGCCTTCCCTCCTCTGGATCTTGAGCTCTGGAATGACCACTCGCAGGATTAACAGAACATCTGCAAATCTGAAGCCTTTAAGGAAGCTGTTATAGCTTTCCAATTGCCTTACCTCTAACGTGACCCAACCTCGTTGGCCCAGATTCCTTGGGACTTTCCAGTTTCCAACTGTCCCATATTTTCAGCTTGGCTTGTCTAAAGAAGACAAGATGTTCTGTGAATTTGTGCACAAAAAATAAGCAATATCTGCAGTGGTGCAAATTGGGTGCCACTGCAATGGTTATCCAAAGCCCAGAGTGTCCCATGTCCTAGATATTGTGAAGCTCAGCAATAGCCAGACAAAGAGCTCTGCCACATGAGACCTGTAAATATCCGTAGTTCAGGCCAAGAGTAGGACTTGTCTATTCGCGGTCGTAACATGCGACCAAAGACGCGAAGGAGTATCAAAAGATGAATTAAGAGATTGCAATATTATTGATGGCTAATGAAACCAAACCAGGATGTGAAAAGAAAGCATCATGGTTTGATGTAAATATTCAAGAAATGGAAGAATGCCAACCAATCTGTTTTCAACACACATACCTCTTAATTAATCCATTCCAATTTTTGGAATAGACTGTAGAGTGGGTTAACAGCACAAGACTTGTCAAAAGTCAGAAAGGTTTCTCTCAAGGACATTAGAGAGAAATGTTTTAATCTCCTGTTCGAAAGTGAATGTCCTCTGCAATGTATACAGGTGTGCATCTCTGCCTTGAGTGCCCAATTGCACTTGACCTGGCATCCTGACTTTAGTGTGGGCCTAGCATCTAGCGTTTGCGGGGAAGTCCAGGCCTTTTTCTGGTAATGTAAGGTCCAGCACCTGTTGTGTGTCTTGGAGGGGTGCAACAAATATGCCCGTTTAGTGTGCATCAGCCAACTGTCCATGCCCCGGGTGCTCACCTAATGAGATCGGGGCAGAGTACTGAGTTTAGTGCGACCAGAACTTTGTTTTCCTCTGTGGCATGTAGAGGCGAGCCTACTGGATCCTCTTATGTAAGATGCCCATGTCATGTGAAACTTTGCGATGAATTTATATGTTCAAGTCAAATGCATGTGCACGCAGTGTGTATAGCAGGTTACTTTGTGAGTCGGAGTACTGGTTTTAGTGGTTTTTGTTTGGTTGCCCATGGTTTAGCATGCCCCAAGATAAATGAGGACAGCCTGCCCAGACACTGGAAGTGAGAAGTGGGACTGCAGTTTCTGTTGTTCAAATAAGGAAATTTCAGGCAAGGTCTACCTTTTGTCTGTTCACGGTAACAGATTGTGGAAGGCTGAAAACAGCAAAGTGCAGAGCTCCTACACTTAACTATGCCTTTGTCACCCTGCTTGGAGATAGCACCATTGCGACCAGCAGTGGACCATAACCTTGCATAAAAGTATCAAAGGAGCAGCCTGAAAATGGCATTTGAAAGAGAATCAACCCAAAACCGTTCTGAATCCTTGAACGGTGGATCTACATCCTGTCGTGACAATATGTATAAATGCGGAATCAAATCATTAAGGAAGCGAGCACATTACTCAAAGAGCTTCTGTGTCACCAAAACAGGTGTCTGCTTGACAGCCAGTCACCCAGAGGTGAAGGAGCATCTCCTGAAGTCTCTGCTTTCTGTTGCAGAAGCTGAGGGACTGTCTAGTGCCTAAAGCCTGCCTGCCTGCTGAAAGAGCGAAAGTGATCGGCCATGATTGAGGAGGCTGTCCAGGAGGAGAAGCCAAAATATAACAAAAGGGGGGAGAGAGAGAGAAGTGGATTCAGTCTCCCTTGGCATTATGAATAAACAAAGTAGAATCCACTCAGAGGGTAGCAGTGGTCCCTAAAGTGATGGGGAACACACAGCGTTGTTTAAATGCCCCTCACACACCAACAGGCCCCTTGGTGTCATGCTTCATCATCGGGGCCTTCGCATCCCTCTATGGGATGCGGCGTGCTACGACTAACGGCTACGCAGGAGCACTGAGTAGTGAACTATGTGAGGGTGTGTGTGTATTAAAGGGAAGAATGTGAGTGAGGTGAGGTGAAAAAAGTGAGTAAAAAATACCTGACACGTAGGAAAGCAATTATTTATTATGTCCTCGGCTGGTATTATTAAAAGGTGCAGAGTCAGGTTGATAATCTACGTACTAGGGTATATCAACCATTAAAGTGTCAACATGTTTCGGAGCGTGAAGCTCCTTCTTCAGGACGAGGATATGCACTTGATCCTCACCTTACTCACATGAAATGTGAAAGTGTTTAAAACAAAAATAAATGTGTAATGTACCTAACAATGTTTATGAATAGGTATGTTCGTTGCGCCCAATTGGCGTTTGAAAAAACCTGTGGAAAAAAAGACATAATAAATATACTAGTCGGATGTCCAGGAACATAGTAAACATAATAGTCGGATGTCCAGGAACTGAGGAAGAAATTCCTTTCCTAATCAGATAAGGGTAAGTAACAGAACACAAATGGGGTTCTGGGACCCTGTGAAAAAAGACATTAGATAAGGACATACAAGACATAAACACACAGACATACATCTTAAATGTAGTCTCCCAAGTGTGGATAAAGGGAGAGATAGTGGTAAAATGAAGGCTTACTTATTTTCAAAAGTCAGATAGCCTCATGAGCCTATGCGTGGTATTGGGGGTATCCTCCCTCGCTGCCCAGTAAACAACCTAAAAGATAGTAATAGGTGGGTTATAGGTGGTGGATAGGAGAGATCAGCAAAACAGTATAAGGCTACAGATGCATAGAGCGCATCCTCGTTCGTGTGACCCCACTCACGGTTACTGCCAGGTTCATTCGCCTGCCTTCCCCTCAACGCTGCTCCGGTGAAGTGAGCGGTTGGTGAATCGACTTGCTATTTATACTCTTCGTTTCTGTAATTAGTGTAGGCAAATTGGATAATGAATCTCGGAAGTATGCCCAAATACGGCAATAGTAACACTGCCGCTTCCGGTGTTAACACGATCCGCGAGGGATTGTGCTGGACGCTACTGCGCCTGCTTGAGGAGGTAGCGTATATTAAGAATGCGCACGCGTCAACCTAGATCAACATGCGCATGCGTTAGAGTTCAGTGCTAAGGTTACGCACATGCGCAGTGCTGACCGGTAAAACATTTACCGACTAGGGCTCCAAGGAGGTGGTATGAATACATGTCACCAAAAGGGAGCGATCCTTGGTTATATGCGATAATGAGAGAGGATAAAAATCGCATTAATACTCAGGGAAGTATGGAAAGGCCAACAAGAAATGTTATTAAAGGGAGATGTCAACAATGGAGAGTAATGCCAAAGTTAGTTTGGTGTGTACAGTGTATGAACCCAAACAGGTACACCTATAATAGGATGCATCCAAAAATACAGCATAATAGACACTAGGCCAATAGGGGTATTCTGATTGACAGAAAAAAGTTGCAGAGATGTTTCAGGGAGGTCACACCAGGTTATGTTGGGTGTCGCATGGTTACACCCTGTATACAGTTTATGGGGTTAGCGTAGTTGGCTCCAAGGAATTGAGTCATTGAGCCCTGAGGTGTCGGTCCCAAGGCGAAACACCCAACGTTGCTCTTTTTCCAACAACCCTATCTCTGAGGGTAGCTGTTCGATCACTGTCCATTGCAATTCATTGACACAGTGTTGATGTTCCAGGAAGTGGGCTGACATTTTTGTTGTTGACTTCTTACATCTAATATTGCTTTTGTGCTCGTTAATCCTAACTTTGACTTGTCTCGTTGTCATTCCCACTTACTCCTTTTTGCAGGGACATGTGATCAGGTAAACCACATTTTTACTATTGCAGTTGGTAAAAGTACGTTGTTCCCAACTTGCGCCATTTGTAAAGGTAAGAGTATGGCTCTTTCTGGTAAGGTGACAGCTGTTACAATTGCCACACGGGTGGTGGCCCTTTATCCCTTGTAGTCTTGTTTGTTCCACTCTGTGTGGAGGAGGTCTTGTATGGACAAGCATGTCTTTTAGATTCCTACCACGTCTGTGGGCGAAAAGTGGTTTTTCAAGGGATAGTGTGCCACTTGTGAGTATGCGCCAGTGTCTATTTACCAGTTTCGCCACTTGGTTGGTTACTGGGCTATATGTGGTGACACAAACTGTTCTACTCATTTGGTCATCTTTTGTGGGTTTGTCTTCAAGAAGAGCGTCACAGTTGTTATTCCTAGCTCTCTTCAAAGCTTTTTGGATCACGGGGTTGGGGTATTTTCTTTGTCTCAGTTTGGTGCAGAGATCCTTAGCTTGATTTTTATACTTCGCCAGGTCACTACAGTTCCGGCGTAGGCGGAGGAACTGCCCGTATGGAAGATTCTCCCTCAGGTGACGCGGATGGAAACTGTCAAACCTGAGGAGGCAGTTCCTGGCCGTTGGTTTAAAGTGGGTCTCTGTTTTGAGGAAACTTGCTTCATGGTAGATGTTGAGATCTAAAAAAACCATAGTGCTATTTGACATTTGGTGAGTGAATTTGAGGAAAGTGTTCTGATTGTTGAGCCATTGCATAAACTCTGAGATTGAACTTTCATCACCCTCCCAGATCACCAGAATATCGTCAATATAACGTCGCCATGTGTTGATCCTTCCCCTGAAGGGGTTGCTGGAGTGGAGGATCTTGGAGGACTCCAAGTGATGGATGTAAAGTCCCGCCAGACTAGGGGCAAAGGTGCTCCCCATGCTGGTCCCATGGCTTTGCCAAAACAGGGTACCCTCGTATTCGAAAAAGTTTTTCGTGAGAGCTAAGGAGATACACTTCATAACTACACCGCGAGGGGTTTGGTATTTCCAATGTGTGGAGTGGAGTACTTCCTCAATAATCAGAAGTGTCTCATCGTGTGGGAGGCTTGTATAAAGACTCTCCACATCCAGGCTCAGAAGCATTTGTGAGTCGGGATCAAAAGGGTGGTTCTGTAATAGTTGGAGCACCGCCTTCGTATCTCTTAGATATGTATCGGTTGCCTGCACCAGAGGCCTCAAAAAGGCATCGGCAAATTTAGATAGTGGTTCCAGGATGGATGAGATGCCGGATACAATCGGGCGTCCCGGTGGATTCTCGAGGTTTTTATGCACTTTGGGTATGGTTTTTCTGAACCAAAAATTCTGATTCTTTTTTGGAGAGCCAGTCATGTGCAAGGGCTTCCTCAATCATTCCTTCTATTTGTACCCCTTGCTTGAGTTCCTGCATGATAGCTTTCTCCCAGTGGAAGTTTTGGCTTTCGAAAAAGCTATCATGCAGGAACTCAAGCACGTGAACACCAAGCAAAGAGTGTTCCAAAATACTAGCAAACTGGAAAATGAAGCAATAAGGGAACTCAGACTCAACAAAGACCTAACCATCAAACCTGCTGACAAGGGGGGAGCAGTGGTTATCCAAACCACCACCGCCTATGACAAAGAATGCAGAAGACTCCTGTCTGACAACAGGAACTATCAAGTCTTGGTTGAAGACCCCACCGAGTCCCTGAGAGTACAAAAGAAGGAATGATTGAGGAAGCCCTTGCACATGACTGGCTCTCCAAAAAAGAATCAGAATTTTTGGTTCAGAAAAACCCTCGCACGCCTTACTTCTACACCATACCCACGAAACTTTTTCGAATACGAGGGTACCCTGTTTTGGCAAAGCCATGGGACCAGCATGGGGAGCACCTTTGCCCCTAGTCTGGCGGGACTTTACATCCATCACTTGGAGTCCTCCAAGATCCTCCACTCCAGCAACCCCTTCAGGGGAAGGATCAACACATGGCGACGTTATATTGACGATATTCTGGTGATCTGGGAGGGTGATGAAAGTTCAATCTCAGAGTTTATGCAATGGCTCAACAATCAGAACACTTTCCTCAAATTCACTCACCAAATGTCAAATAGCACTATGGTTTTTTTTAGATCTCAACATCTACCATGAAGCAGGTTTCCTCAAAACAGAGACCCACTTTAAACCAACGGCCAGGAACTGCCTCCTCAGGTTTGACAGTTTCCATCCGCGTCACCTGAGGGAGAATCTTCCATACGGGCAGTTCCTCCGTCTACGCCGGAACTGTAGTGACCTGGCGAAGTATAAAAATCAAGCTAAGGATCTCTGCACCAAACTGAGACAAAGAAAATACCCCAACCCCGTGATCCAAAAAGCTATGAAGAGAGCTAGGAATAACAACCGTGACGCTCTTCTTGAAGACAAACCCACAAAAGATGACCAAATGAGTAGAACAGTTTGTGTCACCACATATAGCCCAGTAACCAACCAAGTGGCGAAACTGGTAAATAGACACTGGCGCATACTCACAAGTGGCACACTATCCCTTGAAAAACCACTTTTCGCCCACAGACGTGGTAGGAATCTAAAAGACATGCTTGTCCATACAAGACCTCCTCCACACAGAGTGGAACAAACAAGACTACAAGGGATAAAGGGCCACCACCCGTGTGGCAATTGTAACAGCTGTCACCTTACCAGAAAGAGCCATACTCTTACCTTTACAAATGGCGCAAGTTGGGAACAACGTACTTTTACCAACTGCAATAGTAAAAATGTGGTTTACCTGATCACATGTCCCTGCAAAAAGGAGTATGTGGGAATGACAACGAGACAAGTCAAAGTTAGGATTAACGAGCACAAAAGCACTATTAGATGTAAGAAGTCCACAACAAAAATGTCAGCCCACTTCCTGGAACATCAACACTGTGTCAATGAGTTGCAATGGACAGTGATCGAACAGCTACCCTCAGAGATAGGGTTGTTGGAAAAAGAGCAACGTTGGGTGTTTCGCCTTGGGACCGACACCTCAGGGCTCAATGACTCAATTCCTTGGAGCCAACTACGCTAACCCCATAAACTGTATACAGGGTGTGACCATGCGACACCCAACATAACCTGGTGTGACCTCCCTGAAACATCTCTGCAACTTTTTTCTGCCAATCAGAATACCCCTATTGGCCTAGTGTCTATTATGCTGTATTTTTGGATGCATCCTATTATAGGTGTACCTGTTTGGGTTCATACACTGTACACACCAAACTAACTTTGGCATTACTCTCCATTGTTGACATCTCCCTTTAATAACATTTCTTGTTGGCCTTTCCATACTTCCCTGAGTATTAATGCGATTTTTATCCTCTCTCATTATCGCATATAACCAAGGATCGCTCCCTTTTGGTGACATGTATTCATACCACCTCCTTGGAGCCCTAGTCGGTAAATGTTTTACCGGTCAGCACTGCGCATGCGCGTAACCTTAGCACTGAACTCTAACGCATGCGCATGTTGATCTAGGTTGACGCGTGCGCATTCTTAATATACGCTACCTCCTCAAGCAGGCGCAGTAGCGTCCAGCACAATCCCTCGCGGATCGTGTTAACACCGGAAGCGGCAGGGTTACTCTTGCCGTATTTGGGCATACTTCCGAGATTCATTATCCAATTTGCCTACACTAATTACCGAAACGAAGAGTATAAATAGCAAGTCGCTTCACCAACCGCTCACTTCACCGGAGCAGCGTTGAGGGGAAGGCAGGCGAATGAACCTGGCAGTAACCGTGAGTGGGGTCACACAAACGAGGATGCGCTCTATGCATCTGTAGCCTTATACTGTTTTGCTGATCTCTCCTATCCACCACCTATTACTATCTTTTAGGTTGTTTACTGGGCAGCGAGGGAGGATACCCCCAATACCACGCATAGGCTCATGAGGCTATCTGACTTTTGAAAATAAGTAAGCCTTCATTTTACCACTCTCTCTCTCCCTTTATCCACACTTGGGAGACTACATTTAAGATGTATGTCTGTGTGTTTATGTCTTGTATGTCCTTCTCTAATGTCTTTTTTCACAGGGTCCCAGAACCCCATTTGTGTTCTGTTACTTACCCTTATCTGATTAGGAAAGGAATTTCTTCCTCAGCTCCTGGACATCCGACTATTATGTTTACTATGTTCCTGGACATCCGACTAGTATATTTATTATGTCTTTTTTCCACAGGTTTTTTCAAACGCCAATTGGGCGCAACGAACATACCTATTCATAAACATTGTTAGGTACATTACACATTTATTTTTGTTTTAAACACTTTCACATTTCATGTGAGTAAGGTGAGGATCAAGTGCATATCCTCGTCCTGAAGAAGGAGCTTCACGCTCCGAAACATGTTGACACTTTAATGGTTGATATACCCTAGTACGTATATTATCAACCTGACTCTGCACCTTTTAATACCAGCCGAGGACATAATAAATAATTGCTTTTCTACGTGCCAGATATTTTTTACTCACTTTTTTCACCTCACCTCACTCACATTCTTCCCTTTAATACACACACACCCTCACATAGTTCACTACTCAGTGCTCCTGCGTAGCCGTTAGTCGTAGCACGCCGCATCCCGTAGAGGGATGCGAAGGCCCCGATGATGAAGCATGACACCAAGGGGCCTGTTGGTGTGTGAGGGGCATTTAAACAACACTGTGTGTTCCCCATCACTTTAGGGACCACTGCTACCCTCTGAGTGGATTCTACCTTGTTTATTCAGGAGGAGAAGCCAGCATGCTCCTGAGATGAGGAACACCCTGAGAAAGCAGACTATAGTAGAAGCCAGGAGAGACCAGTGTTGTGAGGTGGTCCCTGGGTCTCTAAACGTAGTTCCCTTGTAAACTGCAGCAAGTTTTTCCAAAAACAAACACCACTGTCTCGTCTAGCAGCTACTGCAGGCCCCAGTACTGGCACTGCTGAAAAAAACAAAGCAGCTACCCAGCCAACCCGAATGATCTGGGAGGTCACACATGTCCGCAGTAATAAGTTACTGCTGACAAATCAGCCTGGAGACCACTTAAGGTGGAGCATTATTTAGGGTGGGCTGTCTTTAAGTGGTACCATCTGCTCTCAGACAGGAGGGTTGTCACTAGCAAAGACACACGTAAGCCTGGCCGTGCTGACTTCAGTCAACCATTCCCCCTCTAGAGAGAAGCCACTGCTGAGGTCCAGACAGTAGGAATCTCCAGCTGTTATTGATGGGTACCTGAGCTGTACCTAGCACCCTACACAATCAGCAACATCTGTAGCAAGTAAAATAGGGACTGGTCTGCAAACAAACTAGGGACTAAATATGCGCTAAGGACTTGGTAAATTTGATGAGAGTTCATGCCTGGTGTAAGAACTATTGCCCTGAGTTGCACATGTACCTAGTGGAATAAAAGTGAAGTAATCTGCATGTGTCCTTCGTTCATCTGGAGTATACGGGGGACTCAAGCCAGTACACAACATAGCGGGGAGAGCATATAGAAAGGGTGATGTAATGATTTACTGAATATTGCACAACCATGCAATTTCTATTGAATTGCATAGCATTTCGTTCTGCTGTGAGATTAAGGTATTTTTGAAAAAGATAAGCAAAGTAAGGCAGAGATAAGACTGCACAGTATGTTGTGTCAGTTGGTTTACAGTGAAGTTCTGAGTTATTGTCGCCCACACGAGCCTTCCAAGAAGCCTTTAGATGGATCGTTCTTGCTAGACCAATAAAGGTGCTGAAACAATGTACATGGCTTTGTTACAGAGCTATAGTAGGGCAGACTTTAAGGACAACAGCAACAAACTACCTCAACCACTACAATTGAGGCCCATCAGCCCCAGCCTGCCTTTAACGGGGTCCAACATTTTCTAACTGCCAAAACACGATGAGAGCAAGAAAAATGATCCACTTAGCATTCATGAACCTCTCAACAGCATTCGATCCTCAACAGGTCAATTTATGGGAGAAGTCATAGCAATTAGAAAGTAGAACCTGATGGAGTGAAAAGTGATGGGTGAGATGCTTGAATTAATCTCAACCACTGGATATTACTCAGGCCGCATCCCAGTCCATTACGTCTTTGCCCACAGTGCCACCTCAAATAAGAAACAGTCATATGCAAATCAGTCTTGACCCTGCTACAATAGGAGCAGTCCACCCCGAACAGCCAAGCCAGGTCCTGTCTGATAGAGAAAACAAGCAAACCCAAGACCACTTTTGCCCTAACTGGGGCCCATCAGTCAGGTGCAGGTTGGCTTTAGTGACACACTGCGCACAGGGCCCATGTCAAAAGGGGCATGGTAGGCAATAAAATGGAATGGAATTGAGAGACTGCTAGTGGCTAAAGTTCATTTAAGCATTCAGCAATCACCTTGTTGTTGTTACATTGACGCCCTGTAGAGAGAAACTGGTCTGGGGCTTCAGTAGGGGGCCTGGCAGTTCGGGACCTATGGTGCTCATGAGGAGAAAGGACGGCACTGATTTGCATAAGGCGAGTATTTTTGTGAGCCCATCTTTTAATAAAACGTCCCCTGAAGTGAGGCCTAATTTAGTGTGGGCCAACGCCAGTGGAAGAAATTTGCCACCACAATTTTGATTTGGCTAGCTCTTTGAAGTACAGAACTTCCAAAAGACAAAGAGAATCTGGTCTATTTTGCCTGTGATGGGACTTCTCTCCAAAACTTCCTCATTTTTTTTCTTCTGTAAACACCACAAGTTACCTTGCAGGTGCGCTTTAGTACAGATTTCTACTGAAAATAGGTTAGCATTCATGAAGATCAGCACTAATGTTTTTATTGATGTTAAATAATGTCTTGACTTGTTTGGCAGTATCCACATCTATCGGTTGGTGTGAAGGAAAATCAAGGCTGAATATAGAATACTACTCGAGATAAAATGGCCTAAAAAGGCAAATAAATGTTCCTGATCTTACTCTTTATTTAATTCATGTTGACTACTTGTTCATTTGGCAAATTTGTGACAGTTTAAACTATGTTATTTTAACATTGTATGAAAGGATACTATTATTGCATGTTTTAAATGTATGTGTTTATGGTTCAGAGTCAAAATAACTATTTCTGATTGACTGAATAATCAGGCTGTTGCTAAGAAGGCCTACCCTTGCCTTTTCCAGAGGTAGTTTAATATAATTTGTTTTTGTTCACACCATAGAAATTATAGAATTAACTGTATGTATGCATGTCTTTATGCACAACAATGAAGCAAGAAGGCAAAAGAGATCTATATACAAGATTGTAAGAAACTATTTAAGCTTTTTTAACAGAAATGTGAAGGCTTATAATTACCCAACACTCCTCGTGCTTTACAATATAAAAGGAATGGCATACTGTGGTATGACAATAGTCACAAATATTGTTGGTTCCACCTCAGGGAGGGACGCCAAGAAATGCTTTTAAGTAAAAATGCTATTCAAGGATTACCTAAGAAACTCCTTAAATTAAAAGTGTGTGGTTGAACGTTCCTGAAGCAAGTGACCGCACAGAAGACTGCTTTGTGGTCGGAGTTAGACTCAATTGTAAAAGACTGAGGAGGAAGACCCGCTCATTCAAATGACATTTCGAATATTACAGAGCCTGAGCAGGACCCAATTTTCACCTTAGTTACTAGAATATGAAAAGATGGACTTTTAAATGTGCACTTAAGTCATCACACGCTCAACATTATCAGCTGTATCAACAAGAGTTGGAACCTAAGTTTCCAACACCTCCTCTCGACTGGGATTAGAAAGACAATAATTCAAGGTCAATGGCAACCACTACCATGGAGTGACATTACTGGGTTGGAAAAATTCTCAAGGGTCCAGGGGAAGAACATCGGTCAACAGTGTATGGTTGGAGAAATTAACTTACAACAGGAGTAGGAAGGACTTTGGGCACTGGGGACTCTAACACCTTTGTTTTTGGAATACTTGGTACAGAGCCACAACATATCTGGCAAAGGCGTCTTGAAGGCATGTATTAGGAAGATGAAGTTGGATGTGAGCAGCTAGAATACAGTTTGGCGTGGAGATCTCACTTTGTAGAAAATAAATTGAAAAATTGACCTTCCTGGGCAAAAATATTTTTTTATCCTTTCAGGCAGAAACTAAACCTGTACTTTTCCTCTTTGATCCTATGGCTGCTTGAAGTGATGTGTAGGTCCTGATGAACATGTGATACACAGGCGTAAATTAAATGAATCTGTTATCTTTGTATCTTGGTAAACCAAATACAATTTCTGAAATGCACATATTAGTCTTGTTGTGTTTTTGTTCTTTATTCTAAAAAAAGTAATTATGGCATCTGGTGGATATTGTAGCCTGTATGCACATATGTAAATTTGTATTTTTCCAATGCACCAGCAAGTGATATTACTTGCTAATGTTGGTAAGAGTAGTAAAAGAAAACATTACTTGCTACCTAAGACAGGTCTGCCATCTAGCTATTGGTCTGTGGACTGCCAGGCCCGAGAAGGGTTTCCGTCAAGAGGCTAGGACAGACTTTAATAATGCTTTTTTTTAATGAAACTAGAGAAAGACTGCAAGATGTATCAAATTGTCACATTTGGTCTCTGCAGATATTTAGTAAATTCCAATGCTTATCCTGCTTTACACAGGCTGTGAATAAATACTCACCCCTCAAAAGCCTCCTTCGGGGGAAGTGATCTCCTCCTCTGGAGCAGTATCCAAATCACTCACAGTTAGAAGGGAGAAGGGTATCAGACTCAGTCATTACTTCTATTGCCATTATCATCATCTGGCATGACATGGGTATCAAAGCAAGACCCAAAGAGTTCTTCACTCCAGAAAAGTTTTTGAGTCCTGGGAAGGCGATATCCATCGGCTCCCCATTAAAACAGGCCTTATTTTTCTATTAATTCCAGACGATTTTGCAGACAGCGAAGAAAGCACTTCTAGGGTGTAGTGAGGATACAGTTCTTTCTGCACAAATTGCTATTGTAGCATAAGTGAGTTAGTTGCTCAAACGCCATTTTGCCGCTTTTGCGCGCACACCGCACTACATGTCTCAGTTTTTACAAAGACAAACTGCTTGCTGCCTACACATGAGAACGGTCTGTATTTCACATCTCTAGACTCACAATGCGACCTCAAGTCTGCACAAAGTGTTCAAGGTTAAAATAACAATGTATGCTGTTGATGCAGGTTGATCGGCCCACGTTATAGACACAACACTAACACAGCTGCTCATTTCTGAAAGGCGGTGCTTTTAATATTGCATTGCATGTATGAGACTGGCACTTGGAAAAAACCTTTCCATAGACAAAGAGCTGTGCTGATCTGAGATGTGATTCCCTTTACCTGACTTTGGAGGTATGGGGTTCCCCGCGTCTTTTTACTTATGTTGGCAAAGATACTTTGAGCACGTAGTTGAAATAAACATTTTAAACTATACTGTGTCTCTGATTACTCATGTTGTGGACCTTTATTAGAATAAAAATTAAAGTGTATTCTTGATTCCCACTATTCCTGAGAGGTTCCTAAGTCGCTTGTTCTGGGTTGTCTAATCATTGGTAGCTTCTCTGTAGTACGGAGAACGAATCAGACACTGATGCTAGTTGGATTGGGGTTCTGGGCACTGACGTGGGTTTTTGGTACACCACAATACACCGAGGTCCTGGTTTCCTACGCATAGTTCTGTGCATGACTAGAAGCCCTGCAACAAGTGTAGGAGGCTGTGTTATAGGCATCAAAGGCAAAATCTTGGAAGGCAATGACTGACTTCGGAGGGGCTGAGAATGGAGACTGGCAGTGCAGTGTCAAGTGATATCAGTGCAGCCAAACCTCAGAGTTCAGGTCCACCCTTTTGGGGATCAGGGGGCTAATGGTTAGAGTTGGAACTGGCCTGGTAATAAGTTCCAAGGGGACAGACGGTTTGCGGAGGTCCAGCAGAGGACTGAAGTAGCACCAGAAGGGAACCAGAATCACACCAATATTTGCAGCACAGCCTCCTTGAAGGCCGCCACCTGCTGCAGGGTTAACAGTAGCCTTGGAAACTCTGGGCCTGTTGGGACCGGCTGAGGAATCTTTTCCGAAACCAGGGAGTTCGAAGCAGTACACTGTTTATCGTGACATCCTCAAGCCTTCTTTCAAGCTGCACAGACAGGTTGAGAGTTGAGTCCTGCTTCCTCTTTTTGCACTTTATTTAGTATTTTAGTTTGACTTATCCAAAACTTTGAGCGGAAAGTGGATCCCTTCATGGGAACAGCCTTGGAACATGGACGATGGTCTGCAACTTGGAGCAGGAACGAGACCATGGCTTAAACTGCAACCTCCTCTTATGTTCGGAAATGTACATCTTTGTCTCCTAGTCCTGCATCACATTTGTGTGCATGAGGGCACAGATGTTGCACAACTGAGTTGTGATTGGAGCCAAGGTACAAATGCCCACCTAGGTCAAGTCTGTGACAGACTTCTTCTTGAAGTCTCTGCAAGTTTTTAAGATTTTAGTTTTTAGAAGGGACATGATTGCCTAACACACTGTCTGGAACCACATTGGAAGGCGTGGAAAAAAAGGAACGGATGCTAGTGCACAGGGGTGGCGCTAACATGCAGCTCCTTTCAGTCACTTTCAGGGCAGTCTAAAGCAAACGCTGAGCTGCTCAACACGACCTGCTGGTACCTGGGAGCACTGCTGTTGAAACTCTCCACATCCAGTCTGGCGGCTCGGGACATTTTAAAGTTGGGTATCTGTGGTCAGTGGGGTCCAGCAGAAGGATAAATTACTTACCTGTAATCCTAGTTCTCTTCCAGGGGAATACTCAAAGTCATTAGCAATGAATAGTCCAGCCCATGCGCAGGGACCCGAAGGAACATAGTCAATATATATACATGCATGTTTGTATGTTTAACCTCATTAATGTACGTAGTACACCAAAAACATACATATAATACTATATATATAACCACTCTGTTGCAATTAAATACCAGAGCCTGGGTTTCACGGACTCTACGTGCTGAAGAAATTGCAACTAGAAAAGCGGTTTTCCAAGTAAGGGGTAGCAAGGAAGCTTTGTGTATTGGTTCAAATGGGGAGCCAATTAGCTTTGAGAGTAACACATTGAGTTCCCACGGAAGGGAAGGTGACCTTAGTAGGCGGTAGAACTTCTTTAACCCCTCTGGGAAATCTTTGATCACAGGTATTTGAAAGAAAGAAATCTGTTTGGGAGATTTTCTGTATACAGTTATGGCTGCAAAGTGTACTTTTATAGATAAAAACTGCAGACCAGACCTCGCTGAGTACAGGAGATAAGGTAAAATGTCACTTTCTTGGCCCAAAATCAGATGATGACCATTATGAGCATGGCAACCTCTTGTGTGTCTTTTCTGTTAGGTATAGCAGGTCTCGGACGCACCACTGGCGAGGCCATTCAATCAATCAGGAATTTGTATAGCGCGCTACTCACCCAGAGGGTCTCAAGGCGCTTGGGGGAGGGGGGTCCGCTACTGCTCGAACAGCCAGGTCTTGAGTTGCTTCCTGAAGGAGAGGTGGTCTTGGGTCAGGCGGAGGTGGATGGGGAGGGAGTTCCAAGTCTTGGCTGCCAGGTAGTAGAAGGATCTTCCTCCCATGGTGGATCTTCGGATGCGTGGCACGGCGGCGAGGGCGTGGCTGGTCGATCGAAGCTGGCGGGTGGGGGTGTAGAAGGTCAGGCGGTCGTTGAAGTACCCGGGGCCCAGGTCGTGGAGGGCCTTGTGTGCGTGGGTGAGGAGTCGGAACGTGATTCTCTTGCTGACGGGGAGCCAGTGAAGGTCTCTCAGGTGTCCGGAGATGTGGTTGTGTCGGGGGATGTCCAAGATGAGTCGTGCGGAGGCGTTCTGGATGCGTTGGAGTCTTTTCTGGAGTTTGGCTGTGGTTCCGGTGTAGAGGGTGTTTCCGTAGTCCAGTCGGCTGGTGACGAGTGCCTGTGTGACCGTCTTCCTGGTTTTGGTGGAGAGCCATCGGAAGCTCTTTCGGAGCATGCGTAGGATGTTGAAGCATGATGATGAGACGGCGTTTACTTGTCTGGTCATCGAGAGGGAGGAGTCCAGGATGAAGCCCAGGTTGCGTGCGTGGTCCGTTGGTTTGGGGGCGCTGCCCAGGGCAGGGGGCCACCAGGAGTCGTCCCAGGCAGAGGGTGCTGATCCCAGGAAGAGGACTTCTGTCTTGGCCGAGTTCAGTTTCAGGCGGCTGTTCCTCATCCACACGGCTACGTCTTTCATCCCTTCGTGTAGGTTGGTTCTGGCGGTGGCTGGGTCGTTGGTGAGGGAGAGGATCAGCTGGGTGTCATCGGCGTAGGCGATTTTGAGGTTGTGTTGGCGTGCGATGGCTGCGAGGGGGCTCATGTAGACGTTGAAGAAGGTGGGGCTGAGTGATGATCCTTGTGGTACGCCGCAGATCACTTCGGTGGCCTTGGATCTGTACAGGGGGAGGCGGACTCTCTGGGTTCTTCCGGTGAGGAACGAGATGATCCACTCCAGTGCCTTCTCTTGGATTCCGATGTTGCTGAGGCGCTGCACTAGGATGCGGTGGCAGACAGTATCGAATGCTGCGGAGAGGTCCAGGAGGATGAGGGCCGCTGTTTCCCCGTTGTCGAGCAGGGCTCGGATGTCGTCAGTGGCTGCGATGAGGGCGGTCTCGGTGCTGTGGTTGGCGTAGAAGCCGGACTGCGAGTGGTCGAGGGATCCGTTCGTCTCGAGGAAGGCGGCAAGCTGTCTGTTGGCGGTCTTCTCGATGACTTTGGCAGGAAAGGGGAGGAGCGAGATGGGGCGGTAGTTCTTGAGGTCGGCGGGGTCCGCGGACTGTTTCTTCAGGAGGGCGCTGAGTTCGGCATGTTTCCAGCTCTCCAGGAAGGTGGCGGTGCTGAAGGAGCAGTTGATGATGTCCCGGAGTTGGGGTGCGATGACGGAGTCGGCCTGGTTGAAGACGTGGTGGGGTGCTAGAAGAATCATTGAATCTGTGGAGTTTGTTGATTACTGCAGGAAAAACGGAAGTGGGGGAAACGTGTAGCAAAATCTACCGGACCAGTTTATCAAAAGGGAATTCCCCTTCGATCCTGGTCAAGAAAACCTGTATGCATAGTCTTGGCATTTTCTTGCTGCTTTCATCCGTTAACAGCTCGGTTTGTGGTTGGCCACATTCCTAAAAGATGTATTGAGCGACTTCTTTGTTTAGAATCCAGTTGTGAGATTCTGCGAAGTTGCAACAGAGTCTGCTTTGGGTGTCTAGTGCCCCTGGCAGGTGAAAGGCGGAGATTGCCAGTTCCCTGGCCATTACCCACTTCCAGATGGCTTGTGCTTCCAGTGATAGAGGATGGGGCCAAGTTCATCCTTGTTTGTTTAAGTAATGCATTGTGGTTGTGTTGTCTGTTTCTATCAGGAGTATCTTTCTTTATGGATAGAAAAAGGACATAAGGGAAAAGATGCACTGCCCTCAGCGCCAGCATGTTGATGTAATACAGCTTCTAGTTGTCCGGCCACAAGCCTCGAGTTTGTATAGAACCCATGTGAGCTCCCCAACCCTGGCGGGAAGCATACGAGTTAAAGGTCTGCTTGGGAAGCTCCTGCTGAAAGGGGACTCCTACCATAAGGTGTTGACTCAGCATCCACCACATGAGCGACTGTCTGGCGTCTTGTAAAAGGACCACTTTGTCCTCCCAAATGTTCAAAAACTGAGACCACTGATCTTCCAGAGCCTGGCTGTAGCGACCTCATGTGTAACCCTGCATTGGGAACAATGAAGAGTGTGGAGGAAAGTGCAACATTTCGTATTGATTGAGGATAATCTCTCCTGTGAAGGATATACTCTTGCATCTCGAGTTGCTACCAGGTAGTGTATTTTTTGAGTCAGTACTTGAATAGACTTTTATAAGTTGACTTGTAAGCCCAGATCTTGTAGGGTTTCGAAATAGATCTGAAAATGTTCCTGCGTTAGCCCTGGGGAGGAGCATTTGATCAGCACTGGGGAGGAGCTTTTGATCAGCCAGTCATCTAAGTATGGGTAGACAAATATTTTCTTCCTCCACAGGTATGCAGAGACTACTGCCATGCATTATGAGAATCTGGGAAGAAACAAGTTACTTACCTGTAACTTTAGTTCTCCAGTATTGGTAACTTTCATAGATTCCCATTGCTTGTATCATTCCCCATCGTCGGAATGGGAGCCTCGGTAATTATATATATATATATATATATATATATATATATATATATATATACCTAGGTAAATACACCCTAATAGGTGCAAAAAAGTAAAAAATTAGGCCTAGGACTCATTACATTTTGTAACCTATAGGTGTCCTTATGTAAAAAGACCCAAACTTACACTAGCAACCAATCAGATTAGCCTTACCCTGTGGAACCTTCCTGAGAAAGCTCAGAGCCTCAGATTTTCGTAGCCGTTGCCTTGCCACCGAATCACCTAGACCAAGAGTGAGCTTTCCCAGGAGAGGAGGGTGGGCGCATGGGAATCTATGAAAGTTACCAATACTGGAGAACTAAAGTTACAGGTAAGTAACTTGTTTCTTACTCCAGTATTGGAACTTTCATAGATTCCCATTGCTTGTATCAGAGTAGATAGCAGTTAGCCTGCCTCAAACATTTCGTTCCTAGTTACTCATTATCATCAACAAATGATACCACATATCATCATAAATATAAATTAGTAACCATAGCATAATAAACGAAATGTGAGAAAAAACACAGGAAGGAGGGAAGAGAGGAAAGCTCACCTCTTACTGGAAGAGATTTCTCAGGACAGCTTGACCAACAGCCGAATCCCCCTTTGCAGCCGCGTCCAGGCAGTAGTGTCTCGTGACTGAGTGAGTACTGCTCTATGTGGCCGCTCTGCAAATATCCTTTATCGATACTCCTGCAAACAGTGCTGTAGACGAAGAGATCGATCTTGTGGAGTGTGCCTTCACCTGCCCTTCCAACGGTTTGCCTGCCGCTTGGTGGCAGAAACGGATTGCACTCGATATCCATCTAGAAATTATTATTATTATTATTATTATTATTAATGAGTTTTGTATCGCGCGTGGTTACCCTTGGGCATCCCAGCGCTTGTCCAGAAAGAGCGGCCCTAACAGAGACGACTCAATTAAGCAGAGAACAGGTAAGTCTTTAAAAATTTACGAAATCGTAAGGTGCCGGTTTCAGAACGCAAGGCAAGCGGAAGGGAATTCCACAGAGCAGCCACATTGACAGAGAATCTTCTGCCACCAGACCTGGCCTTTCTTACTCTCGCGACTTGCAGGAGATGTTGGTGGTCTGAGCGAAGAGCGCGGGGGGCCTTGTAGGGTTGAACCATACCACGAAGGATGGGTGGCCCTTTCCCCTGCAAGATTTTATGGGCCATGCAGAGTGCCTTAAACTTCACCCTCTCTCTGACTGGAAGCCAGTGAAGCGCCTTCAGCGCCGGACGGGCTGATTGCCAGAAATCCCTTGTTTTGACAACGGAAATCCTTTCCTTGGGGCTCCAAAGGCCACAAACAGCTGGGGCGACTTCCGAAATCCAGCTGTGCGTTGAAGATAGAATTTTAAACATCTCTGAACGTCCAGAGAATGAAGTGTCCTCTCAGCCTGGGTTGAGGAAAAAAAGAACGCAGAACCACCGGTTCATTAAGATGAAAGTCTGTCGGTACCTTCGGAATGAATTTGGGGTTCATCCGGAGGATCAATGTATCGTTCTTGAACTGTAAGTAAGGTTCTTTGATCGTCAAAGCCTGAAGTTCACCCACTCTCCTTGCCGAGGTGAGTGCCAGCAGACGCGCCACCTTCCATGATAGGAACTTTAAGTCGGTCTTATGTATTGGCTCAAATGGCGACCTCATCAGCTGAGCCAGGACTACATTCAGATGCCAAACCGGGGGTGGAGGCCGAACTGGCGGAAACACTCTAAACAGTCCTTTAAGAAATTGCTTTATCACTCTTGCTGATAACAGAGAAGGACCAGATCTTGTTCGCCTATATCTGGAAATAGCTGCCAAGTGGACCTTGATGGAAGCATGAGCCAGACCTGCCTGAGCCAAAGAAAGAATGTATGGTAAGAGTTGATGTGGAGCTGATGAGAATGGCTGTACTCCTCTCTGGCACCATAAACAAAACCTTTTCCACTTAGATCTATAGGTCTTATTAGTGCTAGGAGCTCTTGCTTGTGCTAATATGTTCCTGCATTCCTCCGGAATGTCTAGATCCTTAAACTCTCTGTGTTCAGGAGCCATGCTGTCAACTGAAGCGAGCTCGGGTTCGGGTGAAGGACCTGGCCGTTGTACATAGATAGAAGAGTCTGGTTGGAGTGAAGCTGAATGGGCTGTTCCTCCGACAGAAGAAGCAACTCCGTGAACCAGAACTGGCGAGCCCAGGCGGGCGCAATCAGTATCATCCTGCACCTGTCCATCTTGAGTTTCTTGAGGACCCGAGGAATGAGGGGAAATGGCGGAAAGGCGTAAACAAATGCGCCGGACCAACACATCAAAAGGGCATTCCCCAGCGATCCTCGATGGTGTTCCCTGCTTGCGTAACACCGGCATTTCCTGTTGACCGGAGTGGCAAACAGGTCGATCGCTGGGGTCCCCCAGCGGGAGAAGATGTCCTTGACCACTGCGTGGTCCAATTCCCACTCGTGTGAAACTGCCTTCAGGCGGCTTAGCGTATCCGCCTTCGTGTTGCATACTCCTGGAAGGTGTTCCACCACGAGCCTGATGTTCTGCGAGATTGCCCATTCCCATAGCAGCTGGGCCTCCTGAGAAAGCAGTGGCGATCTTGTGCCTCCCTGCTTGTTGATGTAATGCATTGCGGTGGTGTTGTCCGTACGCACTAGAATGGCCGAATTTGAAATCCTTGGAAGGAAAGCCAACATTGCCCATCGAATAGCTCTCAGCTCCAGAACATTGGTATGTAAGCGACGTTCTCCTGGCGTCCAGTGTCCACTTACTTGAAGATCCTGCATGACCGCTCCCCAACCCTGAAGAGAGGCGTCTGTTGTAATGACGAGAGGAGCTGGCGCCACTCTGAAACTGAGACCCACCGAGAGGTGAGACCTTCTCATCCACCATGAAACTGACTGTGTCATCCGCTGTGTGACAGTTACCCTGTCGCTGAAGGACCCTTCCACCTGCTTCCACTGAAGGTCCAGTTCCTCTTGCAAGGGGCGCATTCGCAGCCTGCAGTGCGGAATCAATTGAATACAGGAGGAAATCGAACCTAGAAGAGATTTGTACCTCCTGACTGTCATCCAACTTCTCTTTTGTAATCGAGCGGCTGAAGACATGAGTTTCATTTGTCTCTCTTCCGATGGGAAGGCTTTGCACACTTGAGTATCGAGTATTGCTCCCAGGAACTTTACTGAACATGCTGGTTGAAGAACCGATTTTTCTCTGTTGAGTTGTAAACCCAGGTGAGTGAAGAGATTCAAACATGTCTCCACCGCCTCTGACGCTGCTTGTAAACTTGGTGCCTTCAGCAGCCAGTCGTCTAAGTACGGGAATACTTCCAGCGACTGTCTTCTCAGAAAAGCCGCTACAGGGGCCAGCACCTTCATGAATATCCGGGGTGCGGATCTTAATCCGAATGGGAGCACCATGAACTGGAAGTGACTCTTGCCTACTGTGAAGCGAAGGAAACGTCTGTGAGCTGGGTGGATCGGGATATGAAAATAGGCATCTTCCAGGTCTAACGTAGCCATGAAGTCGCCTGGATTTAAGAGGCGCAATATGTCCTGGAGTGAAATCATCCGAAACGACAGTTTCACGAGATAGGTATTGAGTTCCCTTAAATCCAGGATTGGATGCCACTTGTCCTTTGCTTTGCGGATCAGAAAAAATCGTGAATAGAAACCTTCTCCTCTTTGTGATAGGGGAACACGTTGGATCGCCCCTTTCCGAAGCATTTGTTGAGCTTCCAACTGCAGAAGGTTTAGATGTTTCGAAGTAGTGGCGTGGGGAGCTCTTGTAGGTGGAAATTCCTGGAATTCTAGCGTATGCCCATGTTGGATGATATTCAATACCCACTGATCCGATGTTATTTCTTCCCAGCTGCTCAGATGTTGAGTTATCCTGCCGCCCACTGGAGAACCATGGAGCGGAGGAACAGTTGGCAGAGTCAGGAGGCCGCTATTGACGCTTGCTAGCGTCCTTGCCCTGACGCCCTTGACGTCCACGAGAACTCTGACGAGAGAAAGACTGAGATTGTGACTGCCTCTGATAATACTGATTGCCATACTGAGGTCTGTACGACTGTGACTGCTGAGAGTACCGTTGTTGCTGATAGCCACCTCTTGGCGAAGTGAAGCCTCTTCCTCGTGCTCCACGGAACGGTGTCTTCCTATATTGTAGGGTACCAAGAGCCCTAGCAGTCTGTGTCCTTCTTTATCCCCTGCAGGGTGTCATCGACATGTTTTCCAAATAACATGTCCCCATCAAAGGGTAAGTCAAGAATCTTATTTTGAACTTCCGGCCGGAAGTAAGTTGCTCGCAGCCAACCCTGCCGTCTAAGAACTGCCGCGCTACCCAGAGCACGGAACGAAGTGGTTGCGATGTCCATCGTGCAGTCAATCATTTCTGAAGAAGAACGTTGGCCTTCTTCAAGAAGTTTCAGTGTTTGGGCCTTAGGGTCATCTTCCAGTAGGTCGATATATGCCGCGACATCACTCCACATCTGGCGGTCGTACCTCGCCAGAATAGCTAATGCATTGGCCGCCCGGACCAGCAAGCTCGCCTCCTTGTCTGGTGGAGTAGTGAGGGTGGCTGAAGGATTCCGCGATCTTTTCTGCGCTGCTTGCGATATGACTGAGTCCGGTCTTGGTTGTCCAATCAAGCAGGCAGGACTGTCATCAGGAGCTTTGTACTTCTTTTCTAGGCGCGGTAGAGTTGGAATTACCGTCGCTGGGGCTTGCATTACTTTCTTTCCTTCTTCCCATATGTGCTCTACAATGGGAATCGAACGCACTGCCTTACGGTAAGCCTCTTTAAAATCATATAAAAAACAATCTGTAGATGTTGTAGGCATTGCCAGCTTGAAGCGTGCCGTGGCTCTCTCCATTAAGTTGAAGAAACCTCCTACATCCGCCGGAGGTGAATCTATCGGATCCGGCACCGGAGCAGCCGAATCCGGAACAATATGCTGATTCCATTCACTATCCGGGTTTTGATCACGATTGTCACCTGCTCCATCCTCATCTGAAGTGTCATCCTGGTCCGGAGTTTGCCGATGACATTCCCCCTCTTCTTCCACATGTGCCGGGGGCACCGACTGAGTCGACACCACCTCTGGCTGAACATGCGCCTGACCTTCCACTGGTCGCGACACCTTTCTGCCCCTATATTCCTCCAGCATAGCCCGTAAGTCCGTCAAAAGGCTCATGGGCATAGAAACCATGCCCGGCTGTACTTGGGCTTCCTGATATGCGACTTGAGTTTGCGGTCGCTGCTCTTGCTGGCCATAATACCCATCTTCCTCATCAGACTCATGGTACTTAAGATGCAACTGCGATGGACTATAAGCATCCCCATACATCTCATTCTCCTCTTCAGAAAAGTCCTGTTCTTCCAATAACAGGGCTGGGGGGAATGGGGTCACCTTTCTAGGTGATGTCATGTCAGGTGTTATCCTCCTTTTCCTTGGGACTGCCGTCGACGGCGTTATAAAAGAGTCCACATTATCCGGTGCCATCGTCGACGGGGCCGTCGACAAGATCATCTTCGTCGTCAACTGATTCGCCGTCGTCGACGGGATCGTCGACGGCATCGTCTTCGTCGACGAGATTGCCATCGTCGACGTGATTGCCACCGTCGACGGAACTGTCGTCATCGACGGGATGGTCTTCGTCGACGAGGTAGTAACCGTCGACGTAGTGATCGTCGCCGCCGTCGACATATTCTTCGTCGACGGCATCGTCGTCGAAGTTTTCGTCGTCGTCTTCGTCGACGCGGGATGGCTCGTCGACGGTTGAGGAGACAAAGTCACTGAAGAGGCCTTAGAGCCTTTCTTAACCACTGTTGAAGCCTCGACAGATGGTTTCTTGAAGAACTTAGAAACTTTATCTTGATGTGAAGGCCCAGCCGAGCCCTCATCAAGTTTTGCCTTCTGCACCTGAGGTGCTTGCCTTTCCCTCTCCTTTACACTTCCGTGAGGAGATTCGCCAGGCTCGGGCTTGCCAGACCTATCAGAGGTCCCACGCACAGCCTTAGAGGGGGTTCAGATGATACCTCCACCGATGATCTACCCCTCTTCAGAGATGTCTTGGAAGACGTCGACCTGGCATCCTCCTCATCACTGGAAACCACAACTTCTTTCTTTTCCAACTTCCTGAGCCAGATTAGTAATCTACCCTCACGGTCCCGGAGGGTCTTAACAGACATCATCCTGCATAGTTTACATTCCTCTGCCTTATGGTCAGGATATAAACAATATATACAATCTTTGTGCTTGTCTTCTGCATAAAGTCGTTTTTTACCACAACTGGCACAAGACCTGAACAGGCTCTTCTTTTCCTTATCAGCCATAGTTGACACTTAAACAAATCCTCACAGAAAAACTGTGTAAATAATACCTCAAAGTAGAAGTTAGAGCAGAGCTCTAAGGAGACTCCCTGCCACCAACGGTGCGGTAGAAAATCTGAGGCTCAGAGCTTTCTCAGGAAGGTTCCACAGGTCGAGGCTAATCTGATTGGTTGCTAGTGTAAGTTTGGGTCTTTTTACATAAGGACACCTATAGGTTACAAAATGTAATGAGGCCTAGGCCTAATTTTTTTACTTTTTTGTACCTATTAGGGTGTATTTACCTAGGTATATATATATATATATATATAATTACCGAGGCTCCCATTCCGACGACGGGGAATGATACAAGCAATGGGAATCTATGAAAGTTCCAATACTGGAGTAAATGCTGATATCTTTGTACTGGTAGTGCTTGGATACCACTATAAAGCGCAGATATTTCTGATGTTTCCTGGTGATCAGAATGTGGAAGTAGTCATCCTAAAGATCGATGGCACACAATTAATTCCCTTGATTGAACTAGGGGTAGAACTAGTAAAGGGCAAGCATCCTGCATTTCTGCTTGCGCAAGAACTTGTTCAGAACCCTTGAGTCTATAATTGGCCTGTACTCATTTAAGATTCCCTATGCACTATTTGTCTTCATTAATGTGGGATTCCCACCATGACGAATACTGGATAATCATGCTACGTCATCTGTGGGAGACCATGTCAGTTGGGGTGGGAATCACGGGTTAATCGAATCATCTCTAAATACTAAATATTTATTAATTTGGATCACAAATATCATAAAACATAACAATCCAGAATGACCTACAACAAAAATTGTATAAATCTTTTCATAAATATTTTTCATCACACATCAAAGTTTGAATTTCATAAATCTTTTTTTATATTCCAAAACTCAAATTTGGCAGGGAATGTGCAAACAATGTATGTACTAACAACACCTGCAGTTTACTGACACTGCAAGAAGAGGTAATCACCATGAGAAATACTGTCTTGATGGCGAGTAGTCCTAGAGAACAGCTGTGCATGGGTTCGAAAGACATATGCAATAGAAACACCAGGACCAACTTAAAGTTTCACTAACCATAACCAAAAGTGTTGATGGGAACATGTACGTCAGTCCTCTGAGAAAGCGCTTCACAACTAGGGACTTCAATAACAACGCTTGATTGGGCAAACGGAAAAAAAGCTGAAAGGTAACATTTAAACTTAAATTGGGAGTACTGAAAATGTACCCATGGTTTGGCCCACGCAGTCTGTTGTGTCAAGACCTGCATATTTTGCAGTATCTTGCCTATCCTGAATCGTTTGGGCAAGGGCATTCCCTGAACTTGACAGGGACAGTAAGATCTTGGATGCCATGTCCCAAAAGGCAAGAGTATATAAGCCCAGAACCAGACAGTTTTCAACAACTTTAAGGCATGGCGGTCGAAAGGCACAACCTTTTGACAAATGCATTAATGTGATTTACTACCCCAGCTGGCATTACAGAAGGGAACTCATTAGAGCTGATCTTACTGGTGGAAGCCTGAACCACAAAGCTCTCAGAGTTAGGGGCCAAGTCAGAAAGGCCGGGTTTCCAGGTGCTGCCCTATAATGCCTTGCAACTTGATGAATGGCCAATGAAGCCAAACAATCTTTGTCCATTATGCCATCAGGGTGTCTAGTCAAGACCTCATCAGATGTTAACAAGGACCCAGACTGCAAGATCTCTTTCAATAAACCAGCTTTGTCTCAATAGATGGAACGTGTATATCTAGTTCTTCTGACGCTCTGTGGAAACCCACCCAAAAGAGACTTTCCCTTGGTGAGCTCGGAGACGGGCAACACCTGCGGAGTTGGATCTTTAAAGAGTGCACTGCACTGCTTCTTCCTTTGCGAGAGCAATGAGATGGAGGTAACTCCCACTTTGCCTTCTTTCATTTACAGTGCGACTAGGACTTTGACTTGCTTGAAGACTTGTTTTGAGATCCGGACTTAGCATGGGCATGGCCCCGTGACTGGGAGTGGAAACGTGTGTTAATTCCAGAGTGATCTGTCCCCTTTCTATGTTCTGCAACAGAGTTTTACTTCACACTCCCCAATAACCTTCAGGTGCAACAGAAAGCACTTGTCCCATGACTTCAAGTCATTACCAGAACACAGACACCATAGGCAAAAGTCATGGAGATCAGGGACCAACATATGATTCTTTCAGTCGTGGAATAGCTTAAAGTATGTGGTCTTGGGGGAAAATAAAGTTAGGATTGGGGCTCCGGTTCAGCATCAAAGGCCATGCAAATAAAGGAGCTAAATTCAGAGCACAGGAACGGCATCTACAAATAGATCTGCAATTTCAGTTCTTGAGGGTGTGCAAAGCTGCCGCTGAGCCTACTGGCACACAGGAGGAATTGCTTGAATAAGCTAGATCCAGTGTGTCACCTGGCTTACTCAAAAGGTGATGATTCTGCAGTTAGAAGTGTATCAGAAACCTCCGTTTATACCGGTGTTGTAGATTTGCAATATGCACTTTTTTCTGCCATTAATTATTTAGTTTAGAATAGCACAATGTTTTTATTGGTAGTCTGCCTACTTAACATCATGCAAATTTGGTCCATCTTATTTTGTGCAAAGAAGTATTTGCCACGCAAAAAAGTCAGCTCTTGCAGAGTGCGTTAATACGGATGCTCAAACCAAGTATCCAAAAAGCTTGTTGGATGCATATTACATCTCATATGCCCAGACACGAGTCCCGTGCACACAGTCGCTGAAACCAAGCAGCACCTGGCTGATGAGCCGATAACTAGGGTAAAACCATCCTTTGTTGCTCGTCTTCCAGTTCAGGAAGTACCTGGCTTGGCAATTCGGGGCAGACTGCTCCTACTGGAGCATGGTCAAGACTGATTTGCATATAGCTGTGTCCAAACTGAGAAGGCATGGTGTGCAAAATAACGATGGATTGGAATGCAGCCACGAGTGATTACCAGTGGCTGAGATTAATTCAAGTATTCCATCCTTCACTGTTTCGTATACTTATTGTGTTGCCCTAAATGGGACGGGTATGCCCAGACATGGGGCCCCTGCACACTGTCACTGGAACCAAGCTGCACCTGGCTAATGAGCCCATAACTAGGGCGAAACCGGTCCTGGGTTACTGGCCTTCCGGTTCATGGAGAATCTGGTTTGGCAATTCGGGCCGGACTGCTCCTATCCATCACTGTTTTGTAGACTAATGTTGATCTAAGGCAGATATGAGTTTAATTTTCTTAGCTGTGATGAACTTTGGGAAAAGATATTTCAGGAACGAAACATGTTGGAAGCAAAGAATTTTATGTGGCTGATTGTAGATCAATAAAAAGAAGGCTGGAGTAAACCATAAGAGAACAGTGGAAATGTAAAACGCCTCCATTTTTTTGTGTAGTGCAGTTGGACTTTGTTATCTTTATTGCATGAATATACATCCAGGTTTTGGATTTTGAGCCATTCAGTATCCTTCCTATTGCTGCACCCATTACATTACATAGGCGTGATGCATCTTGTTCAACACTGTACTAGTGTATTCTCTGGGGTGGATTGTTATCCTGGCATTGCTGGATTCTGGATATAGATCAACTGCAGAGAATATTAGAAAAAATACAACTGCATAACAAACATTCCACTATCCACAAATAATTTAACGTCATTACCCTAAACAAATTATGAAAAGTCATAATATAAACACAAAAGAAAATTATGTGACAAAAAAGCAAACCTGAAATTTAGTTACGCAACTGGAGCTACAAAAATTGTAGACTTTTCCATCAGGCATTGTGGCTTGAAATTGAGGTAAAGAGTTTCGTTTACAAAAGTGACAATTTATTCCCAAACCTAAAAAAAACAAAAAAAAACTGATTAACCACTGTAAACATTTTGAGAAATTACAGGAATTCATAAACTATCATTATATGTTATGCTCAAATATGTATATTAACCATACACTGAGAACAAACTACCTACTATGGTACAGTTAAAACTTTACAAAAGAAAAGAAAGTGCTTACCATAGCAACCCTTGCCACTGGTAGTACTCAAGTCTTCGTTTTTCAGGCTCATGGGCATACTCGCTGCAAATCATGAAATAGTAACATCTTTTGCACAACAAACATCAAAAAAGTGCATGGGAGCCGCAGGGGCATGTACATTATCCTACAGAGCATGCCCCTAATCACCAGCTCTTTATCCACACCCCCGTCCTTCACTATCTACCCCAATGGGTAGAAACTGAGAAGTATGCAAGCCAAGGATGTGCCACAAGCTATTAATTTAAAAGAAAATTGCAGTGGACATATTTTAGGATGCTATAATTATTGGTTTTTTTTTGTTGCTTTGTGAAGGATTAGATTACACGTTTCAATAAATGGCCAGAGTAGCAACACAATAACGCTGTAAATTTACTTTATATACTGCACCAGTTAAACGTACCAGGTTTTCCCGTTTTTGTCTTGTGGTTGTTCATGCAGGTCGTCGAACAATAAGGCTCCATATGCCCATTGGCTCCAATGCACTGAGTCATATCAAAAAATTTGCACTGCGCCCTGCATCCAGTACAACCTGTCAGTTTGCCATGTTTCTGAAACACAAATAAAACCATAATTGTGTCTTAAAGAAAATCATGTCTAGAACATCTGCCAAGACCAAACCAGAAATAGGTGGTTGGATGAGTTGCATGTGACTACAGAAGAATTAATTTTCCTTTCTTCTCAAACAAGAGAACTACATTTATAATGACCCTTGGCTAAAAGCTGAATAGCATTTTATATAAATGTTACTTGACAATACAATGTAACACATTGAATAAGATAGCTGTGTATGGAACCGCCTAACTTTCAGAAAGGTGTATCAGAGGGTACAAACTTCT
Organism: Lissotriton helveticus; assembly: GCF_964261635.1. Lineage (NCBI taxonomy): Eukaryota > Metazoa > Chordata > Amphibia > Caudata > Salamandridae > Lissotriton > Lissotriton helveticus. The sequence goes on along the minus strand of NC_136069.1, from coordinate 305,721,719 downwards.
GACTGAAACTATACAACCAAAAGTCCCTTTCTCAATATTGAAGATATTTATTGTTTTATGTATTCTGTTAATCGGCATCAAAAATAGTCGAAAGACAAAGCATGTAAACTCATTTTAAATACCTTCTAAGGAAAGCAAACACAGTTTTGATATGATCAAAGTTGCATCTTTTTGAAATCCTGGTTGATCTAGTTCGTAGGCTTGCCTTATAAAAACACTCCTAACCAAAGAGGGCAAGAATAGCTTAGAATAGACAAAAGACGCTACCGATCTTAAGTAACCATGATAGGGACTGCATTTCACTGTAATTTTGGAATGGACACATCCTTTGCAGGCAGGCTGGGAAGCCTGGTCTGTGTGATTGTTATTTCAAGTAGGTATAGAACTAACCAAAGATCATTCTCAATTGTTTCCGCTATGTAGCCTATCTTCGAAATATAAAGGGCTAGAAGGAAACTGTTTTATCCATTTGTACTCAGTCACAGAATCCGTGTGCCATACCTTAAATTGCCTGTCTGCTTGTTAAACGGCCTATTTATCACTAAGATCCCTTTTGAGTGCTTTTTTTACTCATTATTTCAAGTCCGAAATTGATTTAAATGTGTTTTCTTCTTTTAAGTCTTTGTGTCTGTGTACCTTTATACAACTTTTGTTTCTTGCTCTTACATGGGTTTGATTCTTTTTGCTTGCCACTAGAGAAACTATTTACTACTCATTTTGGCACAAACCATACAGCATCGCTGCACATCCCAGAGGATATAAATCGGTCCATGCATTCCTTTAGCAATTTTCTTTCACTACTCTCCTTCCACTGGCATACGACAGTTCTCTTCTGAACCAGCTGTTGCTCTGCTACTATTAAAAAAAAAAAAAAAATGTAATTAACCTTTTGAACGTACTAACGTCCATCCTATCTCACACCTTCGAAAATCAAATGTTGTGGACTTTATTGCACACTGCCAGCTTTTACCATTTGTCCATTGCTATGATTTCACTTTTCCTCTCGTGAGAAAGCAGGGTCTGAACCATAAAACCTTCAGTATTTTTTCTGCTTTTGGACCCTTAATTTTTGAACCCCTGGTACGTGCGAGTCTACCTAATTATTTCCTAATTTCATGTTATTTTTGATTACTCGGATTTTAAAGTACTGTCTGTGCTTGTATATAACTGTCATTTATCCTGAAGCTCTAGTCTACAGTACTTATGGGGTAGAGAAAGGCAGGAGGTTCCCTCTGGATCACATAAGCTTAATAAACCATAGACATGCAGCAAAAAATTGTACTATTAAGGAGACTGATACTCTTATCAAAGAGGTTGAATCATTTATTTATGATGGCAAGACCCAGAAGGGCATTACGGCTGCATAATAGATAACTCGCTTTTTTACACAATCTTAAAATGCACTTCACCTTCTCCGCCTATTCCACTCACCCTTTCGTCCCAAACCCTTAGCTGAAACCCGATAAACCTCTCCCTCCCAATACTTCAACACCCACATGAAAAATCAAACATTAAAACATGTTTTTCTTTGTAGCAACAGCTTCACTATGTTGGAGAATCATGTGGACACAGACCGCGAATTCCCAAACTCCTACAGATTCTCTCTCTACCCAAGAATGTGTCTTTAAAGATATGCCCTTTGTGGAAAACAAACATTCTTTATGCCACCAGCTCAAATCTGTAGTTGTACAATTGTCCCGGTAGGTCCAGGACCTTTTATTAAGGGGTCCTCCCTCTGGGGTGTGCCACTGTGCTTCGAGACCCCAAGTGGACAGTCCACTATGACAGACGTCCCAAACGTGCCTTTAACCAGCAAACATCCAAACCCTGCTCTACCATTCATTGAGCCTCAGCCACCTATTAACCAATTCTGTAATAGAACAACTGGGACGGAAGCCACCAATACATGCCCAGAGCTCCCAATGGCAACGACTTCGAATAGAGCTCCAGAGCTCCCAATGGCAACGACTTCGAATAGAGCTCCAGAGCTCCCAATGGGGAATAGCCAGTGAATAGGCACCCTTCAACCCCTCTCCCTGAAGTTAATGTCCCCAAATTTAGGGAAAAGGCTCGAGAGAAGACAGATTACATTATCAATGAGGTTGTCCACTGGATTAGGGTTGTCTATCTCTTATCCATTGGACATTCCTTAAGCCCAACGTATACCGCGAAACTCTAACTCTTTAGATTACATCAGATTAGAATTTATCCACAAAAACTTGACTGACAGTTTTCTGAACCTGGATGTTAGATCTATTGCAGCTTCAGACTCTACCATCCAGTTCAAATACAATATTCATCAATACATTTCTACAGGAACTTTCCCCAGCCCTTTCTGTTGTGGGATATTCAGACGTGCAAAAAAGGTCTCTTTTGTCCAATCCTCAATCTAACTTCCCACCTGACTGCTCACAATCTTCTACAGCGCACTTTGATGAAAGTCGTCTAACGGTGTCAAAAAGCTTATCAGTTCCCGAGTCTCATCTTAGCAGCCCACTAAAAGATTTAGATTGACTGCATTTATCTCGGATTGCTTGCATTACAAGCACTTGCACAAATGCTTCTTTCTAATCCGTATCCTAATACATACTTTGTTCCTAATGAGGACTCTAAATGAGAATTTGCTTCTAATATCCGCATCCTATCATGAAATACTGCTGGAACATGCAGCAAAATCACTGACCCTGCATGTAATAATTTCAAAGGCATATTCCATATTGCTTTAATTCAGGAATATTGGGCTATGTCCCCAGTTCATAGATTAGGGTACATCTCTTACTACATTGACGCTACACCCTTCACTAATGGCAGGCACTCTGGTGGTTTTAATATTTGATTAACAATTTCACTTCACAGTAGTATTAAAAAATTAGACATCTCTTCCTCTGATATTTGGGGCATGAATATTAGGTCCTCCAAAGAGCTTTGAATTAACATCTTTAACGTTCACAGTCGCTCAGTAACTAAAAACAGAGTCCTGACCTTAAATATTCTTGAAGATTATTTTTCTTGTTGCAAGAATCCTCTTTCTATGATTTTAGCTGGAGGAGACTTTAATACTACTTATGACCTCTCGACTGTATTACAAGCATAACTCAATGGGAAGAGAAGACCTCAGGAAAGTCTATCTAAAATGATGAGCCAATCAAAAACTGGCACGCAGCTGCATTACAGCTAGCATCTTCAACTTTGACATATGGGCTTAGGGCCTGCAATGGAAGGCCTAAATTTGAGAGAGATGGGATAGTGACCGTAATGCTCTGAAACTAACACTCTCTGCTGAAGGTTTTGAAGATCAGTCTACCCTAAGAAGGGGCCCCCATACTCTACCCCTTCTTACAAACAATAGAAAAGGCATAAAATGGCCAAGTATATCAGGTAATTCTGTATTATTGATTAAAATCTATACTGTATTCTTGACCATCTTGGCCCCGTTAGAAGATCCATCTAGCAAGAATGTAATGTGTTAGATATGCTTAAGAAACTTTTTTCTCCCTAAAAGATCTCCTCATTAGGCCTACCAGGTGAACCTCTAATATTACATATAAAATTACTCCACAGTACGACAGAGTATCATCCGGCCAAATCCAATCTCAATTAAATTGAGTCACTGTAAGAGAAGCTAAGCTAACTTATAAGCATATCTTGAATACAAAAAAAAATGCTGGGAGAAAGCAAACTGACAGGACACCTAGTAGCAGTCCACAACAGAAATGAAACTTTGTTCTGGCAGATAACAGCCTGTGGTTCTCTGGGTGCTAGTAGCCAAATTGATTTTGTGACACCGTCTATTAAGGTGAAACACTTTACGGAGTTCTACTCTGATAAAGTCTTAGATCTTACATACCCAGGTGATAACTTAAATGCTATGGCTCAAGTGATTCCCGAAGTTGATTGTCTAACTTTCTCATTGGCTGATACAAGGAGGTCTATAGAATCAGACAAACTCAAGGCAGTAAGGATTGTGATTACTGTGTGTTTTAAAAAAGCCCTATTCTGTTGCCACTTTGCACAACCACGCCCAGCGGACTCTAGCGCTGACGTGTACAGACTCACCGATTGCCGCCATTCGCTCGGCACCTCGAGGCCACGCCCATCTCCCTAGGCCACGCCCCCTGCTCCGTGTATTTTAGGCGCACTGATCACTAGCGCGACCTAGAAGCCTGCACATCTCCTGAGGCGGAAGCCGGGAGAAGAGACTGATAGCGCGAAAACTGACTATTTTAAATTGTGTTTGTGATTACTGTGTGTTTTAAAAAAGCCCTATTCTGTTGCCACTTTGCACAACCACGCCCAGCGGACTCTAGCGCTGACGTGGACAGACTCACCGATTGCCGCCATTCGCTCGGCACCTCGAGGCCACGCCCATCTCCCTAGGCCACGCCCCCTGCTCCGTGTATTTTAGGCGCGCTGATCACTAGCGCGACCTAGAAGCCTGCACATCTCCTGAGGCGGAAGCCGGGAGAAGAGACTGATAGCGCGAAAACTGACTATTTTAAATTGTGTTTATTGTGATTACTGTGTGTTTTAAAAAAGCCCTATTCTGTTGCCACTTTGCACAACCACGCCCAGCGGACTCTAGCGCTGACGTGGACAGACTCACCGATTGCCGCCATTCGCTCGGCACCTCGAGGCCACGCCCATCTCCCTAGGCCACGCCCCTTTGCACACCATTCATGTGCACTTCCCGACCGCGCAGCGGACGAGCGCAGCGGGCGCGCCTAAGGCAAGCCCGTCTGCGCCCGTCCGCGCCGGTTCCGTGCCTCGGCCCGGCCATGCTGCCACTTTTCCGGCCACCCAGACACTTACCTGGTCCAAATCACAACTCATGGACATAGGTAAGTTATCTTGTTCTTCCCCCTCGCCTTGCTGCTTTCCCCTACCCACCCCCTTCTCACATAAATGCCCTAACTGCCCTTTCTTACTCCACCCCATCTGGACCTGCCCACGCAAACCAGCCGACCCCATCCCCAACCCCCTCCCTTCCAAAACTTACTCCATGGGGCTAGTAAACTGCCGCTCACTACCAGGCCACGCCAATGACATCTGGCTGCTACTATCCTCGTCACCCTGGGACATAGTTTTCCTAACTGAGACCTGGATTAAAGACAGTTCCAACCCTGACATCGCTCTAGCTATCCCATCGGGCTACAGATTCTCTGGATTTAGCCGCGAAGGCTCTAAACCAGGAGGGGGAATAGGAGTAATTCTAAAGATTCACTTAAAAATTACCACCAGGAAAATCACTAACGCCAAACCTATAGAAGCTCTATACTTCTCTATCATAGACTCCTCTACTGCCGTCTCCTCAGGGATCCTGGTCTATGTTCCCCCTAACTCTCCCCAATCTGCTATTCAAGAGTTATTAGCTACTACAGCAGATCTATCCCTCAAACACTCTGATTTCATCGCTCTGGGAGACTTCAACTATCATGTAGACGTCAACAGCTGCAATCGCGCAGCCCTTCTCCTGGACTCAATGCAAAATCTTAATCTATTACAAAGGGTATCTGGCCCGACTCATGTCGCTGGACATACTCTTGACCTCATTTTCTCTAACCATGAGAAACTTACAACCTCTCCCCCTTTACCCCTGACATGGATGACCACTACTTAGTACCTTTTCAGATCTCCCCACCCCAAATTGTTAAACACAACGCCGCCATAAGAACTCATGGCAGAAAGTGGCACAAACTCTCTTACAGCCTTAGAACAAATGTATGCCTCGACTCACAGCCCTCTTCTGGAGGACCTAGACACCGCTGTGTGCACTCTAAATAATGACCTCACTTCTGCAATAGAAAAAATAGCCCCAATGCGTCCTCTCACCTCCAATAGGCAAAAACCTTCTGCCCCCTGGTTCACACAAGAACTCAGGACACATAGAAGCAAGTGTAAGAAACTTGAACGTCTCTGGAGACAGAGCTATGACCCTGCAGCCAAGGCACTCTACAAACAAGGCCTTAAAGAGTTTCGTAAACTCAAACAACACTCTATGAGCACGTACTTCTCTGATACCATTGCCAAAGCTAAGAATTCCACCAGGACACTCTTCAATATAGTCAAAGACTTTACACAGCCCAATGCCCTCGTTGCCCCTATCCCCTTGTCGCAAACATTATGCGACAGTCTCTCAAATTTCTTTGAAGAGAAAATTATCAACATTACAACCACCATCCAACAAAATGGCAAGGTCATCACCAAAAGTCCCGACACGAACCACAATCATAAACTGGCCTTTACAGCATTCCAACTTCTCACTAAGGAACAAGCTACGAAATTATTTCTGGACTGCAAGTCGGGCTCTCCTCTAGACCCTGCTCCAGCCTTAATCCTGAATGACATTGCTCCTTTAATTATCGACTCCCTTCTCGAAATCTGGAATTCCTCCCTTTCCACCAGTGTGGTCCCTGCTGCCTGGAAACATGCGCTCCTTATCCCTATCCAAAAGAAAATAGGGATGGACCCTCTTTGTCTGAGTAACTACCGTCCGATTTCACTTCTGCCCAAACCCGCCAAAGTACTAGAGAAAGCAGTCCAGCTCCAACTTTCAGACTATCTGGAATCTAACACCCTGTTTCATGACACTCAGTCAGGCTTCAGACCGGACTTTAGTACCGAGTCTGCACTACTCGAAGTCTCTGAGTCAATTAGAGAATGCACGGACAGGGGAGAGGAGGCCATGCTGGTACTCCTCGACCTGTCCGCTGCATTCGACACCATCTCACACGACACACTAATGACTCGCCTGCAAGAGACAGGGATTGGCGGCCCTCCCCTTCTGTGGATAAAATCTTTTTTAAATAACAGAACCCAACAAGTGATGCTAGGGTCGTTTCTCTCTGACAAAAAACCACTGACCTGGGGAGTCCCACAGGGCTCTGCCCTGAGCCCTCTCCTCTTCAATGTTTACCTTAAACCTCTAGCAAAAATTGTGGAATCATGTGGAGTCAAGGTGACTTTCTACGCCGACGACACACAACTGGTGTTCTCCTTTAAAGACCATGATGAAAAATCATTTGACAACTTCCGCAACTGCATGGTAAAAATTGCCTTATGGATGGCCGAGAACAACTTAAAACTCAACACTGATAAGACGGAAGTCTTATTCTTTAATCAAAAATCTCCTCTACCCCCCAATATCTGGTGGCCATCCGAACTAAACCCTCCCCCTGTGCCGGTCCCAGCGGCCCGAAACCTAGGATTCCAATTCGACACTGCTCTCTCCTGCAAAACCCAAATCAGTAAAGTAACCTCTGCCTGCTTTGGAAAGCTACGCATGTTAAAAAAAATCATTCCCTATCTACCACTTGACTCCCGGAAAACAGTAGTCCATGCCCTGATAACCTCCCACCTGGACTACGCAAATAGCCTGTATTTGGGGGCACCTGCCTATCTCATCAACCAGTTACAGAGAGTGCAGAATGCAGCAGCCAGATTACTCAACAACATTCCTTTTCGACACTCCATCTCCCCCCACCTTATCAAACTTCACTGGCTTCCAATAAAAATGCGTATACAATTCAAAGCCCTGACCCTGGCCTTCAGAGCCCTCAATGACCGTGGCCCTGCATACCTCCGACGCAGACTGAGACTCTCTCATTCACAGCGTAACCTCAGATCTAACAACCTACATCTAATCACTACCCCCCGTTTCCGCCTCACACGCACGGGTGGAAGGGCCTTCGCCGTTGTCACCTCTAAACTCTGGAATCAGTTACCCACAGAGTTAAGATTCGCCTCCTCAGAACCCCTTTTCCGAAAAAAATTAAAGACCTGGTTCTTCTCCCAGATCTAAACTCTCGTTCCTCCCCCATTCCTTCCTCTGAGATAAGGTCTTCAGCGCCGGGACACCTCCGTCGGAGGTAGCTGTGCGCTCTATAAAACACTAAATAAATAAATAAATAAATAAGGAGCCGCTTGCCTTAACTACCCCCAAAGATACTTGAAGCAATTGGGAGCCGCTTTGGAGCTGGGGTGGCCCTTCCATCATGAGGTGGATCAAAAGCGGAGGAAAGGCGGCGGGTCCGTGGCCTCCCGCATAGTGTATCGCATCCCAGCAGGGACTTGCATTAACGGTGGCCTGATGAACTTTGGGCGAATGTTCATATGGTGTCTGGGTTAGTACCCTCCAATCATCTGGAGGGAAGGTCAGAGGAAGACCGGAGTGTGCCAAGACAAGGGAGCTGGGCCTGGGAGCTGATCCTATGTGGGCCTGACGGACCCTTGGCAACCAGAGCCGGAACGGAGGTGGTGAGGAGGGGGCCCTCTCACTAAAGCCTTAGGTGGGGGCGCAATCCGAGCAATCGCCACAGGAACGATGGGGAAGCCCATAGGCACTGGCCCAATGCAATCCAATAAGATGGATAATTACGCAGTCAACAGATCTGCATCGAACCTAGAAGTAGAAAGGGGAACAGAAGAACCCTTCCCGACGGCGATAATGGCGGCAATTCAGGATGTCAAGGGAACCCTAGAGCCGAAAATTGACTCTGTGTCCACAGAGGTCACTCTCATCAGAGAGGGTCTCTCCAAGTTATCCAAAAAGGGGAGCACGGCCGAAAGAAATATTGCCCAGCTTCAGGCCATAACAAGACTCCTTGAACAGCAAGGCCTTATCCTAACTCAACTGTCAGCACACTTCACACCGCGCCTGGAGGATCAGGAAGGGAGAGTGCGTATGAACAATATACGCGTTGTGGAGTTACCCGAAGGCGCAGAGGGACCAAGTGTAGACCTGTTTCTGGAGGATCTTATCATCAATAAACTGCAACCAGTGCGCTTGTCTACGTTCTTCTCCATTGAACAAGCACACAGGGCCCTGATACCACCTCCAAAGCCTGGAGCTCCGCCCCGGACAATTATCGCCAGAATATTCAATCACCAAGATAGAGATGTAATATTACAGGCGGCCAGAGCAACAAGGGACTTACTCTACGAAAATACTGTTATTAGATTTTTCCCCAACGTCACTCTCCAAGTGCAACGGAACCAGTCAAGAGGGAACTGCGTGCCAGAAATGTAAAATACATGATGCTCTTTCCAAGGGGAAAATGTGGCACTTTACTACACGAGAAGAAGCCCGAAGACTGGCTGGAGGGATGGCGCACAGTTGGCAGTAGGCAAGGCAAAGAGTCAAGCTACGAAGGTGGAGCTTGCAGGGTAGGTGCAAAGACTGGGGAGGGGCCGGATCAGTGGTCTCCCTCACTGGAGCTGGCTAGCCCCACCACTTCCAATGCAGCAAAAGGGTAATGAGTGGTGCGAACACAATGGAGGTAAGACTAATAATTTGAGCCATCTTTTTATCAAGGGTCCAGGAAGGCGAGTAGAAGTACAGAGACTTGAGAATGCGCCAACCGGAAATCCTGGTAAAGACTATCTAAATGGACATTAATAGAGGTCTGTTGGATCAGGCTCCCCCCAATTTTATAGTTAGATTTGATGTGATGTGATAGTTACGGTGCAACAGGCGCTATGTGGGCTGGAGAGTTGGGGCTTCCATAACCCTAAAAGCAGAGTAGCAGGGTGGGGGGGGGTGGTAGTTGGGGGTTGAACAAGTTACACAATACTACATCATAGAGCTAGGTAAAGGGTGCGAGCACAAGTCTACAATCGAAGCAACTTTATCAAGAATAAGGGAGGCAGACAGAACCTATACCTTTAAATGGCGAAGATCGCACAGACCCAATCAGCGGTAAAGGTTTGGTCCTGGAATGTGAATGGCTTTAATGGCAAATTTAAAAGGACGAGGGTGCTACAATTTGTTAAACGACATGCGCCTGAGGTGGTCCTTTTGCAGGAAACACATCTTAAAGGCAACTTCTGCAAAGGTTTGGGTACACACTAATAGCGCATGCAGGCTACACCTCTGGCTCTAGGGGGGTGGGAATCCTAAACAGGCGCACATTTCCCTTCATCCAAAATAAGTTATGGGCAGACGCCTTTGAGAGGTATGTCGTAGTCAGTGGGATTTGGGAAGACAATCAACCTCTGCTCCGTGTATTCTTCTCCGGGGCTCCAGACGGCTATGCTCGAAGCATTGGGACATCTACTACTACAGTTGCCGCAGGGTAGATTGGTCCTCGGGGTGACATGAATGACATCCTCTGACCGGCGCTGGACGTGGTTGGCGGGGTCCCGGGAGGACGGGCACAGTTAGAAAGGGGGGTCAGCTGAAGGGATTTCTCGAGGCAATGGGTCTGGGGGATATCTGGACGTACCAGCACCCAAATGCTAAGCAATATATACCTCTGTCGGCATCCTCTGGAAGCCTCTCAAGGATAGATTACATCATTACGCAAGATCAGGTGCTAGGGGAATTTAGGGTTCCAGCAATTTTGGCGCAGGAGATATCGGACCACTCCCCAGTGGGAAGGAAACAAAGTTGTTGGGCCCGGGGAGGGACCATACACTGCCGCAGAGGATAGATCCATGGTTTTTCAGAGATGAGGATTTCCGAGACGACATGCGGGAAGGGGCAGAGTAGTTCTATGAGGAGAACACTGGAACGGTTGACTCCGCAGTGGTCTTTTGGGAAGCCTTTAAAATGGAATTAAGAGGTTGAGCACAGGCAAAGATAGGAGCCATTAGGAAAGAAAAAGTCCTTAAAAGCCTCACCGTTGAAGAAGAAATTATAAGGCTGGAATCCCAAGCAGTGGTGACTGGTACCCAAGTAATAAAAACAGAGAATTTCTAAGGGTGCAACAAAAAGAGCAGAGGGATTTAGTGAAAGATAGTGCCAGAGCTCAAGCTCAGGCCACACAGTATAGATTATATGACATTGGGGATAAGGCAAACAAGCTGCTGGCCTGGCTCGACAAAAGACATACAAGAGGAAGCGGAGTTCCAGGGCTACGAAATGAGGCAGGGGACAGATGTGAAACAGGGGCAGCAATGGCAGTACAGTTCGCAAAATAATATGAGAGGATATATGCCTCTCGTTGGCAACATACAGAGGACGACAGCGGAGACTTTTTGTGGGATATTTTGCTGCCGCGACTCTAGGGAGGAGGATAGGGAGCGATTAGAGGGTGCGGTGACAGCTGATGAAATCGGAGCAGCAACCCGTGACCTCCAATTCAGGAAAGCAACAGGACCAAATGGACTGTTGGTAGAAATATACAAACCCATGTCGGACGGTACAGCAGAGCTTTTACTGAAAATGTTTGGCCAGGCAATGACTGAGGGCATACACTCACCAGACCAGAGGACGGTGGTGATAACGACAATCCCAAAACCGTGCAAGTCGCCCAAGCAATGCAGGTCATATTGGCTAATCTCATTGCTCATTTTTTTAGATTAAGGTGCTTGCCAGGCTCTTATTTAGACGGCTAGCCGGTGTTACCGCCACCCTGATCCATCCAGATCAATCTGAAGACCAATCTATTTGGTAACCTTCTCAAGTGTACAGGCAGTGAGTTCCAAAGTTTGGATGCTGAGAAAGAGAGCCGTTTATCTCCACACCTTACTCTTTATCTTGGGGAGTTGTACCAGGCCAAGAGTGGCTGACCGTAAAGACTGTGAAGGGAGGTAACGGGAAAACAAGGATTGCACATCCTCAGCCCCAACACCAAACAAGGCTTTGTAACCAGGCAAAGTGTCTTAAAATCGACACGTCGTCGAACTGGGAACCAGTGAAGCCGTTTTATAACTTTCGATGAAGGGTGATGTTTAGGTAACCCAAGCAGAATTCTAGCTGCCGCGTTCTGAATGGATTGAAGTTTAGCAAATTGAGCAGCGCCTGCTCCAAAATAGAGAGCGTTACAGTAATTAATTCTGGACAGAATGGTGGCTATACCACTGTTTTCTTCAGAGAGAAGGGGATGAATGGGAGAATCTTCCTCAGGCTTATTAACATAAAGAAGCATGCAGAAGAAACTGGATTAATATGCGAGGCCCAGGTGAGGTCTTTGTCGAACATGAATCCGAGGTTCTTAGCCTTAACAACAGGCGATACGTGCAAGATTCCAGATAATACAGCTTAAAATATTGCATAGGGTGTACTTCCATAAATCAGTGCTGCATCGACTGGGGCGCAGTGATAGTACGCAGTGTCATAGGAGCTTCAAGTCAGAGGGGTCTCCTACCATTTACTGTGGGATTTCCCAATCCTCAGGGTGAATAGCCGCAGCAATGACGGAGGTGGTGGTTATGGAAGTTGCACTAGAACCCAAATGGTTCCTCCTGACAACAACCGGGAATGATGATTGGTCTAGTCATGTAAGAAAATGGTTGTCATTAGCAGCCGTAATACCCAAGCGGAATGTAGCAAGGAAATGGGGTGAGACAGAAATCACAACTGTGGAGGAGTGGGAAAATGATCTCAATTGGTGTTGGCAGGCGGAAGCTACAATATATAAAAGCAGAGGATGCCCTAAGAAGGGAGAGAAAATGTGGGGGGCCGGGCAAATATATAGCGGACTATAATGGGATACCTTGATGCATAAGTTGAAATGGTTAAAATTGTAGGCAATTGTATAAATACTTAATTCGGCACTAATGTAAAAATGGATGATGAACTACAATTACTCTTTGTAAGTACCGATTTTGTTCATGTGTTAATAAAAGATTAAACTATTTTTTTTTTAAATATGTGGTTCTCCCACTTGAAGGCATGGTTTACCAAATTGGGCTTCCAGACACTACGCTATCTTCTGTTAGACAGAATACCAAAGACATGTTAAGTAACACCTATTGGGATTATGTTGTGACCCAATGGCACTGTTCCTCTAGCATTGGGTCACTTTCTGAATTATTTTTATCCCACAAATCCCTCCCAAATTTGGAGAGTTTCTAGATGAAATCTTTCCTCTCTTGGAAAAATCCTTTTCTATCAAATTTAGATTTGGCATATTAACTTTAAATGCTTTAACTTTTAAATGGCCTACTGAGACTCTAGGTTATCTGTTTTGTAAAAACGTCCCTAAAAAAACCAGAGCATTGCTTATTTTTCTGTCCCAGTTATATTAAATCTAGACGCACATGGATTCTGCCTTTATGTCTTAACCTTGGTTTGGCCTTAGCTGAAATCTCCTGAGGCTTGAGCTGGGAGAGGGTGCCGTCAGGTCTCGAGGCTGGCCAGAACTTTTAAAATTGCCGATTTTCACATGTTTGAAAGACTTAGGTTTTAAATTAACCCCTTCCACACTCATGACGAGCTGGGCTCGTCATGAGGTAGCCTCCTGCTACGCTGATGACGAGCCCAGCTCGTCATGTAACATGTATTTTTGTTGCTTCCAGCACACAGCGGGAAAATGCATAGCATCGATGTGGTTAAATTGTTTGTAAAGTGAATTACTGTGAGGTACTGTGTTAAATATTATTGGAGGTCCAGTGCTGGGGACAAGTGGTAGTGCGGGGGGGTACCTACGCTGTACAGCGGAGGTCTGCCATCTTTAGGACCCTCGAAGGTCAGCGCTCTATTTTCGGGACTCAGGAAGCACAAATACCGGGCTGGCGCGGACGTGCGCAGCTGGTGCCCCGCCGTCACACCAAAGGCAAGCCCGTCTGCGCCCGTCCGCGCTCGGCCAGCGCTCAGCTCCAGGACCCCTGGTGGGACAATGACAGGTAAGGGTCCCTTGATTAGGTATGACAGGGGACTGGGGCTTAGAGGTACATGCGGAGGGGCCGATTGTCCCTGCTTAGACCTCGGCAGCGAGCTAGCCCGTAGTGTCAGGACCTGCCTGGGCTGTAAGACCGTTCTACCCGGGAAAGTGGGGGCCAGAAAGGAGGATGTGCAAAATTTCAAATGTGTATCCATCAATGCTAGGTCCCTGGTGAAACACAGTATGGAATGTGCAGAGTTATTAATAGATAAAGACATTCATATAGCATTCATTACGGAAACCTGGATGGACGCTGCATCAGGGCCAGACTTAGTGAAGGCCACTCCCACTGGATATCTCTGCCATAGGCAGGATAGGAAGGGGAAAAGAGGAGGTGGTCTAGCTGTGATCTACCAAAGTGCCATCAAGGCTATCTTTAAGCCCATACTGATGGATGCCTGTGAAGCTCTATCGTTCAATTTTACGCTTCTTAACCACCATGCTTTCAAAGGAGCACTATTATATATGCCTCCAGGGGCGAAAAAAAGTTTCTGGCTGCAATGGGGAGTTTATTAGAAGTAGGTATGTGTGAGGAGACTTTTACGATACTAAGGGACTTCAATTTTCATTTGGAGGATGGTAGTGACCCTGAGACAATGGCCTTACTAGACTTGATGGAAGGAGCTGATCTTAAACAATTAGGGGTGGGACCCACCCATTGTGCTGGCCATTTGTTGAATGGTTTATTTTCCAACCACCCATCAGTAGTGTTCGCAGGAACATGGCCAGTTGCATGGTCTGACCAAGTGATGGTAGAGCTCAGGTTAGTTGTTAGGAAGCTGACGAACATAGAGTCCGGCCCCAAAAAAACAAAGATCAGCAGAGTCTGGAATAAGTTGGAAGGGAGAGACTTGGAGGAACTCCTAATGGCATCTAAAGATGAACTTCCACTAGTCGTGGAGGAAGCGGCTCTAGCATGCACGAGTTGGCTGGAACAAGCAAGTGTGACTCTAGAGCCATCTAAAAGAGGTCGCATGCAAAGGGAGGTCCCTTCAGCTCCCTCGTTCTCTGAGGACCTCAGACTGGTGAAAATAGGGTGTAAAAAGCTAGAGCAGGAATGGTGCAAAGGCTATAAGGAAATGGACAGGAGGAACCTAAAATACAGTCTTCTTGAACATAAGAAGTTGATTGCTCAAGCAAAACAAGAGCATTTTACTAACCGTATCAATCAGGCCAGTAACTGTTCAAAAGAATTATTTAGAACACTCTCTAGTCTTGTATCTCCTAAAGTGGCAGGGCCTCAGCCAAGCTCTGTGTGAGGCCTTGGCCACATTTTTATGACTAAAGTTGACTGTTTTTAATGCTTTTTTGGGCATAACGATGAGGTGCCCTCGGGAACGCAATCAGAACCCTGAAAGGGACGATCAACGGAAAGACGCACTAGAAGAGTTTACACCTGTAGACATGGAGGAGACCAAAAAAATGCTTCACTGGTTAAAATCAGGGTCACCACATGACCCATGTCCGGCAAAGGTAGCCAAGTTGGCGCCTGTACCTATTGCCTTAGCATTAACAACAATTTTCAACAATATGTTTGCCACCGGACAGTTTCCCGCATGTTGGAAACGTGCATCGATCCTCCCATTGCTGAAAAAGCCAAATTTAGATACAATGGATCCCAACAACTATCGTCCAATCTCAAGGCTCCCACTCCCAGCCAAACTAATTAAAAAGATGATGAATCATCAACTCAGTGTGTTTTTGGGGACAACTCGCGCCCTGCACCCCTTCCAACACGGGTTCAGAGCGGGCCATAGCACTGAGTCTGCCCTAATAAAAGCTACTGAGGAAATTAGAGGAGGAATGGACCTAGGGGGCAGAGCTGCACTGGTCCTGTTGGACATTTCCGCAGCCTTCGACACGGTGCATCATGGAATTTTGATGGACCGATTAAAGGACTGTGGGGTGCAGGGGAAAGCAGGGGATCTCTTGAATGCGTTTCTGACTAAAAGAGAACAGAGTGTGGCAATGGGCGAATACATATCAAAATCTTTCGTTCTACCATGTGGGGTCCCTCAGGGCTCCTCCCTAAGCCCCACTCTGTTCAATATATATGTCACCTCCTTGGCCCCGATTATCAAGTCTTTCGGCTTTAATCTAACTCCTACGCAGACGATACCACAATTTGTGTATCAGTGCTGCCAGGGAGGGAAGATGGAGTGGCCTTACAATTTCAGGAATGTATGTTGGCGGTGGGTAGGTGGATGGGCGAAAACTGCCTGAAGCTGAACACATCTAAAACTGAAGTCATTGTTTTTGGCGTAAGTAATGACTTTTGGAGCCCGCAATGGTGGCCAGAAGAGATGGGTGTTCCCCCCCTTCCTGTGGCAAAGTTGAAGAACTTAGGAGCTCTAATAGATGACCAACCCACATTTAGGCCCCAGGTCACGCCTTAACATCCTCAATTTATTTTCTTTTGATAATGTTGCGGAAGATACTTCCTTTCGTCCCCGAAAGGAGTAAAAAGACAGTCGTTACTGCCCTGGTTTTACCCCAGCTGGATTACTGCAATAGCCTGCTGCTGAATGCCCAACAGGGGCTTCTTAACAAGATGCAGGTGCTGCAAAATGCAGCAGCCAGACTCCTGACGGGCATTCCAAAGTACGCATCCGTGTCGGGTGAACTCACGAAATTACATTGGCTGCCAGTGCGGAAGCGGATTGCTTTTAAGGCCTTGTGTCTGTTTTTTAAGGCCCTCCCAGGCGTTGGACCAGCCTGTCTGAAAGATTATTTTCAATGGTATAACCTCCTCAGACAGTTAAGATCATCGAGTTCGCGACTGGTCATAGTTCCTCACATAAGGAAAGCACGATGGGGGGGTAGGAGCTTTGTTGGGGGCCACAAAGGCCTGGAATGCCTTGCCCTTTGCCTTGAGAAATACCACTGATCTTATGACCTTCAGGAAAGGCATTAAGACTTGGTTGTTTACACAGTAATCCCGTCGGTTCATACCCTTTTGGAGCATTTCATCAGCGCCAAGACACCTCCGGGTAACAGTGCACTCTACAAATGTTAAAAATAAATAAATAAATCTAACATACTATCCAATCACCTTCAGGGTTTTTAAATGGGACACCTCATGGAGTTTTGTGCTTGCCCTTAGTAAATACTTGTTTTCGGCATGGATTATTAGAAACAGATTTCCCTAATCCTCTCTGAAGATTCAACTTTAAGAAATGTATCTTTACCTCTACTGGGTCCTGCTTTATTTTTTATCTTTTATTGTTGCTATTATGGAGCGTCATTTTATACGTATCGTAGTTTTACTGTGACAGTACAATTTTATCCTCCAAAATGTTATGTGCACTTGATGGATTGCTTGCATATATTGTTGAATGTATTTGATGCTGTTTGGAAGTTATTACAAAGGAGTAATGGTCAACTTACAAATCACTGAGCACCCTAAAGTTATCTACCCTAGTCGCTTTTCAATCGATCCTGAGACATTCAAGCTGATCCCACTATTGTCCAATCTGAGGATAGGATTTAAAATTGTCCATTCATTAACAATTGCACTAGGATTTTGTTTGCATAATAATCTTTTTTGAACAGTTATTCTGTAAAGCACTTTAGATCATATTTATATAATGTGTTAATGACTGCGGTGTTTTATTGTGCGTTTATGGTTAATCGACCAAAATAATGTAATCATTTAGTTTAAAAAAGAAACAAATAAATGTCAAATTCTTCCCCAAATTTTTTTTAAATAAAACTGGAAGTTTTCTTGGCATCTCAGATCTTCAGAGAGTTCCACTGAAGGAGCAGTTCCTGTAAAACATGTAGCTGCACCAGAGCGTGTGTTTAGGTAAATTATTCCTTTCATTCTGATATTTTTATATGCCAGCAGATATTTTCTGGCCGAAAAGCTGTTTTATTCTAGCTTGCAGTGTAAACAATGACACCGCAGCCAGAAAGCTGAGCCCTGAATGGATTAGCAGAGGTGTCAGGGAGTGTTTAGATGTTCCGATGAGTACAGTATATACATTATCAATTTTTTAACCACAATGACTTGAATACAGAGCAGAAGGAGATGTGTTGGAGGGTTCACACAGATAGCAGTTCACCAATTATGCAGTGAAGTGAGGCTCTTGCAGCTCGGCACCGTTACCCTGATTTTTATCCTGCGTCTTGGACCGTAAACTGCTCCTTGTTGCTGTAAAGTGGCGACCTAAATCCGGTCCCCTGATAGAGTGATTTTGGGGCTGATACAGCACTGCCAACCCACACTGCCGCGAGACATTCGGCGCCCACATGGCGGCTGGCCGTATTCTGGCGGCGACTAAGGCCCACGTTGCTGACACACATTGGGGGTGAGTGAATCAGGAGCTGCCCACAGCGCGCTGCTGAGCCAGCATTGTCATGCTCCTGCAGGGGGATCACCACGATCGAAACACCGGCATACCTGAAGGGAGCCCCCTTCATCGCCTCCCAACCTCTCGTGCACCAGTGAAGACTGTGGGGTGACTGGTCCTGCCGCTGGGAGAGAGGCTAGCGGTGCGAACTGCGAAAGTCAAATAGCAGGTGACTTCAGCTTCCACTGCCCTGCGGCCAGATCATCATATCCCCCGGGAAGCGATAACAGCGCTGCGGAGACAAGTCACATCACGGCAGGCTTAGCCCTTAGCTGATAACCCTGGAGAAGCGCTTGCGGCGCAGGAGGGGAAACCCTGCTGCACAATGAAAATCTCAATTTGCCAACGCCTGTACAGGTTGACTGACCGTGAGCAAAGCCGTGGAGGCTGAAACGCGTTGGTTGTGCTTTCCTGAATAAACAGATTCCTTGAAGTAAATCTCTCTGAGTGCCGTGTTATTGGTGTGGAGAAGTAATTGCAGGGCCTGGATCCGGCCCTTACGCTGAGCACCCGCTGACAGTGTGCGTCGGGAATTGTGCATCACTTTTGTGGCAAGGTTAACATCATACGCAACTGCCCGCACCACCGACTTGGGACTGGAACACGTGCTTGCTGAATCCATTGCACTTCCACCCTCCTAATCTGCAAACAAACACAGCCTGGGACTGCCCATTATCTGCCTGCACTGCAGAGCCCTGGTGGGCTTACGACCTCCGTGAAGTTGTGACTCTGCCCACTATTGTACTGCTGGGTTGCGCGGTTGGTTGGCGCTACAGCCAGCGATTATTCTCGCCTGTTTGCGCTGTGCAGGGCCCTCCTGGTCTACATAGCTTGCCTTCGTGTCCCTGAGGGCACGCAAGCCATAGGCTTGGCAGCCTACCCACTGGTCCCCCAGGCACTGCAACGGTCCCTATTGATGGGCGGAGCTGGCCAGTCGGTCCCGCTCCTCCCGGCAAGCTGGTGGGCTGCTGCTACTATTATCCATTGGCGGTAGAAGGCCTGGAGCGGTGGTTCTGGTGAGGAACAGCACGGCAGCCTAATATCATTGCCTGGAGTGAGCTGGTCAGGCGCACACGCTCCCTACATCCCACCTTTGGTCTCATCCTCAAGCCTGCACCTAGCCACACCGAAATGGACGATATCCGGCAGCAATCATGGGTAAGGCAGCCACCAGGCAGCCCCGGCTGACTTTCGAGGTTAAGAAGGTTGGTCGTACTCAGCAGGAGGATGTGGAGGGGACTGGGGAGGAGGCCACACAGAAGGTGGTCCCCCTACAGGAGGATGATATGAAATCTTAATGTTGGAGGTGCGACAGAGCCTCACCACCATTGCTGAAAAAATTGACACAATGACCAATAGTATGGACGCCATCGTCCACAAGCTCAATGGACACAAGGAACGAATTAAGGAAACTGAGCGCCGTGTTTCGGAAGTGGAAGACAGCAACTCCAGCATGCAGACGGATGTGGCGCAGATGGACAAGTTGCTCAAGATCATTGCCGCAAAAAACGAGGATCTTGAAGCGCGCAGTCGCAGAAATAATATACGCGTTCTTGGTATTCCGGAGAGTACCAACACAGGCAGAATGGAAGACTACATTGAAAAACTGCTGATACACAATTGGGGCTACATCCTTTTCTTCCCAATTTATAGTCGAGCGAGCGGGCCGCACCGTCTACCCCAGACCACCCCCGGGAGGTACGCCGCACCCTATAATTGCACACCTTCTAAATTATCGTGATCGCGATGTTGCTCCCAAGATAGCCCGGGAAAAACGTCAACTCGTATACAAGGGCAACAAGTTTCTAAATTATCGTGATCGCGATGTTGCTCCCAAGATAGCCCGGGAAAAACGTCAACTCGTATACAAGGGCAACAAGTTTACGATATACCCGGATTTCACAAGTGCAGTGAAGGAAGAACGGCGCAAGTTCAACCCCGCCAAGCAGAAGCTGCGCCAAGCCCAGATAGACTACGCTGTTCACTACCCTGCGAGGCTGAGTCACACACCAGGGCAAATCCTTTTTCACAAATCCGCAGCAGGTGGAGGATTTCCTGAAACGGTTGAAGCGACACAATAATATCTCCTCTATGCCGGACACATCTCCTAATAAAAATCCTCTGGATACAGACTAAATGTTAGAAGCACCACGTAGCCACAGTCTCAATGGCACTCGTGGGGGCGTACCATTGCCATAAGATGAACTGGATGAACTGCACTGGAAGAATATGATCACCCGGCGATATTTACCAAGCTACTATTGTCCAAGGACAGACTACTTAATGTACAGGGCACCCCCCGCCCATCATTCCATTGCCCTGCCACTCTGAGGGTGGGGAGGAACCGTGCTTGCCCCTAGAAGTTCCCCTCTGAGGGAGCATCCCCCTTTGATTTTTGTGGCAGACGAGTCTTACGGAGGCTACTTGTTGTTCATGGGGTTTTGGGAGGGGGAGGGAATGTACTTTCTGGTATGTTTGGGATGCTTCAGTGGGAGGAGGGGGGAATGGAGTTGTTTATGGGTGTTATGTTAGCACATGTGGCAGGATGTGTCAGACAGACTAGGTTGAGAATCTCAATTCTCAGTATAGAAGCATTGACATTAGAACTCAGAACATTAGCTTTTTTCACTCTCAGATGGCTACCTCTTCACATCCCCAAAGTCGAAATGTCTTCACTTGGAATGTTAGGGGGGTAGGAGACCCGAGGAAGAGGAGGAGGTTGTCGTCATACTTCGATCAACACCAGACAAGTTGTTATGCTCCAAGAAACCCATGTCAACCCTCACCACAACAACACATTTGCGTCCAAATGGGCAGATCACCGTACCTTTTCATCCTATTCCTCCTACTCTAGAGGGACGGCCAATCTCATTAAAAAGAACACCCCCTTTGTGGTAGCCGGCACAACACCTAATCAGCACGGACGCTACTGCATTGTATGGGGCAGATTAGGCCCCAAATCGGTCACCCTGGCGTGCTGTTATGGCCCTAACACAGACTCTCCGGGGTTCTTTACCATGCTGTGGGGGAAAATCATAGAAATTGGTTCTACCCACATAATATGGGGCAGGGACTTCAATGTTGCTCTTAATCCCGTTGCGGATAGGTCCAATCCCGCGCGACATCACTACACTAGAGCGCAAAGGGTGCTGCACGATATAATGACAAATGGTGAGCTGATAGATGCATGGCGCCACACACACCCCCACACTGCGGCAGGTACACATTTCACAGTGCAATCTGCTTCTTAGGCTTGCTTGGGTTATTGTCTTATCTCCTGAGGCCTTGCGCCGGCGATACTATCAGCCACGCAGTTGGCCCGTACATTCTCTGACCACTCTCCCGTAAAAATGGCGATCTCTCCTCTGGGAGTTGGCCTCCCACGAAGCAACTGGAGATTGTCGCCCCTCACGCTGCTCGATGCAGTATTTCATGACTAACTGGGACAGTAAATTACTGCCTTTTTGCGGAGGAATCAAAGCTCTATTGAGAGAGTTGAAACAGTTTGGGGAGCATTCAAAGTTACAATTAGGGGGTTCTGTATCTCAAAGAGTTGTGGAGTCTTGAGAAGGATCTCAAGGGTATAGAGACTAAGCTTTCTCAGCGCACCAATGGCAGAGCACAGAGGCAACTTCGAGATAAGCTCTCGGAATATGCTGACA
This sequence comes from Lissotriton helveticus, assembly GCF_964261635.1. NCBI lineage: Eukaryota > Metazoa > Chordata > Amphibia > Caudata > Salamandridae > Lissotriton > Lissotriton helveticus. The sequence continues at coordinate 305,700,101 of NC_136069.1, read as the reverse complement.
CAGCAAATCGGGAGTTGAAATTCAAAGGAAAGTATTGGGTGGCTAGACGCTATAGCGAGGGAGAACGACCAGGTAGGGCTCTGGCGGAGAGCAAACGCAAGCCTCGCATTTCCAATTATGTCCTGGAAGTTGAGAGGCCTGGGGAGGTGTTCTACAGAGATACGGCGGACATCCTGGACACATTTAAGGCTCACTATTCTACGTTGTACACCTAGAGCAGACTGGATGCTCTTGATCTTGAAACTTACCTTGCGGACGTCACCCTGGGTTGGTTGTGGGACTCGCAGATGGCATTTTTGAGCACTCCATTTGAACTAGATGAAATCATGGAGGCAATTATGTAAACAAAGTCGGGGAAGGCCCCATTGAATTATACAAGGCATACATTGATTTGCTAGCTCCCATTCTCAAGGACCTATATGAGCAATCCCTGGAGCAAGGTATACTCCCCCCTTCTATGAGGGAGGCTCTCATCATCTCCCTACTTAAACCTGGTAAGTCGCCCGCCCATTGCGACTCGTACAGACCTCTGTCCCTTATTACTTGTGACGCCAACATTCTCGCTAAAGTCATTGGCAATCGACTGAGCTTGATCATGGAGAAGCTTGTTCTCCCCGATCAATCTGGATTTATCACCGGGGGCTCGACCTCACATAACTTACGAACACTTTTCTCTATATTACATAACGTTGATCCCGATCTGGCCCTGACGGCGGTCTTTCTAGACAACACCAAGGCGTTCGATTCGCCCTGGCAATGGAATGTACTCAGTAGACCCTATACTGCGGAGGGCTTCAAAGTCCCTAATTTCGAATTGTACCACACTTGCGCTCAGGCACACCATGCTTATTTTTGGTTTCACCCACCTGCGTACATGCCGCAGGTTGCAGCAGGGCACTGGCTGGCGGGCCCTATCCCCCTGGCAGGCATGATCTGTTCCACCCTGCAGCCAAGAGACAAAACACCCACAATGCTCACATGCACAGTAGAGGCCTGACATCGCATCTTGCACTACTAGGCGGAGCATTGCTCTACTCACCTTCACTCCCCCTGTCATATCACTCCCAATTGCCACTGCTACAGGAGACAGGATTTCTTAAATTACATTATAACTTGGGGGAACCTTTACTCAAATGGGACGTTCAAATTGCAGGAGCAAATGTTCCTTGACACTCAGCCCTCTCCATTAGACATATTCCTTTACTTGCGGCTTCGGCAAGGGGTGCGGCGCATCTCCCCAGCATTCCCTCAGGAGCCCCCACACTGGCCCCGCTGCATATGGTTTTGCATTCGACTTCACCAGGAAATGTCGTCTCCAGACTATTACACCATACATTCCCAACAGAAAGTGGCCCCTTGCTCTTCCCGTGCACACTGGAACACAAAATTAAGCTTGGAGCTCACAGACGAACAATGGGATTTCTGCTGTTTACAAACAGAGCAGATCTCGGCCAGCAGCAGACTCCGTATCACACACTTTAAATTTTTACACTAATTATATTACACCCCTGTCAAAATGTATAAGTACAAACTGAGGGAGTCGGATCTTTGTGACAGATGTGTTCATCTGGCCTGGCACTGCCCTGTGGTGCATGAGTATTGGTGGCAGGTCTTTGCGGCTCTAGCACAGATGACAGCACTTCCTTGAGAGCCCACTCCACAAATGGCCCTGCTGGGTTACATTCCATTGGTAGCGAAGTCCCACCGCCGCTTCCTGTCACACGCTTTGTTGATGGCTAAACGCCGTATTGCCTGCAGATGGGGCAGAGGTAGAGCGCCAAAATTTAAGGATGGTCTCTCTGATCTCACATATTGTAAAGAAAAATTGTGCCACTGTGCTGAATTACTCCCTCTGTCCTCTCGGCCCAGGGATATCTGGGATCCCCTGCAAACCTACCTTGCTGCCAGGCCCTCGGCAACCCCTGATGTCACTAGCGAAGAAACAGTGGCATAGGTCACTAGAGCCACAATACGCATTTAATGCCTTTTGGTACATGTTGTAACAATGCTTCTACCTTGTCTTCCTCATGTTTATTCTCGAATGTATCGGGGTTGATATGTGAATAACAGGTCAAGTAACCTTACTGTGTGGGTACTACCTTCTTTGTCTTTATTTAACTAGGGACTGCGGATAATGGGGGTGGATATTTGTTTTTTCACTATGCACTGCTTTGGACTGTACTGACTAATGCCTGATGGTTTACGTGGATATATCGGACTATGATTGATTCTAATGTAACAAGTTAAGGTAATTGAAAATCAATAAATACAACAACAACAAAAAACAATCATGCAGTATGCTCAATATATACCTTCAGGGAGAGGGATGAGATGAAATCTGGAAGAAAAACAATTGGGAGTCCTTGGGCAACAGAGTTAGCTAATCGGTCAAATTGTAATCTGGTTAAAATTTTTATATTCAGTATTGGGTGGCAATACTGTGCATTGAGAAAGAACTAAGTGTTTTTAGGTTGACTTAAGAAGTTTGAGGGCATTCATTTTTGGAAATGTGAAAACTAACAGTTCACAAACGAGAATATCATTGACGGAAGGGATTCACCCGTATAACTGAATATCACAGGGAAGCTGGACCCTTCATAATGGATCTCACTGGCCCGATGTACAAACTGAACTAGAAAGGGTCCAGTATTGAGCCCTGAGGGACTCCCCATGTAATGTTGTCAGGGTAGGTACTTACTTCATGCTAACAAGCGGTTTGTGATTAAGGTACGAGTATAAGGCCATACTACCCTTGAGAACCACATAGGTTTTGTGTGTTGTGCTTACAGCGAAATAGAATACAATACCAATTGTTCCTTAACAGTAAAATGTCAGCATATATCTACGTCTAGGCATATGCTGCATTAAACCTCTGTAAAAATTGTGATTTTACTTGCATTCTAGTTGGGGATACAAAGGAGAGAGGTTGACTTGACTGAACATTTAATCAACCCCTGAAAACTATTTGAATTGCAGAAATTCTAAGTAATGCATTTAGGGTGCAACTTTCCCTTTAAAGAGTCGCCATAAAGAGGGTTGCTTTGTCGGACTTCATTGCTCATCTGTTCCTACAGAAGTCCTATTGAGACTGACATTTTGCTTGTGGGTTGATTATCAAAAAGATGCAATGTTAAAACCCTGAAACTGTACTGTTAAACAACAATGGGTATTCTATTTATTTGTTCTGCTATGAGCACTTTAGAATAACTCCATTTTAAATTCTGAAGGGGTACTATATTAGTATGAGTATCTGTTGGTATATTTCACTTTCTTCTAATCTTGTGCTCAAGTTTCCAACAGATTCTCAGGGCAAAGCTTCTCTGGGTAATGGTTGATTCTTCATTTCACGGTGTCACTTCACATTACTCACCGTCTCTATTTACATATCAACATAGCTATGGGCATTTATCTTTAAAAAAAAATCTAAGTTGACAGTTATCTTCTCCCTCGCAGGTTCCTTTGTCACAAAATCACTAACTTAAATACTATGGTATGGGTTTCTTTTGACTGGAACGTATTGGTCTATCTTTCACCCATTACTGCTAATGTTAATAGTCATTGGGTCTTGGATTTTATCATTTAAATTTCCTATGAAGTTAATTAATAGTAATTCTGATGTTTGGACTTTCTTGCATGATTCTATTGTTTATGACCTTTTCTTTAACTTTCTTGTACATGGTTAGTAAGTTCATTGTCTGTTTTAGCATTCATACTTTGTTCTGTAAGGTTTTTATTTTTACACTTTGTTTTATTGGTTTTTCGTATGAACAACATTACAAGCAGTGCAGAAGAGACAAGTGTACACGCTCCACAGCATAAGAAAGCATATCAATTTCTATTGGCAAAAATCTTAATACATCATGGAGTGAAACATCAGGAGGGCACAGAAGAGGACACACAAAGTAACATACAAAGACATAGAGCTAAACTAACACAGGGATCAAAACTACTTTTGGCAGCAATGACTCCTGAACAATAAGCCACAGATCTCATCTCTCCTCACCGGATCCAGTGCCAGAGTCTGAGTACTCATTGCTATTGAATCTATCCAACAGTAACCCCCAGACTATCACATCGGCAGCCCTTTCATTTGTGTGGGACTGACGCAAATGATGCTCTTTCGTCACCCCCTCACTCAAGGACATTTTAAGCCAAAACAATACCTGTGGCGCCCAGGGTCAGAGTCACTCAATGGCTAAACGCCGTTTAGCCAAAGGAAGTGCGAGCTGGGGAGTCTTATAAGGAATCTATCTCCTCTTTGTACTAGCTACCATACCCAGCAAGCAGGTCCCAGGAGTAAGGGGGATTGTGAGACCAGCAGCTGCCCAATCTTGCGAACAACTTCCCTCCAGAAATCTTGCACTGCAGCACATGTCCAGGCAAGATGTAGAGAGGTGGCACCCACCGCTCCGCAACGTGCAGACTTTGCTGCCCTGGCAGGGTACTGATAAGCTGGAAGGGGGGTAACATAGGTGCGATGCGAGGAGTTAAAGTGCAGCAGCTTAAACCTGCTATTGCAGGAGACGGTCTTCACCAAGTCACTCGCACGGACTAAGTCTGCATCTGCACTTTTCTCCCCAACACAGTCTCCAACACCTGCAAGCCCTACAGGGAGGCCACGAGATGTTTTCCCGAAGGACCTTATAGAAGAGAGTTATCAGATGTTTGCCCTCTTCCCATCGTAGCAGGCCGCCCAACACCTGGGAGGGCTGGGGATTCACCGCAAAACCATTCCACATTTCCTGTGCCCGGTCTTTTTACCTGGCATAATGTAGGAGGCACCCCGGAAATGCATCCTGCGCATCTGGGAAAGAAAGAAAAACCTCACCAAGATACAAATCCCCAGTCAATTGAGAGCCACTGACCCTCGATTGCACCTGTGAAGCGCCTCTTAATCACGGACTCCCACACTGTGAAGGTGTGCATGACAGGATGTGCGATGAGATGCTCTGACTAGCCACCACGCATCAATACACAAGGCAGTTTATCGTCACAAAGAAGAACCCGGAAGAGAAAATTGAGAGTTCTGCAAGCCACAAATGTGCAGCGAAGTAATAATATTGCATGTCTTAAAGAGCCAAGCCACCAATCTCCATGCCCCTTTTTAGGACTGACAGAACCACCCTGCTCTGCCACCTGGCCCATAACAACTAAATCAGTCGCTGTCAAGCAGACGGACAAAAAGTGAGCAAAGCAGAAAAAGAGAATTTTGTATTAGATAGAAACAGCTCGGGGGAAAAAACTTTTTGGTGATCGCCGCCCTATCAATCACTGATGAGGCCAGTTTATTCCTGACCCCAATTGAGAGCACGAGACCCCCCAAAATCCTATCTACATTCTGCCAGAGGTGAGAGGCCTCTGTGTGCGTAATCATGAGGTCCAAACATCGGAAATGCTCTGTTTCCCAACAAATCCCCAGGTCTGGGAGCTCCTCTGAAGGCGTCGTCACTAGCCGTCCCAATGGAAACAATGTCTACTGAACATTGACCTTTAAGCCAGATACAGCTTTAAATTCAGCCAACAGCCTCATTAGGAGCAGCACTGCCTCCCTAGTGGAGTGAAGGTAAATAAGCGCATCATCTACATAGAGCAGAGATATGGTAAGAGGGCAGCCCTGCCGTGTACCTCTTCCCACTACTCAAGCCTCCGAGAGAGCTCCCCGACCTTGATATGCACCACAGAATCAGTATAAAGTAATCGGACCCAGTCTCTAAACACTGTCCGAAATCCTATCCCCTAAAACATTACCATCAAATAACCCATTCCACGGTATCAAAGGCTTTCTCTAGATCTATGGAGGCAATAACCAGATCCAGATGATCCTCTGAAGTTTCATGCAAAACACGGGTGAGCCGACGGGGACTGAATGCGGTGCTTTTGGCTGGCATAAACCTGCACTAATCTTCATGGACCAAATTGCGGATTATCTCCCTCCCCTCCAACACATGCCAACATTTTACAAAGTATTTTAACATTCAAATTGAACATGGTGAGTGGCCTAGACCAGGAAGCGTCTACAGGATCCCCACCAGGCTTTAACAAGAATTTGAGCACTGCTAGCCTCTGGCAATACCTCAAGCAGCTTTTCCTTGAGCTCCCCAGAATAGGTCTGAGAAATCCCCAACAGGAATCTGCCCCCACCAGGGGACTTAGACATTTTAAGTTCACCCAGTGCCACCCTCAACTCCTCCAAGATGAGCGACTTATCTAGGTCGCGCATGATAGCAGGCGCCAAAAATGGCAAACCCCCTCAAGAAACTCTTCCACCGCACCCAGATGTCCCGCTGCACCAGAGATAGACAGTACAGAAATGTGCCACCAGAGTATGTAAAATGTCCTGCCTTCTCGTCACCAGACCCCCAACAGCAACCTCCACCCAGAGCACGGAGATGCTGGGGAGGCTCCAAATCGCACCTCAGAATCCTGACCAGAAGCTTGCCGGATTTATCCTCCTCCCTATGCAAACACTGGTGGTAAGCCTTACGAGTACATCTATTAAGGCAGTCCCAAAGGTTCCGGACAGCCTTCTGAGTTTGCATCACTTCAGCGCCTGTCTCCACTGACCAGACCTATGAAGCCGCACCAAGCGCTGCTCCTGCACCTTGATGTCTGCCTCCAATTGCCTTCCAACATCACAAGTGGTCCCTATACATGCCCCCCTCAGAACCACCTTGAGAGACTACCACTCAATAGCTCTGGGGACAGTGGTTCCCAAGTTTAGTGTCAAATAATGAGTGAGCTTTGTTGACAGTGATTCCCTCCAGAATGCATCAGTGAGGAGATATGGGGGCATGCACCAAGTAAGAGCAAGGCAGGACTCACTGCCTCACTGTAAGCAGAACAGCCCTGGTGCATTATTGAACAGAAACCTGCCCAAATGAGTGATTGCACTTAACTGTGCAGGGTCCATCCAAGTCACCAGAAGGCGGTCCAGGAGACTATAGGTGTTGTGGGTCAAGGGAGGGTGAGCATATTTAAGGCTCTCAGATGTAGCACAAGCCACCCATAAAGGAAGCCCAAATTCTCTGCATGACAGAGTTAAGCGAAAGAGTCATCAGTGGCTTTGTCCCTTGCCTTGGCAGGAGCAGATCCCTACTTCCATCCAAAACACAGTTGAAATCCCTGGCCCAAATCACAGAGGACCACCATGCTACCCTCCAGGAGATCCTTCATTCCCCCCCCCCCCCAAACAAGACGCTGTCATCAATATTAGGGGCATAAGTATTCAAAATTGTAATATGACTTCCCATTCAGGGTTCCTTGAAGCAGGAGATAACTAACTCAATATCCACTTCACTATATGTGTAATGAAAGGGAACCCCCAGGTGCAATCCTAATAGCTACCCACCTGAAAAGTTTCAGCGCTCCGTCCATCATTTCCTTGTGTTTGCTTTGTTCGCCCTAAGTTGGCAGGGTATGCCCAGACATGGGTCCCTTGCTTACTTTGCCACTGGATTCAAGCTAGCCTGGCTGATATGGGGTGTTACCCCGAAACCAGTCCCAGGATGCTTGTTTGCGGTCCAGGGAAGACATGACTTGGCATTTCGGTCTGGACTGTTACCATGAGGCACAGGGTCAAGACGGAGATGCATATTGCTGTGTTTGAACTGGGATGGCGAAGTGAGCTACAGAATGATGATGATGATTCAACCCAGATCTGTGACTGGTGGTGTCTGGAAAGTTTCAGTGATGTGTATCATTTCCTTGCGTTTGATTTGTTCGCCCAGACTTCAATATAGCCATGTCACTGGAATTAGCTAGATTGGATATGTCTGAGTCATTAAGCCAGACCGAGTAAGATACAGTCACAAGCAGTCTATTTCACAGAGAGCATAGCAAATGACTGAATGATGCCAAGTGTTCACATGCTTGAGCAAGAAGCTGGCGGGCACCTGTCAAGAGGAAGGACCTGGTCCCAAGTAAGTCCTGAGAAAGGCTCAGATGACTGGAGACTATTTGAAGGACACTGGCAGACTGAGGTCACCCAGGAGCTACAGGATTATCTGCATTAGAGCTGGACAAGAACAGAGGAGCATTATCGGTGTACTCTATTTGCACGCGCCCATCATCAAAAGTGCTGGTGAGCCTATGCTTTCCCCATAGTTTGTTTCTCTTTACTCTAGGCCCAGAAGAACCAGAAATAATTAGACCGTCCCTCTGCTGTTGAACCGGTCAGAAAAATCTCAGACTAATACCAGAATATGTACCATGTGCATTTCCAGAGATGCTATTGTTTAAACTGGCAGTCAAGCACCAGTGGAAACCAGCACTGGCAAAAACAATTGGTTTAGGACCTCCTGGTTTTGCCAATGGTTTTAGCCTTCTAGCACAGCATCCCTGATACTGTACAGCATAGCTAATACACAGAGCAGTGTCATTTTGTAGGGACACACACCAAGCATGCTTCCAAAACATGCAAGCATTTCTTTTAAATTTCTGCTTCCTGATCAGAGTTGGAATGGTAAACAAAAAAAAGTACTGCATGTGGGTGGGGGGGAGAACATGGGTGAAGGAAGAGCGCACGTGGGGAGAAGCAACATCCAGGGAATCATGGAGGACGTGGAAGCAATAAGAGGCTGGGGGGGAGCAACACTGAGGGCGGGGCGGAAGCCGCAGGGAGGGCGGGGCCGGAAGCCGCAGGGAGGGCGGGGCGGAAGCCGCAGGGAGGGCGGGGCGGAAGCCGCAGGGAGGGCGGACCGGAAGCCGCAGGGAGGGCGGACCGGAAGCCGCAGGGAGGGCGGACCGGAAGCCGCAGGGAGGGCGGACCGGAAGCCGCAGGGAGGGCGGGGCGGAAGCCGCAGGGAGGGCGGGGCGGAAGCCGCAGGGAGGGCGGGGCGGAAGCCGCAGGGAGGGCGGGGCGGAAGCCGCAGGGAGGGCGGGGCGGAAGCCGCAGGGAGGGCGGGGCGGAAGCCGCAGGGAGGGCGGGGCGGAAGCCGCAGGGAGGGTGGGGCGGAAATAGCACAGAGGATGGGGCAGAAGCAACACAGGCGTGCGCAGGGGGAAGCAAGACAGAGGGTGCAGATGGGGTAGGGGGAAGCACATAGAGGGGGAAGAGAAAAAGCAAATAGAAACAGAACAACATGGAGGGGGTGGATACAAATAACCAAGAGACCATAGTGTGGAATTAAAGGCACATGTGAATTTGTATAAAAGAAAGTGCACATAAGAGAGGCTTCAAGGACAAAGTTATGGAAAATGTAAATTAAATACTGCTATGAAAAGATATGTGCTGAGAGAAGCAGTCAAAGGCGGCACTGAATAGTGAAAACCCATCCAAATACCTATGAAAAGAAATGTATTGGGGGGAAAAGTAGAAAAACAGGGGAGCACATGCACTCACGTGGAGTGCTTTTAGAAGGTCCTGAAAATCTAACACTTGTAGATGGAAAAAAGAGCAAATAAAAGAACTAGTAAAGAGGCTATGTTCCACAGGAGGGACAAAGACTAGCTGGACTGGCTAAAGCAAACAAAACCAAAGCAAAAAAACAAGAGACAAAACAAAAAGCAAATGTAATGCTATGGGTGTTGTTTCTTTCCAGGTCAGTCTGTACTGTCTAGCCAGCTTGGACCAAAAAATGTCCGACAGGTTGAATTCAACATAAAGACCAAAATCATTTTTCTCACACTTAAGGCTACGTAGTGCAGGTGGGGGATGGGGAAAGGGGTGGTGATGGGGATTATAAACCCTTTCAGAGCCAGATCGGTCCTAAACTGTACAAGGAACATTAGTAGAAATTGGAAAAAAGAAAAGTCAGTTTGGGAGCTGAAATAGGGAGAGAAAAGACGGTCTTTTCTGAAGGATAACATACAATATAACCACATGAGGTTTGGCCTATAGTCCTTTTTTTCTTTTTCCTACGAGTTTCAAGTAGAAAAGCAGTTAACTTTTAGTCACTGTGTTTTTGTTAAGTCTTGTGCTGTAAAGAAGTCCTTTCGGTATGTTGGTAAGCTAGGGTGGAAACAAAGTTTTGAAGGCTATTTTCGTTCGATTACTTTTCTTGGGAGAGCGGGGGTAGTGTTTCACTCCCCTCCACTTTCTTGGTATGGAGGAATATGATGAAGTCTCTTTGAGAATCTGAACTAAGAATATGGCAGATAATGTGTGTGTTTTTGAAAAGCTTTTTTTTTTTTTTAAAGATTAGAATGGTTGGATCTTGCTGAAATTGTATTGGGATGTAGGTATACAGTTGGGCAGCTACTTTGCCTAAGGCTTTGCTACTACATTTCTTTAGTTAACTTTCAGAGTTAGTAAGAAGCATCACTGATATTGCTTTTTATAGTTGGTTGATATTTAGCAAATGTTTGCTGAAGCACTCTTGGTACTTTGCTAGGATAAACACTGCAGAACATAAATGCTGTCTTAAACTACACTCTTATTTTAATGAGTAACAGTGTATTTTACGCAAGGAGACACAATCAAACTCTCCATCTGAGCAAAACACGTATAGCTGCATTCTGTAGGTGTTAGAGGTTTTGGACATGCCTAGGAAAACGGCACACCCATAGTTTTGTAATGCAACTCAAAAGTAGCATGTGATTGATGGTAGCTAAGGCTGCACAAAAGGTCTAATATTTTTGGCAAAGGAAGGGAAGCTTATTGCAAATTAAAATTCTGTAGGATAAAAGGGACCAAGGTTTGGTTTAAATAAGTATAGCTTGTTCAGGCCGGATTTAAATAAGGGAAATATGCCTTGCATGACTGAAGGCAGTAGGGCTAATATGATAATGGATTAGCAGGATATATGACCTGTACTAAGGATTGTGAATCAAATTATTAAAAGATGGCCATTTGGTGGGCCTGCTTTCCAGTAAATCATAGGGTGGTAATGAATGAGAGTTTGATTGGATATTTTCATGGATTTTCCCCTCTCTGGTGTAGAAGCTGGCTCTACTGAGAGATTCGGTGTTTATGCAGTGAATGGTAGTCTGAAGTGAGGAATGCATTGGTTTGTAGCTTCCTTGATATTACAATAAGCTTATTTAACCAGTAGTATTTATGTATTTTCTTAGTTCCTGCAGAGCTTGGAGCATGCATGTATTTGATGTTTTTTTCTTTTTTAAGTCATTTAGTTTACTTGTGTATCAGAGGATGTAGAGTTAATTTCTTATGTTTTTTGAGTGAGCCGTTTAAGTTTCATTTATGGTATCCTGGAAGGACTCCATAGTTGATTGTTAGAGATTCGGATCAAAGAAATCTGAGAAATTATATGCTGCAATGTCTTTTAACGATTACCTCTAAATTTTCTAGGGCTCCCTTAATTACTTGATTTACTAAAATTAATTTGGGAGCTGAAGAAGAACAGCTTGGTGAGTCAGCAATGTCTCCTCCCAGCATTATACCCGGTTTATTACCTTTCTTAAGAGAAGGAAGCGGATGAATCAGATCTGGTCATGCACCGTACCTTTTAGTTATGATAGCTGGTTTTTATTGATATTTCATGTAATTAATAAATAGTTAACTCAAATATATTGGTGGAATTGTAGGTTTTCTTTCATATGAGACGCTCATAAAAGTGTTCCTTGAAGGATTTCACTAAGTTTCAGTTTCATTGTGATCAAAAGAAGTTTGATGGAGGAAAATGTAGATTTTTCAATAGTGGTGCACTTCAAGCTACTTATGCGTTATTGCAATGTTGCTACTGTTTTTAGATAGTCTGTCTTTTTGTACAAGGATGCAGTTATTGGGTATTAGAATGTCTATTGATAGTGGTTGATAGAACAAGATCTAAACAATTCTTGGTCATGTGCAGTAAAGTGGTTTGCAACTATGAGAGAGCAAGAGACAGTGGAAGACTAAGTGAATCAACTAAAGATGGTGGTACAAGTAAGATTGATGAGAACAAAAGAAGTCCCTAATCTATACAAAAGTAAATGCGTAAAAGGGTCAAATCTGTAATGTCAAAAAAAGGAACATGGTTTCACGCACTAAAGTCATATGTCCACATAGTACTAATTATCATCTCTTAGGAAATAATTATCATCTCTTAGGAAGTATTCACTCTGTCCTGAAGAAGGTGAAGGAGTTACATCTTACCGAAATGCCGCGTCGACCTTTTTGTAGTTTTCTTGTGATGTATACACTATATCCATAAGCACCAACAATATTGTATTTTCAGTTTGAGATGTTTTTAAGCTTACATGCAATTGTATTGTCTAAATTTTATAAAAATGTTATACTGACATATTAGTTTGTATATTGTTTTCATGCATCTTTCTATCTATTGTCTCTAATTGATACCCACTGCACTATTTGTTTATTGTATAGACCGTTTTTCAACACATGATCCACACACTATTTTTGTATAGATTAGAGACTTCTTTTTTTCTCTTTGGTGATACCCCGTCCCTTTTCTGAGCATTAGGGTACCTCCCTCTTCTTTTATTATTTTACAACTAAGATTGATGCCATATTGCTGTGGTAGAAGAAGTCGAAAGGAAGGATTCAGTGATCTATTCTGATGGGTTTGGCATAGATCACTGAAGCATGGATCACAATTTTGAAAGGGCTTGAGCCCCAACAACTGTAGACTTGCCTTCAAAGGCCTGCAACAAGCCACAGCCATTTTAATCTAGGTTCAGTATACGGGCTGCTGCAGGTAGTAAATAGAAAAGGTGAATACACAGACAGTATACTAGTTTTGTTGCACCGGAGATCTGGAAAGGGAGCCCAGCTGGTGCTGGCAGGGTAGATGGGAGGCAAGCCAGCAAAGGGGATGATAAAAGGGCCACTGCATGCTGAAATCGGGCAAAGAAAAAAAGAGCTCAGCCTGGGAGACTCATGCTCACACCTCAATAGAAATCTGAAGAGGCGTGCATCAGGTGGCGGCATGCATCAAGTGGAGGCACTGCAGATCAGAGGCATGCCAGCTGGGTCAAGAGCTGAGGAAATCTAGCATAACAGACGACCACACATTTTGCTGCAGAGTAGGAAGAAGAATGAATGTGGGTTAACAAAGCAGTCAGGTCAATTCATGGATGATGGTGTTGAATGCTGCAGAGGAATTGGGATGCACACAGTGATGTGGGAGCTAACCACCACACAATTCAGAGGGTGTGATCTCTAGTATGCAGTCAAAACCCCTCACTTAACTAGGGTGCAGTAGGATCAGACCTTCCAATCGGGAATTCCAGGGGTGAGCCTGCGGGAGAAAAGTGCTCCATGTAGCTTACAGAGCAGTTCAAGGAGGGAGCGCCGATGGGTGGTAATAGTAAAGTCATCATGTGACAAGTGGTGCCAAGAATCGACCAGGCTCTAGGTAAAGGCACACAAATAGGACAATGAGCACAGTGCCACAAAGTTTCAAGGTTAACTGCCCATTGCCATCGTGCTAGAAAAAAAAGTCACCTTCTGTAATGCTCTTTCTGCTCTATACTCTAACAGCAGATTGCTCACCAACAGAATAATCCCAAGGCACCACACTGAATCCGGAAAAGTTTCACAGCAGTGGTGGTGTGCACCAATACGTGGCACCACGAGGCTTTACAGGGACTTTGTTCCGGCCTGGGAGCAGAGCCGATATAGGAGCCACCCTTACATGCGAACATCGGTTTCTTTCACACGACTGAGGGCTCATTTCACCAAGGCCACTACCAATTTGTTGACGTGCAGACTGCCGATTCTGGATATTTTCTGACACATGTAGATTACTCTAAAGGTAAATCTGCCTAAAGTCTTTACAAAGGGTCTTCGTGGTATCGGCTAACCATAATATTAAGTGAGAGGGTTCTTTTCAATTGGACCTCTGAAGGCCTCTAGATGGTGTTGCTTACAAGAGTTTGGTTAGCTGGACTCGGGGATACCACAAATCTGCCCAGTGTGTAGATTTGTTGAGGAGTAAAGCAATTCTTAGTTGCAGAACTGCTTCTCTAGGGTACCTCAGGTAGATCTTGAGTGAACCATATCAAGCAGCTCCGCAACAGGACTGCCCTTCAAAATAGAACATTTCTTTAAATTACATTTATCAGCATTTTTCTCTCAGACACAAAATCCTAACTTTCAATCAGTATGCATGATGCAGGCACAACCTATGGCAGGTTTTACATAAATTCCAGAAACCACTATGCCTCCCAAGCAATTTCATTGAGCAAGTCACAAAATAAAAGAAAGGGAGCTGCAAACATCCCATTTTAAGATGAAATGAGAACTTAAAGGGATCCATATTTTTCCAAGCATCTGTGGGTATACAGACCACAGAAGGTGGGTGCTTATAGCATCATGCATATGTCCATACACCTAAACAATCTGCTCACAACTGTAGCCCACCAGCTATAAGCAATTTCTCTTCTGTATAAGCTAGGCCTATTTTAATAAAGGCCTTAGTATCCACTCCAAAAGGGTGATAGCTGGTCTTGCACTTCGCCAAATACACAACTTACCCACACTCTAGGCACTGGCTTTTCATACAGGAGTTACACATTCTACAAACATTGGTCCAACATTTTCAGGGGAACTACAAATAAGTAATACCAAATACAAATATTGAACACTTTCACAATATCTAGAAGAACTGTCAATAGGCTCTCTAGCTGGTTAGCCAAGAGAAAAAATCAGGAGACGCTTAGTATTTTGATGGGTGGACTCACAGGCCAAAAGCCACTCTGGTAGGCGTACACTAGGAAGTTAACCCCATCTAGAAGTTTGCCACAGCTTTCTCAAATACGTTGGCTTCAATACGGTGGACAGTAATAGCCCTGAAAGGAGAGCAGTGCTCACTGGGGGTCCATACTTGGGGTTCATTGGCACTTCATATCTACTTAGCAAGGAGTAGTGCACTCAGTGCAAGCAAGTCAAAGTGAGGCCACGTAGATTGAGAATGGTCTCATAAGACAGCCTCTTATGGAATTTGACTGGAAAGCCACTGGGGCCCAGGCATCTGACCAGACTGGAGATGACTAAGCATCTCCCAAATAATTTTGCCAAAATGTGCTCTGCCAGCGGCTCATTCCGGGGAAAACATTTCACAGGAGGATTGATATAAATTGTAATGTGAACCTTCCAGCAGGACACAAAAAACAAGGGGTTTTTTCGCAAACGTCCCAGCTATGAATGACAGTCTGCAAAATGTTTACCAGCCAGATGCAAAAGACTGCTGCCCCCTTATGATCAGTTTCCTCCTTCGGCTTGGGTCAATTAAACAATAACTCTGACCTGCCACTGCAGCTGTAAATGTACCATTGGGACGCCACAATCCTAGCCTCAAGGAATGTGGTCTACCTCGGTTTAAGTACTTCCGAATCACCAGTGTGCAAATACCAGCTCAAGTACCAGCACCTTTCATTTCAGTGAGGCCTAATCCATTAGGAAGTAAACATTGACCTTGCAAGAAGGCTAGCTTGAAACTGTGACAGATTCAACATCTTTGAGTGACTGGTCAGAAATACTGTTGATTAAAAGAGCCTTCGGACTGACGTTGAAACCAATTATCTGCTAAAATACCACCAGTGGCACAACCTGCGATTATATCAAATCAGTCAAAATCTTGATGGCTAGAAACTCTAAGAGAAGACTGGTTTTATCTCCTTTATAAACCAATCCCAATTTTTCTGGAAATATAAGCCATTGCCCTCCCCTGTTTGACTCGCCTGAGAGCCTCTGAGGCAATGTAATAGATCCTATGTCAGTTTTAAAATGTTCAGTCTCCTCCTTGAAGTGCTCAGTGAAGCGGACACCAGTCAGTCACCAGGCATCAAGTTATCACAGCAGGGGACCCGATCGGTAAGACTCACTCCAAGCTAAACAGCAGAGTGGTCAGAAAGGCTATGCCCTTATAGAAGAATTGCCAACACTAGTTGAGCCTTCGCTGTTGGCATGAAAAAAACAAAAAAGATGGGAAAATCCTCCATGAACCCACTGAGTTAAGTCAAGTCTTGCTCATTAAAGTGCCAAATATACCAGGCAACTCTAAAACCAAAGGATAAGACAAAGTCCACCATTAGTTTATGCCAAATGCACGGTTTCTAGTGTGGGGTATAAACCAGACAACCCCCTGCCCACTATAGTCCACACTGGACACTTGCCCCAGACGGTGAGCCATGCAGTCCATGTAGTACGGAAGCTTGGATTAGCTTGTGGGAGAACCCCCAGAGGATGCTGCTGCACCAATGTCCTGTGTGCCTGTCCATTACAAAGCAGGTAGGTATATCATCTAACAGGAGAAGGGTGCAAAGCCACCTGTTCAAGAACTGTTCATGCCATGTACTCTTTGCCCCTTCAGGATTCCTATGATGCAAATGTTTCTGAACCGTTGCACGTCTTTCTACGACACCCATGTGACCTTCGAGGATTTTGAAATTCACCAACAACTGTGCCAGTGTCTATTTCGTATAAATTATCCTCTGGCGCGGTCACCCCTTTGACTCGCCACAGTATCCACTACTTTGCAGAGGTCCTGGCAAAGCACGGCCACATCCACTTTTACATTCTACTATCATCTCTAACTCAGACCGGATGTTGTTCATTGCCTGTAATATTAAGGACTGATAACTGCACTCATTTTAATTTGTTTGATTGGCTTGGATTTTGTTTTATTTTTCGTGATTGGGAAGCAGACCAGACCTCTTATTTGCCATTTCAGTTTAAGTTACTAATTTCTTTACAGCTCATAGCTGTACTGCAAAAGCCCAAGGAGGACACCACAAGTAGTTGAAAAGCAGTGCACTATGCAGCAATTGCCAATTTGAGGCAAATTCATGATGTTCAATCTAGACCAGAGGAGTGACCCTGGCCCCTGGAAAAGGTTAATACCATTTACCACATTAACAATATTTCAAATTACAAGTCATGAATACTGACCACCTACGAATACATAACACTAGCCAATATTAATATAATGCTAGACACATCACTAACGCCTCTTCTGGTAGAGACTATCTAGAAAATGATTCCTTACCTTAGAATTATCCAGAGGCATCAGGATGGATCCAGAAACTTTTTTCGTGAGCAGTAGCCCAGTGCACCGGTAGGTGGCAATGTTTGTATGCCGGCCAGAATTACTGCTGCAGTGCCCATATATGTGCAACTTAGGCATGATGACGTCAGTTACTTTTCAAGACTTTCCATGCCAGAAGACAGAGCTACTAAGTACAATAACCACTGGTGTGGAAAACTAGGGCCCAGAAAGGGGAAAGCACAGTCTTTAGAAAAGTATTCCCAGAGCGGGGAGGATGGGTGGGTAAGGAATCTAGGGCTAGATTGAGTCTCTACCAGATAGGATGTTACCAAAGGTAAGTAACTTGCTCATCTGATTGAGACTTCTAGCTGCAGACTCCCTACCTTAGAATAGATATCCAAACAATACCACCCCAAAGGTGAGTCTGCAGCCCAATTTAACACGAGGAAGTCCTGAAGGACAGAATGGGCAAAGGGCCTATCCCTACGGACCTGACTGTCCAGACAGCAGTGTTTGGTAAACCTGTGCAAGGAAGCCCACGGTGCTGCCCGACAGATGTCCAGGACTGGAACTCCACAAGCTAATGCAGTTGTTCTAGCTTTAACTTTGGTGGAATGAGCATGCAAGCCCTCAGAAGGATTTTTTTTTAGTCAATACACAGCAGATTTTGATACAGAGAACGATCCATCGTGAGAGGGTGTTTTTCAGTATGGCCATCCCTTCTTCGCTCAGACATACCCTACGAAGAGTTGGTCGTCAACCCAGAACTCTCGTATACGATCAAGGTAGAATGAGAACACTCTTTTTGGGACCAGACTGTAATGGCTTAGCTTCTTTGCAGGGATGAGGTGAAGCATAAAAAAGTAAGCAAAGTGATAGATTGGACTACGTGAAATGGAGTTCCCACTTTCAGAAGAAAGGAAGCTCTCGTATGAAGCATCTAGTTTGTCTGGGAAGATGTTAAGATAAGGAGGCTTGGATGACAAAGCCTAAAGCTCAGTGACTCGCCAGAAAGATGTTATTGCAAGCCGGCAGCCCCGTCTTGATGGTAAGGAGTCCGAGTGAACAAGTGTGCAGAGGCTCAAAGGGAGTGAACATAAGGAAAGAGGACGGGACTGAGGTCCCACTGGGGCATTATAAAGGGAGAAGGTGGAAACAAATGTTGCAAACCTTTCAGAAAAAGTTATAATAGGGGATTTGAACAGGGCTGGCTGATGAGGCAACTGCATTAAAGCTGAAAAGGTGGAGGGATAGCCCTTCAGCGTGCCCAGAGCAGAGCCCTACTGGACATGGGGAAGAATAAACAGGAGAACCTGAGAAAGGGGGCAGAACGGGAATCAATGTGTCTTCCTGTACACCAAGCCACAAATTTTGTCAAAGAGCAGTTGTAAACCATCTTCGAGGCGGGACAACTGGCCACAAAGATAACGTCAGACTTCAGGAGGAAAGTCAAAAGCTGTAGCCTCTAGCTGTTCAATCTCCACGCAAGAAGGTAGAGCGATGACCGGTTCGGGTGGAGCACCCTCCCAAACTGCTGCGACAGAAGAACAGCCTGATCGGAGGACCGGTGGCCAAGCTCAACAACTCTAGATACTAGACTCTCTGTGCACAACCAAGAGCCACATCGATGACCTTGGGACGGTCACTCCTGACCTTCTTGAGAACTCTGGGCAGAAGTGGAATGGGCGGAGAGGCATACAGGAGACCTGAGCTCCATTCGAGATGAAAAGCAACTCCGAGCAAGAGAGCCGAGCAAGAAACTGCAGCATGCAGAACTGCTGAGATTGCACATTCTTGTTGGTGGCAAACACATCTAAACAAGCCTCTCCCCAATGCTAAAAGAGACCTTGCACCACCTTTTGATGGAAAGGCCATTAATGATCCTCGAGGCATCTTCAGCGGAGTTTGTCCGCTCTGGTATTCAGAGAACTCACCAGATGTTGAACCACCAGGGATATGCCCTGCTGTTCCAGCATGGGCCAGAGACACAGGGCCTCCTGACAGTGTCCACGGCCCCACCCTGCCCAGTTTGTTGCCATACCACATGGCAGCGGTGCTGTACGTGAGCTTCAGCCTGCCCTGGATCGTTGTTGGAAAGTCTTTCAATTCCAAACCTATCGCTCGATTGATGTGTCCAGATTCCGACAGACCAGACTCTTCTAATCTCCACCTCTCCCAGATGGCAGCCCCATCCCAGGAATGAAACACTGAGGAAGAGAGAGGGGTCTGCCACTGACCCAATCGCAGCTCGTTAACCACCACTGCAGATCTTTTGCAGTCTCCACCAAGATCTGTACCATGTCGAATAGATTCACCTGATGCTGTGTCCACTGGACCTTCAGGTCCCACTGAGGAGCCCCCATATGCCAAAAGGTATGTGTCACCAGTAGGATGCAGGAGGCCCAGCAGCCTCACACCATCACAATGAAATCCAGGATGGAGGCTGAAACCTCTGAAGATCCTAGACTCTGGGTCGGGAGGATAGGCCAGAAACTGCACTGTGTCCACAACAGATGAAAGGGAGTGTCTGAGAAGTCCGGTGTGACTTTGGCGTCATTACCAGTTATATCCAGCGAATGCAGGCGGTCCCCCATAGTCTGGGGGTAGGAGACAACAGCCTGGGGTAAGCCCGCCTTCAACAGCCAGTCGTCGAGATAAGGGGAGACTGGAAACCCCTGAACTAAGCAGATTAGCTACAACCACTGCCATCACATTGGTGAAGAGCAGAGGGACACTAGTGAGACCAAAGGGGAGCACAGCGAACTGAAAGTGCTTGTGGCCCACCGTGAACTGTAGGTAACGCCTGAAGGAAGGACGGTACTATGGACTTGCAAGGTGCACATTTCCAAAGCTACAACGCACCTGGGATCAGGGCAGAAAGGACCTGATCTAGAGTGAGCATTTTCAAATTCTCCTTCTTGAGGAAGAAGTTGAGAGAGAGTAGGTCTAGGATAGGATGAAGGCTCCTGTCCTTTTCTTGGGCACCTGAAAGTAGTGGGGAGACTTCGGAGTATGCTCTCTCTATAGCTCCTTTGGCCAACAGAGAAGTCACTTCCTAGCGGAGAAGAGATAGGTGGTCCTCTGTCAGCCGGTCATAAGTCGGTGGCATGGAGTGAGGGGTAGTCTCTAAGGGGAGGGAGTGCCCCTTCGGACAATCTTCAAAACCTAGCAGTCTGATGTTATGGCCAGTCAGTGGGGTAGGTGATTGCCATCATGGGCACCCAGTGGGTGGCAGGATTAGCAAACTGGCAGACTAGGAAGGTTTGGAGGCTGCAGCATCTGAGGGTGGTGGAAAGACCAGATTACTGGCCTCCCGACCCACGGGACCAGTACGTGCCACATCCATGGCCACACAGAGGCTGGAAAGCTTGCATACCGGAGTGATTGGTGTGGGTAAGGACGTGGCTGTATACGTCTTCTATTGCCACAAAAGGAGCGAAAAGCAAATTGAGGGTGAGGAGGGGCCATGAAAAAACCCCAAGGACCTGCCTGTAGCCCTGCTGTCCTTTAAGCGATCCAGCACCGAAACCGCCATGTCTCCGAAGAGACGGGAGCCATCAAAGGGCATGTCCATAAGTGATGTCTTGACATCCCCTGAAAACCCAGCAGTCCTTAACCAGGTATGGTGTCGCAGGGAAACTGTCAAAGAAGCCACTCTGCCTAGTGAGTCAGTGATGTCTAGTCCACATCTCATGGTGAAATTAACTGCATTCCTCCTGTCTGCAAATGCCAGTGAGCACGGCACAGGCCTCCTCCGGGACCCTTGGCAGCACCTGCGCAACCGTATCCCGCAGGGTGTGGGAATAGCAGTCTAAAACGCATGCTATGTTCACCAACCACAATGCCAGGCTGGTGGAAGAAAACATTTTGCTGGCCAAGTTGTGCAGCCTCCTGGATTCCTGATTCAACGAAAAAGTTAAGAATGCCACAGAATTTACATGAGAACTGGTGGCCTGGCCAACCAAGCTCTCTGAGGTAGGGTGTTCCATGAGAATTTTGAAGTCTCCAGGAGCAGGCCTGTGGCTGCGGGCACCTGTGTTGGGCATGGACCAGGTCCCAAGCAGGATATCCGTAAGCGTTTTGCTGAATGGACAAGCAGTGCTGCAGGGGACACTCCTGATTGAAGCACTTATGTAAATACATTCGTCTTGACTGCCACCAAGGGCAAACTCTGTCCTCTGCCCCACCATAGCGAATGAAGCTCCCTCCGCCGTGGCCACGGTAGGGGGATAACGCATGGCAATAGCTGAAGTGTCCAGTCCAGTGGCTTCACCCTGATACTCACACCAGTTCAAGGAGTCATAAGGTTGGTATTCTTCAGGGTCCAGCGAACTCCCTCATTATTCCCAGAGTTCTAGCTTATAGGAATAGTGGTCAGTCTTCGGCCTAGAAGGCATGGCTCCAGTCGGCACCGGACAACGCCCCTCCGGCTCCGTGTGAGTCGGGGATGTAAATGGGGATGGCGGCGCCGCCGGACTTGGGACCGGCGCTGGGGAATGTTGGCATGGCACAACCAGTGCCGACCCAGATCCATCTGTGGATCCTTGAGGCCCGACTGGCGCCAGAGCTGTCGGCGTGGATCCATTAGGCACCCCTCCGGATCCCACAGTGGCTTTAAGTCACGCCAGAGGGAACGGGAAGCTCAAAAATGAGGCACATGGCCTCATAAAACTCTTGAATTTGAGCTGAGATTGCACTGGCTCCCAGAAATGCAGGGAGGTGCAGGGTCGGGCCAGGAGCTGGCTCAACCGGGGAGCCAGGCCTCAACTGACCGTCCCTTATCTCATCTGCCGACTGATGAGGTGAAGTCGAAGCACACTTCGACAACCTTTTTGTGGGACCGAGACTTAGCTGAACTACTCAACAACTTGAAGTGGGACGACAACCTCTGACTCTGCAACCACTCCTGGGAATTCTCTCTTAAGCGGGAACTCTAGCATCACACATCAAGCCACCAGGAGCATGAGGGATCGCTCCCTCAAGCCTTTCGGCTGCATGGTGCAGCAGTCAGGACAGGCCTTTGGGTCATGGTCTTGTTTGAGGCATCAGAGACAAGTGCAAGTCAGTCACTGACATGTTGGTGACAGGCATCACAGGGTTTAAAGCTGGCCTTTTCTGAAGACATTTCAGCCCCTCCATGAGGTAAGACTTCAAAAAGGACTTTGACAAAACACTACAATTAAATTTTTTCTGGCTTTCTTCCAAAAGAATGAATGTGGTACAAACTTGGATCTCAAAGGTGTTTGCAGGGAGCTTATCAGACTTTATAGCACACACAAGAAATTAGTAACTAACCTGTACTCCAGGTCTCCGGAGTGGGTATCTTTTATATATTTATAGGCTTGAATCATTCATCATCAGGGTGGGAATCGCCATTAATCTTAATCAGCAGTAAACAGTGTCAAAATGCCCCTACAATGTGGGAGGCTAGCATCTGAATATATGAAAGATACTAATGCTGAAAAACTGGAGGTACAGGTCAGTGGCTAATTCTTCTCCGTAATTAGATTTTTCATATATTCAAATGCGTGACTCAGGTCAGTAAGCAATACAAATTAATACTAAAGTGGAAAGGAGGCTTACCTTTACTGAAGCATGGTATGAAGGACAGCAGTCCCACTTCTAAGTTATCAGTATCCGTTGTAATATTTTGCACACCTCATCAACATTATAACAAAATAAAGTGGCTCCATCAAACAGCATGTCTAGTATTTTTGCTTGGATTTCAGGACAGAAGCAAGTAGATCACAGCCAAACTTGCAGTCAGAACTGTTGCACCTACTGTTGAAAACCTCACTGAAACATACACAGATGAGCAAACGATAGCTGCTGATGTGGCACTCTCTAATGACGTTCCTGGCCATGTCACTTTTACCTTCCAGAATGAAGACAATAGCAGAGAGATGTCATGCCACATTTGTCAATTGTGATGGCTCAGAATCGCCAAGGCGTTTGCGGCTTGGATACACATAGCAGTCATTGAACCTATTCTACAGCCCAAATTATCAATACTGTTCTATCTGTAGGTGTGGAGGTTGGAGTGGTTGGGTTTTCTGAACTGTGTTGAGCTTCTGAGGCTATTAAAGAATGTGGCTTGAGATAGCTTATAAAGGCAGGACAGGGCTGTGTCAGGAGCAGGTCCCTGCACCAGCTCCCCCTGACGTCTCTGCCCTCCTGAGCTCTCTCGCGCTCGAGGTGTTACCCCCTGCAGCTCTCTGCCTTGTTGTTCTCCCCCCTCCCCCCAACAGGTCAGTTCCAGTTTAACCCCCACTGCGCCACGCTTTTTCCTTCCGTTCCACCCCCATTTCTCCACACCGCCACCCCCACACCTCCAAGAGCCCTTCCCAACCCCAGGATCTACTTAATGGAGGCAACAGTGCATACGAGCAGCAGGCACGCCACAGACAAGCATGTCAGAGCCTGTCCACGCCCAGTGTCCGGAACACTGGTCCCTCCACCAGCACACCGCCGCCGAGCTGCAGTCTCTCAACCACTGGAGAAACACCAGCAGCATCTCACTGAGAACCACTAAAGGACCTTTCGCCTGCCAGCACTATTGCCGAACTTATGACGTCAAGGGCCCTGCGACTCCGACCCAGTAGACACCCGTTCACAGGTCTACGCTCCACTGTACGTTGCTCAACGTCAGGTCCCTCTGCAAGCATGCCACAGACATTTAGGACATCATTACCACCATTACCCCGATGTGATGTTCATCACAGAAACGTGGTTCGCCACCTCATCCACACCAGACATCGCCACTGCAACGCCATCCCCGGCTACAAGAATCTTCACCGTGACAACCCTGGCAGACTCGGTGGAAGCATCGCAATCATCCCCAAGGAAATCCTCCAATGCACCACCACAGAGGATCATAGTTCGTCAATCAGAAAAAATCTCAACTTTCAGATTAGAATAGAGGCTACAACTACCATTAGAGGAACCCTAGCCTACAGATTCCCGGGCCACATTCAAGCTTCTGCAACGCCATCCCCCCGATCGAATCCAAACACTACATCTATCTGGAAGACCTGAACTTCCACCTCGAAGACGCCACCAACACCAACTCCACCATTCTCCTGGAGAACATGAACTACATCGGCCTCTCGCAGCTGATCACCACCCTCATGCACATCGCAGGACACACACTGGACAAGACCTTCTCCTCCAGAGACAGAATCCTGGTCTCACACGCAACTGAGTTAACTTGGACAGCCAACAGCATCATCCACTTCACCACTGCCGGCTCTCCAGACCCACTGCCGGCTCTCCAGAACCCCCCCCCAATCTGCCCACCCAGCCTCGCCAAAACTGGAGCAGAGTCATGGAACCCATCTGGAGCTCCACCCTCGGAGAGAACAAGCTCCACCTCTCAGACACCCTCGAACGCAATGTCCAGAGCTTCTCAAATTGGATCGCCACCGGTGCAGACTCCATCGCCCCATGAGGAACACCAACAGTAGCAGTTGGCAAACACGCCAGCTGGGCTGGTTCACTGACCCTCAAACACGACTGCAAGAGACTGAAAAAACGATGGCGCCCCAACAAGAACCCCATTGACCTCAGCACCTTCAGGTCCACCTTAAACTACTACTATTACCACCACAACCACCACCACCACCTCAAGGAGGCCAAGAACCCTCACCAACCGCATTGAGACGAGCAAGAAACCACGCCAAGGAATTCTTCAGCAACGTCAGAGTTCTCCTCCCCAGCTGCTACCGAGAACATAATCCACCCTTCCCAGGCCCTCAGCGACAGCCTGGCAGACTACTTCCACCAGAAGATCAAAGAGCAACTTCAGCCCACCGACCTCATCCACCTCTGCACACCTACAGATGCTACACTCAGCCACCGACTGGAAACGGCTATCAATTCAAGACACCACCACCCTCATTAATTCAATCCTCTGCGGGGCTCCCACGGATGTCTGCTAGCACCATATCTACAACCTGGGAAGGAAAGAAATCAGCAGCATCCTCACAGAGATCCTCATCACTTCCATCACCTCATCCACGTTCTGGCGCATGGAGGCATACGGAAATCAAGCCGCTGCTCAAGAAACCCTCTGTCAACCCAAACGAGCTTAAGAATTACCACCCCATCTCGCTACTCCCTTTCCCAGCCAAGGTCCTGGAGAAAGTAATCAATTGGCAGTTCACAGACAACCTCAAAGAAAACAACTTGCTCAACGCCTCCTAATCTGGTTTTCGATCCAACAGCACCGCGACCACCCTGATCGCTGCAACTCACGACATCAGACGCATCCTAGACCAAGGTGAAACAGCAGCACTCATTCTCCTCGACATCTTGAAGGTCTTCAACACGGTCTCCCACCACACCATCATCACCAGAATCCACCACATCGGTATCCAAGGCAACACCCTCAACTGGATCTCCTCTTCCCTCCCCGATTTAAAGTGTGAGGATCCATCTACCGGCCTTCTCCTCTGTACACAAAATAACCATCTGTGGAGTACCCAAAAGTTCTTCCCTCAGGCCCACCCTCTTAAACATCTACATGACGCCACTAGCAGACATCCGTCAAAGATACACAGCTCATCCTACCCCTCACAGAGGACCCAGACACAACCAGAGCCAACTTCCGAAACACTGTGTCCAATGTCGCTACCTGGATAAGTCCAACCTCCTAAAACTCAATTCTAGAAAAACTAAAGTATTCATCTTCAGGAACAGGCGTTCTTCCTGGGAAGACACCTGGTGGCCCACCAAGCTCAGCCCCACACCAACCCCCACCAGACACGTATGTAATCCCGGAATCATCCTGGACAGCCAACTGATCATGAAGCAACAGATCAATGCTGTATCCTCCTTCTGCTTCCACACTTTCCGCAGACTTTTCCAAAGGATCCCCACCTCCACAAGGAAAACAGTCGCCAAGCCATCGTATCCAGCCGCCTTGACTACAGCAACACACTACGCCAGAGCCTCCAAACAGCTCCTCAATCGCCTTCAAACTGTCCAGAACACTGCAATAAGACTCATCCTCAACCAACCCAGAAGAACCAGCGCCAGCCCCACCTCAAAACCATACACTGGCTCCCTGTGCAGAAATGATGCCTCTTTAAACTCCTGACATGCTTACAAAGCACTCCATAACTCCAGACCTGCCCACATCAACCACTGCTTGACACTCCATCGACCTACCAGGTAGCTCCACTCCGCCTTTCCCCTTGGCACACACACTCCGCATGACATGTATACGCCGTACCCATTGGAGCCACTGACAAGGTCTCCTACTTCATTGCCAAGCCCAGGACAACCTCCACCTGCGAACCACCCCCTCACTAGAAGACTTCAGGAAGAAGCTCAAGACATGGCTTTTCAACCAAGGCTCACAGAACCCAAGAACCTGGAGACCCCCTAGGGTGACAAGTCGCGCTATACAAGACTGATTGATTTCTTCTCCAAATGAGGCACCACAGCTGGAATTGTGGCCAGGGTTTTGATTAACTTCAGACCCTCTGACTAGATGAAATCTAGTAAAGGAATATATTTTATGGCCTTAAGTGGTTGCTCTTTAAAAAAAAAAAAGCACCACTGTTCCACAGAGGATACCTGCAAATTTAATTTTAAAGCAGCTGTCTTTATTAATTGATTGACTGAGGCTATGTCGCCTGGTGAACCATCCCGCTGAATGAAGGCCTTGTCACCCTCTTTAGGTGCCATGTAATCATTCAAATCTTCAGTACTCTCATCATGAGGCAATCAATACGCTAACTTCTTCCACGTCAGAATGTGACTCAGAAGAATCTCCTTCTCCCACATCTTCTGGAGTGGGTGACACTGAAGTTGGATGACTGTTTTGGAAACTGACATCTTGGAGGGGGCAGTGGTGAAGGAGTCACCTGGCGTGGAGATGGTGGTGGCGGAGGTGGAGTGGGGATAGGCTGAGACTGGAGTGGAAGAAGCCTTTGAAATGAATCCATCTGTTGCATTGTAATAAAAAATAAAGAACACACCTGAGAGATTTTTAGTCTCTCAATAAGCACATGGTCGGTTATAAGGTTGCCGAGAATTATTGTTTCAAAATCCTGTGACTGAATCATATTTGTGGCAGGGATCATCATCATCTAAGAAATCACCTTCAAACCCTGGTACATAGTGGGCTTATAACTGTGTGGAACTGTTAGCAGTCTCAGAGGCATATTGGTCACAGCTTTCACCTTCAAATTCAGTATAGCATAGTCACCATCACTTTAATGTGGGATAGGGTGATGGGGGGAGAAAAGTGTAGTAATACGGACATTCCTAGGAGCTGCCATCAACTGCAGATTCTTTGTCGATGGGGGTGTCGTAGACCACGACTGCCAACTCATTAGCTGT
This sequence comes from Lissotriton helveticus, assembly GCF_964261635.1. Lineage (NCBI taxonomy): Eukaryota > Metazoa > Chordata > Amphibia > Caudata > Salamandridae > Lissotriton > Lissotriton helveticus. The sequence goes on along the minus strand of NC_136069.1, from coordinate 305,672,865 downwards.
AGTTAGGGTTGCTTCAAATGAGGTGGATATGCTTGTAAATAAACACTATTGTTGAGGCCTATGGCTATTTTAACACCGCTTACTGCTATTTAAGATTACAGAGGAGCCCCAGCCTGACAATGGGGAAGGATTCAAGCATGTGAATATATGAAAGATCGAATGCTGGAGAGCATGCATTGTGATAACATCCATAGGCGGTAGTCATGCCTATTAACACACGTCCATCAAGGATCAAGATTACATTGTAAAACAAAATACAATTTCACCATGTTTGGGATTTTCCTTAAGTAGTCTTCCGAAAGAAGATTTTCCAGAATGATCAAATCATTCTAATTCCTGCTCAGAAATGATTTGCCCAGACATGGATTTGTATAAATTTCAGTGGCATGCAAAATGGCTGCAAAGATTATAGGGTCTCATTAAGCTGGAGGAATAACATTGTTGGAGGGAGAGGGTCTTTCGAGGTTTAGGGCAGCAACTTGGGCCTGTTCTGCTTTTCCTCTGATCAACAACCCTTCACTTTAACAAAAGGCAAATGTTTTAACGCCTTCACAGATTGAACAATGGGATGCTATTAAGCTCATAATGCCAAATAATTAGGAGTTGGAACCACTGGGAACAAAGGATAGCCTGATACAGAATGTACACCTACAAATAATGGAACAAACTAAACACGCTCATAGGTTTGGTACTTCGCTTAACACCAAATCCTTTGATATGTCCGTCCTGTATTTAAGTGTTGCCGGTTTGTGGCAAATGGAAAGAAGCAGTGGGATTGATGTAAAATCTGCTCTACAATAGAGGGGAAACTCCTTCATAAAATAAACTTTAAGAGATTAGCCTTTGACAGGGCGGAATGTTAATAGACGAAAGGGTAGAACACTCCTGTTGAGTCGACACGGATAAAAGTCGCATGAAATGCAAAAGCCCTTAAAAGTGCCATTCTCTGCCTTTGACATTGTATATCATTGCTATGGATGACATGACAATCTACGTTCATTTTCTGAACACACTGTACAATGAGCAATGTTTAAATAAAGAGTTAAAAAACAAAACCGAGATTAGGCTTGACATGTAAACCTTCAAAGAGCAAACTAACAGTTTTTTTCTTTGGAGATAACCATAGAGGTCATGCAAAATGTGACCAAGACTAAGCAGAGGTTAGCAGAAGATAATGTCTTGAGAAACTTTGGGAACCTAATGTGCCTAGGTCAGGAGGATGCCAGTAGCATAAATAAATAACTCCACTACCTAGCTTTTTAAGGTGAGAAGTGACAAGGCATTCAACCAAGCCAAAATTGAATTCTGTTGGCATACATCACTGGATCTTTTTTCTTAGGGTACCGAGCAAGGTTACAAAAAGGCACCAATGAACAAAACAAATGGCCACAAATATAAATAAGCCAGTAAAGAGACCGCAGATGTGTAGCTTCAAAGTTTAGCCACATTCCAAAACCGTTGCAATAGTGTAAAGTGTTACAGGCCTGCACAATGACAGGGGTACAGTAGTCCTACCTACAGCCCAGGAGGGTGTTGATTGCTAAAATACACCCAACTGGTTTAACGCATGGAAGCATTTTCTTTATTAATTTCAACTAAATGAAAATATGAGTATGAGACTACAGACATTTTGGTGAAGACAGAAAAATCTTAATTGACACTGAATAAATTACATCGTAGAGAGCGTGCAGATCCCAATTTCTGACAGCCAGAAGGTGGGACATTTGCAATCTTTAAAGTATTTTTTGTCAGAGTTTAGTTTGAGTCAGCTAGCACCCATTCAATCTTCAGCATTCACCATGCATACCTTCAAGTAGTTTGGGCCAGTAGGTGTCTTATTTCACCCCACACCACCAACCATTTACTCCACTCTTAGGCAAACCATAGCTTTCTTAAAGCTTAGACAGAGGCATTCTGAAAAAGGCAAACTTCGAGAACTAGGATGATTGGATTGATTAAATCATTGGCACAACTAAAGAGCGACTTTGGCATTCAAGTACGCAAATTGTGGATTAGCTGATCAATTGTCCGATAAACAATCAAATAAGCTACAAGGCACTTCAGACAAAAGCAAAGATCTGTTGGCATTCATGAGATTTAAGAACAAATGTGAATTTATTAGACCCAATGTGTCTCTTTTCAATTATAAATTCCATTTTAAGAGGTTACACCGTCAGTACAGGCAACTAAGCTTTGAGAAACAGTGAGTAGCTGCATATATGGGTGGGTAATTATATTTGCCCATTTTTCAGTTCATACGGTGATTAGCTGTCTTTCAGATGTAAGCAATACACTGGAGAATGAACTAGATTGCATTCTTTTTCGGTCTACAGCCATTACATAAAAAAACGAATATTTAAATAGAATGCTTAAGAAGTATTAGTATTATTCAAATGTTTATTCTTTACTGCTACTCTGAATTGCTGTTTGGAGCCAAACCAAAATGTTGAATTGCTCCATGGATCCCTCGCATGAGTAAAGGCCAGACTGAACAAAATGATTTGTTTTTGCTAGAGTAGTGATTAATGGGAACTATGCAGGAACTACATATTGGAGGTCACTATAAAAGTTCCCCAAATAGGTTGGTTGCTTCAGGTGCCAAAGGCTGACCTAGATTGACGTAATCAGGCAAAACTTATTAGACAAAAGTTTTTTTCTGTCTGTGTCGATATTCAACGTAGTTTTAACATCTCTTGCTATCCTTTATATTTGATCAGGTATGCTTTAACTCGCCTCTCTTTAGCTGCTCAGGTAATTGCTGTTTCAAGATTCAAATTGGTATGTCCATTCTGTGCATCATTATCGAACCTCCTCCCCTCACAAACAAAACACACCCAATAATATGATGTTGCCAGGTGTTAGATGTCTTCCCAGGGAAAAGAAGTATATAAATGTGAAACTGGGGAAGTGGTGGTTGAGAAATCCATTCAAAACGTGAACTTAATATATTGCTTAACCTTTGTCTGACCAGAACAAAATGCATTAAGCTGTAGGCCCTGTGCTTTTGATACAATTAAATTCTGTGGAGTAAATGTGTATAGCTAAACAGGTTTAAAATTGCAAATGATGACAAAATAATGCTGTTGGCAAATTAGGATATGAAAAGACGCAAATAAGCAACAAAGATTTATTTGAAAATGTAAAAGTTGCTAAAACAAAGAAACCCCGATGGTATTTTAACAATGCAACATACGGCAAGCTGTACAATACATAAAAGATTAACCAAATCTGGGTGACTTTCACAAACGCACAAACAAAAGTTGTGACTAATAGAAAAAAATATATTCCTATCTACTATGAATAAACATTAGCCTAAAACTCACTCAGTAAAACGTGTATAAATGTATATCAATTTATATGCAAAACAAAAATGAAGAGCAAAGCATAATGGAAAGGTTAGCCGAAGCTAAGTATTATAACTGTCATTCAACAAAAGTGCTGAACATGCTAAGTGACATTTATCCAATATGGCTAACACAATGGAACTACACAATGGAACTAAGTACTAAAATATTCTTTAAAATCTAAAACTTCTGACAATATAAGTGTTCGTCATTCGTGCCCTAATCATGTTTGCAAGCATATCATCTGTGATTAAATTGACTAACAATGAACAACTGAAATAATGAAGCAGTATTTTAAAACTCCGACTTATTCAAGTAACTGTGCGATGTGTGGTTTGACTGCAAGGAATCATTTCACCGTTTTTGCTTTAGATAAAGTACAGGAAAAATTTCGAAGACAGATAGCAGTATAAATTGTTCATTAGACATATATTAAAGAAAGTGAAGGTGCGGTCGATAATACATTAGCATATAGTATTGTCATGGGTCTTTGGATGCAAACATCAAAGTTTTCCAGGCAAAACTTTCATTTAAAAGGCCACTATTCAAGCTAACATACGCTGTAACTGGTCCCCGGCAGAAAATATTTTCAAAAGTGTATGGCAATGTAAATTTCAAAAATACAGGTATTGTAGAAAGAACTGAACTGATGCTCAGCATAAAACAATGATGCGCTGGACAATATGTCATTGGGGGGGCATAATAGGAGATCTCCACTGTGATGTGAAAACTAGACATGCTTCAAATGGGTACTGGTACAATACAATGTAAAGTAGAACACTGTAAAGTACAATTGTATCTGTTCCTGCATAACAGTCTGTGTGTTTTGAATCCCACATAATAGATGCTTGAAGACAGGGCTGGATTCTGCCCATGTGCATTGTTTTATCGAGGAATCCTCTCAAGGGCCAAATGAGATGCGTCCCAGCATTCAGAGTAAACAGGGCTCATCTGCTCAAATGATAAGCTTCCATCATTCATAGTCCCTCACAGGTGAATCCCCTCTGGATGTGTTTGCCTGGTCGGGGTATGTTCTAACAAGTAGGCATTGAGCATTTCAGAACCATTAGAACGTTTGTTTGGTATTTTCAGAACATTAAAATTGCAAGAAGGAGCACTCTCGACATTAAGACAAAGGCTCCATACTCTATGGAAGTCCTGCTGCCAGCTGCTGACGACGAGCAGATCACACGGAGGCAGAATATGTTAGCTGAACAGTTATCAGTTACGTGAAAGTCTGAAAGGTCCAACTGGCATCACATACTAGAATGAAAACAAATATATAAATATAACCCAGCTTAATGGTAAAATTAATAATTCACAACTAAAACGCTTACATATGGGAAAGCAATAAACATGAAAATTCTGCAGCATCTGGTTATGATTGAAAAATCAAAGACTGCAACGATTTACTTATTCAAATATCTTGAACACAAACTGCTGTAGACAGAAGATGAAACAATAACATGGGGTGATTAAATAAAGTTAAGCTGTTACAAATTCTCAACTCGATAATGAATATATGGAGGCATGATGAAATATGACGTTCTGAGAGAACACCAATGCTGTGAGGCGCCTTAAATTTAATAAAAAGGGTGAAAAGGCAGAAAAGGTTTCAAACAAGGTTTACACCACACATTTCAAAGGCAACATTTATCGAAAAAATATCCAACAGCAAATATAAGGTCAAAATAAATAGATGTTTACCTGTTTAAACTCACTGACACAAGCCGAACTGCAGAACCTTTTCTGTGCACCATCAATGATGAGAAAATTGTTTCCAGCTCCTTTGCTCGGCAAGTACTCTCCACACTGCTCACAACAATTCATGATTAAGCCATTCGCCATTCTGTATCGATTGAAGCAGTGGTCACTACAAAGCTTGTGGGTCATGCTTTTAAAACTCACTTCATGACGAATCTGTAAAAAGAAAAAAATTAACATTATTACCAGGTAAGATAGATGGGTTAGTCGGACACTTTACCCAAGTCTTCATTTGAGGACCAAGTATTTAAGTGATAATCTGTTACTCCCAAAAAAGCACTATTGAACCAGTCCTCCTATCTTGCCTCTGGAGTGACAGAGCGCTTCATAGAAACCACAGAAAGTTATACAGACTAGGTACTTTATGAAGAAAAAGTCTAGGCTGGCCAATTCCGTGACTGCTTAAGAGATTTCCCCCATTCTATTCTCTAAACAGAAGAAATACAGACAACAGTCCAACTAAAAAAGAAAATGGCAGTAAATCTAGTAAAAACATAAACAGCACAAAATACAAGCTGCAGACACTTGCAAGCTTTGACATGAGCAATCACGGCACACAAAAACTAAGTTCTTGGACCAAGAAGAGTAAAAAAGAGACAGCACTTTGGAGCTACGTAATAGGGTGGGCATAGCTTGCGGACTTTGCTTTAGCGTAATTATGAAAAATTACAACAGAGTTATGTAAGATTACACAGAATTACGTGATAAGCGTCACCTTAGAGCTATTTTCTTAAGTGAAAAAGGCACCATCACATTCAAAAAGCACCAGAGGATGCTTTTTGTGCTAAGGAAAATGTGCTAAGTAAATAGTGCTAAATGCAAGAATACAACAAACAGCAGCCACCAGTAGCCACTCACGCTCCCCAAGTTTGTTCCTGGGCGCTAAATTATTAATTACAGAACTGGTGTAATCGTGTAATTTTCAGTAATTGCACTTCAAAAGAATAATGCAATATTACTCAGATCACTCTGGCATAAATACAATTTCAACAAGGCCTAGTACAAATGAGTTACATGCAAATTAGCTCTGCCAAGTACATTAAGGTCAGTGTTTAAAACCTGAAGTTTACATTAAACAACTGGATATAGGCACATCGCAAAGGCTGTTAACAACAGTGATGATTAACTAGTGGCCAATGTTATTTATTTATTTTATAGTTTTATAGAGCGCAAACCAGATCCGTGAGGGTATCAGAGCGCTTTACATGATTAAGGGGAGGTATACAAGCGTAAGGACGGGAAAGATCAAATTAGGGAAGTTAGGGGATACATTATACAGGAAAAGCACGATGCATGTTTAAAGACCGGCTACATGTGATATAAAAATTAAAACAGGTAGATACATTATACAAGAAGGCACGCAGTCTCAGCTCTTGGGGGGAAGCCCAGGAGTGTAGAATAGGTATCATCCGTGGAGGCCATGGATATTGCAGAGGTGGAGAGTGAGGTAAGTCAAGACAATGTGGTGACTGTAAAGTATTCGTTAGGCGAGGTATTTTCCCAATAAGAAGGTTTTGGATTCCTTCTTAAAGTGTGCCAAGGGCGGAAGTCTTCTAATGGCGGACGGGAGAGAGTTCCAAATTCTTGGCGCGGCCCCAGAAAAGGCCCGATTGTAGGTTTTGTTCTTCCGGAAGCGTGCAGGGTGCAGCAGCAGGTCTTTGGCTGATCAAGAGTTTCTGGCTCCTCCGGATACCATGAGTTTTTGTGCGAGAAATGAAGGGGAATTGGAGAAAAGGGCTTTGTGAGTAATGCAGGCCTGTTTAAATTAGATTCTGGCCTCTAGGGGAAGCAAGTGCAGAGCTTTGAGGTGGGGGGTGATGTGGTCGAATTTCCTTGAGCCAGTTAGGAGTCTGGCGGCAGTGTTGAGGCAGGCTTTCAAAGGGGCCAGAGAGTTCTTGGGTAGCCCTGCGAGAGTAGAGCATCCATATTCAAGTCTGTAAATGACTAGTGCCTGGGTTGCCGTTTCAAGGACGGCCACATCGAAGAAGGGTTTTAAGTTTTTTAGGTAACTCAGGTGGAATCTGGCCGTTTTGGACATCGAGTTTATAAGGCTGTGCATGTTCAGGCTGCCATCAAGGGTTACTACAAGAGATTTTGCAGAGTCAACAATGGTAGGAGGGCAGTTTAGTGCGGTGATGGTCTTGATCCATTCCTGGATGTCTGGATTGGGAGATCAGGAGCAATTCGGTTTTATTTGCATTGAGTTTTAACTGGTTGGCAGTGAGCCAGGATTGTCAGCTTCAAGGCCTCGTTCAGGGAGAGAATGTCCTCAGGGGAAGAGATTTTTATGTAGATCTGAGTATGGTCGGCGTACATAAGGTAGGAGATGTTGGCAGCACAGAGCATCTCGTGAGAGGTTCGAGGTAAAGATTGAAGAGGGTAGGGGAGAGGGTTGATCCTTGGGGGACTCCAACCGTAACCGGGGAGGGGGCGGATAGATTACCGTTGATGAGGACGCTCTGTGAGCGGTTCTGAAGGAAGGATCTAAACCATTCAAGGACCGTGCCATTCAGCCCCACCCTAAGTTTGACGCGTTCTAGGAGAATTTCATGGTTAACCGTATCAAAGGCAGAGGACAGGTCTAGGAGGATTAGGAGACAGGTTTTGCCTTGGTTGAGGGCTTGGAGGGCATCATCTACTATGTGGAGGAGAGGGTGGTTTCCGTGCTGTGACCAGGTCTGAACCCTGATTGGAAGTCATCTAGCAGGTGAAAGTTGTTGATGTGTAGGCTTAGCTGCTGTTGCACACATTTTTCCAAAACTTTGGCAAGGAGAAGGATGTTGGATATGGGTCTATAGTTCTCGGCGGAGGCAGGGTCCAGCGGAGGTTTTTTTTAGGATGGGGATAACTTGGCCAGCCTTGAGCGAGTCAGGAATTCAGCCCTGTAGGGGAGGCATTGATTATTGAGGTCCAGGAAGGGATGATAGCCTGAGAGGCGGCAGCTAGGCAGATAGACGGGAGAGGATCATTAAAGTGATTGTTCAGTTTTAAGGAAGCAAGAATTCTCGAGACAGAATGTTAGTCATAGGTTTTAAACTTGGGCCAGTGTGCTAGGTTTTTGGGTGAGGTTGGGGAGGACAGCCCGGAGAGAGAAAGCGGAGCAGGCAGATTTTGATTTTGGTTGCGAGTAGCGGATTTAAGTTCATTTCCAAGGGCATAGATTTTGTCGCAGAAGAAGGAAGAATATTCCTCGCTTGATATTAGGGGTTTAGGAGTTTGTTTTCACAAGTTTGTTGGATTGGTGTTTGACCAAGTCGAACAGCTTGCGAGGTCGATTTTTGGTATTCTCTAGTTCAGATCTGAAGCATTCTTTTTTAGTGTTGAGGATTTTCTTATTGTAGGCGTTTCTGGCCTGGCGGAGAAGTTTTAGATGTGCTGCTGAGGGGTGTTGTTTCCAGTTTCTTTCAGTCTGTCTAATGGATCTCCTCTCCACGTTAAGGGATCCGCTGAACCAGGGATTTCGGTCTTTGACCTGGGTTCTTTTTAATTTTAGTGGTGCCAGGTCATCCAGGATGTCGGATATGGTTGAGGAGTAATGAGTCTCTAGGTTGTCACCCGAGATGCACTGAGGGGGTGGGGGGAGGACGGCCACAAAACACGCTGCCAGTCTAATGATTAAGGTTCTTGGTGTCTCTAACCCATCGTTTGGGAATCACGGGTTGAGGTGTCCATGTTTTGTGGGTGCTGGGCAGGAGGAAGGTGATGGCGTGGTGGTCAGACCAATCGCAGGGGTCAATTGAGAGAAGCTGGACCGCTGATTCCTTAGCAATGATCCAGTCTAGAGTGGCACCTTTCGAATGAGTAGGGAGGGAGCAGGCTTGGATAAGGGCATGATCGCCCAAGAAGTCTCTGATGGCGTTGACCCGAGGGTCCTTAGGATCGTTCCAATGCAAAAAGGCTGCAAAATCAGACAGATTAAATCGCTCCCACCCCTTTTGGCCCCCTGTCCGCATAATCACCCCTCTCATAGGGACGCTGACCATCCAACTGAACCCACCCCTAGGCTACCAGCACCTACTATCAGAACCACCCCCTTGCAATTGTCCCCTGCCTGCCAGAACATACCTCTCTAAGAGATACTGATAATCTGCACCGCAGATCCTCTGAATTAACTCGGAGCATCCACAAATCGATTCTGGACCTAACGCACCTCCTTCACTTCACAGAACTTGTCTGGGTTTCCACTGTAACCACTGACAATCCAGAGATGCAGGTTAAACAAGAGACTGACACGACAAACAGCAAACAGAGCATGCGCACTTAGCGCTGATTACAGGGAAAAAAATGAACACTCCATGATTTGAAAATATCACCATCAGGTTACGCAAACATTTTTAAAAAGCCACTCAATTGTTAATGACCATCACCTGCAAACCTCACTCGAGAGTCTGCCACCAGGGAGAAATTACTAGCCACATGGGACATCCATCGCTATATGCTATGTTGGTACCAACATGTGAGTAGGGCCTTCTCTCTAGGGTGTACAAAATGTTTCAACTATTACTATGGAGTATAGTTATCCGGATATGCAAGTGATACTGGAATGGGGTGCCACGGGGCTCTGGTGCAAGTCTGTGTACATGTGCCCTGGTAGGGTGCCCCAGTCCCTGAACCCAGACCCTGTGTGCATTTGGGGAAGGAGGAACGCCACAGGGCTCTGCTGCAAGTCTGGGTACACATACTCCAGTAGGGTGGCCCACTGTATTGGTCCACATAAAATGTACCACTAAGAAACGGTGTGTGTGTTGTGTGTGTGTTGTGTGTAAGCATGGGGAAGAGTAGGGAGGGGGTTCTGCTGCTGGTCTGTGCATGTACCCTCGTGCCAGATCCCCACATCCTGTGTGCATGCAAATAGGGGTGGGCACGCAGAGGGAAGCTAGTGTTGGGAGACTATGTATATGTACATGTGAAAGGTGCCAAGAATTCCTGACTTTGCAGCAAGGGGGAGGGTGCCAGAGGGCTTCGATGCCAGTCTGCGTACTTAAACCGAACTTGTATCGCACAAACTTATGTGCATGCAATTGGGAGGGTCAGGGCTTTAAGTGGGATGAAAAAACTGGAGGTCTCTAAAAGGGGTGTGACAAGCCTGTGTGATGTATACAAATAACTCTAGTGTTTGTTTAGTGTTTGTTTAATAGTCTCTAAGAGAGTTTATTAAATTCAAACATGATGTTTGTGGCACACTGCACTGAGTAAACATCATCCCTGGAGGACGCAAATGCAAGGACAAAGATGGCAAAAGGGGGCCCATGGGGAAGCTTGCCAAGGGTTGCATTGCTTTAAACCCTGGTATTTCCTTAACATCTTGTGTAAGTACTTAAATAGCATGCATGCGTTAGTGGCTTGTGTTTTGAAGGTAAGCCTATATTTTATTGTTGAGCGTGCATTGGGGCGCATGCCACATTACAAGTTTACCTGCCCTCTTTTGAACAACGGCAGTGGCAATGAATACGACATGTTAACAATGAATGCCCACGGACGCGTCTGTCCTCCACCATACCACAAATTAATACACAACATAATTAAAACTTAAAGAATCCTGGCTCATGCATTTCATAACTTGTTTTCTTTAATGTAAATGTGGTGCAGTTTAAAATTCACCTTAGCCCGGCTCACGCTTCAGCATGGAGGCTAAACAGCTACTGTGTTTACTTACTTGTTTACCTCAGAGGTGATTGCAACCAGCATAGATATATGCATCCATCTTAGAATCCTGCCACTGCAGCTCAAAAATGGGACTGGTTCTGAAAGTTCTGCTTTGTTAAAATGGTTATGTTATGTTCTGGGGACAGCTTCTCTTTCCCGTAGAAGTTACCGGCAAGCACTGTGTTCGTGTATGCTGGATACACCCATGATTTAGGACACTCCTCTGAGAAGTACTGAAATTTAAAAAAGGCTTTGCCACTTAGGAAAGGTGACCAGTCTGCGCAATAGAGTAATACAGAAATCCTGGTAACGTCCTGATGCATTCTGGGAGTAGCACATCTGAGTCTTCTGTACTACTTCTTGTGACGCAGAGCAAGATTAACAGTAAATCACTGGTACGTGTTTACATTCGTAAGTTGATGTTCCCAAAATAAGATTACCATTAGACGTATTTGGATCTTTCCATATTTCCTTCAGTGACCTGGGCAATCTGAAGATGCAAGGGGGGTTTTGGGAGGGGGGGGGGGATGTTGCAGACATCTACACAGAGCAGCGCTTGCACTGTGAGGCGACCCTGACAGAGCCTGGTGAAAGCAGAAGGATATCCAGGTATCTCAAGATGGAGGTAAGGGAGGAGTAGTCCCTTTATAGGGGTGTACTGGGCAGGATCGGGACCGAAAATAGGTCTAACCTGGTTAGCCAGTCCCAAATCCGGCAGGGGCTGGAGGGGGTGTGGGGGAGGGGAGACATGTTCCTTCTTAGTTAAAAGTGTTTTGCTGCAGGTCTACGTAGTGCAAACTCAACCCTAAGGGATCGGAGTGCCTTTACATGAGCACCAGTTACGTTACATAAGGACCTATTAATTTTCGGTAGGCACAGGAAGATTTAGTAATTTGCACAGAAACACAGGCTCTTGATCCGTCGCTGAGACTTGAACCCGGTTCGGCAGCTCTCGTTGCGCCACATCCTTATTTTGAAGTTATTTATAGAGGGCCCTTACCCTCCACACCAGTGCTAGACTGGGCTATTTGCAATTAAGGGTGAAAATTACTGCGTTGTTTGTACGAGGCATTTAGTTTTCACTTTGGGGAGCCTCACAAAAACAGAGCATGCTGTTTGGAAGCATTTTATAAAAGGGAAGGGAGGGTTTGTCCAAGGCTCCTCAAACAACGGCAATAAAAGTACTTCACTAAGAACCGGCATGTTAATAAATAAATAAATACTCGCAACGGCAATATGGATCAAGATGAGGTAATAAACGTACTTTACTAAGAACCGGCATGTTAATGAATAAATAAATACGTGCGACGGCAATATGGTATGTTAATAAATAAATACGCATGCAGGCAAAATGGCATGTTAATAAATAAATACGCGCGACAGCAATATGGCATGTTTATAAATAAATACGCGCGACAGCAATATGGCATGTTAATAAATACGCGCGACAGCAATATGGCATGTTAATTAATAAATACGCGCAACAGCAATATGGAGCAAGCTGCAGCAATAAAGTACTTTCTCCATACTTGCTCCATATTGCGGAACAGCAATATGGAGCAAGCTGCCGCACTGCCTACCAAAAACAAGCAACACAAGGCCTTCGAGTTGTGAAACAAAGTCATAAACAGGACACTTACTTAACCAAGCCCGAGAGCAAAAGAGATGCCGTGCGCTTGCACATCTCCTGTCCGGCCAGGCACGGTAAACAGGAGACTTGGAGGGAACAAACATGCTTCCCTTGCAATCAGAAGCAAGGATTTTTCACACGCGCCAATGAAAAGCATGAGTGGAGCTTCCACCTCGCTTCTGAAGCAAAACAGACGACAAAAGTTTCACAAGTGAGCAGCGTATGTGCTGCGTCGCTAGGCAAGACCTAAAAAAACAGAGGGAAAAGGTCAGTGTAATGCGGGACAGTAGGTGAGGGTGCAGGACGGGCAGATACTCTCTCAGACACTGAAGAACGAACTCAAAGCCATTGGTAAACGTGGAAAGTGGTTCAAGGAAACCGAGCATGGGCAGTGGTATGATCTTGCCCCCAATAATAACAACAAAGAAAAACTAGGAGGTCTATTAAATGAAGGAGAAGTGACCACGAGAAACTAACACACACCTCTATCACAACTAACGGTGAGGGTCCATCAGTGATGAAAGAATCCTATCAGCCCACCCATTTGGCGGAACCTCGTCATCTAGGACCTTATCAGCAGGTTCTCATATGGCCAAGCTCCAATGTACTTGCTTGGTGCCAACAGTTCCCATGCTGAAAGAAGATGAGTCCTCACTGCGAGTGGTACTGATAGGGTGCAGTGCTCAAGAAAAAGTGCGTTGTTAAAATGGCGGTCAAGGTAGAAAAAATATTTTTATTAGTATCTCCCTGGACGTCAGATTAAAACAGATGTGGCAACAGTGTGACAATATCACTGTCAGGTAAGCATCTAAGAATTAGGCCAACATGTTTCTGCCTTTGGTGTATAATTTTACAGGCATTCGTCAGGGCCAAGCTGTGAAAACGGCTACTGCAACATCTATGTGTTCACTATATTGAAAAATTCAGGAAATCAAAACAAACTATATGGCACGGTTGTAATGGTAAGTTGAGTCATGTGGCTAGGTCAGCCACCCTACCGTATCTGGTAAAACAACCATGCAGAGTTCAATCCTTTCCTGCAAAAAATAAAGAAAGAGAGAAAAGACTGATATTGCATACATTGTACAAACTTCTGTAGCAAAAAGGTGTGGAAGTCAAATTCTCGTGGTATTAATACACTTCTAGCGACAGCTCAATGAGAGCAAGTCAAAAACATGACTTAGATGAAGTCAAAATCAGATAATCTGAGGACTAATATGATATTTTAAAGAGAAAAACAACTCACCCAGCACTGTGTGGGAGTCAAGCCTCACCTCACCCGGCAACGGCTCGGATAGAGAGGCCCCGCTCTGTGAAACATACGGAGAAAGACAATTTCGACCTTGATAAATGTCAGACTCAGTGTATGTGATGATATCTAAAGACAATCATAAAACTTGGTTTTTAATATACTGGCTCCATGTCCCCACTCAGCGACGGCATAGAGAAGGTGGGGTCACCCTCAACTATGGTAAACGATGTTTATTACCTCAGATCAAAAATGCTGATGGACAGCAGTTTAAGATTGAATTTATTGGCTAGCATTTTCTCAAAATTCAAAAAAGATGCTCCTGGCCCGGTTGTAATATCAGCCAAGGGGAGGGAGGGACATGCTATGCCCTACAACCTACATCTATTTAATGCTAGTTAAATGATGCAGTGAATGTACTTCTCTCAGTCATCTATAACTAGAGACCTGGTGTAAATAAAGGAAATGTGCCCGCATCCAAGTAGACAACTGCACAAGGACCAGAGCTACAGATGGATTACCTTACCTGTCCGTCGGTACCGCCGAGTGTGACCGGAACCTAAGGGGAGGCGCCGACGGACAGGAAGCAAAGAGCTTAAATACCCACGTTAATTGGGTAATGAGACGCCAATTAACATGGGTATTTAAGCTCTTTGCTTCCTGTCCGTCGGCGCCTCCCCTTCGGTTCCGGTCACACTCGGAGGTACCGACGGACAGGTAAGGTAATCCATCTGTAGCTCTGGTCCTTGTGCAGTTGTCTACTTGGATGCGGGCACATTTCCTTTATTTACACCAGGTCTCTAGTTATAGATGATTGAGAGAAGCACATTCACTGCATCATTTAACTAGCATTAAATAGATGTAGGTTGTAGGGCATAGCATGTCCCTCCCTCCCCTTGGCTGATATTACAACCGGGCCAGGAGCATCTTTTTTGAATTTTGAGAAAATGCTAGCCAATAAATTCAATCTTAAACTGCTGTCCATCAGCATTTTTGATCCGAGGTAATAAACATCGTTTACCATAGTTGAGGGCGACCCCACCTTCTTTATGCCGTCGCTGAGTGGGGACATGGAGCCAGTATATTAAAAACCAAGTTTTATGATTGTCTTTAGATATCATCACATACACTGAGTCTGACATTTATCAAGGTCGAAATTGTCTTTCTCCGTATGTTTCACAGAGCGGGGCCTCTCTATCCGAGCCGTTGCCGGGTGAGGTGAGGCTTGACTCCCACACAGTGCTGGGCGAGTTGTTTTTCTCTTTAAAATATCATATTAGTCCTCAGATTATCTGATTTTGACTTCATCTAAGTCATGTTTTTGACTTGCTCTCATTGAGCTGTCGCTAGAAGTGTATTAATACCACGAGAATTTGACTTCCACACCTTTTTGCTACAGAAGTTTGTACAATGTATGCAATATCAGTCTTTTCTCTCTTTCTTTATTTTTCGCAGGAAAGGATTGAACTCTGCATGGTTGTTTTACCAGATACGGTAGGGTGGCTGACCTAGCCACATGACTCAACTTACCATTACAACCGTGCCATATAGTTTGTTTTAATTTCCTGAATTTTTCAATATAGTGAACACATAGATGTTGCAGTAGCCGTTTTCACAGCTTGGCCCTGACGAATGCCTGTAAAATTATACACCAAAGGCAGAAACATGTTGGCCTAATTCTTAGATGCTTACCTGACAGTGATATTGTCACACTGTTGCCACATCTGTTTTAATCTGACGTCCAGGGAGATACTAATAAAAATATTTTTTCTACCTTGACCGCCATTTTAACCACGCACTTTTTCTTGAGCACTGCACCCTATCAGTACCACTCGCAGTGAGGACTCATCTTCTTTCAGCATGGGAACTGTTGGCACCAAGCAAGTACATTGGAGCTTGGCCATATGAGCACCTGCTGATAAGGTCCTAGATGACGAGGTTCCGCCAAATGGGTGGGCTGATAGGATTCTTTCATCACTGATGGACCCTCACCGTTAGTTGTGATAGAGGTGTGTGTTAGTTTCTCGTGGTCACTTCTCCTTCATTTAATAGACCTCCTAGTTTTTCTTTGTTGTTATTACTGTTTCAGGTGGGGGTGTGGACTTGAGTGGTCGGTAAATATTGTCCCCTTGACCCTTATATTACAATTGTTTTCTCAATGATCTTGCCCCCTTCTCCCCTGACTGCAGTCACAGGAACACTTGTTGGTAAGAATACAGGATAACTGATTTCTCTTGGTTTGTTTCTCGCCTCATTGGTGCCTCCCTCCCTTGACGGTAAAGCAAAGTCAAGGAGAACAACTGGGAGAGCAGTGAAATCTTTGTATAACACGAAAATGACTCCTCCTTTGAGATAGCTTTTTACGGTTCAGACAGCAAAAGAGGCAGATAAATCCCCTTAGGCCTCGCAAAACCTGCCACGCAAAAAGGCAGAGTAGCCATGTAACAGG
Source organism: Lissotriton helveticus (assembly GCF_964261635.1). Taxonomy (NCBI): domain Eukaryota; kingdom Metazoa; phylum Chordata; class Amphibia; order Caudata; family Salamandridae; genus Lissotriton; species Lissotriton helveticus. The sequence continues at coordinate 305,656,783 of NC_136069.1, read as the reverse complement.
CTAGCCATGGTAACAGGGAAAGTAGGATCACCAACAACTGCCAGCACAGAGGGGTATGTAGAAGGGGTGCCCACAAAAAATAGATTCCAGGCATTAACGGAGAAATGGAGACAATTAATGGAGAAATGCCCTAAACAGGAAAGGAGAGCACTAGCACGAGGCAAGAGAGACTAATAGGCTAACGAAAAAGGTAAGTAAAAATTTACAATTTCAGATAAAAACTAGGTATATATAGATGGTGCTTCTGAGGTGTTGGAGGGTAAGGTGGCTATATTGAAGGAAAGGATGAATAAGTTGGAAGCCACAGTGGAGGAGCTACAGAGAAAAGTGGAGGTCAATCGCGAGGAGATCAAATCACTGATATTGGGTGAGAAGGAACTTATTGATAAATAAGAGACTTTAGAGAATAATGCAAGACGTAACAACTTGAGAATATTAAACATTCCTGAAGGAACAGAAGGTGAAGACATGAAAAGGTTAATGGTAAAGCTAATCAATTAATTCATTCCATTAATGCACCCAGTTGAGCTAGCCTCAGATACACAGATAATTCACTGTGATCCTATCGGAGCAATTCCAAACAAAAAGAAGGCTAGGACGATTCTTATCAAGTTTAAGGCCTACACCCTTAAAAAGCATATTCTCTCAGAGGCCCTGAAAGCGGGTAGTTATAAAAAAGCAGAATGATCCGTTGGTATCAGATCAGAAATAACCAAGGTTGCACAGGCCCGGCAATGGGAACTGGGGAAGCATATCCAAGAATTTAAGGAATCAGGAGTCGTTGCCCAGTTAGGATTTCCTGTAACACTTAGTCATGTGGAGCAATAACATGCTCAACTTGAGAGATCAAGGGGAGATAGAAAACCTAATTGACCAGATTAGAGGGCAAAATAAGAAATTTCGACGCTAGAGGGGCTCAAATGGGTAGAAAGAGTATACCCAGAAGGATGGCAGGGAGGGTTCTCCAAGGAGGGTGGGGAAGAGGGGGGTACATGTGGATGGTGTGAATGGGAGCAAGCACTTGGTAGGGAGCATTAGGGAGATATTAAAAAAAATCATACTGGCAGCAAGATGTGAAGCAGAACACAAGAACAAGGATGGATGGTGGCTATAGGAACAGTAAGGCATTCCAGGTAAAATGACAGGTGGCAATAGGGAGCACCCTTATGTGTCCTATCCAGGAATGTAAATAGACTTAGGGTTAAAATTAGAAGGAGGAAGATCTTGGAATATTTAAGGCAATCTGAGGCTGGGGAAGTTATTCTACATGAGACTCACTTGATGGAGTGCATGCAAGTCATAAAGGGGCAAAGATGCATTAGGGATTTTGTATGTACAGATCAGGAGGTGTTGTTCAAAGGGAGATGCGATCTTGATAAAGAGCTTTGCGCAGGCTGCTCTGGGTGAACATATATCAGATCCCGGGAGAAGTTAGCTAATAGCAAAGATTAGGATATATAATAAATGGTAGGCAATAGTGGGTTTTTATGGTCCTAATGTTGATGATCCTGGCCCTCACTGGGCATTTTACAGTCAGCTATTGGAATTAACGGTGACAAAAGTGGTGGGGGCGATTTTAATTTACTACTGACACCTTTCAAAGGGCTGGTAATTCTAAAAGCTTCATAATAAGAAATATAGTCACCTCTAGAATAGCGGTTTTCCTTTTGGAAGTTAGATTGACCAGTAGAGTAAAAGGGAAGAGTCACCTTCCTGAGTATTTATTTGAACACTGTGCAGTTAAACTAGATCTGCTTCTGGCAAAGGACCGGGAGCCTCAAAGATGGCTGTTAGATAGGACATTGACGAATCAGACAGTGATCATCCAGCTGAAACAAGACCATGTTTGAAAAAAAAAAAAAATAAGAATGAACTATAGATTGTCCCACCCCGCAAGTAATTTTGGATGCCTTTAAGGCATTTAAAAGGGGGAGGATTAGACGTTTAGCGGAGTATAAGTACAAAAACTAAGCATAACTTCCGGAATGCCAAGTGGAGAGTATAGGAAGCAGTTTTATCAAACAAAATGAGAAAATCTAGAGAAGAGCTCGCTGAGTACTTAGAAGACATTCTGTGTAAGAAATGGGAGCAAGTAAGCTAGCCCATGATGAGGGATGTGGAAAGCGACTTGTCTGGAAAATAGAAACAGAAGTTAGGAATTCCATCAGGGGGACTGTAGCTAGGGAGACAAGAAATTGTTGTGTAGATTATAGCGAGATAGAACAGGCCTTTACGAAGTTCTTCCACAATTCATAAAATGGATGATCTGGAGGTGGCGGAAATCCAAACAAAGCTGGTTACAGAAATTCCCACTTCTGAAGAATTCTTCTGAGTTGAAATCAAGGCTAAACCAAGAGAAAAGTCAGGAGAAGGTGAGGGGGTGGGGGGGCTATGAAGCATTTAAAAAAGGGATAGCGTCATGTCTCGATGGTTACCCAAATGAGTTACACATATTATGGGTGGAAGAGATAACACAAATGCTAGGCAGACTAATGACAGGCATTTTTACATGGGGAAAGGCCACAATTAGCCCAATATTAAAACCCAACAAGAATCCTAAAATCTGCGAATCCTATCGGCCAAGCTCTTCATTGAATTGTAATTATAAGATCTACATCCATGTTTTGGCAAAGAGATTGGTTAGGTTCATTGGGGATCTGGCACATGAGGATTAGAAGGGCTTCATTAGGGGACAGCAGATATATGAGCTCGCACACAATCTAGTCGGAGCAGTAGACATGGCAACAGAAGAGTAGAACCCACTAGCAATTCTAACATTCAATGCCGTCAAGGCATTTCATAGAGTGAGCTGGTCCTTTCTAAATAGGACTGCACAATATAACTTGGGGGAGGAACTCTAGAGCAATCCAGATAATCTACAAAGCCAACAGCTAGAATTGCGGTGAATGGGAGACTGACTGAACAGGATATTATAAAGAGAGGGCTCAGGCAAGGATTTCCATAGTCTCCGTTGATCTTTCATCTACATATTGAAACGTAACAATGATGAGGGGAAACCCCAGGATTACCCCGTTTGAATATAAGGGACGGAAGAGGAAAGTTACATTGTACGCAGATGACCTGTTGGATTTTACTTCAGACCTGGTGGGTTCATACTCTGCTATTTCACAAACGTTGGAGGAGTTCGGGAAAATCAAATCCCAGGTTATCTGGTAAATACGCATAAAACCGAAATAATGAATGGAATAGGTAGAGTAACAGTCACCTTGTTAAGAAATTAGGTATCTTGCAGTTACTGTAGTACACAATTTGGAAAAAGTGGCACGTTAATTTCAACAAGGTGATGATGGATACCAATAGACTGCTACGGTCACGGATGGGTCTTCCGCTTACAATCTTTGGGAGAACAAACATGATAAAGATGTTGATACTTCCAAAGTTTAACTTCATCTTTAATAAAATGTCACCGTCATTTAGATCAATAGGCGCTGCAGCCCTTAGAGGTCTTCCCTGGTCACAGTGCCCTGGGGACCTGTGGTAGCATTTACCAGGGCCTGAGCTGTGGCCAGAGATGCCAATTGGATTTAGGCTTCAATGCAGTTTTATGGGAAGAACATAGGAGCTGGGTACCTGATTAGCAGGAGCCCAGGGCACACCAAGTTAAATCACATCAGCAGTTCAGCAAAAAGTGGAGGCTATCATGCAGAAAGAGGGCACTTTCTCACAAAGGGTGCTGAAAAGTACAAGGATGTGAAAAATGCACACCCTTGTTGTCTATTGTTCCATGAAAGTTGATTACTTTAGTAGTAAAATCATTTTCTGGAGAGTGGACATTTGCAACCTATCCATTTTAATAAACTTGTTTACAAACCTCAGTTCGAGTTCTGGTCTTAGGGTCAACTTCTTTTTGGGAACCAGGAAATTTACAGATTGAACTGTGTCCTGTTTAAGTACTGGTACGTTTTCTATTGCATCTTTCTAGTCCAGATCGTGCCCTTCCTTTCGAACCTTTAGTTGCTCTTCTCGCCTTGGATATTTTGCCCCGATAGACGGGTCCTCAAAAAACTAAAAAATTGGAATTTCACTAGCTTTGAAACCCACTTGTCTGTTATATTTGGTCATTGCTGGTAACATTGCATTATTCTGCCCCCTAATGTTGTGGAGGCAGAAGTAACGACCCACCTGTTGGGGAGCCTCTTGGGGCATGACCTCTACGTTCCCCTTTTTGCTGAAAAAAGTTTGATTTTTGATGTTAACGGTTTCCATGACCCCGACTGATGAGAAGCGGTGCCCTGTTGTTGTCAGTGAAATGAGATATGGTTGCAACCTTTAAAGAAGATGGCAACGGGCCGAATCCTGAGATGCGCTGCCAAACAGGTCTATGAAGGATTGTTACTAATGATAGTTGCATCATCTGTGCGTATAATGCTAATTTTAAATAAGGGTTAGCTATACTTTTCCTTGCTCAATGATAGGATTGCCCTATTTTTAGACTTTCTCAGGAAGAGCTTGCATCCCACTGTTTCATGCGCATAACTGTTTAATAAAACATTGGTATAGACTATGAGCTACTTAGTTGGAGTGGTAGTTTCCAATTTTCTTCCTACCGCCTCATGTCTTTCACTGTGCTGGTCCAGTGGAGGAACATGCGTGGCTGTTGATGAAGCTTTTTTCCTAGCTGTTTTCAAAAGGCCTGCCTCTCCATGAGCTTTATTATATTGAGATTCTTGCATGGAGGCTTTATAGTTCTTTTTTTTTTTAAATCTTGACATTAGTGTTCTTGCTGTGGCTGGTTTTAGGAATAACTCTCCCACTTTCTTGATTGCTGTGGTAACAAGGGAAGATATTGTCTTGCATGCTGAGGGCTTCAAGTTACTAAATGAAAGTTTGCATTTACATATTCAATATTCATTTAGACCCTTAACATGTCAACTGCTTATTTAATGATACAATGTAATGCCATCTAGAGAAGATTTACGTGTGTAACGTTGTATCTCCTTTACTGGTGGGTGTCTCTACATCCTGCTAAATAGTGTCCTACTTTCCCTGTATGTCATATTGCAAACGAAAATAGCCCCAACTGAAGCACAAACCTTCGTAACTGATGGTAGTCCCACTGCTGTTTGTCGAAAACCCAGCGACCTAGTGGAGCCCTTGCAATATTTAAACTTCTCCAGAGTCTAATTCAATTTTGCACCAAAGAGGTAGGAGCCATCAAATGGAAAGATCCATCAAGGTGTCTGGATGTGGAAAAGCCAGAGTTCTTCAACGAGACATGGCCCGAAAAGCAACAGACTTCCCCACAGACTAAGCTGTGGAGTCAGCTTGGCCTAGGTAGGCTACCACATCCATCTCTCACCAGCTCTGTTTAGTGTGTAGAGGTTGTCTGGAAGGTTCAGAATGACACGCGTGCCATGTCCCACACAACATGGGAGTAGCACTGAGAGATTTAAGCACTATACACTACACAGACCAAGTTGTTTTAGCAACTTGTAAGGATCTGCTTCAGGAGTTGAAAACTGCAGATAGGGCAGATGAGATTGAGGCCTAGGTAACAAAGCTGCAGGAGCCTAAGGTACGGGGTCCAGTATTTGGTCGTAAAGAACCATAGGTACAGGGACCTCTGGGGGAAGGATGACCAGTTCCGCCTCCAACATGGAATGGAAAATGCTACTTACCAGTATGCATCTGTTCTTGGCATGTAGGGCTGCCGACATTCATATCTTTGCATAGATCGCCGCGTAGTGTTGGGTCCGGATCATTGCACCTTGTTGTCTTGGAAGAGTCTTCGAAGTATCACGAGGTAGGGGACTCCTCCCTTGGACTACAGTGCGCATGGGCATCCACTCCATCCTCAGATTGTTTTTCGCCATTGTGGCAAAGATGGAGTATAGTAAAGTAAAAGATGGCCATGCAAAGAAAATCCTGCAGCTGTGACAGGCCCCGGAGAGGAGGGTGGGCGATATGAATGTCAGCAGCTCTACATGCCAAGAACAGATGCATACTGGTAAGTAGCATTTTCCGTTCGAGGCATGTGGGCTGCTGAATTCATATCTTTGCATAGACTGTATAGCAGTACCTCCTTTAGCGGTGGATGCCTGCCCCAGCAGCAGCAGTTTGAAAGAGTTTTGAGGACAGCTTGGCCTACAGCAGCTTGCTGCTTTGATTGCACATCTACACAATAGTGTTTAGTGAAAGTGTGTATGGTAGACCATGTAGCTGCTCTACAGATGTCTTCTAGTGGAATGTTTCCCAGGAAAGCCATGGATGCCCCCATTTTGCGCGTAGAGTAAGCTCTTGGGGGAACTGTTAGAGTGCGTTTAGCTTTGTGGTAGCATATTTGAATGCATTTAACTATCCATCTGGCTATTCCTGATTTTGAGATAGGGTTACCCTTATGTTGTGGTGAAAAAGCGACAAACAACTGTTTTGTTTTCCTGAATGTTTTGGTTTTGTCAACATAGTATAACAGAGCTCTTCTCACATCTAGTGTGTGTAAGGCTCTTTCAGCTACTGACTGCGGGTTTTGGAAGAAAACGGGCAGTTCAATGGACTGATTGATATGAAAAGTGGATATGACCGTTGGCATGAACTTGGGGTTAGTACGTAATACCACTTTACTTGCATGTATTTGCATGTAAGGTTCCTGAATTGTTAGAGCCTGGAACTCACTTACTCGTCTGAGTGAAGTGATGGCAAATAAAAATGCCACCTTCCATGTTAGAAATTGCAGTTCACATGAGTGGAGTGGTTCAAAAGGAGGTCCCATAAGTCTGGTAAGTACTATATTTAAGTTCCAGTCTGGTGAAGGTGGATGTTTGGGAGGGATTATCCTTTTAAGCCCTTCCATGAAAGCCTTGATTGCTGGAACTCAGAACAGAGACAGGTGTTGTCTGTTTTGTAGGTATGCTGCTATATCTGCAAGATGAAGTCTTATTGAAGAGTATGCTAGATTGCATCTTTGAAGATGCAACATGTAACAGATAATGTTTTGTATTGAAGCGTCTAATGGATTGATTTGGTTATTGTTGCAATAGATTACAAATCTTTTCCATTTGGCTGAATAGCATGCTCTAGTAGTTGGACGTCTCGCCTCTTTGATAATGTTCATACAATCAGGAGGCAAATTGAGATATCCAAATTCTAAGACTTCAGGAGCCAGATCGCTAGGTTCAGTTGATTATGATCTCGGTGCCTGATTTCTCCATGGTTCGGAGTTAGATGTGGCGACAGACGCAGTATTTGGTGTGGAACAACGGACAGTTCTAGGAATGTTGTGTACCATGGATGTCTCGCCAATGTTGGAGCAACCAGGATCATAGTCAGTGACTGCTGACTGGTCAGGCAGTAGTCTGCCTGACCAGTATCCATATCACATTGCCCTGTGACAACGGATGTGGGAACCTGGCGGCAAAGTACTGGCATTTTGAGTTTTCGTTTGTGGCAAACAGATCTATGTCTGGATGGCCCCATTTTTTGAAAAATGGCTGGAGAGCTTGAGGGTGAATCTCCCATTCGTATATCTGTTGGCTGTGTCTGCTTAACAGATCCGCTATTTGATTGTCTTTTCCTGGCAGGTGTTGTGCTAGGAGGAAGATGTTCTTTGGTATTGTCTATTAAACAAGAAAAGAGTGTTCTATGGTTTACAGAAAAGACCACAAAAGGAGCGAAAAGAAACTAGCCTCACTTAGGATAGTTAGGAAAGCCCTCACTCACCAACCTGGTGGTGACATGCTTCATCATTGGGCCCCACTAAAGAGGCAGAGTGCCTCTTTAGTGTGCTTCGACGCCAGGTCTACTGCAGAGCGGGTTTTTTTGTGAGTTCAGGCGTGCAGTGAAAATAAATTAAAATAAATGGTGGTGAGGGATTAAAAAATTTCTTCAGTGTATCCAAAAAACATTTATTTAATGATCACTAGGACATAATTAGTGTAGGAAATTAGTCCACAATTAGTTGTGTGGTTATTTCCAAGAATATCTACTGTCAGTCAACATGTGTCTGCCTTGAAACGGTGTAATTTTACCAGGCATTCATCAGGACTATAGAAGTGTACTAAACCCTGGTGGTATGAGCGCGCTAAGGCCCACCCTAACCTAGGGACGTGAATAGTGAAAAAAAGGAAGTGACAAAAAAGTGCAAGAAGGAAGAGGGATCTCCTCCTAGTTACTCCTGGTTTAGGAGGCTAACCAAATTTGGTTTCTGCACCTGCAAGAAGAAATAGACATACACATAGGACAGGACAAACAATTAGTAGTTGGTCCTATTCACATAGGTAAATCCATGGTGCTCCATTCGATGTGGGTGGACAGTGGACGGCGCCTTAACGGTATGTTTAACACCAACCTCTGTCCCTGGGCACATAAACACTAGTTGTAAAGGAGTGTCGTGGCTACTAGTGAACTTGTAAAGTGTGGGGGGTTAAAAAGGAAACGTGTGTTCCTCGTCAGGATCAATTGACCAAAGGTCTAAAATCCTGTGTTCAGAGTGATTGAAAAAAAAAATGTCTCACTTGTTAGGTGTATTCAGAGTACACCATGGGTCTCGGGAGGGGGGTGGTAGCGTAATTTGCACACCCTTAATAGGGATTGGTATTGCCCATCTCCATATGCTCTGCGCTAGGTGAAAAAGCTGTAAAGAGTGAGTCCCTCCCTGTTTCTGGATGTAATACATGGCTATCATGTTGTCCGTCTGGATCATCACAGCTTTGTTGTATATATGTTTTGTGAATGCTTTCAGTGCCAGAAATACTGCTACCAACTCTAAGTGAATGATATGCAGTTTCTTTTGCTTGGCTGTCCAGAGCCCTTGTACTGTGTATTGAAGTAGGTGGGCTCCCAAGCCTGTCAGTGATGCGTCCGCTGTCAATACTACTTGTGGAACTTGCTCTTGGAACAGTCGCCCCTTGGAAAGGTTTTGTGGATTCCACCACTGCAGAGAGTTGTAAGTGTGACTGTCTACCAACACTAGGTCTTTTAGTTGTCCTTGAGCTTGGTTCCACTGCCTTGCTAGGCATTCTTGTAATGGACGCATTTGAAGTCTGGCGTGGGGGACAATGAATATGCAGGAGGCCATCATGCCTATGAGTTGCATGAACACTCGCGCTGGTAAGGAGTGTTGTGGCTGAAACCTTTGAATCAGAGTCTGCATATTGGCTATCCGGACTGGATTTGGATATGCCTTTGCCACTGATGTATTTATTGTATCTCCCAGATATTGCTGTATGTGGGAGGGTTGCAAATAAGATTTTGGGTAATTTATGGAAAACCCAGACTGTGCAGCAGCTGGAGGGTTTGAGACGTGTGACTTGCACATTGGGCGTGTGACTTGGCTTTTTTTAGCCAATCGTCGAGATAGGGAAATACGTGAATGTGTTGCCTCCTGATGTGTGCTGCCACTACAGCTAGGCACTTGGTGAACACTCTTGGAGCTGTAGTTACTCCAAAAGGGAGAACTTTGAACTGGTAGTGTTGTCCTTCTATTGTGAACCTGAGATATTTCCTGTGAGCTGGGTGAATAGGAATGTGGAAGTATGCGTCCTTGAGGTCTAGTGTGGCAAGGAAGTCGCCTTGCTGAAGCAATGGGAGTACCTGTTGTAAGGTTATCATATGGAAGTGCTCTGAAAGTATGTATTGGTTCAGAGGTCTGAGGTCTAATATGGGTCTGAGCGACCCGTCCTTTTTGGGAATTAGGAAGTATAGAGAATATACTCCTGTTCCTTGGTGTTGAAAAGGGACAGGCTCTATGGCGCCCTTTTGTAGCATGGATTGGACCTCTTGCTGTAACAGGGTTATATGTTCCTTGGACATAGGACGGTGTTTGGGTGGTATGTTTGGTGGAGTAGAAGTGAGTTCCAGGCAATAACCATACTGGATAATTTGTCTCACCCACCTGTCTGTGGTAATTGCGTTCCAGACAGGTAGGAATTGGTTGATTCTGCCTCCGACTGGTGTTATATGGTCTGGAGGGAGTGTGGTGAAGTCACTGTTTGGTGGCAGTGGAGGCTCTGGTGTTATTGCCTCCACGTCCTCTGCCCTTATTATTGTTTCCCCTGTAACCTCCTCTATTGGAGCCTTTGTTAAAAGTGCTCTGGGTATTTGACTTGAAGGTAGAGGAGCTTTGCGATGTGTTGCCCCTTCCTGTACCTCTATATGAGGAGCGACGTAAGGACCCCCGGTGTTGTTGGTACTGAAGCGCCCCCATTAACTTAGCAGTTTCAGTGTCCTTTTTCATTTGATCTAAAATGGTGTCAACTGCAGGGCCAAACAGAAAGTCTTGGTTTACTGGCTGCTTGAGGATGGTGGATTGCACCTCAGTTTTAAATCCAGATATGCGTAACCATGCGTGTCTGCGCAATAGAACGCTGGTATTGGTAGGTCTGGCCGATGTACCGGCTGCGTCGAGCGCACATTTAATGAAGGCATTGGTTATGAATTTGCCTTCCTGAATGAGGTCGTTGGCCTGTGCCTTAAAGGGTTCTGGTAGGTGTTGCATTAGAGTATCAAGCTGGTCGTAGTGTGCTCTATCATATCTCGCTAATAGGGCTTGTGTATTAGCGATTCTCCATGAATTAGCGGCCTGTGAAGCTACGCTTTTTCCCCGAGGCTTCTAGGATTTTAGATTCTTTATCAGGAGGGGGAGCATCTCCTGTTGTCTGTGAATTGGCTCTTTTACAAGCATTTGCAACGACTAAAGAATCTAAAGGCAACTGCTGTTTTATATATCAGGCGCGTGCTTGAGGACCCCTTTAAGCATTGGAAGAGTTCTGACGTTTTTCTCAGAAGTGGGGAAAGTGTCAAACAAAAAGTCCTCCTCTATAGGGTCAGTGTGCATACCTAGTTGTGATATTTAGCTGCCCTGTCTATAAGCTGATTAAACATGATTGTGTCGTCTGTAGGCGATGGTTTTGTAGGGTATGGAGAGGTATCTGGGATGGGCTGTTTTTCATCAGGATCATTTTGATCACCCCATGTATTATCTTGTGGATCAGGATCCCCAGTTTCATCATAGGTGTATTGAGGATCTTCCCCCATGTCCTCTCCCTCATTGTGATCAGAGTGTGTGGGAGAGTGAGGAACGAAAGGCATATCAGGAAGAAAGGGAGGAGGAGTGAAAGGCCTTGAGGAACAGGAGAAGGAGTGTCTTGTGGTAAAGGCCTCTTCTTTCGGTGGTAAACTACCACGTGTCCCGTTTCTGGATCAATATATAATTTAGATTGCTCTTCAGTCAATGGATCTGGGTAGAATAGTTCTTCCTCAACAGTCCGTGGCTTTGGCGTCGAGGGCTTTGGTCTATGGACTTTCTTTGTAGTTTGTGGCTCGAGGCTTTTTGGAGTTGGAGCTCCCTTGGGCTCGACAGCTTTCTTAGGTTCGATAACCTTTTTCGGTTCGACGCCTCTTTTGTCTTTCAAGTCCTTCTTTGGGTCGGCGCCCTTTTTAGGGTCGGCGCCCTTTTTAGGGTCGGCGCCCTTTTTAGGGTCGGCGCCCTTTTTAGGGTCGGCGACTGGTTTTGGATCGACTGGGACTCTTGGTTCGGTACGTTTTTTGTCCGAATCCAGGTGTTTTTCGGGTCGATTGGCTTCTTTATGTGTTCGGCAGCCTTTTCTGGTTAGTCTGTTTCGGTTGGATCGACGACCTTTTTGGGCTGATAGTTTTCCTTCGGTTCCGATGTCTTTGGTTCCGATGGCTTTTTGGGCTCGACGACGTGATTCGGTGGCAAGCTTTTTGGCGCCGATGGTTTTTGCGGCTCGACGCGCTTGGGCGTCGAGTGTTTCGGTGTCCAGAGTTGTTTGGCGTCGACAGCCTTCTTTGGGTGTACGCCCTTTGGGTCGACGGCCTTTGTTTTAGGCTCGATGTCTTTTGGTTGGACCACCTTTTTTGGTTCAGTGCCCTTCAGGTCTACCAGTTTTTTCGCTTCGACGACCTTTGGCTGGGAAACTCATTTTGGCTCGATGATCTTCTTCGGGCCTGGGCTACCGGAGGGCGTGTGTTTAGGCTTCGGAGCCGAGCCGAGAGGTGGGGTCTCCGAAGGAATGTCTCGATCTTGGCTAAGGCCTTTCGGCGATGCTTCGACCGGAGCCTTGTTTGTTGGGCTGTGTGGAGTGGGGGGCCGAGTACTCAGTTTGCCCCGGCGTGATTTAGTCATCGACGGTGACGATCTCTAGATCGGAGTCGGCAGCTTCAGGGAGATCTTGCTCGTCCTCGAAGATATTCTCCGGTTCCGGTGCAGACTTCTGCATCTCTCGCCTGGCAGCCCGACGATTCCGGATGTTTTTTTGGATCGGAATTGGGCACACGCCGGGCAATCTTCTTTGTGTTTAGGTGACAAACACTTATTGCATACTGTATGTTTGTCAGTATGCGGGAACTTCGAGTGGCATTGTGGCCACCTTTTGAATGGACTCCTTTCCATCGACGGGCAGTCGCACGTGGCTTCGATAAGGCCCAACGGCCCGCGTTGACGACCGGATCAAGATGAAAAGTTGGATGGAGTCGAGGGGTCCGATCGAAAACAATACCGTCGAGTTCGAAGTCCTTTTGGCCTTAGAAAGTAGTTAGTTTCGATTCCGAATATGGAGTAATGGAAATAACATCCGAACCCAATGTCGGAAAAAAACAATCTGAGGATGGAGTGGGTGCCCATGCGCACTGCAGTCCAAGGGAGAGGTCACCTATCTCGTGATTCTTCCAAGACTCTTCCAAGACAACAAGGTGCAATCATCCGGACCCAACACTAGGCGGCGATCTATGCAAAGATATGAATTCAGCAGCCCACATGCCTCTAACACTGTTACAGAAGAGTGCCTTACCTTTTGAGAAGTGATGCCGCTCGAAGTGGCACTGAAGAAATGCGTTACTTAGCTGTAACTGCAGTTATCCAGTATTGGTATCTTTCATAGATTCACATGCCTGAATCATTCCCCGCCGTCGGGATGGGAGTCCCCGGTATATAAGAAAAGTAATGTCTCACTAGACATATAAAGAGATAGGTCAAAGGCCACACATTAGTAATATATCCAGGTCCTTTTGTAATGAGGATCAAACTTGAGAACAACCAATCAGCTATCACCACCCTCTGGAACCTTCCTGGAAGGAGCTCTAGTCCATCAGATTTTCAGAAGCACATTGCTAATTAGAGGTAACACTGAGAGAACCAGACAAGGGAAGGTGGGCGGGTTGCATGTGAATCTATGAAATATTCCAATACTGGATAACTGCGGTTACAGGTAACGCATTTCTTATCCAGTATTAGAGTATCTTTCATAGATTCACATGCCTGAATCAGAGTAGCAAGTAATGACAAGCACATTTCGAATGGCACAGAATGTACAAGTTCACCAGATAAGAACATAATGTGAAAATATCAAATATCAATACTGCAATCAATTAAAACACAATGGAGAAATGTGCGTATAAACAGAAAGGATGGTGGGATGAAAAGAAGGCTCACCTCTATTGAAATAGATGACGTAACCCCGCCTGTCCCACTGCAGCATCTTTCATGAGTTCTGTATCCAAGCAGTAGTGTTTGATAAATGTGTGCGGCGTCCTCCATGTTGCCGCTCTGCAAATGTCTGTGATAGGTACACCTGCAAAGAGTGGCAAGGATGTAGAGACTGCCCTCGTGGAATGGACATTGAACTGTGGAGTGCAAGGGTTGGCACACTTGCTGGTGACCGAAATTAATAGCTCCTGAAATCCACAGAGAAATACTTTGTTCAGTGAGTGGAAAACCTTTCCTAGGCAGACTGTAAGCCACGAAGAGTTGGTTGGATTAGCGGAACGCTTTTGTCCTGTCAAGGTAGAATTTAAGGCAGCGTTTAAGATACAGTGAATGTAGAGCTCTTTCCGCCGCGGTTTGAGGATTTGGAAAAAAAGGTTCGTAAGACTAAAGGCTCATTGAGGTGAAAGTCTGACGGGCCTTTGGGCACAAATTTAGGATTAGTACGCAGTATAATCCAGTCATGTTTGAACTGAAGAAAAGGGTCTTGAATTGAAAATGCATGAAGCTCACTTACTCGCCTCGCAGAGGTAAGGGCTAGAAGGAGTGCAGTCTTCCAAGAAAGATATTTGAGATCAGCTCTGTGTATCGGCTTAAAAGGGTGTTTCATAAGCGGAGCAAGAACTGTGTTGAGTTGCCAAGTTGGAGGCAGAGACTTTACGGGAGAAAAAGTCCTGAATAGGCCTTTGAGAAATTGTTTAATCAATTTACTAGACCAAAGAGAAGGGCCTGAAGAAGATCTCCTGAAACAGGATATTGCTGCCAGGTGAACTTTAATAGAGACATGAGCAAGACCTGACGTCACCAGATGGAGAAGGTAAGGCAATATTTGTTCTGGAGAAGACGAAAGAGGGTGTATTTTTGCCGACTTACACCAGATGCAGAACCTCTTCCATTTTAAGGAATATGTTTATTGAGTGCTGTCGGCTCGAGCCCGAGCGAGCACTGCCCTGCAGTCTGGAGGGATGTCTAGGCCATGGAGCTCTCGGAACTCAGGAGCCAAACCGATAATTTGAGAGATGCTGGATTCGGATGTAGGACTTGTTCCCGGTTCATTGTGAGGAGAGAGGGAAACGGTTTCAAAGGAATCAGTGGTTCCAAGGAGAGAAGATGGAGTTCTGTGAACCATTGCTGGCACGACCACACTGGAGCTACCAGGATTAGCGTGCAAGGTTCTCCCTTCAACTTCCTGAGGACCCTGTGAATCAGGGGGAATCGGTGGAAAAGCGTATGCAAAGACGTTGAACCATGCGATCGAAAATGCATTCCCTAGAGTCCCCCATTAGGGATGCCAGCTTGCGAAGTTTTGACATTTGGCGTTCTGCTTGGTAGCAAATAGGTCCAAGAGAGGAGTGCCCCATTGGGAGAATATGCGGTAGAGCAGGGGTACTCATAGTACGGCCCGCGGGCCAGCGGCGGCCCGGCAAGCCTTCCGCTGCGGCCCGCGGACCATGCAGGCATCAGTAATACCCACTGCCGGGTGCACGATTATTACTTGTAGTGGTGTTCTCGCGCCAAGCACTGCTAGATATGTGCCATTTATCGCTATAAAGTTCCACCCCATATGAAATTCAAAGTAATTTTTTTAATTGAAGCCGACTGGTAATTCATAGCTTCACGGCTGTTCTTGCAGTGAGTGTTACAGAAGCGAGCGAGACGCACAAGGGGTTGAAATGCGTGCACATTAAATGATTTGCGTCGCCCTCTAAAAGCTGTGTTTTTTTTTTGCTCGGAGCCTCGACTGGCAGCAGCCCCGTGGGGTGCTGAGGGCCTCTCTGTGGAGCCTTTGAAAGCGCCCGGTGCCAGGGCCTCTTTCTGCCGAGCTGTGCCCTCGTTCTGGAAGGGGATTGATGGACCCTTTCACCGTGTGTTTTTTTTTTTTTTAAATGTAAAAAGTGTGTCCACAAACACTGCGGTTGCAGCAGCGCTCTATGGGGGCCGGAAGGTCAGAGTGGAAATGCAGGGGCGCTAAAAAGAGGCAAAATACAACAAAGCCTCATTAACAAGTAAGTGGTCTATTAAAGACCTGTGAAGCACTCGGGTGCGGCCGGCGGGCTGCCTCAGCCCTGGCGACACACACGCACGCCAGGTGAGGTGACAGAGGGAAGGAGAGGGAGGGTGGGGGAGGAGAGAGAGGCAGATGGAGGGAGACAGAGTTACTAGTGAATGTGGGTCTGCAAAACTCTGCCCAGCATCACATTCTTATTGTTTAATCATTTTAGACTGTACACCTGCTTACTCTGTGCTACAACACTAGGTCTTTCTAGATTCCAGTTGCTGAGACGAGGGAGAGGGAGACAGAGGGAGAGGGAGACAGAGGGAGAGGGAGACAGAGGGAGAGGGAGACAGAGGGAGAGGGAGACAGAGGGAGAGGGAGACAGAGGGAGAGGGAGACAGAGGGAGAGGGAGACAGAGGGAGAGGGAGACAGAGGGAGAGGGAGACAGAGGGAGAGGGAGACAGAGGGAGAGGGAGACAGAGGGTGGGAGACAG
This sequence comes from Lissotriton helveticus, assembly GCF_964261635.1. Lineage (NCBI taxonomy): Eukaryota > Metazoa > Chordata > Amphibia > Caudata > Salamandridae > Lissotriton > Lissotriton helveticus. Next base: position 305,640,833 of record NC_136069.1, on the reverse strand, counting down.
AGGGTGGGAGACAGAGGGTGGGAGACAGAGGGTGGGAGACAGAGGGAGGGAGACAGAGGGAGGGAGACAGAGGGAGGGAGACAGAGGGAGGGAGACAGAGGGAGGGAGACAGAGGGAGGGAGACAGAGGGAGGGAGACAGAGGGAGGGAGACAGAGGGAGGGAGACAGAGGGAAGCAGACAATAGGAAGGAGAGAGAGAGTGAGGGAGTGAGACAGGGAGTGAGAGGGAGGGAGGGAGACAAAGGGAGGGAAGGATAAAGAGGGAGGGAGACTGAGACAGAGGGTGGGAGACAGAGGAAGGGTAAAGAGGGTGACAGAGGGAAGGAGAGTGAGACAGAGGGAGTGAGACAGAGGGAGTGAGACAGAGGGAGTGAGACAGAGGGAGTGAGACAGAGGGAGTGAGACAGAGGGAGTGAGACAGAGGGAGGGAGACAGAGGGAGGGAGACAGAGGGAGGGAGACAGAGGGAGGGAGACAGAGGGAGGGAGACAGAGGGAGGGAGACAGAGGGAGGGAGACAGAGGGAGGGAGACAGAGGGAGGGAGACAGAGGGAGGGAGACAGAGGGAGGGAGACAGAGGGAGGGAGACAGAGGGAGGGAGACAGAGGGAGGGAGACAGAGGGAGGGAGACAGAGGGAGGGAGACAGAGGGAGGGAGACAGAGGGAGGGAGACAGAGGGAGGGAGACAGAGGGAGGGAGAGAGACAGAGGGAGGGAAGGAGACAGAGGGAGGGAAGGAGACAGAGGGAGGGAGAGAGACAGAGGGAGGGAAGGAGACGGAGGGAGAGAGACGGAGGGAGGGAGAGAGTCAGAGGGAGGGAGACAGAGAGAGGGAAGGAGAGAGAGGGAGACAGGAAGAGAGACAGAGGTAGGTTGAAAGAGGGTGACAGACAGAGAGAGACAGAGACAGAGGGAGGGAGGGAGACAGAGAGAGAGAGGGACAGAGTGAGGGTGACAGAGGGTGAGAGAGAGAGAGAGTGAGAAATGTGTATGTGCCAGGTCTTGTGACTCAGTGGACGAAGGCGTCCGCTGCAGGGGCCTGTGTTCAACCTCATGGTCACAGTTTTTATTTTGCTCTAGACCCGCCCCCTCCCCCACTGACCCCGCCCCCACCAGTGCGGCCCTCGGCCACAAACCACACTGTAAATTTGGCCCCCGAGAGAAAGTTTGTGAGTACCCATGCGGTAGAGCGTCCGCTGGTTTAACTCCCATTCATGACACGTTTGTTGCCCGCTTAGTGAATCGGCCAGTACATTATCTGTTCCTGGAACGTATTCCGCTCGAATGGAAATGTTGCGACGAAGTAACCAGTTCCAGATCTTTTGAGATTTGTGAGAGAGTGCTAGTGAACGAGTACCTCCCGGCTTGTTCAGGTAGTGCATTGTCGTAGTATTGTCCATCCGGACAAGCACTAGAGAACCTTTGATTCAGGGAAGGAACGCCAGGAGAGCAAGGTAGACAGATCGCAGCTCGAGGAGGTTTATGTGAAGCTTCCGTTCGGAAGGAGACCACTTTCCGCTGATTCGGAGTTCTTGGAGGAAAGCTCCCCAACCCTCAAGGGACGTATCAGTTGTGATGATCTGTGGAGAGGTTTGGAGCAAGAAGGGCAGGCCTTGAGAAAGATTCCGTGGACAAGTCCACCACTGTAGAGCAGTGACCATCTGAGGGGGTCACCTGAATGACATTGTCGGAGGATCCTTCGGATTGAATCCATTGAGTCGACAGTGCTTCTTGGAGAGGGCGGATTTGAAGAGGCGTACTGAGAAAGTCTTCTTGGATTTTATGTGATTTGCCAAATGAAGAAGTTTGCTCTGTCGTTCTTGTGACAGGAAAGCCGCCTTTTGGGTTGTGTCGAGAATTGGTCTCCATTTCTTCTCCTTTTTGCGCACCAGGAAAAAAAGGGGAGTAAAAACCCTTCCCCCGTTAACGAAGAGGAATCCTTTCTATAGCTCCCTTCTAGAGCACGAGTGAAAGTTCCAGGAGTAAAAGGCGTAGATTTTTGTGAAGCAAAGGTCGAGGAGGGGTTTGAGGAGGATCTTGAATGAACTCCAGCGAATGTCCAAATTGCACCCGTTCAAGAACCCAATGGTCCGTTGTTATAGGTTTCCAATTGTGTAAGAAATGGGAAATCCTTCCTCCTACTTTGGAGGGTGGAGAGGGAATGGAGACCGGCGGTAGAGAAAAGTCATTGCCGCCGAGCAGCATCCTTCTGTCGTCCTCCCTTTCCTCAAAAGGAGGTCTTAGTAGAAGAGGATTGCTGTTGTTGACATTGTTGGAATTGTGGCCGATATTGTTGGTTGGAGGAGGAATAGGAAGACAGATATTGTTGGTAGTCTCCTGTAGTGGAAGATTGCCCTCTACTCCTTGCGCCACGAAAAGGAGGGTTTTTAATTTGAAGGGTACCCAAAGCCCTAGCCGTGTCGGTATCCTTTTTTATGCCCTGACGAGCTTCATCAATATGAGTGCCAAAAAGAAGCTGACCATCGTAGGGCATATCCAGAATCTTTGTCTGGACTTCCGGCCGTAATGCAGTCATGCAGTCACCTTCAGCCAACCTTGGCGAAGTAGTAGTACAGCAGCGCCAGCCAGTTAGCGGAAACCAGCAGAGGAGATATCCATCGCACAATCTATGATCTAGGAAGCCGAACGTTCGCCCTCAAGCAAGATCTTCTTAGCTTATTCCTTCAAGTCGTCCGGCAAGGCCCCCCAAGTATGGAGCAATGTCCGCCCACATCTGCCGGTTGTAGTACCCTAATAACGCTAAGGAATTAGACGCACGCACCGTCAATGCAGACATGAAAGAAAAACGTTTTCCAATATTATCAAGTCGTCTGCCTTCCTTGTATGGAGGAGCAGACAGCTAAGCAGAAGGGTTCCACTGGGCAGCCTGGGTGATGACGGAATCAGGCTTGGGATGTCCGGTAAGGCAGGCTGCAGCAGTGTCCAGAGCTCTGCATTTTTTATCTAGACGAGGTAACACTGGGGGAACCGAAGATGTATTGAGCATGATTTTAAAACCCTGATCCCAGATGTAGTCTATAATAGGCACAGATCTTACAGACTTTTTAAAAGGTTCCTTAAAGTTGCAAAGGAAGCAATCCTGCTGGTGAGAAGGCATAGGAATCTGGAAACGCTGTGCAGCCCTTTCCAGAAGCTTCAATTTATCCACAAGTGGGTCAAGTGTGCATTTAGGTCACCCCCACATAGGATTTCCGCCTCAGGCCATGTGCGCAACATCCCAAATAACTTCATTTAGGGCATCGTATCGTCGACCACAGGCCCATACATATTTATGATTGTGACCCGCACCATTCCTAGCTTGCCATGTACAATGGCCCACCTATCTTCTGTATCCACACATCACTGTATAGGCAGAAAGGAAACCCCCTTCTTGATAAGGATAAGGACCCCCCTCGCATAGGTAGAGTAGGAGGAAGCTAACCTGTATGTTGCCCATCGACGCGCTACGTTACCCTCCGTGAGTTTACTCAGATTAGTCTCTTGCAGGAGAGAAATCTGCACCCCATGTCGATCTAGCTGAGACAGCACCTGCCTTGTCTTTTTAGGAGTGTTCAAGCCTCGCACATTCCAAGTTATGCATTTGTATAGTGTTCCCTTCATTTATAGCGAGAGCAATTAGTACAGCACATTATCTTAATGGAGCAAGACATGCACAAAAGCCACCGTATTAAAACATTACACCACCGATCGTAATACCTGTGCCTGAAACAAAATGAAAAACATCCCTGGCCTCCCCCCTCCCACTTCAGCAGCCCCAACATTGCCAAAGACCTGACCCCCAAACATCACCCTTCCCAACAAGAACATCTTAGTAAAATACAAGTGGTGGGGATCACCCATCGGGGAACGTAGTGGCGGAATCCACTCCCAGTTCACATATGGAGGGGGCCGCCAACAAATCCAATCATCCCACCACTTAGTCCATCCAGTGTTTTCCACAAATGAAATAAATGGCCAAAACATTAAAGCTGTCCACGTAAGATATGAAATAAGGAGGTCGCTTCCCCCACAACCACCTGGCTATTTATGGCCCACTGACCCCCATGTATAGCAACGCCCCTCAGCATGCGTCCAAGGTCAGCAAGTCTAGTTGTCCCAGTCTTAAGAGCATGCAACGCTAGTGGGCATAGGCACACACCCAAGAAACCTTCCTATCTCCCTGCCAGACCCACCAAGCAATACCATGCAGGAACACACACAAGTATGCGTCCCAGACCCTCTTACTGCTCAATCCTCAATGTCCAAGGTGTGGTCTGGTGGTTTCCGTCGCCGTCTCAGAGTCTTGACATGCTCCATCGCCTGTTTGGGTGTCGTGAATATTTTGTCCCCATCCACCTCGCCGATGCGCAGACGCGCAGGAGACAACATGGCATAAGGAATTTGTTCCTTGATCAGTGCCTTCTTAACATTCTGGAACTCCTTTCTGGCCGCCTGAACAGCAGGTAGAACAACAACACGTTGTTATCGTACCCTTTTGTCGAGTAACTCTCAGGATAGCGTCCCGATCTCTAAAATTGAGCAATCGTGCAATGATAGGCCTTGGCGGGGCGCCAGGTGGTGGTCTTGCTGCCAAAGACCGGTGCGCGCTCTCAACTGCAAAGAGGTGAGAGCCCGTCAGGGCCACAGATGTCCTGTATCATTGCCTCCATGTAGTCCTCTAGGCGCCCCACATTTGTCGATTCAGGAAGGCCCAAACCGCGAATGTTGTTGCGCATTGAGCGCGCTTCGTGATGGCTGATGTCTTCGTCGCGACCCTACTGCAACCCCTCCTCTGTGTCTGCAATGCGCTGCTCTGCCTCTCCGAGTCTCGCGGCTTGCTTATCAAGCTTTTCAGAGAAATGATCCATCCTGACATTCAGAGCTTCGATCTTCCCATCAATAGCCTGGCCTGTATGGCAGCCAACGATTTTTCTAGTGCCGTGGGACCCTGTGATGCCGCCTCTAGCTCCGAATCTGATGCTGCATTTTGCAAAGACTTGCTCCCTTTACGCAATTCAAAATTGAGGCGCGGTTGGTTCTTCTCCGGCTTACCCATAGTGCACCTCCTACAGCACAGGTACATATCACCGGTGATCAGACTGCTGCGAGCGTATGTAGTCCGTAACTATCTCCCCTACTTAACAGATGTAGCTTTACAAAGACCCAGTGCACTGTTGCACCGAATGTCGTGGTCCTCAATGTCGTGATCAGTCATACAACTCAGCTAGACAGCAGGGCAGCAGCAGGCAACCCCTCCCAAAAACGGCCACTGAGCTACTCACGATAGTACTGTACCAGAGTCCTCCAGGGCAGACAAAGCCAGCAGCTTCTCCTTCCAGGACAGTAATCATTTCAATTCCAAGCCGGTCTGGTACCCAATGCAGACAGTATATCAATCAATCAATCAATCAGGTCATTTATAGAGCGCACTACTCACCCGTAGGGTCTCAAGGCGCTGGGTTGGGGGGGGGTGCCATTACTGCTCGAACAGCCAGGTCTTGAGCTTCTTCCTGAAGGAGAGGTGGTCTTGGGTCAGGCGCAGGTCGGTTGGGAGTGAGTTCCAGGTCTTGGCGGCCAGGTAGGAGAAGGACCTTCCTCCTGTTGTCGCTCTTCGGATGCGGGGGACGGCGGCGAGGGCGTGGCTGGTTGATCTGAGGAGGCGCTTGGGAGTGTAGAAGTTGATCCGGTTGTTGAGGTAGCTCGGGCCTTGGTCGTGTAGGGCTTTGTGCGCGTGGGTGAGGAGACGGAAGGTGATTCTCTTGTTGACCGGGAGCCAATGCAGATCTCTCAGGTGTCCGGAGATGTGGCTGCGTCTGGGGATGTCGAGGATGAGTCTGGCCGAGGCGTTCTGGATCCGCTGGAGTCTCTTCTGGAGCTTGGCGGTGGTTCCGGCGTAGAGGGCGTTGCCGTAGTCCAGTCGGCTGGTGACGAGGGCCTGGGTGACCGTCTTCCTCGTCTCGGTGGGGATCCACCGGAAGATCTTACGTAGCATGCGCAGGATGTTGAAGCAAGACGAGGAGACGGCGTTTACTTGTCTGGTCATGGAGAGGGAGGAGTCCAGGATGAAGCCCAGGTTGCGTGCGTGGTCCGTCGGTTTGGGTGCGGTGCAAGCAAGCATAGTATTTCCGTGATTCAGGCCCCAGGGGTCGCAAGCAAGACGCGCGTCCCGTCCTCAGAACCACGCACCTCTTTCCATTAGGCGGTCCGTAGGCACCTAAGTCCCCTCCTCCTTCCGCTGCGCACCACTCAGTCCCCGCAGCAATGCCGATCGCTTCCCGCGATCGTTGGAAAGCTGTACCACACCGGGTCACCGCCTCGCATGCAGTGCCACCGGCGGGAGTCCCAGCCAGCCGCTCAGCCTCGCGACCAATCCCCGCTACGATAAGTGCAGACAGGCACTCTGCGCCCCTCAAGCGCGCTCCGACACTGTTCACAGGGAGGGCGGGGGTGGAATCATGGGCAGCCGTAATCCACAGCGCACCGATCCAGAGCCGATGCAGTGCCCAGTCCCGCGGACCTTCACACGGCCTGCACTGAAGCACAGAGCCAGGCGCCTAAGTGGCCTCAGCTCCCGCAGCCACCTTGTAGGTCTCGCGCACCACCTTCCGCTGCAATCTGCGTTACAGACCTCAATCCGGACACAGCATGGCACCGTCTTTCCGCGACGGAGTTCCACCGTGTCCCGGATCGTCCAGGAACCGGCTGCGACAAGTCCTCAGCTGTGTAGAAGGCCTACACCCATAGGCCACTTCTAGTTACACCGCCGCCATTTCATCAGCATTGGAACGCACCTCTTCTTCCCGGGCAGTTCCCAGCCGCCGTTCTGCTCGCAAATCACCTCATTCAAACGGCCATATTACTGCGAGCACAATCCCACCAGTGGCTATAACGGATGGCCCAGTGGTGACCGGATTACTGCAGGATTTCGTTCGGCGGCCGTCTTGCCGAGCACCAAGCCACGCCCTCTCCCCTTCCCATTGTTAATGTCACCATTTCAGTTGCGATTTGCCACAAGTATTTTTAGCTGATCGTTCTTGTTTAGATTACGTTTTTTATAACAAGAACATGTCCAGTTGGGAGAGCGTGGCCAACTGCCGAAGAGAATGGCCGTACAATAGCCGAGCTCCGCTGCGCCACTCCCGAAACATCCGAATAACAGTCTGCCCTGGCCAAATCTCCTTTACATGATCGAAGGGGGCCCATATGCTGCTACGACCGCCGCTCGCACTACCCGTCACAGCTGTGCTGGAGGGTGAGTTACTCCTAGGCAGAGGAGCACTACTGGGCCGTGGTTCGACGCTGTGGAGGCAGACGATCGGCACACATGCATCGGTGCCATCAGAAGCACAGGAGGCACCCGGCGCAGCTGTCCTGAAGGTTGGTGAACGCTGGCGGGAACGCTGGCTGGGTGTATATCAGGCAACGGCTGAGGCCGAATGCACACATAGCTACCATAGTCCACAATAGATTGGAACTCTGAGTACGGAAGAGGGCTTCCCCGTGGCCCCGGAGAATAACGCTGCCCTTATAACACCTGCCCAGTTACATCCAGAATTGGACTTGAGGTCCGCTGTTGCGGCCGAAGGCACAGCTGTAAGAGTCTGAGTAGGGGGCCCGAACGGGTGATCCCCCCCCCCCCCTGAAGGAGGAGGAGAGGGTTTGAACGACTCGCGCTGGACATCCTGAGGGGCCGAACCATCCTGCTTGCTGCCCGCTGTGTCCCCTCAGACTGTGTGAGAAATCCGAGGTGTCCCGCTGCATTGTGGCCATATTCCATGGTCGAGAGGGGCGACGAAGGATCCCCTGATGTGGCAGCCATTACAGATCTCCGGGGGCAGTAAGGTGCTCCTATTGGTTGCACGTCCTGGTGCTGGAATTAAAGTGGAGGCAGCGGGATTATCCGGCGGTGGACTATTAGCACTGAGGCCTACTGACCAGCGAGGTGCCAGGGGCTCCAGCTACTCCATCACTGTGGGCGGCCAGGACTCTTGACGCTGCTGAGAGGTGCTGCCTAGTGGTCTATCGGCTCGGGGATTGGGGAGCTCCCTGCCAAACCCAACAGGCCAGGTGGAGGAATCGCACTGCCAGCGGCGGTGAGTAGCTGGGGCGTTCGGGCCTTCCACTGCACCCTCTCTGGCGACGGGCCTCAGCGGATGAAGTGCCATGCAGGCAAAGTTGGAGAAGTATGTGTGGCAGAAGAATCAAAAGGAAGGCCAAGGCACCGCCGTGACCCAGAGTGAGCCGAGAACCCACAAAAAGACATTTTAGCTGCAATAACGACCGTACAGACCTCCCTCAAAACTCGGATCGACACGCCATGGAGGTTGCCTTGATCAGAGAAGACATGCGGAAAATGGCGGATCGAGTTAGCTGTGACGAAAACATCACAAAGGAATTGGTGAATGACTCAGCCCTCCTCAAGAAACAGGTGACTGAACTTCAAACTTCCCATGAGGCGATGGCCCTGCAGCTGGACGATTATGAAGGCCGAATGAGGCGCAACAACGTTCGGATTCTTGGTATTCAGGAACGAGCGGAGGGGCAGGCTGTCGACCTGTTCGTTGAGGAGCTGATCCTACAACGACTTCAACGACGAGGTATATCCAATTGTTTCTCCAATGAACGAGCTCACCGTGTGCCTGGGGGTAGGTCAAAGCCGGAAGCCCCCCCGACCGCTTCTTGCCTGAGTGTTTAACTTTCGGGACTGAGATGTGATCCTCCAAACTGTGCAGGCGCCCCGCTAACATTCGTAAACAGTGAAGTGTCCTTCTTTCCCGATTTCACCCTGAGGGTCCAAAGACAACATCGTAGCTTCCTGGAAGTGAAGCGCGCTCTCAGAGACCAGGAGGTCAAGTACGCTATGGTGTTCCCAGCAAAACTCCGGGTTGAATGGGATGGCAAGATGTGGTTCTTCACGAGACCCGAGGACGCGTGGGATTGGCTCAAAGGCTGGCGTACAGTTGGTAAGCGGTCACACAAATCTACACCTGCGGCCGGCGTGGCCAGTGACCGGCATCAGCAACGACAGTCCCCTCCTCATTTTGACTCAGAGCCCGACGGGGTGAATGCGAACATTGGACAAGTAAGAGGGACTAACTACTGAGTTTTTGACTTTCACACTCAGTTGGGGAGTAAGTGTTGTACTCAAGTTGTTGTTCTTCCCAGCATTGACTGGAGGAATCAAACTCTTTCTGTATGATCTTTTGTTGACCCGATATGTCAGATGCATATGCTATGTCTTATATTGTGTAACCCAACATTTGTTGAGGTATGTTCCACCCTCAGGGCTTATTGGCCGGGGCTAGTCTTTAGGTTTGTAGATTGTTGCTCTACAGAGTGGGGTTGTTCACGTACCGGAAGTTGATGAGGGAGGGCGATAGGCACTCTGCAAGTTAGGGGTGGTGGGTGGTTCTAGACCCGTTGTGCAAGGAGGCAGGGTGGAAGAGTGTGGTCCATACTAGGTGGGGGGTAATGGGTTTGTTTAGGTTTCCTTTGTTTTTTGTGTCAGTACATTGGCATGCTTGGTTCTCCTATGAAGCAACTGGCCCCTCGGTCCCTTGTGAATACGAACTCCATTCAAGCCGTTCTTGTCCACCGCCTAGCTTTGACCATGGGGTGGAGGGGTGCTTTGGAGGTCCATTGGCTTCTCGGTTCCTCAAGATGATTTATTTTCTCAACAAAACTGTTAGATGGCATCTGGCATAGCTCTCAACTTATTGACCTGGAATGTTAACGGCCTGGGCGACAAGATTAAGAAGAGTATAGTGTTGCAGTATATCAAACAGCATGATTTGGACATTGTGATACTTCAGGAGACGTACTTGGTAGGGAACTCCTGTGGGGTCCTGAAGATGGTGTTATTGAATGATGGCTCACTCAGGATTTTCTTCAGGCTCGAGTGGGGTGGGGATCCTCCTCCGCAAAGGCTGCCCATATATGATACACAACACCTGGACTGATGCGCAGGGTAGATACTCATCTGTCACGGGCACCTGGGAGGGACGAGTCCTTAACGTAGTCTCCATATATTCCCCTCCCTGGGTGACAGCGATTGAATTACCAGACATAGGGACTCTACTATTGGAACTACCCTTAGGAGTGTTGATACTGAGGGGTGATTTTAATTTAACTATGGATGGATCTCGGGACCGTCTCCTACCCCAAGATGATCTGCAACGAGTTCGCTAACACCCTCGGCGTCGTGGACATCTGGAGATGGGTGAACCCGCTCCATGCTCACTTCACGTTCCAGTCGGGGGCTCACAATAGCCAGTCTCGAATCGACTACATGTTTACACATGCACAAGACATTCATGCTTTCACTATGTCCAGATGTTTAGCACGAGGAATCTCTGATCACTCACCCATTCTTACGACTTTCAACCTGAAGCAGGCCAGGCGCCACGGAACCCTTACTATACAACATTGGGCGCTAAAGATACCACACATCAGGGAAGCGCTACTTACAGATACGGACTACTACTTTGCAGAAAATGAGGGGTCCGCTGATTCTGCAGGGACACTTTGGGGAGCTTTTGGCCTGGTTATCAAGGGCAGTGCACTGTCGTTAATGGTGGGATATAGGACCGAGTGCTCCAGGAGGGTGGTAGAGATGGAGAAAGATATTTTAACCAGGGAAGAGGCCATTTCACGCGCACCTGACCCTGAAGCCCAACATATTTTAAATATGAGACGGCAGGACTATAGGCAACTTCCCTTAGAAGATGCCACAGCGCATTCCCTAGCTACCCGTCACAGAATCTATGAGCAAGGTGAATGCACGGGTAAACTTCTGGCGTGGCTGGAAAGGAGGGAACAAGCCTTGAGATGAGTCTATGCGATATTGGCCCAGATGGCGTACTTTTCACCGACACCCAACAAACTGTTGACACTTTCGCTGCCCATTTTGAAGCAGTCTATAATATATCGGAGACATCTCAGGCAGCGTTGTCGGCTGATTTCCCGGCTACTATAAATGTGGTGAGCCTCTTCCCACAAGATAGTGATGTCCACTTCCAGGACGTCTCTGAGACGGAGATTCAGAAGCACATACAGGATGTCCGCACCGGCAAAGCAATAGGCCCCAACGGACTCCCCATTGAGCTTTTTAAACCTATGGCTTTTAAATTAGCGCCTCACCTGCTGAAAATGTATACTGAATGTTTTAAGTCGGGACTCCTTCTGGCCGACATCCAGACCGCCTCCATTGTGGTCGTACACAAACCAAATAAGCCGGAGGACGCCTGTAAAGCCTGCCGGCCTATCTCCCTCCTCACTGTCGAGGCAAAGATCCTGGCCAAACTACTGGTCAATCGACTCCTTCCTTATATCACCGGATTGGTCAATCCATTTATGCCAAGAAGGAACACAGCCCGAAATCTGCAATGGGTGAACGGGGCCCTTGGTAGACTTGGAACTATTGGAGAAGAGGTCATCTTGCTGTTATTAGATGCCCCATGGCATTTGACACTATTGAATGGATTGAATGGATCAGGCTGCTGTATACGCAACATACCGCACACGTCACCATCAATAACCACCGCTCAGCTACCTTGCCCGCAGTCTCCCCTGCTCTTAGCCCTTGAATTGGAACCACTGGCCATCTGGGTGTAGGGTGATCCAGAAATACGGGGACTGAAATGGATGGCAGACCATGAAGACCGCATCTCGCGGTACGCAGACGACATTCTTCTCTATTTGGCCTCTCCTTCACGATCCCTGCGGCGTGTACTTCACATATGCCACATATTTGGTGCCCATTCCGGATACAAGATTAAGTGGTCTAAATCCCAGAGATATGTGCTATGGAGTCAGAGATATGTGCTATGGGGCGACTCCCCCCCCCCCCCCCTCCCCCCTCCAGTCTTTGGGGTTATACAATTCTGGTGGCGTCTTAGGGCTTACACCACCTGGGTATCTGTGACCCCGGACACTAACCTATTTTTTTTAACAGAACCTGCTGGGGCCCCTCCAACATCTCAAATCAGATGCCCTACACTGGCAATCTCTCCTTACTCTCCAGGGGCGGGTGTCACTTTTTAAGATGCTCCCGCGCTTCCTCTATGCGTTACAGAACACTCCCATTTCTATCCCAGACTCCTATTTCTCCAAAATAGACAGCATTGTGCGGGGACTACTGTGTGAGGACCTTCCACTACGTATAGCAATGAATAAACTCATGAAAGAAAACATTCTACAGATCTCTCCTAAAGATACCTGCGCGTACTCCCACAATCCAGATGATACTAGACCTCAAGATGAGGCGCACTGATCATCACGCAATACTTAGACCACTAATGTTCTGGGTACGGTTATGGACCACACCGGCACTCCTCCATTACAGAACAGAGTTAGAGGAGTTAAAAGATCTGGATATATCTAACCGTATCGCTTGGTTCTCACACATAAGAATATGGTTTGAGAGGGTAGGACTGTCACATTTTTGGAATAGCCCTAATGTGTTATCCACTAACTCAAGAAGGACATTAAAAGCTATTTTTGGGTCTATATGAATGAACACAGAACCAATGATATATCAAAATGGCTCCCTAACCAGAGAATTTCTGTTGTTCAAAGTAGACCCTTACCATGAATCCTTCCTGAATGAAGTGAACCCTCCACTAGCTAAAACCCTATACCTCAAATTTAGGTATAGAATACTCTTGTTAAAAAGTTGTGCTGCAAGGTGGAACAAAAACAGTGATGACAAATGCACCATGTGTAATGGAGGTGGGAGGGAGGACACCACGCATGTTGTTCTTCGGTCCTGCCTATAAGGCTCAAAGGATAAAGTGGATTAAACCTCTTTGTATAAATCTAGGAGTGCGGAGGTGTAGAGATGCAGAAAGAATTCTATTAACAGATACGCGTCAGGTTCTTGTATTTGGCATTAGCAGGTATCTGCTTGCAGTGTATTATACAAGAAAAAAAGCGGGAGAAAAATATGAATTGTAACAAGATTACTGTTTACATCTGGCACCGATCATGTCTATTGGAAATGTTTACATAGTGTTTTTTTTTAAAAAAAACTTTTAATTTTTTTTTTTTAAACAAATACATTTTATATTCTATATTGTGATAATTCGATTAACTAAGACTTATGCAATACCTGTATCTAGTGTAGTACTATGTATATAATGGTTTTATAAATATTTTATGACTGTATTTACTGTATCTTTTATGAACTTTTATGATACCTCTTATCGAAATAAAGTTAATTGAATAAACTCACCAAGGGATGGTATGATGGTGACATAGCGTTACCAGACATACGACTTTATTATCAAGCTTAAGCTACTGACTACAATAAATAGGTGGGTGTTTGGTCCACATGACGACCCAAATTTCCATACAGATCACTGGCTTATGGGGCAGGGCAGGTACAATAGGGCACAATACACGAATCCCCGTAAGCTTAACTTGACAGGCCCTACAGCCCGTACGGTTGAGGTCTGGCATGGAATTACGAGGAAATTGAGTTGGCACAACCGCTTGACTAAAGCAACGCTACTCTGGGAACCAGACCTATTGGGATGGCTCAGTAAATGCCCTGGGTTTGATAAATGGGGCACAATTGGGATATCCACAGTAAGGGACATGTGGGTGAAGGGGAAACTAGCCAAGTTGGCCGAACTTCAGACTAAGTATCAGTTGACACACACAGACCTTCAGATACCTCCAGATCAGTCATGCCATCTCGGCAGCCATGCCGAAAGGGCTCCCCGTACCGGAGCCCCCCCTACCCCAGAGGAGCGGTTGATACTAGACCCCATGGACCAAAAAGCAAAATCCCTCACTTAAAAAAAGTGGTTAAATAACCGTACTGTCCCGATGCAGTGACTACGTTTGGGCTGGGAGTCGGACCTGGGAAGCATCGATGATGAAAACTGTCGAGACGCGCTGGCCACCCCCAGGGAAGTGGCCATCCCCATGAGGCTACGACTCATCCAGTTGAAACTTCTCCACAGAGTTTATTTTGATGCTAAACTTCTTTTTAGACTGGGTAGACGGGCTGACCCTCTCTGTCGCCGTCATTGTAATCAGACTGGCACCTTCGTTCTCATACTATGGGAATGCCCACAAATTAACCATTACTGGGATAAAGTCACACAGCAAATGGAAAGGACATGTGACAAGTCCCTAAAGCCTTCGCCCCAGCTGTCTCAATATATGGGAAGCTACTGACCTTTCCAGGCAGAGCAGGCGTGGGCATCGATGGGGTGGGCCATCGCGAAACGGATTATTGCACAGAAATGGGGGGTGGACACGGTCCCAACTCTGCACAACTGGGCCAAAGACATGGATAGTGCAGTGATTGCAGAGAAGGCTGTGTTCAAGGGTAGAGGCTGCCCCAGGAAATGGGACCATAAATGGGGGTAATGGAACAAATATAGAGGGGACATCTGCATCTCTCCTACTATGGAACTGCGGCGTGAAAGACGCACTTTGATAGGTTTACTAACAGACATTGATGTACCCTCTTCTCGGACACACTAAGGGGGATATATCCATGGGGCCTCATTCATTTTTATATTTTACTGACGTAAATACTTCCTCTGCTTAGTGATTCGTCACATAGGTTATCTGGACATTACCCGGATTCGGCGAAATGGTGGAACCTGTGATTGTCATGTAGTTGTAAAGATGATTAAGTCATTTATTTGGAGCTTGTACCGATATTATTTTGTTGAAAATAAAAACTGTATATATTATTTTAAACATTTTTTAAAAAACATGTCCAGTTGACTGTTTTATTGTATTGGATCATGTCAGAAGGTGAATCTTTGCGTAGCTAGTAAAGCCTTGCCTGAACCGTATTGATTGTCTAGGGACAAAGGACTCTTTACCTCTACCACTGTACTACCAAGCAGCTCTTAGCTGAATGAAAGTGTATTTTTAATAAAAGTGAATAGTGGTATCTATCCAGTAGAAACATTGTGTTCCTGAGATGCTGGCCTTCCTGCAGTCATTATATTGATGATCAACATGACAGACTGCACTCCCCAATTATAGGGCAACAGCATTCTCGTCTGCTGAGTGGAAGGTGGTGTTCAACTCCTCTTCATTTGATTAATGTATCATTGCCATGCTCCTACGATGGCTGCTGCACAGCGATGGTAACCTGCTGCTGCACACAGAGTGCAAACAATCCCAACTTGAGAAGCTCAAACTAGTATTAACTTTAAAAAAGAATGCTTTGTAAGTATACACACTTCTAGGAACAAAGAGGAAGATGCACTTCTCCAGAACTGGAGAATAGCTTTTACTTTTAAGAAGGGCAGCTATTTGGTTCACTCCGGACTTCTGCCCTGGACAATACTAACATACATAATTCTCGCAAAGTCACATCACTTGGACATACAGGTGACTGAACGTGCCTGGAGCAAACTCCATATTGGGTAGAGGAGTTGTTCTAACGGCTAGGGCGGCCAACCTCAAATCTGGGGAACTGGGTTCGAGTCTCGTGAATGACGCTGAACATCCTGTGGTTCTGGGCAAATCACTTAATCTCCCAGTGCCTAACAAAAATGAATGTGACCTCATGTAATGCAACTGGTGCTATGTATAGCGCTCTGATACCCGATTCGGGTTAAGTTGGCGCTATATAAAACTCTGCAAAAAAAAAAGAAAAGCTCTGCAATGTTTTAATTGTAGTTCATATGCAGGGTGGGAACAATCGTAAACTCTTGAAAGAAGATTAACTGCTGTAGTTTATGGACAAAGACAACTGATCTGCTCTGCCAGAAGACTTAACTTGTCCCCAATGTAAGAACGTATACTGAACCTGGGAGGGCTCAAATTAATTGGCAAAAATAATTGAAAGATGCTTCAAAGAGCCAAGACCATCCAGGTACTACAAGTTTCATGCAGTTCAGTTGCCTAGAGAAAGCAAATAAAAGTGTGGAAAGGAAAAGATTATTCTTCCTCAGGATTATTAGTAATCCTACCTAGCCTCTGGTCCTCCAGGTCCCTTTAGGGTGCCCTTCTATCCCCTTCGTAAGTCCCAAAAGGCACGCAAACTCTGCTGCTGTCACACCAATGAAATCAGTCCAGTTCTACTGGCTAACTGAGATAACTCAGATTTTAGGGCAGTTGAATTGTCTCTTGCTACTACTGCTCTGTACATACCAGTTTTCAATCATGAATGATGCCTAAATCTAAAGTCCAGTTCCCATTAAAACCTAGAGAAGCATTATGATCTTGCGGGAACTCTGATACTCCGAGGAAACCACCGACCATACATACCACAGAAAGGAGGTCTCAAGGTAAATTAGATGCAGCCCGCCATACTTTACTAGTTTCATGGGAAATGTTCTACAAAAATTAGTAAGTAAGCATTAAAACATTTGGGGTAAAAATCGTACACCCCAGAAGGTGCTAGTACCTACTGTTTTCTCTATGCACACCATTTTAACTATTCTTTTTTTAATTGCTTATCAAAATGCTAGGCACCCAAAGTTCTAGTACTGTCTGACCTCATGCTTTACAAGTGTGATTTATACTGTAACGTGGTATGTGAATTTCGAATGCCCATCGTCTTAGTAGAGTAAGCCTTGACTTTGCATCCCTATTAAAATAGCTTCGTTAACCAATGGGTCAGCACAGCACTAGTACTGGTGATCTTGTAACAGACATCGGTTGCAGTCACATTACTCACAATATGCTGTTCCAGGAAGAGACTTCTAGCTGGTATTCAATCTGAGAGTGAATCGCAGTGGCAATACAATCACAATTGTGAAGTGAAATTGTCTGAGTAACATGAGTGCACCTTTTGAGAGAGAGGGTAAGCCAGTCTATGTTAGTGTATCTATTTGTGTGCACACAAGTATTACGTATTCAGCAAAATTACTCTTCAGGTTGCATACCTCAGTTAATTTACCACAAATTGTACATCTTGACTTGTTCAAATTCTTTGCAGAATTTTGTTTATCTTCATAGAGTGACAAGCAGGATGTGCTGCAGAACTCCTGAAAGGACTCACTGGAATCAACTTGAGCAACTATGGTACCTTTCATCGTTGTTATGTCCCTAAAAGAGAAGGTGATATGTTAGATCACTCCAAAGGAAAATGTAAGTTTTTCTGTCAGCTTAAACAAAGCAACATCTTGGGAACTGGAGTGAATGCATACATATGGCTCATTCTTCAGGTTCTAATGCACAGGATACAGTAAGATCTATTTCATATAAGTCTAATGAATGCTACATAAAAGTCTAGCCATTTTGACCAAAAATGTACATTATTTTAGTAATACAAGCAAAAAAAGAAGTGGTGAAATATATGCAGATACATTTATCTACTGATTGTGAATACAGTTTCTTTAATAACGCTACAAAAAAAAAGCAATGGAGTGTCTCGAATTTATAAAATACACTGGAAATCACTCTGGGTAGCACTCCATTCAATCATTGTTAACCTGATCAGAACAGTTACAGAATGGGATGAGCAATATGAGCAGGAGTCTAGTTTGCCCCAAAAAGAGCTAGTCGAAGCTTCAACTGGTAGAACGCACCTTCCCTGAATTCGAACAGAAACGGAAACCTTTCCACATGCATTTTTAGCACGTTGGTCTTAATTATGTGCAGCAGTTCCTATGGCATAATGAGCTCGGGACAAGTATCTCACAATGTCCCCTTCACTTCTACAAAAATGTAATTAGCATGAAACAAATGTTGGGGTTGTGGGCATAGATGCCTACACTGCAAATTCCTCTGGGTAGCACAACATTATTCTTGCCACAGGAGACATCACTGGGGTTGAAAGCTGAATGTTAAATTATCAAGTAAATAGCTGCATTTCTTAATCAAGAAAGTGGAACTCACCTGCAATACTAGTTCCCCAACAGCAATATATGTAAAGATATGCATTGTATTACAATTCTTCACAACTGGTGGCTAGTTCCGAAAAACCGCATACTTACCCACTGCATTACTAAGCCATATGCCCCCTACAAGTCCAACCACATCTGACAACTCTTCACTTAAGGCCTTATTCTCCCCTCCAAAATCCTATTCGACCCAATTTTGACCCCCTCCTTTTATCACCTTCCAGGTTGAGGATTGTAGAGTTATTTTGGAATAGTTTACGAGAAATTAGCAAAAATGTAGTCTTTTTTTCTCCAAATCACTCATAGGAGCTTTTTTACTTTTTCTTTTTAAAGTTGCCATTAGTGGCAAATAAAAAGCAAATCTGTGGTTAGGGCTCCTGTGTGACCCACTAAGATGACTATTCATGACAGAGGAACAAACAAATTAGACCAGCTAGTGACAACCAGTCTCATCTCTGCCCAATGCCACCTGGTAGGCGCAGTGGATGAGTAAGGTCTGAAACATCAGGAATGCAGAATGCATCCTACATCCGAGGAGACTGCATGGTACGACAGTTCTAAAACTATCTGCACAAAGCCTGAAGATAGAAGCACTGGAGAAGGAATAAAAAGAGCTGCGGGCCAATACTCATAAGTAACCCGTGAAGGTTGGTGAAGCAGATGCTTTTGCGCGATTAGCTGAACATCATGCCACCTGGTGCATCAGCAACCCTTAAAGCAAGCAAGCAAGTATTCAGCCCCTTATAACTGAACCTGTGAGCGCTGTGCAGAACACCTTGAGGGAAGTGCCAGAAACATGAGGGACTGGCACAGGGGAGGCCTCTGCCGTGATGTGTGGCACCAAGTTCCCTGTAGATGACTGCAGGAGGATTAAGGCTCCGAAAGAGTTAGAGGAGCCACAAGCTGAAGTCCATCAGGGTCCGGGCTATTCTGTGGTCCACCATACTGCAAGCTGGCTATACTGCCGCCTGGCACATCTGCAAGTGGCAGATGAGACCCTTTGGCTGTGGCTCCTTGTCAGACAACCTGTTGAGCAGAACAGGCTTAAGAGATTGGCACAAGGATAAAGTGGTTACTACATGGTGAGAAAAGGAGGGGGGCTTGGCGCGTCAAGACGGCAGTCGCACTATAAGAGTGCTCTGGACCCCACCGTCATCCAGCCACACTCCACTGTCATCGGTCCTGCTGCGGCCCTTGCTTTATCACCGCAGCATCGGCCCGGACAGCGCTTCACCTAGAGACGTCCATTCCCGTCTCATCTGCACGGGAGACGTAGTTTCAGCTCCGGATGCCGGTATGCCTGCACCGAAGATGGCGGTGATTGCTACCCGAGGCTTCCCTTTTCAGCGACGGAGGCAAGGCCTCGTGTTGTAAATATGATTCTTGTGCTACTCTTTAGTTTAGTCTGTCTTTTATATTGTTTAGCAAAGTGTACTATGGTAGAACATTATCAATGTTCTAGGAATGTGTTCTCACTCAGCTGGGATTCCAGTCTGGTCAGTTGGTGACTGGTCAGCGTTGGTGTCACTTGCTGTTTTCTGTACTACGAATAAATCCTTCAGATGCTTTATACTTACTGTGCTCTTTGGATCATTATATCTACAACATTATGGCGAGAGCTTTGAGACTGGCCAGTCGAGAAGAAGCAGGGAGTTCGTAGTGGAAGAATTCAAATTAAGGAAGAATTCTCTGGAAAAAAAAAGCAGTGACCGAACAAAAAAGGACCCATAGCGTGTAACAGTTTTGGTATGTAAATTCTAGACTGTTGAGGAGCGTGAATTTTAAAGAGAAGAGTAGATTTTGATCGTAATTTCATTTCTTAAGCCAAGCGCGAGCGGAATCAGAGTTGATGTTGACGTCATCTAGCAACTGACTTTTCCAATGCTTTGTTTGTTCTTAAGCTAGTTACGTATCAACCAGCATATCAACACTGTTGCTAGGCGCGTCAGGAGGAAAGAGCAGGCGCGTCAGTGGAATACTACACGTCATTAGTTGCCAAGCGTGTAATTGGACAGAGAACGTCTAAAAGAACAGCTACGTGGGAGCGCATTGGAATCTGCCGACGGAGGTTGCAAGAGAGCTTCCTATTTGCGGATTCATTGATGTGACGTGTTCACGTTAGCGGCCATCTTGATCAAAAGTTACGATGCAAGGAGAAGTGCTTTGGAGTTCCGGTATTTAGGAAGTGAAGAGCGTCCCTTTACACGGTGATACGCTCACCTGTTTGCGATCGACAACAAAGGAACGACATTTGAAGAGCGGTATCTTTCACGGAGATACATTCATCTCAAAGTTGGTATGGAGTACGGTGATATGCTCACATGTTCGCGATCGATTGTAAGGGGACACTAAGTGAAGAGCAATATCTTTCTCGGGTGATACACTCACCCTAGAGGTTGGAATTAAATACTTTTAGAGAGAAAAGAAACATATTCTATTTAAAAATTGTAACCCACCAGTGGTTGGTTGTGGGAAGCTAACAAGGTGTCAAAGAAAAGGAATACAGTTTAAACAGAAAGCAATTTAGCAGAGATAAAGAGTGAAATTGTTGCTTGTAAGCTTATAGGAAAAGTGTAATTTACAAGCCTTTAAAGAACTGTATTTATCATCTTCATTGGTTATTATCTTTAGTATAGTTAACTCGATGTGTAGATGAGTTAGGTGCTTTCATCATTATAATACCTATAATTGAAAATGTCACAACAAGTAAATGTAGCCTTACCACCACAATTCTTGAGTAAACCGGGTAATCCTCTGATCTCATGGGAGGATTGGATGGTGATGTTTAACAATTATATTTAAGCAATTGATGGTGAAGAATTTTCAGCCAAAAGAAAGAAAGCTTTACTTATGACAACAATGGGCAAAGAGGGTCAAAGATTATTTAAGTATCTTCCTCAAGTATTAGCTTCAAGTAGTCAGGCCTCGTTAGATGAATTCAAAGAAGCAGTATCTAGATTGGAAACGAGATTTGCCAAAGAAGAAAACTTAGTGTTAAATAGATAGAAGTTTTATAAAAATAAGCAAAGAGATGAGGAATCAATTGATGACTTTGTCGCTAGATTGAGGGAGTTATCAGTTAAATGCAACTTTGGGCAAATGAATAATGAATTGGTACGGGATCAATTGATTGTTCAGTGCAACAATCGCAAAATTCAAGAGAGGTTATGGGCGGCGAAAAATCCCACGTTAAAAGTTGCTATAGATCTGGCAAAAGTAGTAGAGGAATCCGAAAAGTGTATGAAAGAGTTACAGAAAAGTGTGTTAGATCAGAAAATAGGTGAGATTTCAGAAAAGAAAAATGTTTTGAGTGATGTTCGTGAGGATGAGAATGCTGCCATAGTGAGGAAGAAACGTTATACACTACAAAAGAATTTTTTTTCATATAAGAGTCAATACAAATGTTGTAGTAAGTGTGGTAGCTCTGCACATTCTTCAGATGCAAAATTCAGAACAAAGAATGCTTGAAATGTGGAAAAGTGTGGCATTTTGCCAAGATGTGCAAGTCAAAAAGTAAATCTAAAGTAGCTGTAGTAGATGATGTCTCCGAATTAAAGAGGGAGTTCAATAAGTTATTGGTAGTTGAAGACTCTGATGTTAGTACATGCCAAGAGAGAAGAGAAAAGAGACCAAAAGCAGAATTTGTTATTGATAACAAAATCATTAGTCTAATGGTAGATTCTGGGTCAAAGTGGACCATCATTCCACAATCAATGTTGAAGGAAGTGTGGGTTGAAAAGTCTTTGTTGCCTAGTGATATTTCTCCCACAGGTTACCAAGGAGAAAGAATTGATCTTCTGGGATTCTTTGAAAGTGACATTTGCTTCAAAAACAGATCAATTGTTGGGAAAGTTGGGAAGTTTGCATAACATAACAAAGTCTATGTGTCGGCTGATGGACCACTCATTCTGGGTTGGATGCATCAGTACGATCTCTATATTATAGTCAATCCCAGAGCAGATGTACAAGTGATGGTCAAAGATGACCTAAACGTAAGTGACATTTTATTTAGTGCTAAAAATGTTTAGAAATGAACTGGGTGAGTTAAAAGGTTATGTGCACAAGATAAGGTTGAAGGAGAACGCAATTCCTATACAGCACAAAGCAAGAAGGGTACCAATAGCAGTGAGGGATGAAGTAAAAGGGGTCATCGAAGAAATGCTTCAAGGGGGGATAATTGAGCCGGTTGAAGCTTCAATGTGGATTTCTCCGGTCGTTATTACTCAGAAGGCAGATAACAAGATTAGATTCTATGTTGATCTGAGATCATTAAACAAGAGTGTAAAAGCAGACATATTTCCCTTGCCTAATATAGGTGAGCTTTTTTCAACTTTAAAAGGAGCGAAGTTTTTCAGCAAACTTGACTTAAAGAGTGCATATCACCAGATTAGGTTGCACGATGATTCCAAGAACTTGACTGCTTTTATAACGGGCGAAGGGACATTCCAATTTACTAGGCTCCCGTTTGGGCTAATTTCTGCGGCCAGTGTCTTTCAAAGGATGGTCACAGAAATTCTGAAAGGCATTGACAGAGTGTTATTCTTTTAGGATGACATATTGATTTTTGGGGACACTGTTGATGAGCACAACAATGTCTTGAGGGCTGTGTTGTCTAGAATTGATGTGGCAGGTTTAACGCGAAGGAAAGAAAAGTGCTCATTCATGGTGCAAGAGATAGAGTATTTAGGTTATACAATAAATGCGCATGGTATCAGACCCAAAAGAAATTTATTGTTGGCTATTGAATCGGCTCCCTGCCCAGAAGATAAGGACCAATTGAGGTCTTTCATGGGCCTGATTGAATTTTATGCAAAGTTTGTAAGGGATTTTTCATGTAAGACTGCAGTTTTGAGAAGTTTGCTTAAAAAAAGGAGTCAGATTCATTTGGAGTGAAGAACATACTAAATGTTTTAATGATATTAAAAAGGAGTGTGTGAGTCTAAAGTGCTAACACCGTTTGATATTAAATGCACTTCGAATTTGATGGTAGATGCAAGTAGCATTGGTTTGGGGGCCATCTTATTACAGAGACAAGGCAATGAAGATAGGACTATAGCTTTTGCATCTCGTCCTTTAAGTTCATCTGAGCGGTATTATTCTGTTATAGAGAGGGAGGCGCTTGCTGCAGTTTGGGGCACAGTATTTTAGAACCTATTTATGGGGCACTAGGTTAGTTTTGAGGTCTGACCATAAGCCCTTAGTGAATGTGCTGGCTCCAGGTGGAGCAGGTATGGGCGCACCAAGGTTAGCGAGGCTAGCGTCCAGATTGCAGGATTTTCAGTTTGAGATACAGTTTGTGCAAGGGTGGTGCAATGTTCAAGCTGATTGTTTAGCAAGGCTTCCAGGAAAGGTGGATGGTGTTGCTGATGCTATTGTTGATAGCCAGGAAGATAATGCGGTTGCTTTTCTTCAAGATGTTATATCTTTGGGTGAAGGTACGTTTTCAAAGATGGAGTGGGTCACTGGCATGGAAGAAGATTTGACATTGTTGAAAGTTTTGAATCTCGTTAGAACTGGTAGCAGGCATGAGAGTACAGTTGATCCCTCAGTGAGACCTTTTCTAAAAGTTCTGGATGAATTGTCAATCTCGAATGGAGTAGTTTTAATGAAGGGGGACAGGTTTGTTCCTCCATTTTCACTGAGACAGAAGGTGCTGAAATTAGCACATGAGGGGCACTTAGGCCAGACGCTTACTCAGCGTAGAGTCAAGATCAATTTTTGGTGGTCTTCAATAGATTCAGACGCAGTGTCTTGTGTTGAAAATTGTTTGAATTGTAGAGAAGGTGAGAAAAGGTTAAAGTTGGTGTCTAACAAAGAAATTGGGAAAATTGACATGATCGATAAACCATGGCATAGTATATGTTTAGACTTTATTGGACCCATTGGTGAATTACCTTCTAATCAGAGGTTTGCGATTATAGTCATCGATGTTTTTCTCAAAATGGTTGTCAGTTTCATTTGTCAAAGAAATTACTACAGATTGCACGATTGAGTTTCTTAGGAGGGTTTTTCTGGATGAAGGGTTTCAGTCAGTCTTGATAACTGATAATGGGACTCAGTTGACGTCAAGCAAGATGAAAGTGTTTTTGGAAAATTGTGGCATAACACATCATCGCACTAGTCTTTACAATCCTCAAGGGAATGGTATTTGTGAAAGGGTGAACAGATTGGTAAAGGGCATAATTCAAATGTATTGTGCCCTGGGATGCTTTTCGTGTGATAAAGTTCAGGAGATGGTATGGGCTTACCGCTTAACACCACACAAGAAAGAAATTAAATCTCCTTTTGAAATGATGCAAGGTAGACCTCCAAGCACAAAACTGATTCCTGCTTGGTTAAAAACTTAGAGATTGACGTCTCTTCTCAAAATAAGTCAGGAAAATGTTCTACAGTTTCAGTAGGGGATCTAGTGAAGTTAAAACCGGGTAGATTCTCTAAAGGTCTTACAAAATTTAGGGGACCATTTATTGAAAAAAAAGTCTTTCCATATTATGTTGTCTTAGAAAATGGAGAAAAGTGGATTATCGTAGAGTTGCATTATATCAAAAGAATTCAAATTTAGATATGTATAACAAGGCATATGATGACGCATCTGGCAGCAATGATTATATGTTAGCTACACAAGAAAATATCAATGTTTAATCAGAAAGTAGAAGAGAGGAAGGTGATGGTGATGCTTCACATTATCTTAATGTGAATAGGCAAGTTGACTCAGCAATTCCGAATGTGGTGCAAACTAATGCTAGCCTAACCAACAATTCTTTGAGGAGTTCAAGGTCTCGCCATCCACCGATATATTTGAATGATTACATCTGTTGAACAACTATTTTTTGTGTTTTCGTGTTACATGTCCCAAGGGAAGGAGATGTGTTGTAAATATGATTCTTGTTCTACTCTTTAGTTTAGTCTGTCTTTTATATTGTTTAGCAAAGTGTACTATGGTAGAACATTATCAATGTTCTAGGAATGTGTTCTCACTCAGCTGGGATTCCAGTCTGGTCAGTTGGTGACTGGTCAGCGTTGATGTCACTTGCCGTTTTCTGTACCACGAATAGATCCTTCAGATGCTTTATACTTACTGTGCTCTTTGGATCATTATATCTACAACACCTCGCTCGGCCGTGGACGGAGATCCCAGCACCGCACTCCTGTTTCCTTGCTGAGTCCCTGCTGCCACGAAGATCGGGTGCCTAGCGGTCCCACATCGGGCCTGAGGTGAGGTGCTTTCCTCCCTCACCCGGCCGAACCTCTGAAGCCCCTGGAGCCGCAGCTCGCTTGAGGCCCGGGAGCCAGGGAGCCCTGCCGCGGTGCGCAGCAGCTGACGTTTTGGCCGCTACTTCGAGAGGAGGGGCCTTGGATCCTGCAGCCTTCAGACCACATATGGACCAGCGCTTGTGCCCGCAGTGACCGCCCCCCCACCCGGCTCCTACCACGGGTGAGGGCTAGATCTGCCGGCTGGGGAGAAGAGTGACTCCCAAGGGCCTGTCTTTGATGCGACTGTTGCTGCGACCTATTAGCCAGTCCAGGCCCGGCTCCTGTCTTGAGCTGAGTTGCAGCCACGGACATACTCTTGAGCCTTTCTCCCTTCTTGCAGTGGGAGTGCGTCCAGTGGTCCTCCACCAGCGGCCTGGTGTGTGGCCGGGTCTTGTGGGTGCAAGTGCCTCTCTGTCGGACATGCCCGGTGCCTGAGTGGGACCCCCCCTGACCTGGACAATGGATAGTGTGTCCTCGGCCCCTGCTTGGGCCACCACACCTCCCACAATCAACTGCATGCGCACCTGCATTGCCAAGCTGAGACCAGCCTTCCCCGCCCGGCCTGGAGGGTGGGCGCCCTGTGGCCGGCCGTCCCACCTGCAGCGGAACTCTGGCCCTCGGGGCACTGCCGGATCTTCGGGCTGAGGTCGGAGGACCAGACAGGAGGTAGGTGCCAGCTTGCTGGTGCATTTGGGGTGGGGGGGAATTCCAGTAGTCCGTTCCCTACTCCCCGGGCCCCCCCTGGTCTATGATACGCCCCCCCCCCCGGGACTGAGGCCAGACAAGCAGCCCCACCCTCTTCCTGCGCCTGGAGGGGGCCCTCTGTCGCCCACCACTGAGACTCTGGCCTGAGTCTGCAGGATCTGGCTGTCTGGATTCGCGCTACCGTCTTTGCGCCCCTGGCATGGGGTGATACGCCAGATTTGGGAGCCGCCAGCTAAGAGGAGGAATCGGCCACACTAATCGAGTAGAGTGGGGTCCTGGGGGTGGGCCTTCTCTGCAGCTCCCATTCCCCGGCCCTGCAGCGTCCTGCACACCACTGTTGAACTCTGCCACTGAGGCCGGGCGGCCTGTTTCCACTCTCTGCGGCACCCTATGACCCACGACAAGGAACGTACCGTCGGCCGCAACCACCGAGCGGCGTGGAGTCTGCGGCGCCGGCCCTCCTGCTGATTCTTCATCCCGGCGCCGCCCCCAGGGTGCCTGGTCGGACCCTGCAGGCCCTAGATCAAGACGACTCCCCGCGCCCTGACTGCCGTTGAATTGCGGTGCTTGGGTGTGGCGGCTGACCTGCTGCAGTGGGAGCTACCCCCCTCCTCCCCTGGTGCTCGAGTGAGGCGTGAGGTGTGTTGAGACTGCTGGTTCGGGTAGTGGTGGCCCTATTTGTGTGGGGAGTCCCTCCTGGAAGACCTGATGTTGGACAGTGGCAAACAGATGTGGCCCACCTGGTAGATCTCGGCCGCTACAGCGAGTGGCGGTGTCCTTGTGGCCGTGGCTTGCCCCAGTCCCCCTGAGACTCTGAGGGTTCCCTCATTTGGCCATCAGGCAGTTGACTTCGGTCCCCCCGCTCCAACGGGCCCGGAGGTCCTGGACTGCCACTAACCTTACCCCATGTAGAAAGTCCAATTGGTCGCACACTGCTTGTCCTATCAGCGTGTTGCCCCAAAGCATTGTGGTCAATGAAATAAGCATCAGCGGGTGCGCCTCTGCCAGGGTCTTGAGCAAAAAAATCACTGTCGCGTTGGCCATCCCTGGACACGTGTTTCGAGGTGGTTACCTCTCGTCAGCAGGGAATAGGCATATATGTAGGGGTGCTGCGTAGGCTGCCAAAAAATATCCTCAGGTCCGGTACCACTCGTGGCACGCAGGTGCGTAACCCGGGCTCGTCAGCCCCACCAGCTCAAGGGAGCTTGAATACAAAAGAAAGTCCAATTGGTCGCACACTGCTTGTCCTATCAGCGTGTTGCCCCAAAGCATTGTGGTCAATGAAATAAGCATCAGAGGGTGCGCCTCTGCCAGGGTCTTGAGCAAAAAATCACTGTCGCGTTGGCCATCCCTGGACACGTGTTTCGAGGTTGTTACCTCTCGTCAGCAGGGAATAGGCATATATTTAGGGGTGCTGCGTAGGCTGCCAAAAAATATCCTCAGGTCCGGTACCACTCGTGGCACGCAGGTGCGTAACCCGGGCTCGTCAGCCCCACCAGCTCAAGGGAGCTTGAATACAAAAGAAAGTCCAATTGGTCGCACACTGCTTGTCCTATCAGCGTGTTGCCCCAAAGCATTGTGGTCAATGAAATAAGCATCAGCGGGTGCGCCAATGCCTGGGTCTTGAGCAAAAAATCACTGTCGCGTTGGCCATCCCTGGACACGTGTTTCGAGGTTGTTACCTCTAGTCAGACCCCCCTGTAGACCAGTGCGCCTGGAGCTCTATCCGTTGCCAGGGGGGACATCGGTGGTGGTTGCAGAGCGGGGTGGCCTAGACGTACCTTGCCCACCTCTTCTCCCCTACTTCGCCCCCACTGGCTTGCCTGACCGCCCGGACCCCAAGCTCCATGCTCTCCTTGTTCAAGGGTAGCCATGGATAGACAGGGTACCCAAGACTCCCACCACCCAAACCAAGATGGATCGGTTTACCACTATGGACGCCGGGGCCACTGGTGGCCCCACGGACAAAGAAACTCCTGCCACGGCAGACCTCTCCATCATCCTCCAGGCGATTCATACGTCGCAATCCTCGGTCGAGAGTAAGATTGTGGAGGTACGAGTAGACATGACCCTGATCCGGCAGAACTTCCGCAAGGCTACTGCCCGGATTAAAGAAGCGGAATACCGCGTGTCTGGCGTAGAGGACGACGTCCATCAGCTTAAGCTCCAGGTGACCCAACTCAAGACCCACACGCAGGAGCCGCATCGGCAGACCGGGGATGCTGAAAATCGAGCCTGTCGCAACAATCTTCGCATGATTGTTTTTCTGAAGGCGTGGAACAGGGTCGGGCGGCGGACTTCGTGGAGCGCTGGATACGCTCCTGGATGCCCGAGGGCTCTCTCTCCCCCTGGTTCACGGTCGAGAGGGCACATTGTTCGCTTGCTCCCTACCGCAGCCGGGCACCGCTCCCAGACCAATCATCCTAAAGATCCTCAACTTCAAGGACAGAAACGGTATCCTGCCCGAGTCTCGTAAAAAGCAGACTCTCAAACATGAGAACCGGACGATAATGTTTTTTCCTTACTACACTCGAGAGGCTCAAACCCAACGTTGTTTCTTCGGTGAGGTCAAGCAAAAGCTATGCTTGCTTAACATCCAGTATAGGCTCCTCTTTCCAGCTTGTTTGCGAGTTGTTTTCCAAGACAAATTCCCTCTTCTTTGACACGCCTGAGGAGGCATGGACATGAGCAACAGAGGTATATCCGTTGAGGCTGAATGCCCAGGACCCGGGACCATCCAGCGACATTGAGGGCGCACGGCAGGGCATGCCGATCCTCCGATCACGATGCAGGCGCTTCTGTAGGCGCAGGGGCCAAAGGCGCGCACGCTCCGACTCTCCGGTGGGCCCTTCGCGGGGGAACACGCCAGAGCCACCTGGAGACACCTCTCCTGCTAGGCAGCACTCCAGCTCCTTAGGCCGCTCCGACCCCGGAACTGCTTCACCTCGGCCACTCTAGTTGGACCTCCCGGACACTGATCTCTCCCTTAGCCAGACGCTCCTCCCAGGGCTGGCTTGAGCTTTTCGCAGAGTTGTTAACTTTTCTTTTGTCTCTTCAGATGTTGGCTGGAGTCACCCAATGCTAGTACCTTGCCTAACGATTAACTGGTCACGGATGGCTATAGATATGAACATCATACTACGAGGAGGGGTCCTCCACGACTTTCCCTGTGACCGAGCATTTTAGTTTGGGTCTTTTGCTTCCCTGTTTATTGTTCGGGTGACAGATGCTTCCGTTCCTGAAGTGTAGGGTGGGGAAGGTTGGCGGGGTTGGGGCTGCGGCCCCTGTTTGTTCTGTTTTTTATCTTCTTTGTTTTCTGCACCAACCTTGTCCCTTTACATCTAGGTGAACACATGTCACACACTGCTATGACACCATATCAACTGGCTCTAGACAGACTCACTTCCACAACCTCTGCCATGTTGGCCGGCGGCCAGGCCCCTTACACGGCCTCCCCCTGTCCGGCGATTCTAGCAGGGCGTCGTCGGTCCAGGCCACGGACGTACTCCTGCTTACCCATCTGCTAGACAACCACTGTCCCTTCCTTGCGCAACATGGCTATGGCCCAGTCTGGAACTCTGGATTTAGTAGGATATCAAGAGGGGTAGCTAGCCTGGTGCGTCGCACTCTCTCTCTGGTGGCGCGTAAAGTGACATGACGCTCAGGGCTGTTTTATTCTTCTGGAAGGGACCCTCGGAAATCGCTCTCTTAATCTACTAGCTGTGTATTCCCCTCCCACCCTGTTGGCTTCCACACTCCACAGACTTACCTCTGAAATCGCTGCCCTGCCCCTGGGACTGACCGTTGTTGGGGGTGATTTCAATGCAGTTATGGACCCCAGTCTCCCCCCAGGACTGCCCAAACCGGTCTCCTCTCGACATGGGCTGCTAGCATAGGTCTCGGGGATGCCCTGAAATGAATATGCTACTTACCAGTATGCATCTGTTCTTGGCATGTAGGGCTGCTAACATTCATATCTTAGCATTAGATCGCCGCCTAGTGTTGGGTCCGGATGATCGCACATTGTTGTCCTGGAAGAGTCTTCGAAGTATCCTGAGATAGGTGGCTCCTCCCCTGGACTACAGTGCGCATGGGCATCGGCTCCATCCCCAGATTGTTTTTCGCCATTGTGGCAGAAGATGGAGTGAAAAGTGTAAAGGATGTCCATGCTAATGATTGAATACAATAGTATATCTGCAGCTGCGACAGGCACTGGGGAGGAGGGTGGGCGATATGAATGTTAGCAGCCCTACATGCCAAGAACAGATGCATACTGGTAAGTAGCATATTCAGTTCGAGGCATGTGGGCTGCTAAATTCATATCTTAGTATAGAATACATAGCAGTCCCTCCATTAGCGGCGGTTGCCTGTGCCAGCTGCAGAAACCTGAAAAAGTGTCTTGAGAACAGCCTGTCCTACAGCAGCTTGCTGCTTGGAATGCACATCAACACAGTAGTGTTTTGTAAAGGTATGTGGGGTAACCCACGTGGCTGCTCTGCAAATGTCTTCTAAAGGAATGTTCCCCAGGAAAGCCATGGATGCCCCCAATTTGCGTGTGGAGTGCGCCCTTGGGGGTATTGTTAAAGTGCGCTTGGCCTTTTGATAACAGATTTGGATGCACTTAACAATCCACCTGGCTATTCCTGCTTTGGAAATAGGGTTGCCTTTGTGCTGTGGTGAGAAGGCAACAAAAAGTTGTTTTGTTTTCCTAAAGTGTTGTGTTCTGTCTATGTAGTACATCAACGCCCTCCGTACGTCTAACGTATGGAGCATTCTTTCCGCAACCGTTTGCGGGTTTTGGAAGAACGCTGGTAAGTCAATAGTTTGGTTGAGATGAAACTGACACCACCTTTGGAAGGAACTTGGGGTTAGTACGTAGCACTACCCTATTTGGATGAATCTGAATGAATGGCTCTTGGATTGTGAGCGCTTGCAGCTCACTAACGCGCCTCAGTGACGTAATAGCAATGAGGAAAGCTACTTTCCACGTTAGGAACTGGAGTTCACATGAGTGCAGTGGCTCAAAGGGTGGTCCCATCAGTCTGGTGAGGACCACATTGAGGTTCCACACCGGAGCTGGCGGTGTTCTTGGGGGAATGACTTGTTTCAGACCTTCAAGGAAAGCCTTAATGGCAGGCACCCTGAAGACAGAGAGATGCTGCCTATTCTGAAGATAAGCCGCGATGGCGGATAGATGTATCCGAATGGAAGTGTACGCTAGATTGCACTTGTAAAGATGTAACAGATAGCAAATAATGTTAGGGATAGATGCATCTAGCGGGTTGATGTTATTGGCTGTACAGTAAATGACAAAAAGCTTCCATTTTGCAGCATAGCATGCTCTGGTAGTTGGCTTCCTTGCCTCCTTGATGATGTCCATGCATTCTGGAGGTAGGTGAAGGTATCCAAACTCTAGGACTTCAGGAGCCAGATCGCCAGGTTGAGCTGTTGCGGATCTGGATGCTGAATGTCTCCATGGTTCTGCGTCAAAAGTCTGGGCGTGAGGCGCAGCCTTTGATGCGGCACCACCGAGAGTTCTAGAAACGTGGTGTACCATGCTTGGCGCGCCCACGTTGGAGCAACTAGGATGAGTGTCACCGAGTGCTGCCTTAGTTTTCTTGCCACCAGCGGTATCAGCGGGGCTGGCGGAAAAGCGTACGCAAATCTGCCTGACCAGTTCATCCATATCGCATTCCCCTGCGACTGTGGGTGAGGGAACCTGGCGGCAAAGTGTTGGCATTTTGCGTTTTCGTTTGTGGCAAACAGGTCTACCTCCGGCTGACCCCACTGCTGGAAGTACGGGCGGAGTACTGATGGGTGTAACTCCCACTCGTGCATTTGATGGCTGTATCTGCTGAGCAGATCCGCCATCTGATTGTCCTTGCCCGGGAGGTGTTCTGCCATGAGGAAAATGTTCCTCTGAATGGCCCACTTCCACATGCCCTGAGCCAGATGAGACAGCTGTGGCGAGTGGGTGCCCCCCTGCTTTTGAATGTAGTACATCGCGGTCATGTTGTCCGTCCGGACTAACACTACCTTGTTGCACAGATGTACAATGAAGGACTTGAGTGCCATGAAGATGGCCATCAGTTCCAGATAGTTGATGTGCATCTTCTGTTGCTGCGTCGTCCATAGTCCCTGCACCGTGTAAGTGAGCAGATGAGCTCCCCATCCCTGGAGAGATGCGTCCGTTGTCAGGATAATCTGTGGCACTGGCTCCTGGAACAGTCGGCCCTTGCAAAGGTTGTGTGGAGTCCACCAATGCAGAGAGTCGTATGCCCGACTGGTAACCAACACTAGGTCTGTCAATTGTCCCTGAGCCTGTGTCCACTGATTTGCTAAGCACTCCTGGAGCGGACGCATATGTAGACGTGCGTGAGGGACTATGAAGATGCAGGAGGCCATCATGCCAATCAGCTGCATGAACACTCTTGCTGGAAGCGAGTGTTGTGGTCTGAACTTTTGGATTAGCGACTGCATGCTGTCTATCCTGACTTGGTTTGGCTGGGCCATGGCCGTCAGGGTATTGATCGTCGCACCTAGAAACTGCCGGACATGCGCCGGCTGAAGATGCGACTTTGGGTAGTTCAACGAGAAGCCCAGATCGTGAAGGAGGTGAATGGTAGTCGACATGTCCGCGGCGCACTGTTGTTCCGACTTGGCTTGAACGAGCCAGTTGTCTAGGTAGGGGTAGACATGGATGTTCTGCCTCCTGAGGTGCGCCGCCACTGTCGCCAGACACTTGGTAAACACTCTTGGGGCTGTGGTCACTCCGAAGGGTAGGACCTTGAACTGATAATGTTTGCCTTGGATAGTGAATCTGAGGTATTTTCTGTGGGACGGGTGTAGTGGAATGTGGAAATAAGCATCCTTGAGGTCTAAGGTTGCTAAGAAGTCCCCTTGTTTTAGCAAGGGAAGAATCTGTTGCAGTGTAAGCATGTGGAAATGTTCTGATAGTATATACAGGTTGAGGGGACGCAGATCTAGAATGGGTCTGAGAGATCCGTCCTTCTTTGGAATAAGGAAGTACAGGGAATATACCCCTGTGCCCTCCTCCTCCACCGGCACGAGCTCGATTGCGCCTTTTTGCAGCATCACCACTACTTCCTGCTGCAATAAGTGCAAATGCTCTGCGGACATAGGCCGTTGCCTTGGTGGAATGTTGGGTGGAGTGGACTTTAACTCTAGACAATAACCGTACTGGACAAGTTGTCGCACCCACCTGTCTGTGGTGATGTTTCTCCAGACGGGCAGGAACTGCTGTAGTCTCCCCCCGACAGGTGTTAGGTGGTCGGGGGGCAGTGACAGAGAGTCACTGTTTGTTTGGGGCAGAGGAGCGGGAGTTGTTATTTCCTTTTCCACGTCCTCTG
Source organism: Lissotriton helveticus (assembly GCF_964261635.1). Lineage (NCBI taxonomy): Eukaryota > Metazoa > Chordata > Amphibia > Caudata > Salamandridae > Lissotriton > Lissotriton helveticus. The sequence continues at coordinate 305,607,682 of NC_136069.1, read as the reverse complement.
GTACTGTTTCCTCGGTAACCCCCTTTGTTCTGCTTGGGGTACGAGGATTGTGCTCCGCCTCTGGAGAATTGTGACTGTTGACCCATCTGTCCTCTGGTGACTCCACGTGCACCTGAGCGACGAAAATTGTTGCCACAAAACTGTTGTGATTGTAGGGCCCCCATAGACTTAGCAGTTTCGGTGTCTTTCTTAATTTTTTCTAGTGTGGTGTCCACATCTGGACCAAACAGTCTATCAGGATTGACTGGCTGATTAAGAATGGTTGTCTGAATGTCAGGTTTAAACCCCGATATGCGGAGCCACGCCTGTCGTCTGAGCATGACGCTAGTGTTAATGGCCCTAGCTGCTGTGTCTGCGGCATCAAGTGCACACTTTATGGCTGCGTTGGAAATCAGTTTTCCCTCTTCTATAAGCAGTTTGGTGCCCTCTTGAAACTGCGAAGGCAGGTGTTCTATAACCCGCTCTAGGGTGTCATAATGCGCCCTATCATAACGTGCCAAGAGTGCTTGTGTATTCGCAATACGCTAAAAATTGGCAGCCTGTGCGGCTACTCTTTTGCCCCCTGCCTCTAGCACTTTGGACTCCTTATCCGGGGGAGGAGCTTCACCCGTTGTTTGGGAGTTGGCCCTTTTGCGGGCATTTGCGACCACCAGGGAGTCAAGCGGCAACTGTCCCCTAATGTATGCAGGGTCTGCAGGTGCTGGTCTGTACTTCTTTTCGATAAGTGGATTGACCACTCTCGCCCTGGTAGGTTCCTTAAAGATGTCCGCAGCATGTTTGAGGACCCCTTTGAGCATAGGCAGTGTCTTTACTGTCCGTTCAGAGACTGAAAAAGTGTCAAATAGAAAGTCTTCTTCTACAGGGTCAGCATGCATGTCCACATCATGATTAGCAGCTGCCCGTTCAATGAGTGCATGAAAACCTGCAGAATCTTCTGTTGGGGATGCACGTGCAGTGAAAGGCTGTGGGTCTTGGCCCACATCTTGGGTGCCTTGGTAACCAATGTCATCATATGAATCCGGCTGTGCATCAGGTTCATTGATGGGGAAAGTGTACTGGTCATCTTCAACATATCCTTCACCCTCAGAGTGTTCTGGGGAAGGAGTTGGGCTCCTTCTTGGAGGAGGCTGGATAGGCTCTATGAGGCCTGAAGAGTCTTCAGGAAGCCTTTTTTTCTTTAGGGGGATGACATAGGAGTCCACCGGCTGTGAAGTGATCCTCCTCTTATAAAGGGTCAATTTGCCCGTGTCTGCATCGATAAAACGCTCCGCATCCTCTTTAGAGTCGAGTACCCGACTTGAAAGTGCCCCCGCCGTCGAAGAATCCGACTTCTTTGGCGTCGATTTTGTTGAGAAGGCCTTCGGCGTCTCTTTTGGCGGCAGAAGGAAGAGAAGTTTACCCGCAGGCTTCACCGGAATGTCCATCGGCTTCTGCGGCGATGGCATCGGAGCCGGCGTAGCAGAGGTCCTCTCCCTGATCCTCTGTAGTGAAGCGGCGACTAGGGACGCGTCACTTACAGCGGCCCTTGGCGCCGACGAGGAGGTCTTTACCTTGCCCTCGGATCCGACGTCCTGTTGGCCCTTCTGAGTCTTGGACGACGATGCCGCAGCCGCCGACCCAGAGTCCTTGGACCGATGCGCAGATGTGCCAGCCTTCGATCCGTGTGATTTTGTCGGAATCCCAGTCGGAACCGGAGCCGTGTCGCCGGCTTTAGCGGGCTTTGACGGCGTCGCATCGGTGGACCCGTGCCGACCACCCTTCTTAGAGGATCCCTCCTCAGGCGCCGACTTCGACCCTGTGGAATCGACAGATTTCTTCGACTTTTGTGGACCGGAGGTCGACGGAGTCGATGCAGCAGCGGGTGTCGTCTTTTTTGGTGGTACGGCCGCCATCTTAGGGTCGTTCGAATCGATAACTTTCGGTTTCGTTTTCGGGTCGGCCATTTTAGGTGTAGTCGATACCGAAGGTTTCAGTTTCGGTTTCGATACGGGCTGCGCAGCAAGTATGTCCGTGGCCGGGCCTGAAGGCGGGGCAGAGGCTTGCGGTACGGGGTCTTGGGTAAGGCCAACAGGCGATCCCGTGACCCGATCTTGATCTTCGTAACCTTCGGGGCATAGCTCGTCCCCTGAGCTATCTTCCGCGGCCCCATAAATCTCTTCGACGTCCCCTACCTCGTCGACGTATTCAAGGCCTTGATCCACGACTCCGTCGTCGTCTTCCGGATCTGCCTCGACCTCCGTCTCGGGCGGGGAGATTTGAAGATGATGGCTCTGGTCCTCCTCTTCTCGGTCGCCGAAGATGTCTTCTGGAGCCGGGGCCGCTTGTCTGGCCTCAAGGCGCACCGCGCGCCGAAGCTTGAGTGTCTTCTTTGACCTGAATTTTGCGCAGGCCCTGCAGTTGTCTTCGTTATGGTCTGGTGAAAGGCATTTGTTACAGACCGGGTGCACGTCGATATGTGGGTATTTGGACCCACAGAGCGGACAGTACTTGAACGGACTCCGCTCCATGCTGGAAAGTTGCGTCGTGTCGCGATGAGAAGGCCTCGATGTCCGAAGAGTGCAAGCACTCCGTTGATTCCGACTCCAAGAGACGGAAGAACTCAAGACCGTGCGCAAACAATACCGACGCAAAGAATACAAGGCCTTTTGGCCGTAAAAAGTTAGTTTTTCTCGGTTCCGACAGAGACGGCGAGACCGCATCCGAACCCAATGGCGGAAAAAAACAATCTGGGGATGGAGCCGATGCCCATGCGCACTGTAGTCCAGGGGAGGAGCCACCTATCTCAGGATACTTCGAAGACTCTTCCAGGACAACAATGTGCGATCATCCGGACCCAACACTAGGCGGCGATCTAATGCTAAGATATGAATTTAGCAGCCCACATGCCTCGAACACTTTGTTACCCAAAAGCGTGACAATACACCCATACCTCAGCCTCACACAGCACGCACGTTTTTCTGCCGGCCCAGGATTGCCGGGCAATTCAAGCAATTTCTATCCTCCCCAGGGGCTTGTTGGACCATTCCCCAGTGATGCTACACATAGGCTCCCTCCCTCCATCCTCCGGTCCAGTTTGGCGACTCAGCGCCTGGTTTCTCCAGGACGAGGAGTTTAAGGACCGCATAGGTGCCAAGCTTTGCCTTTATTTCACTACTAACCAAGGTTCGGTGTCCTCCTCTCGTACCCTTTGGGAGGCCGGAAAGGCCACCATTCGGGGTTTCACCAAGGGCCAACTTAAAATCACCAGTGCGGTGCGTGACTCCCAGCTCACGCTTCTGGAAGCGCAGGCCGCCCAGCTCGAGACACTGCCCCCTGACGACAGTACTGATGCCCAAGACAGGCGACTTGCGTTCCTGAGGGATGAGATCAGACAGACCTCCCTGGAAGCTGCAAAATTGCTTTGGCAATCGTCCATGGCCCGCGTGTATGGTTGGGGAGATAAAAATGGGAAGCACCGCCACCGCCTTTCTACCTACCCTATGGCCAACTGTATAATACCGGAGGTAGCCGATACGAGCGGTAAGCCCAATGCTTTGCAACTTTTTATGCTACCCTCTATTTGGCACGGACACATGGTCTTTCGCTCCCCGAGCTCTTCCGCGGGAACGGTCTCCTCGTCCACGCCTTGGTGAGCCTGAGGCGGAGGCACTATACCTTCCGATCACCCACGAGAGGGTGTCTGATACCATATCACGCATGGCAGCCGGTAAGACACAGGGCTCGGACGGGCTCCCCTAAGAATTTTATTTGTCTTACCGAGACACCTTGGTCTCACCCCTCATTGCGATGTACAATGAAGTGGTGGAGTGTGGCTCTTTCCTCCCGGAGACGGACCTAGCTACCATTGTAGTGATCCCCAAGTCTCAGCCCCCCTCGAGCTGCTGCTCGGACTATCGTCCCATCTCACTTATCAATCTGGAGCTTAAGATCTCCGCCTCTGTCCTGGCCAACAACATACAACCGCACTTAGCTAATGTGGTTCATTCAGACCAATGCAGCTTCATCCCTCTTTGAGGGACTAGACATTGTCTTAGACGCCTTGATCTTGCGAACCGGCACTTGCTGTCCCCCTACTTGTCTCTCCTTGAAGATTGAGAAGGTTTTGATTCGGTTGACAGGGGCTATTTCGTGTGTATTTGCCATCCCCTGAGGCGTGAGCCGGGGGTTCTAGGCTGCTAATTAGGCTTTTTAAAATTGTTATTGTATCATAAATCGTTATGTTATAATTTACCTTATGACTCAATTTTTGTTAACTTTTAATTCACTTCGCCTTCATTGCACTGCAATCCTAGTCCCCTCAGGAATAATCGGCGCAGACGCGCTCTTAGAGAAGGTACCGCCATCTTTGGTGGATCCCAGGGCAGCGCACTAGTTGTACGCTGACTCCCACCCTTCTCCGTCGCTATAAAATGAGCTATAAAATGAGCACATGGAACCGACGGCGCAGCGGGCGGGCGCAGCGGGCGCGCCGACGGCGCGCCAAAGGAAAGCCCGTCTGCGCCCGTCCGCGCCCAGACCGCGACAGGCGCAGGACACGCTGGCCAAATCCATTCCATTCCTGGTCATTTTATTTCCTCTCCTAGCCAATCAACTCTTGTGTACAGAGGGAGCGATCTCCTAATGCATAAGGACACCAATAAATGCTCCAACTGTCCCTCTATGGAGTCGATATGGGGTCCCTTCTCATGTATAACCTGTAAATGGACCACCCCATGGCTCCCGGAGTCTTTGCCATGTGTAGCCCCTACGAGGCTCTGCACTAGTAATTTCAAGGGCGGACTGATTAATGCCCGGTCCATATGTTGCCATAGTCAGGACATCAGGGATTTGATCCTTGATCTCTATTTGGACTTCCTTTTTGTGACCGAGACTTGGCTTAATGACACCAGCAACCCAGATCTAGCAATTGCTATTCCAGCTGGCTTCACTATCTTTAGGCAGGATATACAAATTGGTAGAGGGGGAGGGGTGGATTAAATCATTAGAAGCACCCTCAAATGCCACACATTCAACTTAAACCCTTTGAAAGGGGCAGAGGGAATAGGCTTTTCCATCATGCTGAATGCTTCTGCGTCATTCTCAGGAGGCTTGGTTTATCGTCCTCCAGGTAATGCTACTTAATTTCTTGACTCAATAGGAGAATGCCTAGGACAACTACTGGTGCGCTACCCTCATTTTATGCTCATGGGGGACTTTAATCTCCAGTTGGAATCTAGAAATGATGCTCAAGCTACTAACTTTTACCAGACTCTGGACATTTTCGGGCTGTACCAATTGGTCGAGTTATCCACCCATTCTGCGGGGCACTCACTGGACGGTGTTTGTTCTAATTTTCCGGCACTATCTACTCAACCCAGTCCCACAAATTTGGACAGACCACAGTCTCATTCCGTTTAATATCGGTCTTTCAGGTCAGACAAAAACATCTAGCGCTTATCTACAGTCAACTTCTAATATAAATTGGAAGAAGGTTGCCGAGACTTTAAAAGCTAACCCCCCCCACGCCAGTTGCAACCTCCTAGTTTGTTAGGAGATGCTTCTCGTGATTCTAGAAATTTCCACTCCTGGATGCATCAAGTCATCACAGAATGTGCCCCGTCTAAACCACGTCAATATAAGGGCACAAAGCAAAAACCGAATGCCCCCTGGTTTTCACAGGCGTTGGCAGAAAGTCACCTACTATGTAGGAAAATGGAACGTAAATGGAGGAAATCCTACAACCAATCTGCCAAAATTGCCTAAGTCCAACAACGCAAATCCTACTTGGCTAATATTAAGCTGGCCAAAAGAGAATACTACATTAAGGCCATTAGTGATGCTCAACAAAAGCAAAAAACGGTCTTTTCTATAGTCAAATCCTTTACGCATCCTAAAACTCTCCAACCCACAATTCCACCTTCTGAAGCTTTCTGCAACCAAATTGCTGACTTTTGAGGAGAAGATTGCGCTCATCCAGAGGGACTTTCCTAGCCCTCCCACGGTCGCTCCTCCTAGTCAACTGGAGAGGGGGGACAATGTGACTCATGCTTTGAGTACCTTTCGACCTGCCTCCCTTCTTCAAACTAGAGAAGTTATTATGGCCTGTAAGTCAGGAGCACCCTCTGACTCGTGCCCTCCTCAGATACTCCATCAGTTAATCGATACAGTCAACCCCACTATTAATGCCATTGTCAACGCGTCATTAAGCTCAGGAGTCGTACCCAGTGACTGGAAAAAAGCGATTGTCAAGCCGTTAATGAAGAAACTTAACAAATCCACCACTGACTTGTCAAATCTTCGCCCAATATCACTCCTTCCAGTTCTAAGTAAAATAACGGAGCAGATAGTGTACCAAGAATTAAAGGATTTTGTAGATACTCCCAACATTCTACATCCGCAACAGTCAGGTTTTCGACCTAGACATTCGACCGAAACAGCGCTCATTGAGCTCACTGACTCAATCAAATTCCTGCAGGATGAAGGGAGAAGGGCTGTCCTGATTTTGCTGGACCTCACGGCAGCGTTTGATACCATCTCCCATGATATTTTGATTGATAAACAGAGGTATAGGTATAACAGACGTTGCCCTGTCTTGGAAAGTATCCTTCTTGACCGATGGATCTCAATCGGTCTCTTTGGTCCCTTTTCTCTCCAAGGACAAAAAGGTCTTATCGGGGGTCCCTCAGGGATCGATTTTAAGCCCTTTATTGTTCAATATTTATTTATATGATCCCACTTATTGCATTAAATAGAGTCATACGGCATATTTGTAAAATCTTATGCCGATGACACCCAACTCTTAGTCTCTCTGGACAAAAACTCCACCAAAGCAGAACAAAATCTTAAGATCTGCTTGACGGATGTATTCCGTTGGATGGACAATAACCATCTAAGATGTAATGCTAACAAAACCGAGATTCTACCTTTGGGTAAAGAGGCCTCCTTTTGTTTTAAGGACTGGTGGCATGAAGAGTCACCCGCCCCGCCTCCTTCAGTCAAAACTGCAAGAAATTTAGGGGTCTTATTTGACTCCTCTGTCTTTCGATCAGCATGTAAGGAATACAGCTAGATGCAATTTCAGCATTATCAAATCCCTTAAGAAGTTCTTTGACTTCTTGCCTATAGACTCTTGAAAATCGGTTGCAGTGGCTCTGATACTATCGCGATTAGATTACTGCAATGGCCTAATGGCCGGTGTTAAAAAAACACGTTAAAAAAGCTAGAGAGTGTCCAACATGCGGCAGCCAGATTAGTACTGAAATTATCTAGAAGATCCTCTGCCTCTACCGCGCTTCAGACCCTTCACTGGCTGCCCCTACATAAAAGGATTCTTTTTAAGACCCTGCTAACCGCCTTTAGATTCCTCAATAAGACAGGCCCGAAATATCTTACGAGACGTTTCACTCGTTATGATCCTATGAGATGCCTGAGGTCATCGGGAGGTAATCTAATCAACATCCCTAGATTCAAGCTTAAAACCAAAGGAGGAAAGACGTTTACAGTACTGGCCGCTAAGGCCTGGAACGCCATGCCCTTGAACCTCAGACTCCTTGTACAGGAAAAAGCCTTCAGGAGACAGGTAAAAACTTGGATCTTTAGTTTGCCAGACGGTTTCGTAATGGCAGCCATTTAGAGTCTCCTACTTGGTTTGTACACGTGTTTCTCAGCGCCAGGATGCTCCTTCCAGAGCGATAGTTAGCGCTCTAGAAATACCCCATACAAAATACAAATACAAATTTGGAGGCAGTATTGGAGCAGATGGGCTTTGGAATCTCTTTCCGCAACTTGGTGAAGTCGCTATAGTATCAGCCCCGGGCGCAGGTCCTTGTCAATGGAGCTCTATCCCGTCCCTTCCACATTAGAAGGGCTACATGGCAGGGATGCCCCCTCTCACCGATCCTATTTGCTTTGGCAATGGAGCCCCTTGCCTGCCTTATTCGATATGACTACTCCCTCACTGGATGGAGGTGGCCCGGCTTTGAAGAAATTAAGATCGCGCTCTATGCAGATGATGTACTGCCGTTTCTGGCAGACCCAGCCAAATCGGGGCCCAGATGCCTCCGAGCATTGGACCTCTTCGAGTGCACCTCCGGCCTTCGGCTAAACCCGGCCAAATCTGTTCTGGTCACGCGAGTGCTTTGATTGGCAGTCGACGATTCCCCTTCGACAGCAGTCCTTCAAGTACTTGGGGATCAGGGTATCCCTTCTCCTCGACCTCGCATGGTCACTAAACTTCACCCCACTGGTTAAGCGGGTCCGCGCTGTTCTCCTTAAATGGCGTACGCTGCCCCTAAACCCTCTGGGCAGGATAGCCCTATTTAAAATGATGATTTTACCTCGCTTTCTTTACATAATTCAGAATACACATCTATCCTGGGGGATGGGGAGGGGGGGGGCAATGCCAAATCCCACCTTTTGATGGAGGTCTTGGAATGACGAGCCTCTATTGTGAGAAAGGGCCATCTTTCTTGTATAGGTAGGCCCCTACTTTTTGCTGAATTGCTGATGTGCTTTGACTGAGTGTGCCCTGAGCTCCTGCCAAACAGGTGCCCAGGGCCTGTGTTCCTTCCCTAAAACTGTGTTGATACAAAACCCAATTGGCCTCTCTGGCCACCTGTCAGCCCCTTGTAAATGGTACCCTAGGTACCCAGGGCATGATGGCCAGAGAAGACCCCTAAGGACTGCAGCACTTATTGTGCCACCCTCAGGGGCCCTGTACCCCGACACCCACACACTGCCTTTGCAGGCTGAGTGTCTAAGTAAAGAACTAAACAGTCGATATGGCACACATCCCTGCGTGCCATGCCCACAAACCACTGCCCTGGCATACATCAGTCACCCTTCTAGCTGGGTGCCCTATGCCAGTGGTGAGGGTACAGGTGCATGAGCCCTGAACCCCTACAGTACCCAGGTCCATTCCTGGGCACTGTAAGTGCAGTGATGCCATTAAGAGTATATGGTGCTCAAAGGTGGTCATTACGAACTCCACAGCACCATAATCGCTACACTGAAGACTGGCAAGTTTGATATCAAACTTCTCAGCACATTAAACCCACACTGATGCCAGTGGGGGATTTAATGTAAAATGCACTACAGAGGGCATCTTAGAGATGCCCCCTGAAACCTAACCTATAATCCACGTCTTGTCTGAGGGGCTGCCTAGGCTGCCACACAGCAGACATGTTGTTGGACCCCTGGGTGGAGAGCCCTCGCTCTCCTGGGCCTGCAACAATGTACATCCTGGGACGAGGTGCCAAGGCTCCTCCCCCAGGATGGGCAGGGGGAGCTTCAAAGGCATTCCGCCCTTGTGAGCTTCTCCAGACCATTTGCTGTACCCAGCAACTGGCCCCCATCGGTTCTGACCCCACTCTGGTGGGAAGACTGGCGGGAAACCCTACGTCAGGAAGGGGGGTGTGCCAACCTATGCTAACTCCACCCCTCAGGTGGGAGAGTCGAGGTGAAGCACGACTCCGGGCTCCAGCCATCATGAAGATGGGGAGCCCTGCCCAATCACAGCTAGGTTCCTGCCCCCTCCCACAGGAGAGGAGCAGGCTAGGGGGTGTACCCAGCACAGGACAGGGACCCATTGGTCTCTGCGCTTGCCCTACCTGTAACGCCGCTAAATTAATTATTATGGGGCACCCTGAACCTTCCTTAAATCCCGAATGCAACCAGAAGAACAAGAAACAAGAAGACCTGCCGTGCAGCTGCTAACAAAAGGACGACGCCCACTGACTTGGCCCCAGAACCCTACAGGCCTGTTGATCCTTGAACCTGCTCCTGCGAAACTCCGGCGTCTCCTTCGGACAGCAACCTAGAAAACCCCGGAGGACCTGCGTGCCTTGAACCTTCCAAAAGACTGGGACTCCCATGAGCAGTGGTTCTGCTCAAACAGCAATACCCATGGTGCCAGCCAGGAACCGCGAATCCAGCCCACTTTGCACCCGCCGAGCCCGGCCTGTGCCTGAGTGAACCAAGACCACGAGGACGTCCCCCCGGCGACTGGGACCGAAGTCCAGTGCCCAAAGACCCTCCTCGACGAACCAGACGCCGCCTGCAGCCTCAGAACCAGGGACCCCTCCAACCGCGACCAGCTGAGGGTAAGATTTCCCGACGCCAAAAGACACCCCTGCACCCGGCACCCCACGGCCCCCTGTGCCTTCCTTTGGGGTATCTACCTCTTCTCCAAGATCCCAACTTACCTCTCGAAGTGGTGGTCGCACCTGAAGAATCTCCGTCCACGAGCCTGCAGCCTTTGTTCACTTTTTACCTTTCCCTTTGGATAAGATTGAGCGCCTGACGGCTTAAAAGCACCCTGGACCCAGCCGCCTGAGTGCCGCTGGAAGTGCAACTACTACCCTACTCTACTTTCCCACTTGCCCCGAGTAAGGAGCTCAGCTCCCATAGCCGCGTGGCCTGCTTGCTTGCAGCCACCAACTAAAGGCCCCCTACCCTCCATTGGATTGCATTGGATCTACTCTCTCTGCACCCGGCTGCCCCTTGCTAAATCGTATGAGCCACTGCTATTACAGACTTTCTGACAGCTTAAATTGCTGCCTCACCAGAATTATTGTATGGTCCTGGTGACTGTTGATTTTCCAATCTTCCCTCATATACAATTAAAAAGTTGTATCCTTCTCAATATAGATACAATTCACAACTTCGTCATTTCCTTATCAAGGCAAATAAATGTACATGTAGAATAAGGTGACGTGACCGGGATTAAATAATCTCCTACTCCACACGCCTCAGTCAGGAAGTGAAGATCTTAAGAAAACCCACATATAAGGTCAACGACCTGTACCAATCATGATGGTTGGAACATCTCTAAAACAAGCCTGAAGAAGGAGGTTGGACCTGTGTTAACCCTCCGAAACGCGTTGCTCTTTGGCCCACGTATAATATGTTCCTATGAAATGGATTGCGCATTATATGATTCCTTGTCAAGGTCTATGAATATATGTACTGTTGTCTAATGAATTTTTAAACATTGAAAAAAAAATTATACTTATTGTTTTTAATGTGTTATATTGATGTGATATTTTTCTGTGCAAAATCAATTTAATAAATTCCTCTAGGAATGAAATCATTTTTATAATGATATTTTGAGAATTATTCTTCTGGCTACTCAATATACTGACCTGCTGTGAATTGATTGTTATTAGTGTGTGAGTGATGTTTGGATGCTGTTTGTAAAACTTGCATGTTATAAATCCCAAAGGGAATTGTTTCTAGACTTTAACACATACCTACAGGTGCATAAGCCATGTAACCCTACCATGTCTAAGTTAATTCTTAGACTATATGAGTGCAGTAACGCCATAAAGAGTATATGGTGCGGGGAGTTTGTCATTAATAACTCCACAGACCCATGATGGCTTTACTGAAAGCAGGGAAGTTTGTTATCAAACTTCTCAGCACATTAAACCCACACTGATGCCAGTGTGGGATTTAAGGAAAAATGCACTCCGAGGGCATCTTAGAGATGCCCCATAAAAAACGACTTAAGTCTAGTGTCCTGGCTGAGTGGCTGCTCACCAGTTGCCACCACCAGACATGTTTCTGGACCTCTGGGTCGAGAGCCTGCTGCTATCTGGGTCCTGAAACAATGCACATCCTGGGACGAGGTGCCAAGCCTCCTCCCCCAAGATGGGCAGGGTCTACGAAGGGGAAGCTTCAAAGGCTTGCTGCCTTTGTGAGTTACTACAGTCATTTGCTGCTTCCAGCAACTGGGCCCCCACCGGTTCTGACCTCCACTTTGGGTGGGAGAATAGGCGGGAAATCCAAGTGAGGAAGGAAGGTGAGACCACCTTTGCCAACCCCACCCCTCAGGCAGGGGAGGAGAGGTGAAGCACAACTCTCAGTCCCCGCCATCTTACAGATAAGGGGACCCAGCCAACCAGGGAGGCATATGCCCCACTCCCCCTGGAGAGTGGCATTATAGGGGGTGTACCCACTCCAAGGAACATTGGTCCCGACATGTACCTACCTGTAACACTACATTTTGTATTTAGTGGCAACCCTGAACCTTGCCTCCTCAGACAAGAACCGACCAGAAGAAGAAGGACCGAAGAAGCCGTACTGAACTAGGTAGATAAGGACACCTACAGACTTAGCCCCAGCCCTACCGGCCTGACCCCACCTCGAACCTGCTCCAGCGAAATCAGGGGGTGTCCTGCAGCCAGCAGCCCTAAGAACCTCTCTGCTCTGCCTTCCCAAACCAAGACTTTGTCTCCCATGAGCACCACATTTGCCCACACACAGACTGGCTCCGGCCAAATGCGCGAGTCTGCACCAGACGTCCACAGCCTGAGTGGCCCAACACCATGAGTAGGTCTCCCCGGCAATCCTGACCTGAGATCTGGTGATTTCTGACCTGCCTCGTATCTCCAACCTAGCCTGCAGCACTTTTCTGGGGGAATCCTCTCGACTGGAGCAGGTAAGAAAAAACGGATGCCAAAAGATACCCCTGCACCCAACGTGCCGTGGCCCAGGGTGGCCAAATAGAAGCTATCCCAGCATCCCAACTTAGATCTCCAACCAGTGGTCACCTCCAGAGGATCTTCATCACAGAGCCTGCAGTGTTTTTTGCAACTGGAGAATCCTCATTGATACCAACAGGGCACCAGATGCAAAAACAGCACCCTGCACCCAGCTGCCCATGTGTCGCTGCAGGTGCACTGAGTGCTAACACCAATTCCCCCTTTGCCCTAAGCCCAACACCAGGAGCTTTGCTCCCACAACCTTGTGGTCTGCTCGTGAGCAGCCACCAACCGGAGGCCCCCTATCCCCCATTGGATAACACTGGGCCTCAGCATTCTGCACCCGGCCACCCGAGTGCCACTGAGGGTGCTTTGAGAGTGCCTCCTCGACCCTGGGGGAACACTGGTTCTAACCCCAGAAACCCAACTTCTACAACCAAGTACTTATCTGTAAATCGATAATCGATGAGCCAGATGTGGAGAATTTTGCAGAAGTCACAGCGCCGAGACGCCTAAGGGCATTTGTTCGCGCTTAACTAAATAAATAAATAAATAACTCCATTTCCTCCCATAAGACTGCATGGACTATTTTTCTTGAAAATTGTTTTAAGTGTGGGGGTGGTTTGAATGGAACTAAAAACTGCTTGACTTAACCTTTCTCTAGGAACTGTCCCAGTGTGATATCTAGGCATATCACACTGAATAGAAAAAGTAATCCATAAAGTAATCTGTAAAGTACTCTAAAGTAATCAAACAGTAATTTCAACTGTATTCAAAGCATTTACAAACCTGTAAAAAAAAAAAAAAAAAAAGACATTTTTATATTCAGCTTGCTTGTATTATTCAACTTTTGTGAAAAGTATCATTTACACTTACTGTGCCAGGCTTGCTTGGTTCTAGGAAATAAATATAACTACATATTTTTATGCAAACAAATTGGTCTGAGTTTAGTCTGAGTGTGTGACACCATTACTTGCCGTAGTGTGTACAATAAATGCTTAGCACCACACTCTGATAAAGCCTTACTGCTCGTCCAGACTACCACAAATAGAGAGTAAGGTATTATCTACTTTTACCCCTGTCTACCTTTGGGGTTCCACTGGACTCTGTGCACACATATACTATACCTTACTATGGTATAGTATATACAGAGCCAGCTTCCAACACCTGGCCATGGCCAAATTGGTTGTTTATACAGACATCAACCCTTTGAATCCTTACTTGAAATGTGAATAGACTGTTGGATAAGATTAAACGAGGAGCAGTCCTAAAAGCGGCTGAGAGACTAGTTCTAGAAGGAGATCAAGCTTACTTTAACCACCAGTTTTCCACTGTTATTCAGGCAGACATTGATTGCAAGAGGTTCAAGAGTGATTATGATGCTCCTTAAATGCCACGTCCCCTTGGGGGTGGAGCTTGATGGCTCCAAGATGGCAGCGAGCTAATGGAGCTCCGCAGTTAGCCACAAACCTCCAATAAAATCCTGGTGCATTTCATAGCACCTACTCCCCCAGAAGGAGATATCGTCGTGTCAGCACCCAGGAAACCTGAGGGACCCGGCGACTGCGAGAATTATATGCGCTAGCGGCCCCGATTGTCAGTAGCGACTGCAACGACGTGTGCGATCCGGAAGGCCTCGGTGCTGGCAAGGAGGGGAGCTGCGCCCTTCCGGGTAACTGCGGGGCCAGAGACAAGTGACTGGACAACAGCGAGGAGCTCCCGGAGACACAGTGCTTGGAAGGGGACTGTGTGGTGACTAGCAGCGCCCCGGCCCATGATGGTACACGGAGGGCACAGGAGCCGGAAACGAAGAGTGCGGCTTACCTCAATAACTGTCGGAGCAGAGTGTGCGGCGGAGCGGGCCTCACCTAGGTGCCTCGTTGGGACATGGTGAGTCGTGGGGCCCCATAAGTAGTGAGGGACACTTGGTGCGTGTTGACCCCCAGGAGCTCTGTATGCGGGAGAATTGAAGTGCCCATCACATTAATGTGCACAAATATTAGAAGCAGTGAAGCGCTAATCAAGCGGTGAAAGGAGCAAGCAGTAAGCGCCGCAATAGAGCCCTGGCAGGACCATCCTGAAGAGCAGCAATGTTTAAAAGAACATGATAGAACTGTAGGGGGACTGCTGGGGACGAGTTACAATCCGGGGCTCACTGAGGGGGCCTCAGGCGGCGACACAAGATGGCGCTCGCGCTGAAGTTAAACATGGGGCATGGACAACAGCTGTGATTTTTCCGGGCAGCCTTATATCAGATGTGGAAAATATTGTGAATGCAGACTCAGAGGTGGACATATCAAGAGAAAATCTTACAAGCGCTCCAATCCAAGACAGAAGACCCCAAAGCGAGATTGAGGCGGAACAATAGCCACATTTTATGGGTGGCAGAATCGTCAAATATAGGGAACATGGAGCAGCATGTGGAGTAACTACTCAATCAATCAGAATACTTGTAAAGCGCGCTACTTACCCGTGTGGGTCTCAAGGCGCTTGGGGGGGCTGCTACTGTTCGAAGAACCAGGTGTTGAGGAGTCTTCTGAATGCGAGTAAGTCTTGGGTCTGTCGTATGTGGGTAGGGAGGGTGTTCCAGGTCTTTGCGGTGAGAGAGAAGGATCTGCCGCCGGAGGTTGTACGTTGGATGCGGGGGGACAGCGGCGAGGGCGAGGCTGGCGGGCGTGGAAGCGGAGTCTGCTGTTCAGGTAGGCTGGTCCGGCGTTGTGGAGTGCTTTGTATGCGTGTGTGAGGAGCTTGAAGGTGATCCTCTTGTTGACGGGGAGCCAGTGTAGGTTTCTCAGGTGGGGGGTGATGTGGTTGCGGCGGGGGACGTTGACGATCAGTCGGGTGGAGGCGTTTTGGATGCGTTGTAGTCGGCACAGATGTTTGGCTGGGATTCCTGCGCAGAGTGCGTTGCCGTAGTCCAGTCTGCTGCTGAAGAGGGCAGGTGTAACCGTTCATCACCCTACTGGGCAGAGAGACTTTCAGATAGTTATTAAAAACCAGCTCTCCGCACCAGGCCATCGATTTACTTGCTGGGGGTATACAATCGTGAGGGGGAAGGGTGCAATTGCTTGGAACTGAACTTATGAGTGAACATTGGTGCACCAGAGCACAAGTACACAATTAAAGAGTGGTGGTAAGACCCAGGAGAGATGGCAACATCTGCCCCCAAGTGTATCGCACTATTTTGTTGAGGGTTATCGAGCACAAAAGGAACGAAGAGAGGTGATTGCTGTAGCTATGGAAGCTGGTGACACCCACAGCGTGGGAGAGTTGTTTACAAATGCATGTACTGTTTTGTTTAGATTAGAGAATATTATACATCATAATTGCACCAGGCGTGTGACATACGCAGTGACCAGATTTTCAAATTTGATAAGCACCCCAAATGACACATGAGGGCGCTGGGGCACAGTTCTTGCGGCTTGTGACCTGGAATATCTGGGGACTAAATGATAATAGGAAAGTTAGGAGGGTAGTGGCACAGTTAAAGAGGCAGTCAATAGATGTTGTGGTCTTACAAGAGACACATCTTAAAGTAGAAAGCAGCTGAGCAGTGCAGCGCAAAATGCAGGGCCTATGCTACGCAGTCTACTAAACCTCTCACGCCAGAGGACAACTGTTATGGGCAGAAAAGCGGCAGGAGTAGACATGACGGGACTTCCTAGAGACCCAAACGGCAGATTTGCAGTATCACCCTGCAGCAAGCGAGATCTTATATTCGTATTGGTGAGTATATATGGCCCGAACCATGATGATCCCCACTTTTATAATTCGCAAGAAGAGAAGCTGGTGCAATGGGCTAGGATCCCGCAGGTGTGTGTGGTGGGGGATTCATTGCATTCTTAATCAGGATATAGATAGATCCAAGGGTCAGCCCAAACGTCCAGCAGCAGAGGCGTTAGCCATAGTGGACATTATAAGTAGAGGAGACCAATTAGACATCTGGAGGCATCGGTCCCCCTCAGCAAGGGGCTATACCCAATTCCTCCTCAGCCTACGACACGCACATTGATAAATGGTTGCTGTCTGGGGGCCTGAGCATGAGGGCGGGGGTTTGCACGCACCTCCCCAGACCATGCTCAGACCATTCCCCAGTCCAGCTAATACTGGAATATAACTCACCTAGGGTCCCGCATTCATTTGGAGATTCCCGCCATATTCATTGTTAGATACTGTTTTCAAAACAGAACATACGCAGGCAATAGAGAGTTCTTCACGAACAACATAGGTTCAGTCCAAACGTTCGCCACAATATGGGAAACTTTTAAGGTGTACATCAGGGGGGTAGTGATTTCTTTGTACGCAGGAGTCCTCCAGTCCATACGAGGCAGGCTAGCGACCCTAGAAAAGGAACTTGAGAATATAGAAAGGGCACTCTCGAGGTGTGAGGGAACCCACACCATCGCGGAACTAAAGGAAAAACTGGCAGAATTCCAAGACACAGCAAACGACGAAATCAATCATATGGGAAAGTATGTTACCGCTCGCTGTTATGGGGAACGGGAGAAGCCAGGAGCCATGCAGTGGGGATCCTGTGACCTCCGAGGGACTTAGATAAACTGATGGACATGAAAGATGACGAAGGACACACTTTACACACTCCGGAGGCAATCGCAGATAACTTGCGTTCCTATTACCAGACAATTTATACATCGCAAATACAGACTGACAATGTTGCGCTTGACGAATACTTGTCGTATATCAAAATGCTGTGTTTAGTGATGGACCATAGGGAACACATTTGACGGCTCGCCTGGAATCAGCTGAAATTAGGGATGCACTGTGAAGTATGGCAGCCGGCAAAGCCCCAGAAGCAGATGGACTGACGCACAAGTTAGTACTTGTGTAAAAATATATCTGTAAGAGACATTAGTTAGTGATAGATTCCTTACCTTAGAATATCCCCAGGCGTCCGACTGGATCCGGAAATTTTTTGCGTAGCAATACCCCTGCGCGCCGGCAGGAGTCGTCCGCGGCTCCGCGTGCGTCGTTAGCACCGAATGACGTCGTCTGAGTAATTAAGACGCCGCCCATGCACGCTGACGTCAGTTTTGATACACAGCTTTTCCGCGCCAGATACGCAGAGCCATGATAGAACCAACACTGGTGCCACGAAACTAGGGCCCTAAAATGGGATGACCTTAACCATAGATATCGGTTGGCAGAATGGGGAGGATGGCTGGGTCGGTAAGGAATCTATCACTAACTAATGTCTCTTACAGATATATCGTTACACAAGTAGTAACTTGTGCATCTGAAAGATACACGTTCGTGATAGATTCCTTACCTTAGAATAGATACCCCAGCAATACCAACCCCGGTGGTGGGTCTGCGAACCAATAATCACACCAGAAAGTCCTGGAGGACGGAACGCCAAAGAAGCCATCCCTCCGGACTTGGCTGTCCAGGCAATTGTGTCTTGCAAACGTGTGCAGCGAGGCCCACGTAGCTGCCTGGCAAATGCCCTGCAAGGGCACTCCCAGGCCCAGGGCAGTTGTAGTCGCCGTGGCCTGAGTGGAATGAGTCCTCAATCCAACAGGGGGCTCCTTTTTAGCCAAGGAGTAACATGCCTGGATACACAAGATGATCCACCGAGAGATGGTCCGCTTGTGCACCGCCTTTCCCTTCTTAGTGCCCACGTAACCAAGTTGGCCACCCGGAACTGGCGTGTGCGATCCAGATAGTAAGAGAGCACACGTTTTGGGTCCAGACGGAGGAGCCTCTCTTCCTTTTTCGAGGGATGCGGAGGCGGAAAGAAGGTGGGCAAGGTAATGGACTGCCCGATGTGGAAGGCCGTGACAACCTTGGGCAGGAAAGAAGGTCTTGTCTGCAACACAACCTTGTCCGGATGGACAAAGAGGAAAGGAGGTGTGGAAGAAAGAGCCTGGAGCTCACTCACTCTCCTGGCAGAGGTGATGGCAACCAGGAAAGCAGTCTTCAGAGTAAGAAGTCCGAGAGGACAGTTATGGAGCGGCTCAAAGGGAGCACACATTAGGTAAGTAAGAACAAGGTTCAAGTCCCACTGGGGCATCACGAAAGGAACAGGAGAGAACATGTGTGTGAAGCCCTTCAAAAACCTATTTACAATTGGGGACTTGAACAATGAACGCTGATCATGTAGCCTTAAGAAGGCGGAAAGGGCAGTAAGGTACCCCTTGATAGTACCCAGAGCAGAGCCCTGCTGGGCAAGAGAAAGAAGGAAGAGGAGAACCTCAGAAAGGGGTGCAGAGAGTGGATCCACAGCCTTTGCTGTGCACCATGCCACAAATCTGTTCCACCTGCAGGCGTATACCGACTTAGTGGAGGGACGCCTGGCTGCCAGAATGACATTACACACTTCAGGAGGCAAGTCAAATGGCCTCAACTGCCGCCGCTCAATCTCCAAGCTTGTAGGTGGAGACTGGACAGGTTCGGGTGGAGAACCGTCCCCTGCTGCTGCGACTGAAGGGCCTCCCGAAGAGGCAGACGAATCGGGGGGGATCGACTGACATGCTGAGTAGCTCGGGATACCAGTATCTTCGTGCCCAGTCCGGAGCCACAAGGATAACCTGGGCCCGGTCGCGCCTGATCTTCAGCACTCTGGGCAGAAGTGGTATAGGCGGAAAGGCATACAATAGACCGCAACTCCACTCGCGACGAAAAGCGTCTCCGAGCGAGTGCCGCCAATTCCAACGCGCAGAACTGATGACATTGCTCGTTCTCTTCTGTGGCGAATAGATCTAACCAAGGCTCTCCCCACTGCTGAAAGAGGCCTTGCGCCACGTCAGAGTTCAGACGCCATTCGTGATCCATCATGCACTGACTGGCATTCAGAGAACCCGCCAGGTGTTGAACCACCAGGGTCACGCCCTGATGTTCCAGTCACTGCCAGAGGCGCAGAGCCTCCTGGCATAGGGTCCACGACCCCACCCGCCCTGTTTGTTGCAGTACCACATGGCGGTGGTGTTGTCCGTGAACACCTGCACTACACTCCCCCGGACAGAGGGGAGGAATGCCTTCAGTGCTAGTCGGATCACCCGCAGCTCCATAAGGTTGATGTGGAGCCGGGACCAGAGGCCTCTGATCTCCGCCTCTCCCATGTGGCCTCCCCAGCCCTGGAGGGGCGCGTCCGTCACAACCACGTGCTCCGGGTGGGGCAGGGAGAGGGATTTGCCACTGACGCAATCACGGTCCGTGAGCCACCACTGCAACTGCCTTGCAGTGCCCTCCGAGATCAAGACATGATCGGACAAGTTGACCTGATGCTGGGCCCATTGAAACTTTAGGTCCCACTGCAGAGCCCGCATCCGCCACTGGGCGTGATGCACCAGAAGGATGCAGGAGGCCATCAGCCCCAGTAGCCGCAGCATCAACCTGACCAAGACTCGGGATAAAGGCTGAAAGATCGGAATCAGAGCCTGATTATCCCGAACCCGCTGTTTGGGAGGATAAACCCGAAACTGCGCAGAGTCTAGAACCGCTCCGATGAAGAGGAGCCTTTGAGAGGGACATAGATGTGACTTCGGCACGTTGATGGAGAACCCCAGCAAGTGCAGGAGGTCGGCCGTAGTCTGGAGGTGGCTGATGACTGTCTGGGGCGAGCCCGCCTTCAACAACCAGTCGTCGAGGTAGGGAAAGACTGACACCCCTAACCTGCGCAGATGAGCTGCGACCACCGCCATCACTTTCGTGAACACCCGTGGGGTGCTGGTAAGGCTGAAGGGGAGCACGGTAAACTGAAAGTGCTAGTGGCCTACCGTGAACCGCAGGTAACGCCGGTGGGCCGGCAAGACGGGGATGTGAAAATAAGCGTCCTGCAAGTCCAACGCTACCATCCAGTCTCCAGGGTCCAGGGCAGCTAAGACCTGAGCCAAAGTCAGCATCTTGAACTTCTCCTTCCGGAGGAAGCCGTTGACGTTCTGTAGGTCCAAGACAGGGCGAAGGTCCCCTTTGCTCTTCTTGGGTACCAGAAAGTAGTGGGAGAAACAGCCACACCCTACTTCTGGCCCAGGAACGCGCTCGATGGCCCCCTTGGCCAAGTGGGCCGTGACTTCCTCTTGCATAAGTTGCAAGTGATCCCCCGACACGCGGTGGAATTGCGGTGGCATGGCTGGAGGGGTCGCCTCGAAGGGGAGGGAGTAGCCCCTTCGGACGATTTGCAGCACCGATGTGACAGTGCGCCAGTGGAAGAGTTGATGGCGAACCCTGCCCCCCACTGGCGTCACACGGGCCTGAAAACACGGACTAGGAAGGTTTTGAGACAGGTGCTGCAGCGGGGGGGGGGGGGGTGGACTGGCCTCGCCGTTGTCCCCGACCGCCGCCACAGTGGTTTCCACAGCTGCCACCGCGCTGTTGAACATTCTGCGGTGCGAGGCTGGCAGCACGTGTGGGGGCGCCCCTTCCGTGGCCACGAAAGGAGCCAAAGGCACCAGATTGCTGGCGTGTGGCCGAGAGGCCCAAGGACTTGGCCGTAGCCCTGGAGTCCGTAAAACGCTCAAGCGCATGGTCTGCCTTGTCGCGAAGAGGCGACGGCCATCGAACGGCATGTCCAGAAGAGTAGCCTGGACATCGGCCGAAAAGTTGGCGGACCTCAACCAGGCGTGGCGTCGAACCGCCACCATCGTTGCCATAGCCCTGCACAGTGAGTCCGTGGTATCCAGCCCACACCGGATGGAATATTGTGCTGCATCTCGGCCCTCCACAAGGGCTTGGGCGAGTTTAGCCCGGACCTCCTCCGGACATTGTGGCAGCACGTCCGCGACCGTGTCCCACAGGGTGTGGGTGTAGCGGCCCAAGAGGCATGTGGTATTGACAGACCGCAGTCCCAAACTCAGGGACGAGAACACTTCCCGAATTATTCATACCTCTTAGATTCCCGATAGGGGCGGAGCCGTCGGGAATGCGATCTGGGAAGTGGAGGCCTGGATGACCAGGTTCTCGGGGGTGGGATGGGTGGACAAAAAGCAAGGGTCGCCCAGGGCCGGACGGTAGCATCTGGCCACGTTCCTATCCACAGGCGGACCTGTGGCAGGCATGGACCAAGTGCCCACAAGAACGTCACACAAGGCCTCATTAAACGGCAGCAGAGGCTCAGTGGAGCTTGCCTGCTGTTTAAGGACCTCAGTGAGGAGGTTAGTCCTCACGGCCGCGACGGGGAGCTCAAGGTGTAAGGCCTTGGCCGCCCTCACCAACACTACACTGTAAGTAGCCCCCTCCTACATAGCGACGGTGGGAGGGGAGACAAATCCAGTGTCTGGCGAACTGTCAATTCCACTGGCCTCCCCAAGCTCATATGTCCAGTCCTGTTGAGACTGGCACTCTTGTGCCAGAGGGTCCACAGACCCCTCCCAATCACCCTTGTCACCCATCTCCTGCAAAGCAGGGTCAACAGACTGGGCCGGTTCGTGGAAATATAAATCTCCAAAGGCCGTCGGGAGCGGCGCCGCTCCGGAGCCAGATCCGGACTGAAGGGGAGATTGGGGACGGCGTCCATAGTGGGCGCCGGGGGCGACACCCGCAGGGCCGGCGCCGGTGAGGTTGTGAGGTCGACCGGCGACGACCCGGATCCGAAAGCGGATCCAGTGAGGGCCTGCGGCGCCGGGACCGAAATGGCCTGCGGCGCCGGAGCACCCGACGGCGTCGGAGCCGAAGCACCCGACCTGCTAGGCCCTCCGGCTGGGGCCGTTGGGCCCGGAGGCGCCACGGGACCCAGCTGAGAAGGGAGGGACCTCATGGCCATGAGGTACCGCTCGACCTCCTCCGGCGTCGCACCATGCCCAGGGACCCGAAGGTGTGAGGCAGGCAGCGACGCCTGCGACTCCGTCGGAGCCGCGTGGGTGGTGTCACCCGAACCCCCGGCCGCATCGTGCGAGCGTCGGGGTAGGTCAGAGGAACGATGACGTCGCTCCGACCTCTCATGCCTCGAACCTGAGGACTTGGATCCTGACGACCGGTGTCCACTCCCAGAGCTGCGAGGACTCCGACCCCGCGACCGGTCCCTCGACCTCCTGTGGGACCGGGACATGGAGCGGCGCGGGGCCGACTGCCAGAGCTCGAGTCGCTAGCTTTAGACGTCAGGGCCCGGCAGTCGGAGCAGGTGCGGTCATCGTGGTCGAGGCCTAAACACTTGAGGCACCGGCGATGGGGGTCGGTAACCGACATCAGTCGGTTGCACTTGGAGCAGGGTTTAAACCCGGGCATCCCTACCGGCACCGTCCGAGTCGAAGACTCGAGTAGAGAAATGATCAAAAAAGTTTAGTCAAAAAATGACTAAGGGGTAGAGCTTCTCCGGATCTGCGCTAGCTGGTGCGGAAAAAAGAAGAACTGACGTCAGCGTGCATGGGCGGCGTCCAAGTACTCAGACGACGTCATTCCGGTGCCAACGACGCAGACGACGGATGCAGAGCCGTGGACGACGCCTGCCGGCGCGCAGGGGTATTGCTACGCAAAAACTTTCCGGATCCAGTCTGACGCCTGGGGATATTCTAAGGTAAGGAATCTATCACTAATGTGTCTCTTTCAGATGGTGGTGTTTTTTATAAAGAGTTTTAGGAACTACTGATCCCACACCTCAAAACGTTATACGAGGAAATGGGGGAGGCAGGATAATGACCCCTCCCTATGAGAGGCAGTGATAGTAACACTGTTTAAGGCAGGCAAACAACCCACTCATTGTTCTTCGTATAGGCAATTGTCCCTGCTCAATGTGGATGCTAAAATCTACGCGAAACTCTTGACAAAGAGGTTGGCGCCAATATTACCAGGTGTTATTCGCCCAGACCAAGCCGGTTTTGTTCCTAGTCGGAATCTAACGCAAAACCTGAGAACGTTATTCCGTGTAGTACAGAGACTGAATCCAGGTCAGGGCTGCCGGGATATTCCTAGATGCCGAGAAGGCGTTTCAGACTCCGTGGAGTGGGGGTTCGTGTTCACATTCCTGCACAGAATCAGGGTTGGGGATTTCTTTCAACGCTTGATCTCTGTCCTATACACACACCTACTGCTAAGGTAAAAATCGTAGATGCAGTCTCTAATACATTTAGTAACAGGCAGGGCACAAGACAGGGATGCCCGCTGTCTCCCTTACTATACGCAATTGTAGCCGAACCACTGGTGTGACAATCCGCGAATATCACTCTTTCAGGGGGGTGGTATTCCAAGGATACACTCTGAACATCTCTGCGTATGCTGATGACACTTTGATCTGTATATACACAACCCGGACGAAAACCTCTCCAGTTCGGGGGCATTCAGGGCCGCGCATCAACTGGGACAAGTCGATCATATTCCCTCTCACTCCTGTCACTGTAGGACCTGTTTTGGAGTTCCCTTTGCGTTGGACCACTGATTCTGAAAGATATTTGGGCATCAGGATCCACACTGACTCAGCTGTGGTAATACGTGAAAAGTACAGGGTGGTGGCACAGAGATTAACAGATTATGTAGATAGGTGGATCAGGCATCCGCTGTCGCTAATGGGGAGAGTGGCTTTAATGAAGATGGTGGTTTTGCCAAAGTTTATATTCCTATTCCAAAACATACCGATTCCACTACTGCGCACTCTATTCAAGTAACTGCGCACACAGCTCATCAGGTTAGCATGGGCCGGGAAGCAGCCCCGAATACGGTGAGACTCACTCACCTTACCGTACAAATTAGGAGGATTGGGTGCCCCAGACAAGGAGAAGTACTACAGAGCAGCCCACAGCACATTTGCATATTACTGGGTGCACGGCTCACATGATA
Organism: Lissotriton helveticus; assembly: GCF_964261635.1. NCBI lineage: Eukaryota > Metazoa > Chordata > Amphibia > Caudata > Salamandridae > Lissotriton > Lissotriton helveticus. Next base: position 305,583,497 of record NC_136069.1, on the reverse strand, counting down.
CTCCCTACCAATACCTGGAGAAGAATTTAGCTGATCCGCTCACGTTGCCCCAGACGCACAACATCTAGGTGACAACAAATATCGTTACCTACTACTTCACAGGCATGGAAAGTATTGCTACATATACAAGCAGGGGCCTTGATATACTCGCCAGAGATCCCTCTGAACTGATGTTTATTGTTCCCACTGGGGCAGGACGGTGGAACAAGGCAGGCGCTGCGCATCGTGGGTATCCTTAAGATGGGGGATTTCTTCAAAGTCGGAATGGTTTGTAGCTGGACATTTCAGGGACCGGAATCACTGCCGGTGGGTACGGCACTGTTCCAATTCTTTAGGGCTTGGCATACCTGGCAAGCCCTATTAGGGGACGACATGATAGAACCACAGGCGATGGGCGCCCTCACCACTCTTATTAAAACAAACGTACCCTCTAAACTAATCACTAGGTTTTATTGCAGCATTCAGGAAACTCGTCAGGCAGAAGTACTGAAAGTTAGATTGGAGTGGCAACGTGAATTGGGTAATCCGCTGAGCAACAGAGTGGCAATATTGTTGTGCCCGCACTAGAACGGTCTCCCTAAATGGGAGACATAGGCTCATCCATTATAAATTCCTGCCTAGAGCCTACTGCACTCTGGAGAGACAGTACAAATATGGGCTATCAGAGAACTCCAAATGCCAGAGATGCAGGCTTTTGGCATTTGGCTTGGCAGTGCCCTGGGATTCAGGCATTCAGAGCATGGTGTTTCATGAGCGCAGATCTGGAGCCTGACCCTAAGATGGCATTGTTGGGATGGGATCTATATGTGGATAGAGTGGCACAGCCCCATAGTAGACAATGGTCACCTGTTAGGCAAGCACAGAGTGGCGATAAGATGGGGTGGGGTCTGCTACCGATAATGAAAGCGTGGCAGGCAGATATGCTTTATTGTAACACACAGACACATAATGAGTTGCTCCATCCCACCAGTCGTCCGAATAGCTGTTGGGGTCCCTACCAAACATATCTCCTCGCTATAGATGCAAGCCAGGACCTGAAGGCACTGAGTGCAATGGCACCGATGCGGTAGAGGAGTAGAGTGGCACGGATTGATGTAAGGCATAAGGGACAAAGGTTTGCCTCTGACAGAGATTTATTATGTTGTTGCAGAAATGTGTGAAGTCAACATGGAACTGTTGTCATCTATACTCGACAGATCTAGTGCCGGACTAGATTGTATGTGGTATCATGTGTTGTCATGACCAGTCACAATGTATCTGTTTTTACTTTGATTGTTCAATAAAATTTAATTTAAAAAAAAATGCCACCTCCCTTTCCAACACCTTGAGACAAGGAGATGCAGTGGTGCACAAAACTGCAATCTCTGGATTGTCTATGTGAAACACATGCTGCACTTCAATGCATGCCTTCCTCCATTAGCCATTACATTACTAGGGAAAATTGACTCTGCCTTAGACCAGGTTTCCTCGAAATGGATCATACGGAGCTGAGACTTCAACAGGTTGATGGACTAGACTCTGCACCTATTCCATCCCACCACACACCCTCACTAAGGAAGTAATCCCCTGGCAGTCTAAGTCTTTGGGCCTTGAAGATGCTTGGAATCACTTTTGCACAAATACAGTACAATTCCATTTTACTCTGGGCACATTAATCTTTGCCAAATGGTGAAATGAAATTCCCATTTGATGGAATCAGTGTCTTCCATAAGGGATAGGAGACCCCCTGAGGCAGTTCGCAAGAGCATTGCAAATTAGACTCCTACAGTAGCTAGTAAATTAGTTAGCCCAAACCCATTTTGTTAGATATTAAGGGTGATTATTATCTTGCTTATCCCTGTATCTCTCTCAAAGGGAGTCTCAGTTCAAAAAGCACACATACACAGCAGAAGAGGAACCTTCTCTAGCCAACCTGTAGTATTTTTCTTCCTCCGTCTTGAGATTTTCCAGATCTCCTCTGGGGCAAAAACCCTCCTTGTCTTTTAGAGGTCTGTCATTTTGGCCTGTTCTCTTCTGGCAAAATTCCTTGCTCGAATGAGGGCAGAGTAAACAGACCACACACAGAAATGTGGGTCAGAGACCGCCTTCTTACCACAAGGACACTTTACAAAGAGTTAAGGCATAATGTGCAGATATCCCTTAAAAGATGGCAAGATAGAAAGGGAAAAGCTTCAAACACATCTAAGATGTTGAACTATGAATCATTGAACAATTCTGAGAAAAAATACGAAAACAGCATAAGTCCTGAAATGTTCTGAGAGAGTCGTTAAGAGCCAAAAATAACTTAGTCTGAGGTAACTACCATTACAGTGCATGGTGGAAGCTAGGATCTGCGGACTCCTTAAAGCAGTGAGAGTCTTTCAGCCTTGTGCACTTTTGACAACACAGTACATGTTTCTATCTCTCACATAGGTGAGAACAGGTTAGCTGCATTATCTGGTAGACAATATCTTGCTGCAGATCCCTTACCTTAGAATATTCCCAGGCATCGGACTGGGTCCGGAAATTGTTTAACAATCCTTCCTTGCACTGGTAGGTGGCAATGTTTGGCTCCACGTGGCGTCGTTTGGGCTATAAGTAATGTGTAGGGTGCCTATATAGGTGCCAACCTAGTGTGCTGATCCCAGCTCTTGACTATTTTTCCTGCACCAGAAGCAGAGAGCCAAGCTGAGGAGGAATGGCTAGCGTGCCTTTGAGGTCCAAACGGATCAATGAATGTGGGAAGACAGTCATTACCTTAGACTAGATACCAAAGCAATCTCTTACCGCAGGTGGTTCTGCGGACTGTTTTAATCTAAGAAGTTCTGGAGGACCGGACCGGCATAATCACGGCCACTTGAATTATGTGGCACAGGAGGGTCAAATTATGCAGCAAGGTTGAATAAATTCTGCGTCAAGAAAATGCAAATTGGGAGGAGCTACGCTGGCAAACAAGATGGCTGCTTAGGCTCCCGGTTCCGCCGACCTCCGTATCCTGCCAGATGATCCTGTCCATCATCCTGTTTTAACGCCCTACCCCCATGTAGATGAACTGTTCCGCACTCCGATGGTGTAATCCTGAAATTGATTGGCTTGTTTGACGGAGTCGCGTCGAGTCTAAGTTTGTGGCCTAGTCCAGCGGGGAAGCCGGGGCCTCGAGTATTTGCATAGCCGGGTTGCAGTTCAACAACATCGGCCGAGTGATTCAAGCAGGGTCCGGTCCATCGAAGTGGAGGTTTCTTTTTCGCCCGGATTTGTCGGCGATCGTTTGACTACTTAACATCGAGGGAGGAGTGACTTGGTACGATATCGACTGTGGGTGGTGGTCCCCATCCCGCGGACCCGGGTTTTGGCTCCCGCCGGGGTTCGGGGGGTCGGGGACTTTGCCTGCGGTATCGACGGGCGGATTACTGCCGCATATAAACGAACAGTCACCCTCCGACGCTGCCCGTTCATGGTCCTGTTTGTTACCCCGGGGATACCGGATTCACCGGGGGAGGTGATTATGATTGGTACCGGGCGAGAGATAACGGACCGAATGGAGCATGAGCCATTGCTGATGCCAGTATTGGCAGCTCTCGGGGCGTTTCATTCGTATATGGATGCCTTGATACACAAAATGAATACGGGCCTATCTGAGATGATGTTTGGGGAACCGGACCCTGCTTCACTGCAGGAACAACAACCGGCTGCGATATAAGCAACGGCCATTTTGATTCTGTGCGAGGACCCCATGAGGAAACAAGTGTCGAAACCCTCGGTTGGTGCTCTGGAGAACTGTATTCCCGAGGTCATGAGCATATCGCTAAGCCTTCCATCATTGCTGACTTTGGATGCATCGATTGACGTTCCCCTCCCGGAGACTTTTGTTGTTGACTGTTCTTCCACTTTGTTTTCATCCTTTCCTGCCTTGGTGACTGCACGATTGCGGGAAAAACTACATTGGGGCTATCCATCCAGGAGGGAGCTTTTTTGTGCTGCTGAGGTTCTCGTGGACTCACCGACTAAGAGTAGTAATGGACTGATTTCTGTTGGATTCCTTTTCCTCTTTGATTCTCTCGTTGGCATATTAGTCTGGCTGGGAGGGGTTCGCGTGATGGTTCGGAGGGGTCAAGGCTGATATCGATTGACCGGGGTGGTTGGTTTGGCTCAAATGGGTGTTCGATCCGCAACTGTTGGACTTACGTGAGGCTGGGCGGTGTATTATGGCTCCCCATAATTTTCTTCTACTATGGTCTCTGGTACACTTGTATTTTTACTATAGGGGGTGCCTGTCTCTGGCAGGGGGGGGAAGGGGCTGGGAGCCTATACGGATATGCCCTCCCCCATGTTTTTTCTCTTTTCCATCTTTGGAACCTAGTTAGTTGGGGCGACAGGCACGCTGCTAGTTGGGGTTAGGCGACAGCCATATGCAGGGGTGCAGAGTGGGGGGATGAGTTTATTATTTTCTTTGTGTGTCCTTCTCTTGGTTTCTCTTTCCTTAGTCTTTCTTGGTCTTTCCTTTTTTAGTATAGTTGGTGACATATCCTGCTTTCTTTTAAATTCCAATGTCCGGTGGCCTCGCTTCTTCTATTATCCTGATTATACGGTGTGGGCGGGATTGGAAGGCTCGTGCTTAAACTGTTTCTCGATTGTATTGTTGCAATATCTGTTTTTGACTCATCAACGCAGGCGCATCAGGGATCCTTCTGTTGCTCCAAGTCTATCCTGTCAAAGTATCTGTCCAATCCATTATTGTGTATGAATGTATGGCACCGGATGTGTCTATTTCTTCTTCTTGGTTTTAAAATAATAAAAAGATTTTTTTTTTTTTAAAGAAAAAGAAAATGCAAATTACGCAGTATTATGTGGCACATTTTTTGATAGCATTACTTCATTATTTTTTTTCTAAACTTCACACTATGAGCATTAGTTGCACCACATTAGTTCTAGTATAACATCTAAATATAACAATAAGCTACGGAAAGGTGCAAGGCTGAAATATATTCAGATGAACTAGGTACTTATGACCCATTTGACTCCCCACAGACTTCATGTCACCTATGGAGGTGAGACACATAAATGCACAAGGTGCAATCACAGCGAAGCAGACTTTATGCACATGACCTAGGTCTGTGCCGGGCTACGCCCATTTTAGGACGAGGCATTAACGATAAACGCCTCATTGGGGCACTTACTCAGCTCCACGATTGAGGTGTGTCTTCTGGGACTCTTTCCCCGACCATCTAAACGAAAGGTGGGCAATAGATTTATTGACTTGGCCTTGGCATTAGCTAAGAGAGGGATAGCCCTGTCCGAGAAATCCCCTAATGTGCCCATGGTGGGACTCTGGAAGTGAGATATTACTTATTGGGCTGGGTCAGAGGGCATGTTCCTGTCCAAGGAGGAGTCTAGAGCCCTGAGACGCCCTAGATGCAGTCCCATGACTGAGCAATGGAGCAAAGTGTTGGCTAGTTGGGAGAACCCGACGCAGGCATAGGGGGATGAGGAAGGAAATGTGGATAGAGACTAATCTGTGAGAGAAGAATCAGACGAGGCCTGAGAACACCTATTGTGTATGAACCCTTGCAGTGAGGCCCTCAGAAGCACAAGTTACTTACCTTCAGTAACGATATCTCCCCAGTCTGACACCTGGGGATATTCGAAGGTAAGGAATCTAACACTAACCTGTTTCTTTCAGATCGCGAAGAAAACAGACATGAGACTATGAGAGGCAGACAAGACGATAGCTAAAGGAGATGGAAGAGCCACACATTTACACCTTTCTACCCTCCCCCCATATACCAACATGAAGGGTAGGATATGGGGAGCTGGGTATAGATATAGCAGGGAACCACTAGAGCACCTCCATAGCCCCCCACTCTCTGCATGCCAACCTTCCCAATTAATGGCCTGAGCAATCATACTAATAAACCCCCTGCATGTCCTGGTTTGTTTGGTTGGTTGATCTTAGTTTTGTTCAGCATCCAACAGATGGCACTTTGTGAATTCTTCGCCAACCTCGGTTGATTAAATATGAAAACGCAACTGCACATGAGCTACAAATTGTATACAATAATGTCATGACTTCTGATGCAAGTGGTGGGAATACCCAAGACTGTCAATGCATTGTATAGGGTGTCTCTGAGAGGGTTGTGGATATAGGATAGGTCTGGAGTATTCCCTTACCGTTATGTAAAAAGTACTCTCGAAATATGTCAAGAGCACTGGCAACTATATGTATGTCACACTGTCAGTAAATTAAATGCCAATAAAAATATGTTTGGAAAAAAAAGCTACAGAAAGATGACCAGTCAACCTTTGCAAAGGGCCTGCCACAGTGCGGCAACAGGTGTCCTAATTTCTGGAAAATTTTTTTTATTTATTAAAATCTGCAGATAAGACAACAGATGGATGATTATGTGGGTTGGCAAAAGCCGCAAATTATCTTTATGAGAAAAATCGCTGCCCAATTGCATAATTCTATTGGCTCTTGGCATAAAGCCCATCTTGCCAGACCAGACTGTCCAAGGCAATGTTTAGCAAATGTGTGCAGCGAGGCCCACGTAGCTGCCTGACAGATGTGACCCTTCTAAACAACTCAGTGGTAGCAGACGTAGCTCTGTTGGAGGGTACTTGTAAGCCCTCGGGAGGATGTTTCTTTGCCATTGCGTAGCAGACGCTAATATAGAGGATGTCCCATCAAGAGATGGTTCTCTTCTGAATTGCCGTACCTTTCTTTACCCTGCAAATCCAACAAAGAGTGCCGTCTCTCCTCTTCTTTAGGAAGGGGGGGAGGGAAGGGGAGGTTGGGGGGATAGGCAGTGTGATGTTCTGCCTGAAAAGATGAGACTATCTTTGCCAAAAAGGATGTGCGAGTTCTAAGAACCAGCTTGTCTGGGAAGAGTGAAGGTTGAGGTGGGTTAACTGAAAGCACCTGTATTTGCTAACCCTCCTGGCAGATGTTATCGCGCACAAAACAAAAAGACAGTTTTGAGATATAGGAGCCAGAGAAGGAAGCTGTTTGGCTCAAAAGGAGAAAACTTGAGAAAGGCGAGAACTAATTGGGCATAATGAAGGGCATGGGAGGAAACCTAGGAGGCAAACCTTTAAGAAATCTAGTCACAACAGATGACAAACAGAAAAGGTTGATCTAGTGAAGTCCTGCAGAGCCAGCGAGAGAATAAACATACAAACTTCAGACAAGGGTGCAGGCAGAGGATCAGCCAATTTAAATGTACCCCAAGCCACAAACTTGCCACATCAGCAGGCATAAATAATTTTAGTGTTACTAAACAGGACTGCGAGAATAACATAACATGCTTCGGGAGGTAGATCAAACTGTCGCCGCTCAATCTCCATGTATGACGGTGGAGTGGACATGTTTGGGGGCAGTACTTTGCCCTTCTCAACAATGATGTGGCACCAGTTGCTCTTGTGCAATATGTTATATATTCTGAACACAAAATAAAAATGGTGCTCCATGGATAAAAAAGGTGCCACGTCACGCTTTCAAGTAGGAGACAAAGCTGCCCTGAGTCACATTCAAGATTAATCATCAGCCCCAAAGTTCCAATCACAGTTCTCCACAAAGAGTTGATGTAGATATGTTATTTTTATTTCCAATCTTCTTATACATTAAATACATCTGTTAGAAATAGGGGTCTCTAGTTGGCAATGGCTGGCCACTGTCCAAGTAGGGACCCTCCTTCCTAAGTCAGAGTAAGGGGGCTACACCCTTTGATAACCCCTGCTCAACCCTGTGGTAACGTAGCACGAGCTGCTAGGCTCATCTCAGAGGGAGTGTGTAAAGCATTTATGATCCGACACAGTAACACAGTGAGGAACACTATAAAGGGACACCCCACAAGTAGGTATAAAAAATAAGGATCTTTATATATAGACTTAACACAAGACCAATAACGTTAAAAAGCCACAACACTGTAACATAGGATTATTCTTGAAATGCTGTAAAAATAGTTCAGAGTGTGTAAATAGGATTTCAGTTCAAGGCAGTGGTCTCTGCGACCCTTTTACTTCCAAAGTACCTGGATTTTGTAGCAAAACCAACAAAATGTCGCAAACGAGCTGTAGCGATGATTTTCCTCACGCGAGGTCGGCAATGCGATGAATCCCTGCCCGCAAGGGAGGATGATGCACCGGTCTGCGGATGGGGGACAAACTTCTATAGACTAGCATGTGCGACCCTGTTGGGATGTGAAGAAATAGCGCCCCACGAGGGAGCGTCGATCTGGGTGCGATGCGATTAAAATGGTGGCCGCACGGCGCCGCACTGCAATGTTGTGATGTGATCTCGATAAGAGGATCCGGGGTTAGCGAGCACTGGAAAAACCCGCAAGCGTGCGAAGCGATGATCTTTGGATGCTAGCGAGCACTTTGTGGCCCGCAAGCGTGCAATGCGATCTTTGGTTTGCGAGCACTCGGCGGCAGCAGCACGGAGATTTTTCTTACGTTCTTCAGCTGCGGCAGCTCGCAAACAGGCGTTAGCGACGATTTCAGCATCTTCTCCGTAGTAGAACTAGAGGCCCTGGAACTCACACGGGCCTCACCTGCAGATAAAAATCCTCGCTGGGAGGAATCAGGAGCCTGGTGGGGGAGTCAGATGTGACTGACTCCAGCAGGAGGCTAGCTCTCTTCTAGCCCTTGGGTGATTGCTTTAACAAAAATGAAAGTTCTCTCAAAGTCCTTTTCCCTCTTCTTCCAAGTCCAGGGGTAACTATCCAGGAGCAATACAAAAGTCAGGGGTTTGGGCACAAATATATATACCCCAAAAGTCTTTGTTCTCAAAAGTCTCTAGTCACTGAAGCCAGCCAGAACCAGTTCTGCTCAGGCCTGGAGCACTTTGTTTACCAGGCTGCATCCTTCCTTTCAGAAAGAGGGGGTCTGCCATCAGACGCACAGTAGGAGGTGGAGCCAGCATTTACCTTGCCAGGCACAGCCCTATTCATGTCAAGGAGCTACCCCTCCCCAGTATCATATTCAACCCAGGTCTGACTCAGCCTACCTTGCCCCTCTAAACCCGGACAGTCAATACACATAACAGCAGTGCACACTGGAAGGCTTAGGCAAGAAAGTACGTACTTTCTAAAAGTGGTATTTTCAAACAAGAATATTAAAACCAACTTTGCTAAAAGATGTATTGGATTATACTGAGCTCAGGCATACTAAACTCGAATTTCTACCGTGTTCCCTGAGTCAGTTAGGACAATAAGATGTAATAGACTGCCTATGGAGAACAGGTCGCCTTGCAGCTGTGAAAAACAAAATGGAGTGTAGTTCACTACCAGGACTGCTACACATATCAAGCCATGACCTACCTTACACACACACAATGCACCCTACCATAGGGGTGACTGATATGATGCCAAGGGAAGGTTCAGGGGCTGGGAAATGTGGGCACTTCACAGCCAAGACGGCAGTTCTGGACTGCAGTGGCAGATCTGAGGTACACTTTACAGGCTGCTTCTGCGGGTGGCGCAAACCAGCGCTGCAGGCCCAACGACAGCATTTGGCTTACCAGTCCTGGGCACACACAGGCCGCACTACTAGGGACTAACAGGTAAACCAAATAAGCCAATCAGGGATATACCAATTCACAGTCTTATTTACCAAGGGAGAGCATATGCACTTTAGCACTGATCAGCAGTGGTAAAGTGCCTAGAGTCATAAAACCAACAACATTAGGTCAGGAAAAATACAAGAGGAAGGCAAAAAGTTAAGGGATGACCCTGCAAAAAAGGCCATTTCCAACAACATCCAATACGGTGTGTAGCCAATAGATCCAATACGATACGTAGCCAACACGTGTTTCGTCTATGGTATATATAGCACTGACGTCCACAGGGCTATTAATTAAATTGCAAACTGCCAGTGGTAATGTACACACAATTTTGTGTAATATCTTCCAAGGTCCGTACTGGTTAGTGAGGCCGCCAACCCGTTTCATTGTCAATTTTCTTCAATTAAAAAGTCTTCTAAATATAGTGTCGAAAATATAAGTTCCGCATTGGAGTGTACGCCAGTATGAATGTTGGCACGATCTATTTGCTACACACTGTAGTGGATGTATAAGAAGATTAAAAATAAAAATAAGGGTGCGTGGCCAGGCGCCGATGAAGATGGCTACCTAGGTCCCGAGCTCCGTCGGGTCCGCTGCTGTCCCCTTGTAATCCGGCACTGTATCCTGGCTGGAGCGCATTCCCATCGGCGCCCCGCTCCCTAAAGTATAGCGCTACCGCTCCGTGCTTGTAACGAAGTCTGTGGACCCAGCGGGGCGAGTCGCAGCGGTTTTCTGTGCTACGGCGGGCCCGGGAACGCAGCCTGGAGCCCGAGGGCCAGGAGTGGCCGCACTAGAGGCCCTGGCTTGCGGCCTATCTTTGGGGACTGGGCCGGAGTGAGGCCGGCTCGCCTGTGGGCGGGGCCCGAATCTGCACCGGAACGCGCCGCAACTTGCAGCCTTGTGGGCCCCGAGGGGTGAACCGGTGTGGGGGCACGAGAGCCTGAAGGGGGCGCCGCCTGAGATCCGTCTGGCGTCACTACTGGCCCCGTGTGAGTGATAGGCCTACAGACTGGAGACAATGACCGGAGACATTTGGCCGCAAGTACACCCCTGATATGGGGGGGGTCCAAAGCACAGTGACTGGCGGTGCAGATGGTGTCGGAGCGGTGGCCGGAGCGGCAGTTCGGGACGTCATAGGCCTGGAAGAGCTGAGACCCTGAGACGTGCGCCGGGCCTGTAAGTCCCGGCCCGGAGGCGGTAGCGCTAAACGGAATATAAGGGCCTGCGTATATTGTGGGCGCAAGAAAAGGCGCTACTGGGGACATACCGGTCGTCTTGCTGCCATTGGCAGGCAGGGCCGTTTGGGCGCCAAGGTAGAGACGGCCCTGGCTGCGGTTAGCGGGCTGAACCTAGAGCGCTGGTACGCCTACAGACGTGCGGTGGCTGAGTGGACCTGCCATGTGGGTGTAACACGCGGACCTGGCGAAGGAGTGGTGGCAGGGCGGACAATCACAACCAGTGTCCCATAGGCCGGCGGCCCGAAGATTTGGCAGCGAGGGTGCCGAACTCAGACATGCGACCCAAGGGGGGCACATCAACCCAAACTAACAAACTCGATAAATATGCAGTGCCTGTGAGTCAGGTACAGCCCGGTGTTACGGCGGAGGACACACCGGGCCAAACGGAGCCCTCCTTGGCTTCCATAATGGCCGCTATTCAGACGCTGGGCACTAACCTCGAGACAAAAATGGACAATATCTCCATTGAGGTGAGCCTGCTACGCACTGATCTGGGGAAGACCACGGAGAGGTCCAAAGTTAACGAAACAGACATCAAGGCACTGCAGGCCTCGGAAAAACGGCTCGAAGGTCGGATCAATGAGCTCGTCCATCAGCACCGCCAAATGGCCCTGCGGCTCGAGGACCAGGAAGGGAGGGCCCGAAGGAGTAATATCAGCGTGGTAGGTGTGCCGAAGGACACGGAGGGGCAAAGTGTGGAGCTATTTCTGGAGGATCTAATTCTCCACCACCTGAAGCCGAAGAGACTCTCAAAAATGTTTACAATTGAACGAGCCCACCGCGCCCGGGTCCCTAAACCCAAGCCAGGGGCTCCGCCACAAACGATAATCGCCAAAATTTTGAACTACAGGGATCACGATGCCATCCTCCAGGCGGCACGACAACAGGGCGATCTGCAATACGAGGGGGCTACAGTCCGATTCTTTCCAGACTTTTATCTGCAAGTCCAGCAAGAACTCCTTCCTGGGAGTGAAGGCGGCGCTCAGACAACGGGGCATCACATATATGATGTTCTTCCCTGCGAAGCTTAAGATTATAGTGGGGGGCAAGTCCCTATTCTTCACCTCACCGGCGTCGGCCCAGGAATGGCTTGACACGGCAGCACCGGAGACACGGGCACGACAAGATCGCGACCAGTGGAGCACCGGAGACACAGGCACGACAAGATCGCGACCAGTGGAGGGAGGCCAGGGCCCCTTCCCCCGGGTCTGTGGTGGGGAGGTCGGAAGGTGGAGAGCAGAGCCAACGATCATGGCGTTCTCGGTCGAACAGCCCCCGCGGGGACTCGCTCAGAGATACAGCAGCACGATGAAGACTCAGAACGAGGGACCACGCCTAGCTGAACTGGTGATCTGTGTGCCTGTTGGAGCGTGCCTGGACCTGCGTGTCCCGGCGATCTGGGTAGCTGTCTTCTCGGTCCGGGGGCTGGATCCCTCGCACCCCGGGGGCGCAAGGAGAGGGTGGTGCCCTGCTGCAACGGAGGGTTCATCGCCCCCCCTCCCCTCCCCACCCCACCCTGAAAGAATCAGTGCCACGGGGACAGCCGGAGCGGGAGACAAGACAAGCGGACGGGAGTTGGTGCGGACCGACCCAGCGCAGGTGACCGAGGATGTGCAGGCTGGATGCCTCCCCCCTCCCAGTGGACCATCGAGAACAGAGCAATCGGCTTTTAGAGCGTCTCCGGTGTGCCCCGTCTGTGTGTCTGGGCGGCCACGGCACAGCTCTGCTCTGGAAGTGCCTGACTTGAACAGCGTTGGTGCAGCCTTACGACTTGGAAGGTAACTGAACGCAAAACCAATACATTATATACTCATGCCGGTTTCTCACTTTCTGACCGGAATTTTGCACGCAAAACTACTACCTTAAACATTCATGCCGGTGTTTCACTTTATGCCCGGAATGCACTGTAGGCTTCGCATTTTCGCGGGCTTTACGGTCTCTTCACTCACCATTGGTTAATTTGGCTGGGGCCACAAACTGGAGCCATAAATCGCCCTTCTGCCCACCAGATGACCGTGAGGATGCATACCAATGCGGTCAGGGATCAGCAAAACAGAGATAAGATTCCCTCCCAGCGAGCTAGGAACTGGGCTTACTCAAATAGAAACTGAAAAGGCCCTCCCCTGCTCTACAAGCAACAACACCAAAAAGAGGACTATCGTCTCGATCTCCCCTATTTGGGCGGCCATCTTGGTCTGGTCTCTCTCTCGCTTTGGCGGCCATCATGGACTAGTCATTCCCACTATCTGAACATACCCTAAGAGCTGGCCTTTCTAGACCAATCTCACCTACCACAGACTTTACATAGCTCTGTATTTAAATCTTCGCGTGATTAAGTGTCTGCCTTTTATTGCAGTATTATACCTCTACTTGTGTTTATACATTCTGTGTAACCTGCACCCATCTCACTTTTCCTCACCGGTATTGCACCGATCGCTACCTCATACTGTACCGGTTGCTCACTAGTGTCATATTTGTCTATTGTAGCCTTCTGTCTGCACCTATATGGGTTCCAGTATATCTTTAGTATTTTATTCCTATTTGTATACTGTATAGTTTCTAAGCTATCCCTATTATGCACTGATTGCTACCTCATATTTTGCTCATTCTTGTAAGCTGCACACATTCACTTCTTATTACTGGATTACACCGATGCTACCTCCTACATTCTGGTTATTTTTGGCTATTCACGAGTGTCACTTTGGCTCCATTTAACTGACTGCTACCTCATATACCTTGTACATCTTTGTAAGCTGCATCCACTCATCGCTACTTCTGGACTGCACCGATTGCTACCTCTTATATTTTGGTTATTTTTGGCCATTCACTAGGGTCACTTTTGTGCTAAGTAACTTACGGTTGACAGTTGTCTTTTGGACATGTGTATTATTATCGTTCTCCCTCCAATACCCACCTCTACAGCCATCCCAACATGGATCTCATCGGCAAGCACACATATAGAATCAATTACCCATCCACACTCACCAAAAAAGCCGCTAAACGATTTAAACACAACTTCCTGAGGTCCCTCCCTGAAACCCCCTTTGCCGACACTTACTTCTCACCGGTCAATGGATCCCTGAACATCGATATCATCTTCCACACCTCACGTAGAGCTCAATGGAGAAAAGCGTACACCCTACTCACTGTCTCAACCACCAGGAAAACGGCTCATGGCCTAACTCTCTCCATCACACCATCCCAACTCTTCCCTGGCAGAACCACCATTACTATCTACAATAACGGGATAATTCAATCCACAGACAAGAACGTGGAACTACTAGACAACCTGTTCCCCAAGTTCAAAGAGCACCTTTCGAAGGCCCGGACCTCCACCCATATCTCCTCCAGCACTAGCACTCCTGACATCACAGCCCCCACCCACAACTCTTCTAACGTAGCTCAGTATGAGAACGACATGCACCTCACCTCTACCCCCAGCACCCTAGTCAATCACCTACCTGCTGTTACCACCCCACATTCCTCAATCACAGACACAAATCTCTCCCCCTCACACACTAGCCGCCCCCCTAACACCAACACTAATGTAAATGTAAATTGATACTTGTATAGCGCACTACTCACCCGCAAGGGTCTCAAGGCGCTTGTATGAATACCGCTGTGGAACCCATCCTGGCTTTCCCTGTGAGGTGTCCACTCCTGGGCACCCCCAAGGTGGAGGCCAGGCATCCTTAGCGTTGTGGGGGCCGTTGTGGAGTTTAAGCAAGCTATTGCCCAGAGTTGCAGAGTGGGACTCCATGATTGGAATAGGCACCGAGGTGAGAATTATCAGGTCCGTGGAATTTTTGAGCCCAAGACCCGCCGAGGCGGGGAATTGAACCCTGGTCCCGGGCTAGACCTCTGCATCAGGGTCTGCTGCTCTAACCATTGAGCCACACTTCTCCATGGACCCCCACACATTTCACTCCCACTCGTCTCTCCCCTGACACCACAGCTCCCACCCACAATCTCGCTAACCTAGATCAGAACGACACGCATAACTACAATTCCCACCCTTTGTCCCCCCCACTCTCAGCCCCCACTACCACCCGCTAATTAACCACACAGAGCACACCACATCTATTATTATAACTCCCCCTCCCCACGACAGCACCATCTCCAACACCATTTCCCCCCCCACTCTCAGCCCTCACTACCCCTCAGGCTCCCCCATCACCACCAACATACACTCCACCTCCACCCAGCTCTCTCCGCCTGCCACCAATGCCCTCATCTACGCCACCAACCTCCTACGTACTTCATCCACTCCCATCGCCCCCATACCCTCTCTCCTCCCTAACACTAACTCGTACGCCGGCACCACGGAGCCCTGCATGAACACCAACCCACCCCCCCACCCGCTCGCTAAATCCCAGGTCAGCCACTCACCCATGACTTCCTCCCCCAGCACCAACACCTATCCCTCGCTGGACAAGATTATGTCCTCCCTCCTCCAGTTCAAAGAAGACATTCACACCATCAAAGAAGACATTCACACCATCAAAGAGCTACTCATCGCACCCCCCAGACACACCCCACTCACCACCACCCCCCCTCTCAACTGGCTCCCCACCCGTCCTGATGACGCTCCCAAGCTACACCCCTCACACAGGACCGCGATCCATGCCCACAATCGCAACAACCGCACCCGCCGCCCACATTGGACTGCGATCCCTGTCCGCAATCGCAACAACCGCCCCCGTCGCACATGCAACCCTCTTTCGGATCTCGACACTCACCCTCCTCCGCTCCTACGACCCAGCTCCCCTAAAGCACACAACCGCCACGCACCTCCCCATTCCCACGATACACTCAAATCCCCATAGACCCTCCACACTAAACAACATAATCTCCGTCCCGAATAACCTTAGAAAAGTCCCCCTCTCTCTAGTACCCTCTACCTCCCTTGACACACCCCTTCTCAAATGCACTCTCCTCAACTGCAGATCGGCTTCTAGACACTCCTCCGCCATCGCTGATCTCATCCTAACACTGGACCTTGACCTAATCATCTTGACTGAAACCTGGCTAACCGAATCTTCTACACCTATAATGGACATTCTGGTTCCCCCCAACTACCACATCATTAGGCTTGACAGGTCTGGCAAGATAGGTGGTGGAATTGCATGCATATATAGGAACAACCTTTCTGTTCTGAAAGTCTCCGCACCTTCCCTACCCTCCTCAACTTCCTGCGAATACATCTGCCTCGATAGTATCAGTGAGGGCAAACCGATATGCTCTCTTCACGGCATTTACCACCCACCCAGAGACAACCTCACCTTCGCCCAACAAATCATGGACATGATTTCAACTAACGCCGGACGACAGCTCACCCAAATATACCTTGGTGACTTCAACCTCCACTGGAACGATCACAATGATGCGGTGGTAAATAGTCTTAAAATTTTCCTCAACGCCCTGGACCTCACACAATTATGCAACAGCCCGACCCATGAGAAAGGTTCTATCCTGGACCTTATCATCGCCAAAGAGGACGCTATTCAACTTGAGTCTATCCAACCTTGTGACTGGTCAGACCATCATATCGTCACATTCATCAATGAAAAAGTCAAACTCAACACGACTTAATCCTCCAGACCTAAAATATGGAAAAGAGACCTGAAAAAACTCCACCCATACTCCCTACCCCCGAACAGCCGCGACCTCCTGCTCCCTCCTACGGGCGCTACAGATGTCCAATCCTTGTCTGACCACTATCTCAACGCCATGACCTCAATAATTAATGAGGCTGCTCCCATGCAGCTAAAAAGAGTCTCCGCTAAAATCTCCAATCCATGGTACGACGGGAGTCTCAATGAAGATAGACGAGCCATGCGAATGGCAGAGCGCACATGGAGAACAGCTCCCTCTGTACTGCACCTGAAAACCCTGAAGAAAAAGAGAAACGCCTACTTCAGGAAAATAAAGCGCTCAAAAGCAAACTTTTTCAGCCTCCAGCTCGACCAAGCAAAAAACCGCCCAAGAAAACTGTTTGAGCTAATCAGAACACAAGCCAAGGAACAACCCCAACCTCTCAGTACTTTGGACAAAGCACCTTCCTGTGAAGACTTCGCAGCTTTCTTTACCCAAAAAACTGACAACATAAGGAGTAGTTTCTGTCCTGTAACTCCAGTTCTGTAGTAGGGGTATCTCTGTTATAGTCATAATCTAGTGAATAGTCCCGCCCATGTGCGTGGACCCCGGAGCAATCAAAAATAATCTCTTACAGTGTCAAAAAATGCAGAAATGCATAGACACTTAAGAGAGAATTTAAAGACAGATAATGCAGCCAAAAAAGGCTACACTGTCCAGTACTTCAACTAGAAATTCCACCACAAAATCCACAAAACAGCAAAGCCTGTACAGATTTCCCTTGCTTAACAGCAAAATCCCTCAGGAATGATAGAGAGAAGAACCTGGACAGACAAGCCCCATAGGCTGCCATTATGTGGCTTAAATAGGATACTGTGCCTTTAAGGAACCTTCCAGAACCTTCTCCCAGTATCCCAGAAAGCATAGCAGGTCCAACTTAGTTTCAGTTCTTTTTGAAGGCGTAAAAAACGCCAGACCTGTAGCATTATGTACCTGAACAAATCTCCACCGGGGAGGCGGGAGGGCGCTTATGACTATAACAGAGATACCCCTACTACAGAACTGGAGTTACAGGACAGAAACTACTCCTTCTGTAGTAGGGGATCTCTGTGTATAGTCATAATCTAGTGAATAGAATGGCAAGCCCATCCCCACATCAAGCGGCGGTGGAGAATATGAAATTACGCCACTATTGTGCGAACAAATTCCGCAGCGAAGCCTGCCCAACCTGAGCGTCTGCCCTGGCATCAGTGTCCAGGCAGTAATGCTTAGCAAAGGTATGGACCGACTTCCAAGTGGCCGCCTTGCAGATCTCTGCAAAGGGAACATTACGAAGCATAGCTGTCGTGGCAGCTTTGCCTCTGGTGGAATGAGCCTTAGGTTTACCCCCTAAGGTCTTATTAGCTTTGCAGTAACACAATTGTATGCAGGACACAATCCACCTAGAGATGGACTGTTTAGAGGTAGCAAGACCTGTCCTGACTGAGCCATAATTAATGAACAATTGGTCTGACCTACGAATATCTTTAGTCTTATCAAGATAAAACTTCAGCACCCTCCTCACATCCAGGGAATGTAAAGACCTTTCCGCTGGAGATGACGGATTCTGAAAGAACGTAGGCAAAGTGATAGTCTGATTGATATGAAAATCAGAAACAACCTTGGGAAGAAACTTAGGGTGAGTACGCATAACAACCTTAGCAGCATGAAACACAGTATAAGGTTCTTGGCAACACAACGACTGAATCTCACTCACCCTGCGGGCCGATGTAATGGCCACGAGGAACGCCGCCTTCCAGGACAGGTGCTGTAACGAAGCCTTATGAATGGGTTCAAAAGGCTCTGGACAGCACCACATTCAAGTCCCACGAAGGCGAAGGAAGCCTGACAGGAGGGAATACTTTCTTCAAGCCTTCCAAAAAGTCTTTGATCACAGGGATCTGGAAGAAGGAAGTCTGTGAAGGGCCTTTCCTGTAGGCAGTCAAAGCAGCCAGATGAACCTTAACGGAATGGACATTAAGGCCCGACTGCGCCTGATGTAGTAGATATGGAAGGATGACATCTTCCTTGCATGTCGTAGGGTTACGGTTCTTAGACTTGCACCAGATGCAAAACCTCTTCCACTTGTAAGCATAAGAAGTCCTAGTGGAAGGTCGCTTAGCTTCCTTCAGTATGTCCATACAATCCTCTGGGAGATTCAGATGGCCATATTGCACTATTTCAGGAGCCATGCCGCCAAACTCAAAGACGAGAGGTTGGGGTGCACCATCCGCCCCCGAACTTCGTGAGAAGGTGCGGCCTGCACGGCAGCTTCATGTGAGGAAGGAGAGACCGGTGAAGCAGGTCCGTGAACCACCACTGTCTGGGCCATTCCGGGGCAATCAATCATTCTCGCCCTGGATTGGGACAGCTTGATGAGAACCGCCGGAATCAGGGGAATTGGTGGAAAAGCGTACAGAAAGCTGTTCGACCAGTTGATCCATAACGCGTTCCCCAGCGTCCCCGGCTGGTAGTACCTGGAGGCGAAGCCTCGGCATTTTTTGTTTTCGGCGGTGGCGAACAGATCGACGTCTGGAGTCCCCCACCTTGCGAAGACTTCTCCCAGAACTTTGTCGCTTATGACCCATTCGTGGTTTTCCTGAATGAGTCTGCTCAGTTAGTCTGCCTGAACATTCTGCACACCTGGCAGATGGGTGGCCGTTATCGACAGTCCTCGAGCCAGAAGCCAGTGCCAGATCGCCTGCGCCTCCTGCGACAGAGTGCGCGATCTCGAGCCCCCCTGCTTGTTGAGGTGATACATCGTTGTCGTGTTGTCTGTCTGAACAAGCAGAGAGTTTGTCTGAAAGGACGGGTGAAAAGCCTTCAGTGCCAAGTGCACAGCCCTGAGTTCCAGGAAATTGATGTGGTACGTGGCCTCCGTCTGGGACCACGTCCCCTGAATCTGCAGGTCTCCGGAGTGCGCTCCCCAGCCCTGGAGAGAAGCATCCGTCACGATAGTCTGTGTGGGAATGTCCTTGTGGAAGGGAACCCCTCTGAGGAGATTCTCCTTCGAGCACCACCACTTCAGAGACTGAAGAGCATGTAGAGACAGTCGTATCTTGTCGTCCCAAGATCCTCTCCTCTGGTCCCATTGATCCTCCAAGCACTCCTGCAGCGGTCTCATGTGCAGCCGCGCATGTGGCGTCAGGAAGATACACGAGGCCATCGATCCCAGCAGAGAAGACACCGTCCTCACTGTCGTGGATGGAGTAGACATGAGAGTCTGAGCCTTCCGAAGGAGTGATAAACGTCGCTCCTCCGAAGGAGACACGCTTGCTGACAGCGTGTTGATGGAGGCTCCCAAGTACTGGATGCACTGGACCGGAGTCGGGACAGACTTGGACATGTTGATGTGCAACCCCAGCTTGTTCAAGAGAACGCACGTCTTTTGGAAGTGTGCTTGAGCTTCCGAGAAGGAGGAGGCCTTGATCAACCAATCGTCCAGGTACGGGTAGACAAACACCTTGTTCTTCCTCAGGTGTGCCGCTACCACTGCCATGCATTTCGAAAATGTACTGGGCGCAGACTTCAACCCGAAGGGAAGCACCGTGTACTGATAGTGATTGGTGCCGACTTGAAAGCGCAGAAACTTCCTGTGTTTGCATGCAATTGGCACATGGAAGTATGCATCCTGTAGATCTATGGCACACATCCAATCTCCTCGTTGCAGCTGAGGGTAGATCTGATGCAACGACAGCATGCGAAACTTTTCTCTGCGAATCTACTTGTTTGCCTGTCGCAAGTCCAGAATAGGCCTGAACTCGTTCTTGTCCTTCTTGCGGACAAGAAAGAACCGAGAGTAAAGACCTCTTCCTCTTTGAGACGGAGGTACGTCTTCTATCGCCCTTTTCCTTAGCAGGATGTCGGCCTCCGCCTGGAGCTCGCGCAGTTGGTACTGCGAGCTGACCGGAGGGATCGATGGAGTCTGAGGTTCCGTGACGATTTGAACCCGTGTTTGTAACATTGTCGCAAATACATAATTTTGGTATCAGTGAACCGCAAATGATCCATTTAGTATATCCTGGTGTTTTCGCTATGCTACGAGCAAGAGCACTCCCGTTATGAACACATATCTGATCTACCCGTGGCATCCATCTTAGAACAAGGAAGCCATTTTGTATTCCTTGCCCTCACATAGTCAATGGACACGCAATGACCTCTTTTCATTTAAGGACACGTAGGCCTTAGCCGGCAATTCACCTTGCTAGTGACACGTGCACCTTAGGCCAGCAACGCTGTGGCAGCATGACTCGGCAAGAGCTGCCTCCCCAGCCTGAGGCCAGTCCTGCTATACTGGTTCTCGTGTTCGTTGGCCTGATCATGATTAGGCGGCCGAAGCTGGTAACCGTGCCCATTTACGACCCACAAACATCTCTTATCCTATTTTTCTATCTTCTGCACCTGGCTCTGCTCCTTTCCTTCTGGGCCTTTATTAGGGGGAGGTAACGAAATTTACGATGAGGCGGTCCGGGTCTTGAATGGAAAATTGACATGGGATTATGATGGAATAGTGGGAACCCCTCGTTCGTAATGTTTTGACATCAGATATTGTTGACGATTCCTGTGCAACGCCAAATATTTATTGTACAAGACACAAAGGTTTTGGAATGTGCTAACATGTAAAGAATTTGCCTGAAGCCCAATATTCAGTATATAAGGAGCAACCCTCTTTGTACAAATTGAACAGGCTCCTAGATACTGCCCATGTGTAGTTTCTGTGACTTCTGTGTCCCTGCAGTAATAAACCTTTGGTCTTTGACGCCACCATCGAGAAGCCCGTGTTTCTGTTTGTTTATGCACCGAGGCAGGTTGAACTCCGGGGTCTTCGGGTGTTATCCCTGACACCTCTGGACGGAACCAAAAAGTCCAGAACTCCAATTGGCGCCCAACGTGGGGCGACGTCATTCGGTACCGGTCCAAAAGCCTGAAGAGTTCGAGAAGCTTCGTGTGAAGATTTCAGAGGGAGGCGCCCCACTTCATCGATCCCGGCATATCGCAAAAGTGGCCCGACGTTCTCTTCCACGAGGGTTCCCGTTCAGACGGCTGCAGTGGTTCGTTGCCTTGACCGTCGCCCTGTCTTGGACCCGAGGTGCAGTCCTTAGTACGGCGAGACGTGACGGGTTTCTCCTTGGTGACGTCTTCAGTGCCTCAGTTAAGTATTAAGTGGTTGATAGTTGGTTACTTCGTAAGGGTTGTTTCTGTTTTGCTAATCCTTTTAGTTCTTGGTTTGGTTCGGTTTCATAAGATTATCGCTGGTTATTCTGGTTACGATAATCATTCAGTTCAGTTCGGGTATCGATACGTTTGTCTGTTCTGGTAGGCCTAAGTTCTTGGTTCAAGTGCGCACCTTTCTTTAATTTGTGTTTTGTCTGTTTTGTGTTCCGGGTTATAAAATGGTAAGTCGGAAAAATTGTATGTTGTCTTGTTTTAGTTGCAACAGGGATTCCCAGTTGGAGGACTCGTGTTCGGTTCCTCCGATTGGAACTCCCCAGGCGGGCTGATGAACCGAAGACTGTATCCATTGCAAACAATATTCAGCACCCACTTGTCCTGAGTAATTTTTCTCCACTCTGCCAGAAAAAATTGAACGCTTCCCCCCACCGGAGCGGGTAACGGACGAGGGGGAAGTAACTGCTCAGGGTCGAGACCCGGCCGGGCCCTTGGTCGCGGCAGAGGACTGCTGAGTCCCTCTACCCCTCTGACGCTTCTGGAAGGGTCTTCTGTATTGCTGCTGTTGCTGCTGCTGATGTTGCCCAGAAGACTGTCCCCTTCCACGACCCTGTGACCCGAACCGCCGTTGGAACTGGCGGTAGGGCTTCTTTTCCTTGGGCTTCTCCAAGCCCACCGCCGTCAGGGTCTCCGCCTCGGCCTTCATCCTGGCCATCTCGTCATCCGCGTGTTTTCCGAAGAGGGTGTCTCCGGAAAACTCGCCACGCGTTGTTGCGCTTCCGGTTTAAGCTACGTCAATCTGAGCCAAGCATGGCGCCTCTGATTAATCCCGCGGCAGTATCCATGCGCAGACAGCAAGGAGATATCTGCCGCGGCGCTGATGGCCTGGTTAGAGACCCGCATCCCCTCCTGGACGATCTCCATGAAGTCCTCTTTGCGGTCTCGAGGAACAAGGTCCGCAAACTGCTCCATAGAGTCCCACAGTGCGCGGTCGTATCGTCCCAACAACGCCGAGTCACTGGCGGCCTTCATCGATGATGAGGACGTACCACGCGCTTTCCGTCCAGCAGAGTCAATCCAGCGGCTCTCCTTATCCGGAGGCACAGTGGATGCAGGGGAGGTGGCATGAAGCTTCCGAGCCGCCGTCACAACCGAATCCGGTACCGGGTCCTTTCTCAAGAAAGCTGGGTCCGAGTCTGGAGCTCTGTATTTCTTGAGGAGCTTGGAAGGCACGGACTTCACCACTGCCGGCGTTAGGAAAAGCTGTTCAGCCGGCTCGAGGAGTCCTGGCACCAAAGACAGTAGGGGGCGAGACATGTGTTTCTTATGTAATGTTTCAAAGATCACAGTAGTGGAAGGTGTAGGCGCTTCAACCTTGATCCCCAACTTCGCCGCCCCTCGCAGGAGGACCTCCTGGAATGTGCCAATATCATCTATCGGAGACACTCTAGTCTCCGGCGAGTCAGACAGCGTAGGCGAGTAAGAACGGGTCCCAGAGGCAGAGCGTGACCTGGACCTACGCCTCCTATGGCGATGCCTGGATCTCGAGGAAGATCCGCGTCCACTCCTAGATCTGTCTCTTCTTCCCGAACGAGACCTCGATCTCTTGGGCCTGGGACGGTCCGACGGCCTCCCCGGTTCGGAAGCCTTAGGCTTCGGAGGAACCTTCGACTTAGGAGTCTTCTTCGGCGGAGTCGGATACTTGGGCATCGACACCGCTCTCGGTGGAACCGGGGGAGGGGGAGTAACCGGAACCGGGGCCTGCGGAGCCGGCCGAGGCAACGGAGGCGGAGGGGTCGGATCCCTCGGAGGTGGACCCCTTGGTAAAGGAGGCAGAGGAGGGGGTGCAGAAGGCTTCTTCGGGGTATATACCTCGGAGTACGCCGTTCCCGGCGAACCATCATCCCGTCCGGACTGTGGGGAGCCCCCCACAGTCCTGGGCCTGGCCTTACGACCTCCTGACGCCGAAGAGCGGTGCTCAGACGACGACCGTGGGTCCTTCGACGTCGAGCGGCCTTTCGGCGTCGGACCGATCCACACTCCTCGACGTCGACCGGTGTCTACGTCTCGACGTCGACCCAGACCAGATGGACGAACCACGAAATCTCGACGACGGGCGATGGTGCCTCGACGGCGACCTCGACCTCTTCGTATGTCTCGACGTCTACCTCTTGGATCGTCTCGACGTCGACCTCTTGGATCGTCTCGACGTCGACCTCTTGGATCGTCTCGACGTCGACCTCTTTGAATGTCTCGAAGTCGACGTCTTCGGCACCGGAGACCTCTCCCGTCTCGACGGCGACCTTGACGAGGATCCCCTCGACGACGACGTCTTTGACGGCGAACGGCGGTGTCGCCTCGACGGCGAGCGCCGACGCCGGGTCCTCCGATGTCGTCCACTCGACGGCGACGACGAAGAAATCGACACCGGCTTCGACGGCGGCCTGTAAACGTCCCTCAACGTCGACGGACGACGTTTTCTCAACCCAGAGCCCAGGGGAGACCGGGAACTGGCCGTGGACCTTCCTCTCGACGTCGTGGTCAGCGCCACTGACCCAGACGGAGAGCTTGGGCGTGAGCTGGACTTCCTTCCCCTGGGGAGCCCCCCAGAGGCCACAGCATGGGCAGTAGAAGCCCCTCCAGACCCACCTCGAGCCTTCAATCTTCTTTCTTCAAGTCCCTGAAGTCTGATCTTCCGTCTGTCCTTCAGGGTCCTGCCAGAGAAGCCTCTACAGATCACACAATCCTCAGGGATGTGGGAAGAGGGAAGGCAGAGAATACAGACCTCATGGGGGTCTGACATAGCCTTCTTCCTGGAGCACTCCGGGCATTTGTCAAATAATGCTGGCATTATGGACAACAAAAGAGTGCAGAACTCAAGAAGAAAGTCACCAAAGTACTTTAAAAGTACAAGAAAATCGAATTTAGTGAAAAACACCAACAAAAACCCTTGAAAAGGGAGAGCTCAATGCTCCAGGGTCCTGCTTGCAGGAGCCGGAAAAAAGAACTGAAACTAAGTTGGACCTGATATGCATTCTGGGATAAGGTTCTGGAAGGTTCCTTAAAGGCACAGTATCCTATTTAAGCCACATAATGGCAGCCTATGGGGCTTGTCTGTCCAGGTTCTTCTCTCTATCATTCCTGAGGGATTTTGCTGTTAAGCAAGGGAAATCTGTACAGGCTTTGCTGTTTTGTGGATTTTGTGGTGGAATTTCTAGTTGAAGTACTGGACAGTGTAGCCTTTTTTGGCTGCATTATCTGTCTTTAAATTCTCTCTTAAGTGTCTATGCATTTCTGCATTTTTTGACACTGTAAGAGATTATTTTTGATTGCTCCGGGGTCCACGCACATGGGCGGGACTATTCACTAGATTATGACTATACACAGAGATCCTCTACTACAGAAAGAGTGATCTCCGCATTGACGCAAGCCTCTACACCACACCCAACTGCATAACACCCACCGAACTAAAAAACAATGCTACATGGTCATCCTTTGACACCTACTCCGAAGAAGAAATAGGCAAACTGCTCAGCACCCTGAAACCTTCCAATCACCTCACGGATCCCCTCCCTGCCAACGCTGTAAAAGATTTCACCCCATGGCTCCTTCCACTGTGGACTAAAATTATCAACAGCTCGCTCCAACAAGGAACCATCCCTGACTCCCTCAAAGTTGGACAAGTCACACCGTTGCTAAAGAAACCTACTGCTGATTAAACACATTGATCAGTTTGATCTCCTCAACGCTCATCAATCAGGCTTCCGAGCAGGACAAAGTACTGAAACTGCTATGACTCACATAATTGACGACGCCCTACAAATGCTAGATCAAAATGATACCTGCCTCCTCATCCTTCTTGATCTCTCTTCAGCATTCGACACTGTTAAACATGAGAATTTACTCGAACTTTTGAACACAAGAATGGGTCTATCTGGGACTGTTCTCAAGTGGTTCACTTCCTTCTTACACAACAGGTCGCAGAAATTCAAGAGTAACAACCTGATGTCCTCGCCAATACCTGTTTCGTTAGGTGTCCCCCAAGTATCCTCCCTATCACCAACTTTGTTCAACCTAGTTATGGAACCTCTCACCACCTTGCTACAAGCATCCAATGTACTTTTTCACATGTACGCAGATGACACCCAATTATATCTCAAACTACAATCCCCCAATGACATTTTACTCCTGAACTCAACGATCAGAAACACCCAATCCTGGCTTGCCAATAATCATCTCAAACTCAATGCTCTGAAAACAGAGTTCCTTCTGATCTCACCTCCCGCGAAGATCTCTACCACTCAAACCTGGCTTAAACAGCTAACTGCACTCAATGTCCTACCCACCATCGTGGACTCAGCAAAATCTCTAGGCATAACTCTCGACTCCAATCTCAACATGCAGCATCATATCAGCAAGGCTACTAAGGGAGCGAACTTCCAAATCAATACCCTGAGGAAACTTAAACCATTCCTACCAGCCAAAGACTTCCAAACTGCAGTACAAGCACTAGTAATCCCGCGAATTGAATACGGCAGCATCGCCCTCTGCGGTCTCCCGCTAACCACTACTGCACCCCTAAGAGCCTCTCTAAATGCTGCAGCGAGACTCATCACTGGGTCAAAAAAACACTCGCATATCTCCCCTGACTTGAAATCCTTGAACTGGCTGCCTTTTGAAGCCAGAATACATCTGAAAATCGCCTGCATGACACACAAGGCTGTACACCTGAGCTCTCCCGGATACCTCACTCAGAAGCTGTCAATCTCTGGCGGCTCTAGATACACTAGAGGTACAAACAATCTTCTGCTAAAACCTCGAATATTCCGGAAGGAAAAAACTTATAAACGCTCTTTCTCAGGAATGGCACCCAGGATCTGGAACTCACTCCCTCCTGAAACCAGGCTCATCTCCTCCATCACACTTTGTAAGAAAGAAGTAAAAGCTATTCTCATGGCCAAATACACTTGACCTATTAACGTGGATCTGTAAAATCTCTGCACCAATCTGTATTATTCTGCTCGATCCCTACGACTGTGTTTTTCCTGTATTATTCTGCTCGATCCCTACGACTGTGTTTTACCTGTATTATTGATTCACTTACCTGACTAGCTACTTGCATTATTGATTTACCTGTGCTATTATGCTCCCTCACGTACTTACCTATCTCACTTACTACCTATAATTTCGATATACCTGATGACCTGTTATTCACTCTCTTGTTGGTATTCCCTGCTTTGTAAAGCGCTCAGATATCTGCAAAGATCTTGTTCGCGCTATATAAAACTCTCAAAATAAATAAATAAATAAAATAAACTGTAATGTATAAAGCATTTGTGTGGGTAATGTTTTGTGCTACTGGTGTGGGGTAGCAGAACCGTCCGCCCAGTGATTCCGAGACTATGTTACTCATCCTCGAGTGCTTCACAGACCTGAGGGACATTCAGTCTGGGGGCAGCACTGGTACGGCGGCTGGAGTTGGTGCCGGCTCACATACCCCCTTAACAGAGTTTCCTCAGGGGGGAGGGGGGGGGGGGATGAGGTTCCCTCACTCCGGGGTTGGGCGAAAGGGGCTCTGCTAATTGGGGCAGTGGGTAGTTTGAAACCTACAGAGCAGGGAGCAGGGAGGGGGGGTACTGGTTTACGGGGCAGGAGTGTACGTCAAATGGGGCTGGGAAGGAAGGGGGTTGTGGGTCCACTGTACTATGTAACAATCTCTCTTTGCACTGTTTGGAAATGCCGGGGAGGGTGGCGGAGGGGGGGATGGGGGGGTCGAGGGTTTTTACGGTCACGCATTTAAATGTTGAACAGAGTCAAGGGACGCACCAGAATGCACGGACAGGTCTTCTCACAAAGTAACAGATATGGCTAGGAGATGGGATAAGAGTCTTAAGGTCCTTAGCTGGAATGTGAACGGGCTGGGTGATAGGCTAAAACGGACTATTGTCTTACAACTTGTTAAACGCCACCTCCGCGATGCAGTATTGCTACAAGAAACTCATTTGATGGGTAACACGTGCCAGGCCCACAATAGATGGGGATAAACTCTAGCGGTTCACTCCGGCTTCACTTCTTGCTCCAGAGGCGTGGGAATCCTGCTACGTCATTCCCTGCCCCTCCTAATTGACCATACAGAGACAGACCCGCAGGGCCGCTTTGCAGCATTGTCGGGGAGGTGGGAGGGCCGCAGGTTGAATCTGCTTTCTACTTACATCCCACCAGGTCTTCAAACCCAATCATACACAGACCTGGGCAAACTCCTACTCCCTACCTGACGGTCAGCTGATCATCGGGGGGGATTTCAACACAGTGGTCTCGGGAACCTTAGACAGACACCCACCCAGAGACCTGCCCCAAGGGCAAAAATGGTTGGCTGATTTTTTAGAGGCCTTTGGGTTGATAGATGTGTGGCGACTAGCGCACCCTACCGATAAGCACTTCACGTTCTTCTCTGGCCCACACCACTCCCGCCTGGACTATATACTGACTACACTTCAATACGGTACAGTCATACAAGACGCCACACACCTAGCTAGGGGTATCTCCGACCACTCACCAGTCTGGGTACACATCACGGTTGGGACCCGACGAGAGGGCTGCATAACGCCGATCAATGCCTGGCATCTAAAAAAATAAGGAGCTTCGAAAAACACTGACCCTCTCTATAAATCGATACTTCGAACAAAATGTTGTGTCGGTAAGCTCCTCTATAACACTGTGGGAGGCTTTTAAAACTGTGCTTCGGGAAGAGGCCCTGTCGGCAATCGCCGGCCGCCGCAAAGACAGAGGCGCAGATTAATTCCGTTGAGGCAGACCTAGGGGCGCTGGAAGAGGCTGCACGCTCGGACCGTGACCCGGGGACGCAGCATTGGCTGCACCTTAAGACTGCGGAATATATAGAGCTGGTTACAGAGGCGGCACAATCCGTGGCTAGAGAGAAGGCGGGCAGGATCCATGATCAAGGCGACAAAGCCGGCAAACTCATCGCATGGCTCGATAAAAAACAGCAGGCTAATAAAGTTGTACCAGAAATACAGACAGCTTCTGGGGCTGTGGTGACGGAACCCAGGGAGATTGTCGCGGATTTTGCACGGCACTTTCAACGGGTTTATAGTAAGGGGTCAGACCGCCCGGAAGAAGACTCGGTAGCCCTACTAGCAGACATCCGTATGCCATGCCTCTCGGACATTGATCGGGACGCCCTGGAGGCTCCACTATGCATAGCCGAATTGGAGCGTGCAATCAAGGACCTTCGTCCAGGCAAAGCTCTTGGACCTAATGGCCTCCCAATTGAGCTTTACAAGCTGAAACCCGACGCCATTAGTTTACACCTTAAGCACATGTTCGACAAAAGCAAAGCAACAGGGTCCCTGCCGCGAGACCAACGCCTAGCCACTATTGTGGCTATACCAAAAGAAGGGAAGCCGAGGGAGTCCTGCTCGTCGTACAGACCTATTTCACTGCTTAACGCAGAGCCGAAAATATTAGCCAAAACTCTCGCCAATAGGCTTCAATCGGTCTTACCCACTCTGGTCCACCCAGACCAATCAAGATTCATAGCCCCATCAAAACACGGCGCTCAACCTTCGTCGCCTCCATGGTGTGCTGGGGAGGTGCCATACTCTGCAAGAAGATGCGGTGGTGGTCTCGCTTGACGCCACCATGGCATTTGACACCCTAGAATGGCCATACATGATGGCGGTGCTCCGTAAACTGGGCTTCGGCCCGACCTTCATAGCATGGGTCCGTCTTCTATACGCGGAGCCACTGGCCCAAGTGGTAGTAAACAACAAGGTCTCTGAGGTTTTCGCCCTGGAGAGGGAAACCAGACAGGGCTGCCCGCTCTCCCCCCTCCTGTTTGCACTCGCCCTTGAACCACTAGCTGCATGGATCAGGCAGGACGTACACCTTAAAGGGATACAGTGGGCGGATGAATGGGAGGACAAAATCTCCCTATATGCTGATGACATCCTCCTCTACCCGTCACGACCCCGCAGGTCCATCACGGCGGCACTTGATATATTAACGAGCTTCGGGAAGAATTCCGGGTTCCAAATCAACTGGAGCAAATCTCTCCTATGTTCTCCATGGGAGCCCCCCTGAACTTCCCAGTACTTGCCCAATCACTATTGCGGAGGACGGGTTCAAATACCTGGGAGTCTTTGTATCCACAGACAAGGCTAAGATGTACGAAAGGAATCTACTACCGCCCCTTAGGCGGCTCCAACGTGATTCCAACACTTGGCAAAACCTTCCACTATCCCTGCTGGGCTGCGCGGCCCTTTTTAAAATGATCGCCCTGCCGAGGTTCCTCTACGCCCTTCAAAACTATCCGGACCGTGTACCAAACTCTTACTTTGGAGCAGTATAAGCGGCACAACGAGCCCTCCTCTGGTCAGGCACACCTAGAATAGCGCAACATAAACTTACATTGGGATGGTACGACGGAGGGATAGCTATCCCGGATATCCGTAAGTACTACTGGGCCGCACACCTCTCTGCGATAAACCAAGGAACGTACAGCGACAGGAATGACTCAGGTTACGGGATGGACAGATGGCTACTCCCTGGGGGAACTATGAAACAGCACTCTATTCTAGACCCGGCAGATACCCACTCACGGGACCAACGAGACACTCTGTGCAAATATGGCACATGGCGCAGCGGAAGCTCGGTTGGTCCAATACTCTAACCATGGCCACTCCACTATGGGCATCGTTAAAATTGGGCAACTTGGGACAAACGAAGGGTTTCCGTAACTGGGACCGGATTGGTATCTCCCAAATTAAAGATCTATGGGGTCCAAAAGGGATCAGGCCCTTCACCTACCTGTAGGAAATGTACGCTCTAGCACACACTGAGTACTTTAGGTACATGCAAGTCAGACACTCCCTCCAGACTAACATACCGCCAGGGACCAAACACCAGCAGGCCTCTCCACTCGAGGACAGGCTGCACGACGGGCACATGCCAGAACATACCATCTCCCTCACATACAAAAAACTGATAAACAATCCCCCCGACTTACTCCTGCCCCTTAAGGAGAGGTGGGTAGCAGATGGGCTTGAAATAGACGAAGAGGAATGGACAAGCGCGCTGGCCTCCCCTAAGGAGGTGGCAATTTCGTCTAGACTTAGGCTCATTCAACTCAAAATACTACACAGGGTGTATCTTTCTTGCACCAGGTTACAGTTGATGGGAGGGGGGGGGGGGCTCTGCAGAAGGGGTTGCGGTGAGACGGGCTCTTTCATATACTATGGGATTGCCCAATGGTGCGAAGGTACTGGAGACGTGTAGTACATTGCATGCAAGAAGTATGGGGGGTGGAAATACGACCAGAGGCTAAGCGATGCCTCTTGAACATCTGGGAGCCAACAGACCTGCCAGCGAAGGGGAAGCTCTAGGTTATGCTGGGGCAAGTGGTGGCGAAAAGAAACATAGCGCGATCATGGGGTGCTCCCACTCCGCCGAAGCTAACAATGGAAAAAAGACATGGACTGCCTTTGGAAACTCAAGCGCACAGAAGTGCTGACATTGAGCATTCTAGGCGGTGGTCACCAGATCTAGCTCTACCCAATTTTGGAAGAGGCCTTGCACCACCTCCAGATGAAGACATTATACGTGATCTGCTAGGCATTGTCAGCTAAGTTTGCTGTTGGGGCATTCAGAGAGTCCGCCAGTTGTTTAACCACCAGGTATATGGCCTGCTGTTCTAGCCATGTAAACAGAAGCAGAGCTTCTTGACATTGGGTTCATGACCCCACATCGCTTGTTGCAATACCACACAGCGGTAGTGTTTCCATGAGCATCTGAGCAAGCATTCACTTGATGGCAGGACGAAAGACTTTCAATGTCCAACTGATTACTTTCAGTTCCAATAGATTTATGGGGAGGTGAGATTCCATTGGAAATCATAGGCCTCCAATCTCCACCTGCTGATGAAGATGAAAACCTTGACGGGGAGGACCCTAATGTGGGAGTTTGACCACTTGGTGCATCTACCGTACCTAAATGCTGACCGTATAATAGAGCTAATTGATATCGCAAGGGCCCAATACTGTTGGTCAGGTTAGATGGAAAAGAACATACTGTTGGATCGACCAGCGCCCACACAAGGTGGATTTGATAAAGCAGCATGCCTGGGGGGTGGAAGTTACGGGGAGGTGGGAGGGACTCTGGTGGGGCATTGATCGAGAGGTAGAACCTAGAGGAGATTCATTACCGATAGCATACGCTGCAAAGCACTATTAGAGATCAGCCTGGGACTTTTTAGCTGAATATCCTGTGGTTACTATGCTTAACTACTTTAAGATGTAAGATAAGATTCATGCGTAATCCTAATCGTATTTGTGTGATGTTTAAATAGGACTACTGGAAAATCAATAAAATCATTTTTTTAAATGGGCGGAAGTTGGCAGCTTTGTATGTAGCAGAACGTTTGGGATATTCCAGCTACATCACAGCTAGTCATGTAGGCGAACAGCCTCTATAATTGCCTTCTTTTGATACCAGTCTGTCACCCTGGTCTTGCTCATTGTGGAATTAATTTTTAAACATGATCTAAAATCATTAAGTTGACTGTAGATGCACATGTAAGATTATGATAAATAGCAATAAAAACAGGTTACAAAGAAAATAAGCCTCCAATCTCCACCTCTCCCAGTGGCAGCCCCAATGCAGAAGTGACGCATCTGTCACTACTGTGAGCTTTGGGTGGGGAAGAGAGGTCTACCGCTGGCCCAATTGTGGTCCTTGAGCCCCCACTGCAGCTCTCTTGCAGTTCCCTCCAATATCTAGACCAGGTCAGAGACACCATCTTCAAGGCTCACTGCAGAGCCTGAATTTGCCAACGGGCATGTTTCACCAACAGGGTGCAGGAGGCAATGAGACCCAGGATCCTCAGAGTACATCTCACCGAAATCCAGGATAGAGGCTGAAACATCAGAATCTAGCCCAAATATTCTGGACTCGCTGTTTTGGAGGATAAGCTCGAACTGCACTGTATCCAGAACAGCTCAGATGAAATGGAGCGTCCGACAGGGAGTCAGATGTGACTTCGGCACATTGATAATGAACCCCAGCTAATGCAGGAGGTCCGCCACAGTCTGGTGGTGGGCGGGGGGATGACTGAGGTGAGACCGCCTTCAACAGCCAATCGTCGAGGTAGAGGAAGATTTGATCCCCTGACCTTAGCTGATGTGCTGCAAACACTGCCATCACCTTGGTGAACACCTGAGGAGCACTGGTAAGGCCAAACGGGAGCACAGCTCCTCTAGGCCCACTGTAAACTGCAAGTAGCATCTGTGGGCAGGCTGGACGGAAATGTGGAAACAGACAACCTGCAAGTCCAACGCTACCATCCAGTCTCTATAGTCGTTAGCAGATACCTAAGCGAGGGTAACCATCTTGAAATGTTCCTTTTTCAATAAGCAATTGAAAGGGAGCAGATCTAAAATAGGATGGAGGCCTCCATTCTTCTTTGGCACCAGAAAGTAGCGGGAATAGCAACCACAACCTACTTCAGATGATGGCACTCGCTCAATGGATCCTTTGGTCAGAAAGGCCAGTACTGCCTATTGCAAAACTGCAAGGTGGTCTTCTGTCAGCCGATGTAGTGACAGAGGGAGTGGCAGTGTGGTTTGCTGGAACAGGAAGGCATACCCGCAGTGGACAATCAGGCGCACCCAATTGTCTGTCGTAATCTCCCGCCATTGGTGCAGATGATATCAGATTCCACCGCCTGATACCCATGCTGGATTGAGGGCATTCAAAAGAGCCTTTGACTGTGCGGTTGCCATGGTGGGGGGTTGCGAACTAGGCTGAACTTTGGCCCCCAACAACATAGCAGTGGTCCTATTGTCCTTGAATATCTCAAAGGCCGAATCAGCTTTGTCTCCTAAGAAACAGGTTCCATCGAAAGGTATGTCCATGAGCAAGACTTTGACATCCCCCGAAAAGCCAGTATTCCTCAATTAGACGCAATGTTTCTGCCCAGTGAGCCGGTCGTATCCAACCCATATCAGATTGTGAATTTTGCTGTATTTAGCCCGTCAGCAATAGATTGGAAAAACCTAGCCCGGTCCTTATCTGAGACCAAAGGTGGCACTTCCACAACCGTATCCCACACAGAATGGGAATAACGGTCCAATAAGCATGCAATGTTCACGGACCATAGTGTTAGGATGGCTGAAGAAAAGAAAAAACTTTCCGAAGGTACTCCGCCTCTTGCATTCCTCTGTCCGGTGGTGTGGTAGTAAATTTGCTGGGATTGATTCAGGAAGTTGAGGCCTGTACTACCAGACTCCCGTGGGTAGGGTGATGGGAGAGGAAGGATGTGTCCCAGAGAGCAGGATGATGGCGGCAATTAATGTTCCTGTGCACAGGAGTGCCTGTGCAGGGCTTGGCCCATTCCATGAGCAGAACTTCAGTAAGGACTTTGTTGAAGGGTAGTAACAGTCCTGAAGGGGATACCCCCATTTTAAGCACCTCCATCAAAACATTTGTTTAGACATGAGCCATAGGCATCTATAGGTCCAAGTACTCAACCGCTCTCCAGATCACCATTGCAAAAGAAGCTCCTTCCACCATAGCCACTGTAGGAGCAGAGAGGACGCCAGTGTCTAGTAAGGGATCCAGACCACTGGCATCAGCCAGGTCCTCATACAAGTAATCACTCTGCTAGGGGGGTCAGTGTAGGAATAGGGACACTCAGATCCTCTCCATTCGTGTTCACTCAGTGAGCCTGTAGGAGGTTGGCTTAGTATATGGTACTCACTTATGTAATGTAACACCCTGCACTAATCCAGAAAAGCCTTATGGTGATTTCAGTTGTCTTAGACAACCTTAGAAAGCTCTCCAAGTGGTAGCTGTGGAGAGTAGCCTTCAGGCTTAGCCAGGAGTGTTAAGCAGCTTGCTTGTTCAACCAGTACTAATCATAGTGTAGGTTAAGTGAAGAAAATATGTATTTTTTATACACACTCACTACCACATTGCAATATCTACTACCCGGAAATATAACCACAATACTTTGATAACAGAACACGTAAGTAGCACAAATACACAGTCGTCCCCAAGGGGAGACCAAACCATATAATAAAATAATGGAATGCAAACCACTACTCAAGTCAAGACTGAACCCAGAAGATGTAGAAGACCACCCAGGTAAGTACCCAGGAACCCTAAGGAGGCCCTGTGCAGACTAAGACACAACAGCGAGCTCAATACAACAAATGGGTAAGTCGTGGTTGCAGTTTTTAAGAAGGTCCTTTCCCATAGGACCCTGAATAAACACCATGGAAGATGGAAAGTTGGAGAGTCAGCCCACCTGTGGAAACCCCGGGAACCAGAATACCTACACCAGGGAAGCCGGGTGGTTAGGTGCGATGTGACGTCGGAACAGCCGCAGACCCCAATGGAGGACTTCAGTAAAGATGCCCCTGGTGAAGGCGAAAGACTCCGATGGAACCCAAAGGTGGTTTCAAGATGATGCAAGCTGAGAGGACAGAGTATATGCCACTCAGGAGTGACCAGCAGACATGGAAGACAAATGCCCACCGATTGAGAGCTGCAGGAGAGTTGATGGTGCCCTTGAAGTTGCAGCTGTGCAGACCAGGTGACTGTGTAAAACCAGGAGCGGTTCACAAGCTGTCCCACGTCGGATGTAGAGCAAAGGGATCAGTGTCTGGCAGGGGCACCAACAAGCCTTGACACGTAGTTGTAGAAAGAGGTGCAATGTCCGGACCAGCAAGGTCCAAAGGACTCCTCACAAGCAGCTAAGTCAGAGCAGGCCCGAATAAAAAGGGGAGCCCACTGGAGCCAAAGAAGACCCTCAAGAGGACCCACAGGCCAAAGGCACAGGAGTCGCAAGAGGACCTCAAGCAGCTTACCAAAGGATGAAGGGCCATGGTGCAGAGGATGCGGTGTGGACGAAGATCATGGTTGCAAGAACTGCTTATGGGTGGAGCTTCTTGGAGCCGGAAAATCTCTGGTGAAGAGAGTCAACAAGCTTTGGCAACAGCAAGTCGAAACAGTGTGCACAGGGTTACTGGTCCAGCAGTTCCGACGAGAGATATTGGCTTCAAACTTGCTGCGAAGACCGTGCATGGCTCGAGGGAGTTGCAGAACCGCCACCTGTGTTGCTGAACCTTTCGGAATCCGTAGGAGCAGCAGACCGGTCCGCTTTGCTGTGGTGCCTGCAGACGCAGGTGAGTGACTCCTTCACTCCACTGGAGATTCCTTCAATCCAAGGGACGATTCCTTCTGGTGTCTTGGATGTCCACCGGCCTGTAAAAGAACCTGTATGGAGCACAGGCACAGAAAACGCAGAAGACTGGCAGGACGACAGGAGCAGTCGGAGTCTTCCCGGCTGCGTTCCCAAAGCGAAGTATAAAGTGCCCAGACCGTTGAAGATGAAGTGGTTTCGGATCTGAATCTTGTCCCACAACAAATTAAGGAACCACACACAGGTAAGCCCTTAAGTACCCCAAGGAAAGGGTTGAGACGATTCAGGGGTCCCTCCCACAGGAGGGGCAGGACAGTGGGGAGCATACACCAATGTCCTTTGTCCAGTTTCACGCCAGAGCGGGAGCCAAACTGCTCCCTGAACTGGTTGCAACTGGAGTATGCAAGGGGGGGGGCAACAAACGTACCTTCAAAGGAGTCTAGTCGCACTGGCAAATGCCCCCACCTTGTCCCAATACAACTCCTGTGAGAGGAAACCTATTGTCCTGCCTTCCCCTGCTCGAGCTTGGCTCAGCATCAGGAGGAGAGCAGAATAGAGTCTCTGGTCGGCAGCAGCCCTAGTTGGCTGTCCGGGTCTAGAAGACTGGTACCGGGAGCACTGAGGGCTGTAAAACTGAGGAGTTTTACAGTGCATGGTGTTATGATTTCAACATGTTTGATACCAAACACAACAGAGTTTGTTACAGCTAGTTTAGAGATAGCAATTGCGTAATGACGCATGGCCACTCTGTGTTATGTATTGTAATGGCTAATGCACTTACAACCTAGGAGAATGGACTCCGTGGGTTGTAGGGGTGTCCAGCTCATGCAAGGGCACCCCCTCACTTATAGCAGAGCATCCTGCCTTCAGGATTGATAAGCCTGCCTTAGGCGTGACTTATAGATTTTAAGTGCAGTGACCTCAGATCTACAGAAACTTATACCTGTTTTAAGTGGTGCTAGCACCAGCTTACACAGGCTGCAATGGCAGGCCTGTAGTAACCATTTGAGTAGTCTCCCAAGGGTGCCATAATACATGCGTCAGCCAATGGGGGGGTGAGGGAGGGGGGGTTTGGGGGCCTAGTGTAACCATGCCCTGGGTACCTTAGTACCATATACTAGGGACTTACAACGGTACTCAAGTAGTCAATCTGGGGTGTACCCAAGTACTCACAATGTCCAATTTAGGGAAAAAGGACAGAGACTGAGGTTCTGATTAGCAGAACCTCAGTCAGAAAAACAATGACACCAGCAAAATGTGGCGGTGACCATGAAAGCAGATCAGTCCTTCAGTGAAATAGGGCTCTATCTAAAATTCAGGCTGTGTGGACCCGGTCGGTACAGGAAGAGACGTTTTGGAGTTGAGAATCCGGATCGGATATTTTTTGCACCCTCTCGGACAACCACTAGGTTCTACCAACTGCTTTCACCATAGACATTGTAGCCATTCCTGAACTAGACTAGTGTAGCCTGGAATGGCGAGTTAGGGGTATGCAGAAAGCCATCATGTCCCATTAGTTTCCCCACAGGGCTCTTCGTATGAGGTTTTCCATTTCTGGAATAGGAAAGTTTATTCTATCAATGTCAGGTCCCTCTTTGGAACGGGAAATCCTTTGGCCTCCCTGGAATTTGTGAGTGCAAATAAGTCGTCACCTGGTGACTCTAAGTTCAGAGAACGTCTCGATCTGTGGAGCATTTTCATCACCGAAATGATGTTCTCCTGGCATTGTTTGAATGTGTTAGTCTTCACTGAACAACTGTCCAGGTTAGTGTGCCTTATCAAATACGCTGCCACAACTGAGGAATTTGAAACCTGAAAGAGGAACACCCTGAACTGGTAATTTATCCTGTCAATTTCTTATGTCCATTGTTCAATGGCACTTACAGGTAACAGAAGGGCTTACGGATCATATGTCTAGTGCCATGATCAGGGATATAGCACCAAATTGTTGACGACGCACAGAGAAAAAGAAACAAATGGGTCTAAACAAACAATTTTGGACCCATCCACTAGATAACGCAATGCACAGCTTGTGAATCCAGAAAATAGTGCAAAATAGTGGCGGTGATGAAATGATGAAAAATTGTTTAATGCTAAATCATATCAATATTGTTCTATGAACTTTCACAATTGATTGGTAATCATGACATGTTCAAGCTTCACATATAAATCAAAACTGCACACATACAAACATGTAGCAACTGCTTTACTAGTTAGGGAAGACACTCAATAATGGACTGTAAAATGTTTTAATATATCAATGATCCAATATAATTTTCAGAGCTAAAATGTATTCTTACCATGCCAACCTTTTCATTTTAAATTGTAGTAACCAAGCAGTATGAAATAATAGTTTTGGGGAATAAAGGGAAGTCTACCTATGCAAGACACTAAACTGAGGCAAATTTATATAACAAGCAACATGTTAGTGCTTGGAGGATCAACCTTAAAATAAAATGCTTACTTTTTACACATGGTGCATAGCTTCTTTGGAGCAGGCTTATGAGAGAATGTAGACAAACAAGTAGTGGAACAAAAAAGGTGAGCAGATCCTTTTCGTTGATATGCAGTTTGTCCCTTCTGCAATGGTTTTTTGCAATTTGCACAGGTAACTTTCACGGGCTTCGGAGGTTGCTGCTGTGATGAAGGTTGAAAAATCTGTTTTGGAAGTGAGGCTACAGGTGACATCGAGTCGACTCCTGGCTGCTTTTGATTTCTGGGGAAAGAAGCGGACTGCGAGATCCAGGAATCTTAAAGGAAGATACAATATATTGCATTTTATTCATCTTAGCATAGTCAGTAATTTAAAAAAAACATTAGCTGCAAAATAATCAAAGTACTTGCCTTTATTAATTTTCAAATCTTTGACAAGGTGAAATACATTTGACAGTCAAAGAGTTTGGGAGATGTGATCAATGGGAGATGAGGAACTGACTAACATTTGATTGTTGTTGAAATAAAATGTTAGTTTAAAGAGTGGAAGGACTTTTTATGCTTATTTGCATCCAATCATGTTCTTAATTTTTTGTTTGTTAGTTCAGCGTTACAGACACAACAGACTGCTACTAAAATTGTTGCCCACTATAGGTTCGAGTGGCACACCACACATTGCAAGATGGATCATAATAAGAGAACAATTTCAGAGCTCCGTATATAGCAAGATGTGATATCAGATTACTTGGCAAAGATTTGTGTGAAGGAAGTGTTGGAAATGATAGATGTAACTGAAAGATCTAAAACTGTAGCTTATTAGTCTGTGACAAGATAATAGTAGATGAAAGCGGATAAGGATGGAGTGTTTGGCAGTACGAAGGTATGTAGTGGAAGGGTGGCTGTTGGAAATAAATCTTGCCATGGGATTTGGAGTTGAAGGAGGAGCTCTACAATGATGCAATGGGACTTTGGAAAATGAATAGTTTTTTCCAAACATTGGGCAATGAAGGAGAGAAATATGGTGTACATGTTACTTATCTGTAGAAGTGTAACAAATTCATGTAAGGGAGAAGTTCTGGTGGCTAGGAATGGATATAATTGTGGAGGATGTGGTGGAACGGCATGTGGCACTTGCTATGAGTGACAAAGGGTTTAAAACGGAGAGTCCACCTTTAGTACATGTTCCAGATGTGGGAACAAGTGGCTCTGGATATATAGGGTCCATTGGAATGGCTAGGAAGAATCAGCAAGCTTGTCGTGGTGCTACTAAATTATTAATTCAAGTGGGAGGGTTGAAAATGATTATGCGCTAAATGCATCTACTAAAGAGGTTATGAGGCTTTAGGAAAAGTCTCTCTGGTGGGGTTGCTCAAACCGTGTTATATTTGACAGAAAGGAGTGAATTCTTGTCTGGACAAGTAATTGAGCAGAGGTGGATTTTCTTGTACAGCCAAACTCAAGGGATTGGTGGAAAGGATCAATGGAATGGCTATAGATAGCATACAATTGGTACTAAAGAATCATTTGTTTTAGTTAAAAGAATTAAAACAAGCATTGGCAAAGCCAATAGGTCTCACCTTTGAGGTACATTGCTTTGTAAATTGTTTTTATCCATAAACACACACAAAGTGACGCAACCATTTGTTGCGTGAAATCGATCTTTTCAAGTACAGGTGGGGGGGGTGGATGAAGAAACAGGTGAGGTAGGTGGCGTAAGAGTAAAGGAGGGGGAGAAGAAGCAATGGGAAAACCGAAGGAGGGTGGGGAAGCAACACTGAGGGCATAAGTGGAAAGGAGAAGCAACAGTCGAGAGCAACATAGAGCAGGTGGAGAGAAGCATATAGATGAAAAACATAGGGTGCAGGAGAGAGAGGTACAGGGAGACCCCCGGAAAATGCATTCACTCCTCTGGAGTGCTTAGCCAAAAAAGAAAAAAACGGAGTGCTAAAAAAGCAAGCTGTGGAAACACAGAAGGAAGACAATAAAAAGAGTTGTAAAGAGGCTATGTGTAGTAATGAGGTTCAGGAAAACCAAAGTAGAAGCAAGTAGGTTTATTCCAATAGACAGCTAGAACAACCACCTCCAGCATAAGCTCAGTAGTGAATGGCTGGTCCTCACATAGAATGTTACAGAGGTAATGTAAGATAACAATTCTAACAGAGAATGCTGCACTGCCACTCTAACATAAAAGGTACTAACATGGGATACTACACACCTTCCCCCTTTGAAAAAATTAAAAAAAAACATTATACAGAGGAGAGAAAAATTTTTAGTTGGGAAAGAAGCAACAAAAAACTAAGGAGAAAATAAAAGAAAATTCAACAACAATAATCATGTAATTTCACAGGAATTTGCTTAACACAGGAACTTTTCCTAGGAATAAAATCAGGAACAACGTTTTCTTGATAAACAGGGTTATGAGGTACAGGAATATCCTCTTGGAAACTGGTATTGTCAACACAACTTTCAATGACAGGTGTAGGAACAGGACTTTCAACAATAGGTGTAGAAGGAACACTTTGAGGAGGACCGCCACCCACAGAAATATTTAAATCTCGACTCTCAGGCATGAAAGTGTCAATCATGGCAGAGTAAGGTATTTGGTCCTTAACAATGGGGTTCTTAAGTGGAGAAGGAACAGAAAGATTTGGATTTCTACACAGAGAAATTCTCCTGAAATTCCATACTTTACCCCCATCAACACGAACAGCTTTAGAGAAAACTTCGATAACTTTGCATGGATCAGACCATTTGTTCCACTTGTTTCCTACCGATCTTCCAAACTTAACACGTACAAAATCACCCACACTGATTTTCCTACTGCATTTGCTAGAAGACACAGAATTGGTTTTCATTTTCTCTTGGTATTTTAACACTCTATTCCTAACTTCATCCCGGTCATAGGAAGATTCAACTGGAAATTTAATTTTCATCCACCAAGGGAGAAGCTTTGAACCAGGTTTTCTACCTCTAAGCATCTCAAAGGGAGAGAGACCTGTAACAGAGTTAGGGGAGGTACGATATGATAACAGTGTAGCACATAAAGTCTTCCTCCAATCAAGGTTGCTCTTAACTGCTAACTGGATGGACTCCTTGATGACCCTATTAAAGCGTTCCGTCTGACCATTGGCCTGGGGATTATAGTTGGACACTTTTGTGAACAATACCACATCTTTCTAGAAACGACTCAAACTCCTTGCTGACAAACTGTGGACCATTATCAGAAACAATTTCGGCTGGAATCCCTTCTCTACAAAAAACTTCGTCCAGAAACTGAACAACCTGTGTAGAGCCGATCTTGTCCACTATCTTAAGCTCAGGCCATTTAGAAAAGTAGTCAATTAAGACTAATGCAAAAACCTCTTTGTTGGGAGATAAAGATAGAGGTCCGACAATATCGATGCCAAGTTTTTTCCAGGGACAGTTGACAAATTCAATGGGAGAAATGTTCGTGGACAAGGGTTTTACAGTTTTATCACTATTGGCACACGGAGAACAGGAATTTACCCACCTGTCAACCATTCCATCAACGCCAGGCCACCAGTAAAATTCGCGGATACGCCTTTTGGTACTGGACATACCCATATGGCCTTCATGTGCCATAGAAACAATCTTTTCTCTTAAGGTAAAAGGGGGAACAATCTTGTCACTTCGAATTACGAAACCTTGGTTAAACATAAGTTCATCCTTAACTTTAAAGAAGGAGAGAACATCACCAGACAAATACCTTTCTTGAGGCCAACCATGCTGTAAATAATCGACTACATCAGATAAACAAGTATCATTACACATTGCCTCTCTCCAAGCAATCTCAGATATGCCAGTAGACAAACCTGTACTGTTACATTCATTAACATCATCAATGTTAAAAACTACATCAGAGTCAGAGATGTGAGAACAAATGGAATTAACTAGTGGTAACCTGGACATGCAGTCGGCATGTACATTTAAACGACCAGGAATGTATTCCACAATGCACTGGAACTCTTGTAGTTTCGCAGCAAGACGGGCTAAACGCGCAGTTAAGGTTCTGCCACCACTAGGTGCTAACATGTGTATCAAAGGCTTGTGGTCGGTTCTTAGACGAAAACTGGTACCCCAAATGAACTGCCTAAAATGCTCGCAAGCCCAAGTACATGCTAGGAGTTCCTTCTCTATGGTGGAATAGTTGTATTCCGCACCACGCAATGTTCTGGAAGCGTAAGAAACTACATGTTCCACACCTTCGCTTTTCTGGATCAAAACAGCACCCAACCCATTATTGCTTGCATCCATACATACTATGCATTCTTTACCCAGTTTGAAAGGTCTAAGAAATGGAGCATTAGCTATCTCTTGTTTCATAGTATCAAAAGCAAATTGCTGGTCTTTACACCAGCTGAATTTTACATCTTTCTTTAATAAAGCTCTTAAAGAGTGAACTTTAGAGGCATAATTTTGAACAAACTTACTGTAGAATTCGGTTAAACCTAAGAAAGAGACTAATTGTTCTTTGGTTGACGGTGCTGGTGCTTTCAAAATGCTCTGTATATGGTTACATTTAGGTTTAATACCCT
This sequence comes from Lissotriton helveticus, assembly GCF_964261635.1. NCBI lineage: Eukaryota > Metazoa > Chordata > Amphibia > Caudata > Salamandridae > Lissotriton > Lissotriton helveticus. Next base: position 305,540,708 of record NC_136069.1, on the reverse strand, counting down.
CTGAAGAAATTTCATGACCAAGATACTCTACTTTGCTCTGTCTGAACTTGCATTTGGATAATTTCAACGTTAAACCTTTCTCTTGGACAGACTTTAGAACTTTCTCAAGGTTAGCATCGTGCTCGTCATGATTCTTGCCATAAATGAGGATATCATCTTGAAATGCAATCGCACCCAAACAACCTTCCAATACTGTTTTCATAAGCCTTTGGAACACAGAAGCTGCGCTGGCTAAGCCGAAAGGCATGCGGCAATATTGAAACATGCCTTCCGGTGTAATGAAGGTTGTTAAGAACTTTGACTCCTCGTGCAACAAAACCTGATGGTATGCATTAGTAAGATCTAGTGTGGAGAATACCGATGCTCCAGACAGGGTGGAGATGAGTTCATGGATATGGGGCAAAGGGTGTCTATCAATCCAAATTTCTTTATTTAAACTCCGGAGGTCAACACATAGACGGAGTTCGCCATTGCTCTTAAGTGACAAAACCACTGGCGAAACCCACGGAGAAGACTCAACTGGCTCAATGATTTTCTTATCAACCAAATTCGAAAGAATCCCCTTCAATTTTTCGCGATAAGCCAAAGGGACATTTCTTACTCTATGTCGAGTGGGTAAGGCTGAGTCTTTGAGAATGATACAGTGTTTAAAGTTCACAAAGGTCCCTAAATTATCTGAAAAAATGGATGAAAATGTATTCTTCAATAGAGTAATGAAGTCATTTTCAGGAGGAACCACATATACAGGTGGGGAAGCATTAGGGTCAAGTTTAATGCCAAGGTCATATTGATGGGGCCAACACAAAATGGATGCCCCTTTGGAGGATACATAAACCTTCCCTTTAATGGATCTATCCTTAAATTTGATGTCCGCCCACATATAACCCTCAATATCAATTTTCTTACCAGTATATCCACCAGGATTTACGTCTGGTGGTAATAGTTTGGTTGATTGCCAGTGGCGATTGAAAACATTCTTGCCGATTATGGTATACCAAGCGCAAGAATCAATTAACATTGAAATCTTTTCACCATTGATAGTGATGATATCAGTGGGAAAACCTTTACATTCTGAGTCACCAACGCATAATAGGGTGTTTATCTCAGAAGGTTGTTCAGTATCATATTCTTCGTAAGACAAAAAATTTACTCTTTGAGCAGACTTACACATTTTGCTATAGTGACCAGATTTTTTTACACTTTATGCAAATCTTATTCCAAGCAGGACAACCTCTATAATTGCCTACGTGATCATTAGCACCACACCTATAGCAAATAATCTGAGGCTTTTTAACAGGAAATTTACTTTCCCTCCCGGAGAAATCTTTTCTTGGAGGAAAAGAACTCTTTTTAAAATTATTGAAGTTTTTAACTAATGAGACTTCAGGGATAACTACTTTAGATTTAACTTCTTGACCTCTAATTTCATTCACAAATAGTTCGGACTGTTCAATGCCTTTGGCGATGTTCAGGACAGCACTAAGTGAAGAGTCTGTGCCCATCCAGAGACGTTCTTGGATCTTTTTGCTTTTAGTGCGCATCATGATCTGATCCCTCAAAACCTGTTCAAAATTGATGGTTTTGAAAGCGCAGGATCCAGCCAATGTGCGTAAAGCGGCTACATAATTTTCGATAGACTCATCGTCTTTTTGTACTCTGGAATAAAATTTAAACCTTTCCATCACAACGTTAATTTTTCTTCCAAATCTAGTACTTAGTTGTTTTATGACAATATCAAAAACATTTACATCCCCAGAATCAGTACTTTCTATGGGAGGTAAGCTTTGTAATTCTTTAAGGCCGGCACCACCCAGACAATTCTTTAACAATGCTAACTTTCTTTTAGGAGAGCACCCATCCTCTTCAACAACGTCTACATAAGCTAAAAATGTGGGGTACCAAAGATCCCATTCTATTTTAGGATCACCGGCTGAGGGTAAAAAATGTGCAGGCGAAGAAATATTATTTGACATTGTAAATAGCTAAACTAACAATTTGATATAAATGAATTACACAAAATAATAAAAGTAGTCACCGTTGTCCATGAGGCAGAAATCCACTGAGAATTTTAAGTCTTTTCACTTCCAGTTCTCTTCTTTTTTTTTTTTAAAAAAACGATGTAGAAATAATAGTTAATTCAGTAAATATACGTTGTATAATAGGGAATGTAGAGAAATAGTTTTTAAACGAGGGGTAATAATGATCAAACTTCTGAAATCAGGTAAACTACAGATAAAACGATCGTAAATATTGCATGCAAACGATCGTGGTTGTTTCCATGGTAACGTCGGAAGCAAGATGGCCGCTGAGACGCATACGCATGCGCGTGATGCGTGTGTGATGACGATGAGGAAATGACGTGGTGGTAAGTCACAGATTGGAGCGCAGGTTTGAAGGAGCCGGAACAATGGATGCAAAGCGCTCGTGTAGGAGAAGCTCGTGTAAGCAGTAGTGCTCGTGAAGGCGGGGAGTGCTCGTTGAGTAAGTTTCAAAAGATGCAGATGATATGAACAGTCAATGAAATACGAAAAAAATTATAAAAATGTAACGCCTTGGTATTCAGAGATCGCGTTAAGATGATAAATAAGCTTTGGTTAGTTTTTAAACAAAAATTATATCGTCGGTTTAAACGAGGGGAATAATAAAGAAATACAGAACACAAACTCCCGCTGGTGCAATCAAGGCACATTAAGGGAACAATCAGCCGCTGGTGCAATCTTTCTACACATGTGACACAGAAATACCTTAATTTTCTTTAAACTGCATAGGTGAACGCTGTCGGTAAGCCTTGGTTTCACTGGGAAGGATCCTTGAAAAATGTGAGTTCTTTTCTTGAAAACGAAAAAAATGTAGACTCTTGAAAGTTCTTGATAGTTGAAGATCCCAGTCGTCGCCAAATTTATGTAGTAATGAGGTTCAGGAAAACCAAAGTAGAAGCAAGTAGGTTTATTCCAATAGACAGCTTGAACAACCACCTCCAGCATAAGCTCAGTAGTGAATGGCTGGTCCTCACATAGAATGTTACAGAGGTAATGTAAGATAACAATTCTAACAGAGAATGCTGCACTGCCACTCTAACATAAAAGGTACTAACATGGGATACTACACTATGCTCCACGGGAAGGACAAACACAGGATTGACAAGCTGGGACACGAAAAGGAAACCTGCACATAACTGTCAGGAAAGCCGACCAATGGTAATCAACGGTTGGGCTACAAGCCTCTGTATGTTGTCTGTGAGCCAACAATGTGCCCCGAAATAGACAGCTCAGTACTTGCACTAAGAGGCTCAACCTAAAACTGGTTAGGAGTGTATAGATCAGCGTAAAAAAGTGGCTAAAAGTGCACTGCTTATGTTGATGATCGTTAAAACATGGAGAATTGTGCCCTTCGTAGGTATGTCGCAGAGAAGAAAAAGCAGAGTTGGAAGAGAGGCGTGAAAAGGTTCAGAACAGGCAAGGGAAATAGAAAAAGTGATGACAAAAAGAGGAGAAGACATGATGTAATGTTGCATGTGGTGGATTTGGTTCGAGGGAGGAGACCTGCATTTGTGAAAAAAAGGAGTCTTTAAGTGGTCACATAGCCACGTAAGGTAGAGGATGTTGGAAGGCACAACATTCCTGTATTCATAGGGGGACGACTTGCTAGTGACAGATCGGTGAGTGGTTAGAAGTACTCTGTTCAAGAAGCTTATAGTTTCCTTTTGTGGTGTTGTGGTAGAGTGCTTCTTATTGGTTGCGCGGAGCAAGGGAATGTGTATTATGAAGAGGGTGCAGGTTGTAACCTGCCATCCTTGCTCTTTTCTGAGAATAATACAATGTCCCAATTTAGAACCTTGGAATTTGGTTCAGGTTTACTAGTAAAGCAGGTTTTGACTCAGTCAGTTGATGAGAACGTTAAGCATGCTCCAGTGTGGGGTGCCAGTTCTGCAACAAGTCTTTACTCTTGTGGCGTTTTTACATTTTTATTGCAACAAAGTTATTACCTTAAATATTCAAATGGCATATATTTCACAAATCAAAAGACAAACCAACTAGCACAGACTCACATTCAATAACGCACACTGTGTAAAAATGACAATGAAAGACCATATTTCCAATGCTATGCCAGATTTCCTAGCAGCCTCATGACCTAGAATTCAATGGGTCCAACAGACTAACATGGCATAATACAAAGACAGCCCTGAAGAGCCAGGAAAACCTTCTGGGGTCACCAATGCATTACAATGGGAGACATGACTTAGAATGACATTTTATTTGAAGGTTGCTCTACTTCTATGGGGCTCCAATGTCCAGAGATACAGCACCAGTTGATGCTACTTTTGTGACACTTGGGCCCCAAATAGCCAAACTCCACAATGTTTGAAGAGGAGCCACTGGTTCCCACTCGTACATCACACAGCAAAAGGCTCAGTCCACTGATTTCCAAGGGTGCCCCTCAAGGACAGTTAAGCACCAACTATCAGGCCAGTTCCTCTCTGAACTTGAACAAAAGCAACCCAGGATCAGTTTCACCCTAGTTCGGGCTCATCAGCCAGTTATAGCTTGACTCCAGTAACAGTGTGCACGGATGCCACTTATGGGGATGCCCGTCCCATTTAGGCAAGACACTAAAGTATACAAAAAGTGATGGATGGAATGCTTGAATAATCTCTGCCACCATTTCTGACAGGCATCCCATACGCGAGTCCCGTGAACATGGTCAATGGATCCAGACATATTTGGCTGATAAGCCCCAACCAACAGGTTGCTTGTGTTCTGGTTCAGGGAGGACCTGGGCTGGCAATTCTGACTGGACCGTTCCCACTGGAGAAGGGCCAACATTGCATTTTGCTGGATCTAAACTGAGGTTGCATGGTGTGTAAAATAAAAATGGACTGGGATACGCCCCTGAGTAATTGCCTTTGTCTGCTGGTGCTGAAGAAATTAAGAATACGTCTGCTTTCATGATTTGTCTTGTTTCTTGACAAATACAAGACAGCCTCTCACGTTCAGCACGCAGGTCTCTTTCTGTCTAAGCTTTTAGTACAAGGAAAAAAAAGCCAGAAGCCGTGTTGGTTGATTGACATGAATGTGGTAGTTGATCGTTTGCAGAAATTGTGGGTTTGTCCTCATTACACTCTGTCCTTGTGTATCTTCAAACAGGATTCTTGCATGGTGAGTCAATGCAATTCACAAACTCTCCAAAGGGATGTGATCGCAATCAAGAAGGCTGGTTTGGGTGTTAGGCGCTTTGAGGCTTCCTTAATGCATCAGCTCAAATGGAAATTTCATGATTTGTATTAGCACTAGATTCAAATTCCATAGTGTTGTGGATCCAGACCTTTTTGGAGGCTCAATTATTGCCTTTCCAGAAACTTTTGACCACCAAAATACTGAAGAAAATTATTTCTATGAACTCTTGTGTAGGCTATGAGAAAAAAGATATAAAGCTAAAGAAGTGTATGCTAAGCCATCATCAAACAGATGCATGATGTACTTTAATACCATGGTGTCTTGTGTCAAATTATCCTTGCATTTATTCTCTGTCTCACCAGTGTATGAACCTGATCCGCTTTCCTATTTTGCACCTCCTTGCGCTACACCTTCTAGCTTCTTGAAGGACCTCCATGGCTCACCGTGGGAACCCATGTGGACAAACTTAGTCCGCAAAAATCATTCTGCAAAGCTGAAGGCTGTTGGCTCTGGTGGAATACCTGGCACCTTTGCTTTGTTAACAATCCCTGATGAGGTTGAAGTATCATTAACCAAACTTGTGCCATTTCCACCAGTTTGAGAACCATGCATGTCTGGTGCTCTGAGACGCAATGCGGATGAACACTTGTCTGTATTTGTTCAACACCATGGACACTTGTCTGTGTCTGTTCACCTCCACTGGTATCAATGGAATTTGAGAAAGGATAGGCATCCCCGCAGTCGTCTTTATTTGATCTCCCGAAGGGAGATTATTAAAGCTACATACAATAAGAAAGAATCAAGCAATATTATTTAAAAAAAATTACAGTATGTAAAGGAATAGAGCATACATTTTGAATCCAAGGACATCAAAGCTAAAAAAACACAACAAGATGGATAAAAAGTAAGATGCCAGGGACAAACGTTACAAAACAAGACCCACAACACTTTATAAAATGGAACATACAAACTATTTCATCAGAACAACATGCTTCTTCTTTTGGCTAAAACACACTTCAAGAAGTTAGCAACTGTGTGGCATACACAGTGGTCATTGAGTTGCAGCAGGTAAAATAGGGCAGCTTTACACTTATCAATTTGATGTCTTTGTAATAGGGCTACTAAACATTTCCTTGTGTAAAGCAAGTAAAATTGACAAAAAGAAGACAAAGTGTAAAATGGTTTGGCTTGAATGCCCATCACAGACAAATACAAATGGAATCCGAAGAATACTGGCCAAGGGGGAAACAAATTAGCCAACAGAAGGAGCCTAACCTAAACCTTGCCAGCAGTGTTCTCTCATACACATTAATCACGTATAATATGGGGCAGTAGTTGGCACCATTTGAATGATGAAATTATCTCGGACTGCTGGTTTATCCACTTACGTTAGTTCCCTAGTAGCTTGTTTATGCTTTAAAAAACAGTCCTGGGCCCAGTTTCTGTCTTTCTTCACAATTGTCTCAGGGTGCTCGAACAGGTGGGCAAATCCCAGCACAGCGAAACTCTTTGATATACTTTAACCACGGGATGGCCAAACCATGCTCACTAGATAAACAATCTCTAATGTCTGCCAGATTAAGTTTGGCTTCTTTCTTATACCAAATAGAACATCAAAGAGCCAAGGGTGCGGAATTAATAGTGTCTTGAACATATCCCAAGCCTAACTACAAATGTAATGGAAAATGCGGGGTAGAGAGGGACACATAGTAACCGGCGACAGAATGTATTCTCTTCCATCTGCATTGCAAGTGCAACCCTATATCCCCCATTCCATATGTAAAAATTGGTAAGCATTTCTGTTTATAGATCTCTAATATTGGCGCAATGGGTTTTTTGCTGATGGGCATTGCAAGCGAGGAAGTAGAACCAACAGCTTGGGTAAAGCGCATTATCCTGTTTTTAATACAGGTAGACCAAGTACAGCCCTCATCAAAGTCCAGTACCAGGTAAGGGAAGGAACTAACTCGGTCTAGTGTTTTGCCAGCAATATTGAGGGAGCATGTTTTCGTATTTCTGGGTCCACAATCCATAGCAAAGGTTTTCTTAAGATTAGTCTCCAAGCCCAGCTCTTTCACGAAACTGACTAACAAAAAATAAGCCTCTTGAGGCTGGCCGTCCTTGCCAGGAGCATCACATCGTCAGCATATAGGAGTGCTGCAACAGGCTTTTTCTCCACACACAGCACGCTTGCCCCAACCAATACCGGAGTTTTTTTCCAGCTCATTCGTGTAGAGGAGAAAAAGAATTGGGCAAGCACGTATCCTTGGCAAACCCCCGGCTTAATACTAAACGATTCTGTGCATTCAACAGCACTACAATATGCAACTGTTGCTGTAACGTCATGGTGAAGAAGTCTCACAAATGAAACCATCCCCTCGTCGAGGCCCATATTCTCTAAAATGGGACCACAGCTTTGTTCTAGATACGTGGTCAAAGGTGCTTGACAGGTCCATAAACGCCAGTGGTGGGGACTCCATTTACTTACTAGTATTTGGCCACAATTAAGTGAGGGTTGAGGCACTGCTCAATGGTCCCAAGCCCCCTTCTGAACCCATACGGACGTGGGGCAAGTATTCTACTTTTATTAGTCCAGTCAAGTAAACGATCCAGGACAACCCTTCCAATAATTTTGGCTGTGGAGTACAGGAAGGATATTGAGCAATAACATTTAACGTCGTGCACATTACCACTCCAACAGGGTTATTGACAGATCAAGCGACACCATCCAGTCCTGGAGCCTTCTTACACCTATCAATAATCGCTTTCAGAACCTCTTCCTCACTAAACTCCAGGTTTAAACCCAGTGGGACCAATGGCTGAAGTACAGACTCGGCCCCACTGTCCGGGGAGTACATTCCAGAGAAAAGCACCAGCCAGGCCTCCCCGGGATGTGAACCTTTAATTTATCTTGCTGTGATGGAGGAAACAAAACGGATCGCCTGGACTGGCCGGTATCCTTCTCTTTACTGCTTGCTGGTAGATTTTTCCTGATAGCTGTAATGGAGCTCTAATCTCGAAGGGATTGCTTTACGGTCCTACGTAGGGAAACGAAAGCTGATCTACATTCTTTATCAAACCATGATTTAACTTGGTGACGTGGCTGTGCATTAGCTCTAGACCGCTTCTCTTTTATCCTAAGAAAAAGGTTTGTAAAATGAGTTAGGATAATGGCCAAGTTGCAACTTACCAAGTTAAATCTATTCACCAATGCTGTGCAACTACAAACTACCTGGGCCATGATGTGCTTCAAGTTCGCAGTATGCCAGACCAATTTGCGCCCTGCATCCTATGTGTTTAAGACCTGGGGCTATGGTAGATTAGGCTTATTCGCGAATGGGGTCAATATTTGCACAGTGATCGGATTATGGTCGCTGTAGATATGGGCTATGACCTCGCTGTTTTTAGTGTTTGAGGACATGCTCCTGGTAGTGAAGATATACTCTATGGTCTATAGTGCTCCCTGCCCCCCTCCCTATAAAAGTTGGAATGTCACAGCCAGAGGGGTTAGCGATCATATTGACTAGGCCCCGTTCAGCCAGTAAGGGAAATAGGACCCGCCCCCAAGTGTCCATCGTATTGCAAACTGCATCACAAATAAAGGGTTCGAGAATAGAGGTGGTAAAAGCCCAAATTTGCCATTAAAATCCGCTGCCACCAACAGATTGAGGGGACGTTCTGCCCGAGCCTCTTTTTACACCAGCCTATCAACTACCGCAAAGAGGCCCTGGAAATTACATTCGCCTTTGCTGGAGAAATTATTGTTCTATAAATTCACCATACAAATGGGCATGGCCCTTGGGACTGCACTTCAAAATATCTTGGCACCTTGGGGAAAGCAAGTAACACCCACATATACAGGCTGCCTCCATAGAATGTGGTATACCTTGGGGATGGAACGCATACATGCCTCAATGACAAACTCTGAAGCAGCATTTAAAGAGGTATGGAAACCACTCCTTACCCTACTGTTAGCAGAATTCCATGAAATGACGTGCCCAAGATATCTCTGGCTTCTCTGGATAACAAACACAGGAGAGCCCCAAGATACACAATGAATCCTGAAACTAGGAAGAAAGTGGTAAGCCAGATCAGAAATAAGACACTAAAAATGCCAGAAGTGGGGTGGGGAGGGGAGGGATGGGAAATTGTTTAAATTTTGATTTTGTTTAAATTTTTCTGTTTTTGTTAAGTATGTCTTTAATAGAAGATATATTCCGCAAATACCATGCGCATCAGAGCATAAGATATCTGTAAAAAGTAGACATAGATTGTACTAAAGAATGTCTTAAATATGAAAGTGGGTATAAGAGATGGTGATATTGTGATTATGTTAATGACATTAAAAAAACAGCGTTAAACCTTAACTGAAAATTCACCATATAGATCTTAAATATATTATTCCAGCTAAAGGCAAAAGACGTGCGCCTCCCCCTGGTCCAAGAAAAGGGGAGAGATAGAACAGCCAATATTTACTTTAAACCAAGCTGCCAACCCCCCTTTGGCTCTTCCCGCTGGAGACGGTGTCGCTGGCCAACTAAAAACAAGTAAAACCATCAAAAGCAGTCTCTTTCTCGTCCCATGGGTCCTGCATAACGACTATATCATGCTTCAAGATAAAAATGTGCCAGTCTTCATTAAAATTTTGGGAATTTAGTCCTGCCATATTCTAGCTTAGAAATTTACTACAAGCATGAGCTAAACAACCTCTACCACTGCAACTATTGCTTCTGGACCTTTTGGGAGATTACTCTGGGCTGCACTGGTAATCAATTGCACAGCAATATTGTTATGTAATGTTACAAGAATTTGTATAGCGCATGTACGCCAAGCAGTTTCATGGAGCTAGAGTCAAGGGGAGGCTGCAACAGTGAAAGGATTAAATTAGTCATACGCCTGGGAGAACAGCCAGGTCTTTAGCGGTTTCCTAAACTGTGCCTAAGAGGTCTCAGACCTCGGCTCCATAGGGAGAGAGTTCCAAAATTGAGGGGTAAAGGCCGCAAATCTTAGATCCCCCATGTTTCTTGCATTTGAAGTATAGGATAACCAGCAAATTCAAGTTTTAGGACCCAAGGTCCAGAGATGGAACGTAGCGCTGAATCCTAGAGGAGATGAAGGCCTAAGAGATACACCACTTTCGCACTCCTCGCTTGGCCGTCAATCATTGTTCTCCAGCCCATCCAAGTCTGTGAATCTGTTATTAAGAGGTACAATCAGTTGGGAGGTTTCTGAGGAAAGCCTAGGAGGAACACTTTATGGCAGCTAACCCATCGACGTTAAGGTGTGATGTGGAAAAGTGCTTACAGAAAATACCAAATGGCAGAATCTTAACGAAGCTGGTTTTAATCAGCCCAGCACTAGCTTGTCTCAGGATCTCCATTACAACCAAAGGGTTACAAAGGTTAACCACAATATCATCCCCCTTGTACCCTTTTCCCAACCTGCCAAACCCTCCCACACGTCTTGCCAACAATATCGCTTTAGATATGTCCCCGTGGCCAGGCACGCTCATGTTCAACCACTGAATAGTTTTGTTCATAAGGCCCCTTCTATTTTCCAGGTTGCCACCTTTGAGTCTGGGAATGTTCGTGCAGGGAGCAGAGGCGTCAATCACAGGAAGCGTGTCCGTGCTGGAATCACATATCACAGATGGCTGGAAGGCTTGATTATCCCCAATGGGGTGGGCTTCGTTGATCTGGATGCATCGGTAGGAGCTAGGCCGTTATCAAAATCAGGGACTTGGTTATCTGCTGCCCCTCCACCCCTGTGACTGGAAGAATAATTTATAAGGGGGATAAGGGTGCACTGAGTATATTGAGAACAAGTGAATGCCCTTAAGGCTGGTCGTATTGCTATTTTGGCTTCCAATTGGACCAGGCAATCAATAATAGGTCCACAGTTTCACATACAATACCTCGCCTATGAGACAAATAAGCTGGGACCAGATGTTCTCGGTGGCAACAGATACTGGCACAAGTACCCCCTCGTCATTGCATGCATATTTCAGGGGGCCATTTTCACTTTTGCAGCAGGATATCTATTTTTTGTAATTTTCACGTATTTCCTTCCGTGCTTAGGTTGTGGCCAACTCTCTGGGTCGGACTCACGGTGAGGATCGCTTTCCACCATGCAGTAGAACTACGCTCAATGGCAATGGACTCCGCTCCCTTTCCTTTTGCTATAGGCACATCCCCGGGCAAGGCCACCATAACGTTAGTACATAGCCCTCATCCCTGGTAAGGCATCTCCATGTAAGCCAACAGACGGGCCTGAAGCCAATCTAGGCGTACCCAACCGGGCAAGTTCAAATGGAGTTTGAGCATTAGGGTGTTGCAGAGGTACTGCTAGGGCAAGCTCCTCAGGTGTACCAGCCTTATTTTATTAGTGACCATACCCACAGCCCGGGTTAAATATTTATCAATGGTAGAGAATGAGGCGGTGGAAGCACGCTAGTCGCACCAGGAGATCCCTTCTTTTTGCCCATGCAAGAGTACAGCAAGTAACACAGTTCAAAAAGTAGGGAGCGACCAAGCACCTCGGACTTACAAGCAAATGCACACGGAGGGGCAAAAAAAAATCCCAGGGCACTGCACTACATTCCAAAGAGCTGCTTTCAGTTAAGTTTGCAGATTGCCCACCTGACCCCAAATTGTGACAAATGAAGTACTCTCATCATGAATTGTAGTGAGCACGTATACAACACACTAAAGTTTACAAGCCCACCTGTATACTGGATTACAAGTGAATTCTTGCAGATTCCATAAGTTTCTATCGCAGACATGAAAGGAAAATGCATGATTTCAGACCAAGTTTACGGTTTGCGGGGCATTTTAGGTAAGAAAATCTTGTGGGATCCATGAATCGAACACCACCCTGGTAAACCCTGGTGGTGTAGTTTTAAAAAAAGTCTGATTCCATAGTTTGCAAGGGTGGCGCCACACCATGGCCGCAAATACCCCAATTGTTTATCTCTCAACATAGCGCTGTGGTCTCTTGGCCCACCACAATAAGTGGGGTGCTGCTCTTATCTGAAATAATGCAAGAAAAATGTATGTTTCTTACCTAAGTTTGAGGTTTGCAAAGGCTTCTGGGTAAAATTACCTGGTGAGAGCCACATATGTCAGGCATCCCATATAATCCCCTTGCTGTCTAATTTTGAAGAAAATGTACAGGTTTGGTAGATTTCCCTAGGTGCCGGCTGAGCTACGGTCCAAAACCACCAGTTATCCACACTGCAAAAAAAGGGTCATTTTTCAGTGAAAAACTTTAATATGTCCTTGTTGTGTTTGGGCTGTTCCCGGTTGCGGGAACTAGGCCTACCCATGCAAGTGAGGTACCATTTTTATTGTGGTACTATGGAGGGAATGTAGATTGTAGATGGTAGGAAATGTGTGGCTCCCTGCGAATTCGAGAATTTTTAACCTCGGAAATGTAAGCAAAATGTGTGTTTTTAGTCAAAGTTTAAGGTTTGCAAGGGATTCTGGGTGAGAAAAACCTGGTAAGAGCTACGCACATCACGACACCCTGGATTTCCCTAGGTATTTAGGTTTCATAATGTATTGGTTGACTAGGTTTCCTTAGGGGCCGCCTGAGCTAGGGCCCAAAACCCACAACTACTGACAATGCAAAAAAGGTATTTGTTTAATGTGGGAAAACGTGGTGTCCATGTTGCCTTTTGGACTGCTTTCTGTCTCAGGCACTGGGCCCACCCACACAAGTGAGGTACCATTTTTATCGAAAGACACATAGGACTATAGAAAAGTATACCAATTGGAGTTCTCTGCATTTGTGCTTTCCAAATGTAAGCCAGCGTGTAAGAAAAAAAAAAGACATTTGGAAAATTGCCCTCTAAATAACATGCTAATATGTGTATACTCAAATTCAGATATGTACAAATCACCACTGCTCCTAAACTACATAGCTAGTGCCCAGTGCAGAAATGCATAGGTTTCCTTGATATCCTTTTTCAGTCCACCATATGAACTGGTCTACTTGCTACACAATTAACAAGCATTTGCAATGCATTAGGTCTTGCATTTGCGAGAGTTTAAGCTATTGGCGTAAACGAAAATGCCTTTTATTTAGGTTTTAAAAACCAACACGTAAATAAAAGGCATTGTCATTTACAATGTCAACAGCTCAAACTCTCGCAAATGCGAGACCTATTGCATTGCAAATGCTTGTTTTTTTTTATAAATCCACCCAATTCAGACTATGCGCGGCTTAGTAAATTCTAAAAAAGATTTTAATCTTAGGAAATCTAGCTCTTTGTCTCTTCATTTCTTCCACACACAAATTTTGCAAGTTGTGTTAAGAAAAACAGCGGTATATTTGAGAATTGGCCACACATCTTTGGCGCAAACCTACACTTGCACCCACATTGGCAGTATTCAGCCCGATGAAATGCGCGTCTCAGTAGTCTACTGCGGAAGACTTCTGACATACCAGAGCTGGGCAAAAGGCTGAGAGGATTTCTGTGTTTATTTTCCATTTCGTCCGGGTTCCAGGAGAGTGAAAACTTCACTGCAATTTGAAAAGAAAAACTTTGCATGGAAGTGGGGGAAGGTAAGTCAAGGAACTACACAGAACTTTGTAGGTGAGAAAACAAAACGTTATAGGTGAGAAAACAAAACTTTGCACCACTCTGAAGGAGTACCCTAGTTCTGGGAGGTCAGTTCCTCTAGCACCATGAACGTCAGTGCGCCTCGTTGCAACTTCTAGGTGCAACTAGTTGTGGCATGAGCAAGACAACTCACAGTTACAATTTTGCATTTTGACCGTCCAGTACACAACTGACACCCCGCCCCACCTCTTCCATAATACAAATAAAAATCCTCCTTGTTTTCAAACATTTCATGGCTCCCTGAGGTGCCGCCGTTGCTGGTTGACGAGAAAGCGCTATTTGGCTTGTGGGAGGTAACATCAGGGTCACCTGACCGCAAGCAGGCCCGCATGTTTCAGTGAAGGTACGGCCACTCAGAGGATGAAATGCGGAGCCGGAACAGCAAGGAGGGTGGAAACAATAGTGCGCAGAGTCCGGTGTCGAAAGTACGCGGGAAGGAGAGGTCCAGTCAAAAGGATGGTGTCAGCGCCCCCTCCTCCGCCCCCCGTGTCTGCCCCCAGTTTGAGGACGCACATGCGTTCACCTGTATTTCAGCCCCAGTGTGGGGGGCTGAAACCTGACAGGGCGGAGGAAAGACAGCATTGGGCCTCCGGGGAAATAGCCAATTAATGCAATAAAAAACAAGCTGTGTCCACGTGCACATCTGTCCGCGCAGGCACAGCGAACAGGAGACAGGGAGGGACAGGAGATGTGCACACGTGAGAGCGGCATTGAATGAAGCCAGAAAGGAGACGCCATGCGTGCGCATAGCGACTGTCCATGCGCGCACATGGTTTGCCTCCCTTCCCTCACCAAAGCCACAACAATAGAGTCTCGACGCATGCGCTGTATTCGCTAGGCGAGACCTAAAAACCATTGAATGGTGCAGCTCAGCGGTTGGCTCCGAGTACCCCATGTTCGTGGAGAACCTACAAACCCTAGATTTCTCCGCAACCAGAAATGTGTAGCGGGCAAAATGGTATATTGCTTTTGTAAATTAGCCAGTGTTACAAAAAGTTACAAATGAAATTGATGTCCCAATCTGCTGTTTTCTTTTTAATGATTTTCATTATTTCTATATTTTAACAGCTCGTTTCTTCAGGAAAACCTTGAGGGATCTAAACACATGGCCCCTTGCCGATTTCATAATTTGGTCTACTTTCAGAAATCTATAGCTTTTCAGGATCACTCATAGGTTTCACACTGGTTTCCACCACTAACAGGAAGTGGGTTGAAAGCAAAAAAAGCTGAAAAGATAGTGACTTTAGCACATCTGTTGATGCCTTTTCTTTGGAGGGTAACAGACACTTTTTTTTGCAGAACACTCTTCCTTTTTGACCCCCATCCCAAAAACTCAAACGTTAGCTATATTTTGCCTATTTTCTCGGTCACCAACCCTGGGTATTTTTTTTAATCCCAAGGTTGTGGGGGAAGAACGTATGCACATTTGGTATGGAGGAAAAATGCCATGGAAGCCTAAGTTCAAACTATCCAAATAGCTAAGAAAGTGCTCATGACTGGAGTGGAGCCTCAGTAATTAAGGGGGAGGCGGGGGTTAACAGAGTCACTAACATTGTCTAGTTTAGCTAATCAGTGACATATGGGGACAGGTGCGTTTGCTATCAAACTAAATAACTTCCAATCCTATGGGCATATACCTTGGTTAAAGTCAAGACAATATGTTTATACTCCTCCTTTACTCAAGTTCTATATAAGTGATGGGGCAATAGAGATGTAAAAGATACTCTCCGAAGTTGGGAGAGAACACATAACCTTCATGTTTTATGCAGATGATATGGTAATAAAGGGCAGATATCATACATGCTGCAAAGAAGCCTGCCTTTTGGAGGGCTATTCGAAGGTCAGCAGTCTTAAGGTCAATTTAGAAAATGCCAAAGGTTCTTTGCTTTGTGCACAGAAATGACATGAATCCGTGGTTGCTAGACCCAGTTAAAACAGTTAGTTTCTACAAATGCATGGTCCTGAAATGTGGGCACTAATGCTAAGAAGTAAACAATTGGGACCTCGGCTGGTAGCCTCAAAGAAATCAATTGTTAACTAGTGGGATATTAACAAATGTCTTCAGGAAAAACGTTACTCTGGTGTGGTAATGCTTACTTTCACTTTAGGAGAGTTGGTGCGGTTTCCTGGCATCAAGCTCAACCTTGTTGCAAATGAATCTCCAGCTTTGGAGGAGGCTGTTACTCCTGTAGAACACATGACCAATTTAGGCAATAAGGCTGGAACTGACATTTGGCTCTGAAGAGAACAACTCTCTGGGAAGTTATTTAAATTGGAAACACTATTTGTGTACATTGCTCCTCATTGATATTCTGGAAATGATGGAGCAGAGGGAGAATGTTGATAACCAACATGAACTAGAAAGCAATTTAAATGCACAAAGTGTGTAAGCTTTAAGAATTATTAATGTAAGTAGAGACTAAGACAATCAAGAAATTTAGAGTGTATCCACTTGCTGATGCAGCTAGATTATTATTAGCCATATATAAAGCTGGGGTGAATCCAGGTGTCTATGATGTTCCATTTTGGAATATTGCAGTTTCCGGAGTTCACTTGTGACTAAAGGCCAAAAGAGATCAGTTTTGTTCTGTTATCTGGCATTTATTTTAAAACAGACACAACAACACACCATATTGCTTTATGTCCCATTGGAAAGTACCAAAAGAAGTGTTACATTTCCCGTTACTAAATGTACGTGGACTGACATCCAGGATACAATTTTGTGTGGTCTTAGAAGTCCATCTCTAAGGAGTCTATCTTATGTGAAAGCCTTATGTGCAACTTGTAGTGCTGTTGAAGGGACGTAGGCAATAAAATTGGCAGAGGCAGTCACCTAATATAATTTTTATATTGCATATATTTGTATTTTTTGCAAATTGTTGGCAAACTATATAATACAATTAAGGTAGTACATATAGTATACGATCGCCACCACCATACTTGCTAGAGCACCTGAACCACCAAAGCATGTACTCTCAGATTACCATAAATATGTTCGACAGCCAAGTTAAGTAAATACTCACCAGGATTATGGTGTGTAGTAGACTCTCCGTTCTGAAAAACATCTCCTGTTACATTCATTCTACCTGGATTAAAAGGTCCTACACCAGTCTTGGTCGGTGAAGTTAAAGATGGAGGATACGTTTGAATATTGATACCAAAATTATTTGACTGCAGTCCGTTGGATACATCTCCCAAATTGGAATTCTGTAAGGATGTTACATGTGTAATCATTAGGTTCATATCACGTCCTTCTGTACTTCCGAGGCGACCATCACTTACTGTGCTCATACCAGTCTCTAAAGTGGTGACATTTGCAATTCGGATTTCAGAGTCTGGTTCTGTGGTTATCCCACCGGCACCCAATCCAGCATTTACCTTACTCCTTGAAAAATTGGAAGAGCTGTTAGAATCTGCTATTCGCCTTTCATTAAAGCCTGATGCAATAGTATCTTGCACTTGGGTAGGCTCAGGCTCATCATCATCAATGATTATGGTCTCACTTATGCTTTCCCTCTGAGAATCAACGTCCTTCGGAGGAGGCCTTGATCTAAGGTCATGTATCTGAATCTCACCTATCCTAGAGGATGGAAATGTATTGCTTCGCTGATCTGATGTAACTGGAGGAGGAGGGTTCTGTGGTATTTGTACAGGTTCAATAAAAACAACATCATCGTCCTCTTCCACAGCAGAGGTATGATACTTAATAGGTCCAGAAACTATAGTAGGATGAGACGGTCCACTAAAAGAGTTTCCAACGTTTGACAGCCCAGTTGCCATTGCTGGTGTTCCCAAAAAAACAGAATGCTCTGAAAATCCTTTTAAAGCATTTGTGTCCATTCCAGAGTACCTGTGGTAAGGAGAGAAACACTCATATTAAACCTCTAACAAAAGAGCATATTTATTATTAAAAAAAATACAGCTTATTTCACTGAACAGATGTATGGCAGTTTTGCACGTTTGGTGCACAATGGGCAAAACTAAGCACTACAGTTCACTTGTGGGTAAATATTTTTTTACTTGAGATGTCAATTGCAATGCAGTTTTAGACCTAGTTGCAATATTGTGTACATTTCAAATATAGGCAAGCTTTGAAGAGTTTTGACTAAAAGGTTTACCATGATGTGCGCTCCATCCTGCTCCAGGTGTTTGGATTTAGCATTTATAAAGCTATGCTACACAATGAGGTATCGTGGCATTGTCTATACTGGTATTAAAGATCAAAGTTAACATGACTAAAAAATTACTAAAAGGCAAAGCCATTAGGTTTCGCCTGCCAAAAGAGTTCGCTGAATTCTTTGTTTTGCCAATGCTTGTTGCCAATGACTAACAGCATCAGCAAAAACAAGTAAAACAAAAAAGTCAAAGTGGCTGGTCCCAGTGTTAAATTTACACATCCATGCATCACCAGGTATAAGCACAAATACATCAATGCTGTGGTGGCTTTTGATTTCTTTTATTTACCATCCCAAGATGGCAGATGTTCAATCTTTTATTTAAAAAAAAAAAGAGACGAAGTAGTATGGAGAGCGACAGAAGGCCAGTGGGAGGTAAAAAAAAAAAAAGCTGAAGAGGATGTTGTGGTGGGGAAAGCTTGGGAGGATGAAGCAACATGAAGTGTGGGGTAAATAAACCAATCATGAGTAACTGGCTGACTGAAATCCCACTCTACGTAGTTGGTACTGTACACAATATTTCTATTAAAAACAAACCGTTCAAACTTAAGTTATGAGTAGGAGAGACCTAAAAGCTACTTAATGAGACTTTACTAAAAAAAACAAGCCTCTGCATTAGTCAACGGGTACATAATGAAAATCTGACGGGTAGTGGCTCAATATTTTTCAATAAGAAATGCACTGCTCACCAGGACACCTGCGTTACGCATTTGGTCATTCAATCGGTCCCTATGCATTTCTAAATTTCTGAATCCCATTACATATTTTTCAGGAGTTTGCATACACCATTCAAGAAACAATGGTTGTGCAACTCCCTAGTCACCCTTCACCATCACTGGGCCTCCTAGTTATTGTCCAAGGTGCGTCTAAAGTTCTTCAGACAAGTTCTCTGGAAAAACATTTCCAACATAAAATGTTCTGTGTGTGGCACACAATGCATACAGTATTACATTCTATATCACGTCCAGCAACACATAGTTTTTCATGGGTGCTCACTGGCTGGCTTCCATTCATGCAGAGCGAGTTCATACATTTCTCCTTTTACTACAAGCCTGTGGTCACACTACTTCTGGGTCGAGATACATTAATAGGGGGCGCTACACTCTGCTGAAAAAGATGTGGGTACAAAGATATATAAAATGTGCATGGCTTTATCAGCTGCATAGCAGAGACGCAAATGTACCAATTCCGGCCCCAAGCAGTGAAAGCATGGTGCAAATACCAGGTGACACGGATCACCAGAAACATACAAAATATGGTCTTGCACATAGACGGCCCTCCTGCTGCTCCAGCGACCACGCAGGATTAAAAAAATGTGCATCCCATCATATTCCTTGGCTGATATGACTTCCATAGTTTACAACACGCCCTGATAGTCTGCAAGGTGTGGCCAGAAAATAAGTATATACATGGGTGTGTTCAGATACGAGTCTGCAGCAACACCACAAGACACAAAATGCTTGATGTTCGGGGGCATGGCTTCGCCAGCGAAGATGGCGGTCGCGGTTTAATCGCACTCAGACCAGCCCTCCAATATCCTGCAATAATATCCTGCCTATGGACATCAGCTGCGGTGTGCCCTGCGCCAGAGAACCATAGAACACCCGAGTGGTTCTTTGACGTGAGCGGGAGACATGGAGGAGGAGCGGCGGCGACCAGAGGTCCGCATACTGTAGCGGCCTAGTAAAGGGACGGCCTGGGAGGAGCCGGGGCCTCCCGTGATTCGCCCGGCCGAGTAGGGGACCAGGACGACGGCGCGGCTGGTGGGAGTGCCGCAGGAGGGTCGGCGCCCAGAGTCCTGCGTCAGCACCTGACCCCCCCCCCCCCCTCTCTGGGGCTGTCACACTGGGGGAAGTCGGGACATGGCGGCAGACGGTGTGAGGAGGCGAGCACTGGTGGCAGCTTCGGGCTGCAGCGGCAGAGTCCCTGGGTGGGAGAGGCCGAGGAAAGGCGGCAGCCATCTTGCAGAGCCCCGGGGCGGCCGTGAGCAGCCTGACAAGCCTGGGGGTGTGGCGGTGGCTCAGGGGGTGCCAATATAACCCCCCTCATAATACTCTTAACTGCCCCGGCGGACACCCAGGGGCCCACGACTGTCCAGCCACCCGCTCAGGAATAACAAGAGTTTCGAGGCCGCCTGGCGATAGTGGTGCGCTGCGGGCATTGGATATTCCCCGACATGCCGCCCAGTGGCGCCCCAGAAGCAGCGGAGGGCGACGCAGCACAGCCCCCAGGCAAAGGTACCCTTGGGCATAACTGGTACAGCAGCATTAGCGGAGCCCCGGACATTGCCAGGGTCAGTGGAACCCATTGGTGGTCGGGTCGGGCCATAGAGAGGGGAGACCCTCCGTGCGTGAGACGAAGGTGACCTGGCGACCATCTTGCATGCCCCCGTGGCAGTCGCAACCTGCTGAGGGGCCTGGAGGGAGAGCCCATCGATTTGGGGATACGCCTCCTGGATATCGGGCTATTTCCACGCTTGGCCCCCTGAGTGGCCACCGCTGAGTGCCTGGGGAAAACATACTGTACGACGATGACACGCGATTAGGGTGGAGGAGGCCACACTAAGGAGGGCACAATTGACAAGTTTGTTGCGTCAGGGACTGCGGGGTCTCAGGGCCAGGTGCCAGACAATGTGGCGCTCATGGCGGCCATTACCCAGTCCAGGGACATGCTGGACGCCAAGATCGGGGCCGTGGGCTCTGATGTCATGCTACTGAGGCAGGACTTGAGCAATGCAGTGGAACGCATCACGGGGACCGAGACCCGCATATCGGAGGTGGAGGATGACGTCACGACATTAAAGAAGAAAGTGGCAGCTATGGAGAAGATTCAGAAAGGTCTGGCGTTGTGGGCGGAGGATGCAACAACCTTCGCTTTGTGGGGTTCCCGGAGGGATGCGAGGGAGATAGCGTGGAGCGTTTCCTGACACAGTGGCTGGAGGGCTGGGCCCCCCCAGATGCCATTTCTCGCTGCTTCGTGGTGGAGCGGGCCCACAAGGCCCTCATGCAGAAGTCTCCGCAAGGGGCCCGCCGGCGGCCCACCATCGCCAAGTTCTTGAATTATATGGACCGCTACACTATTCTGAAGCAGGCCAGAGCTAAGGAATCCCTCACCTGTGATAACGCAAGCATCCTCATATTCCCGGATTACACGTGCCTGGTGCAGCAGCAGCGACAATCCTTTCTGGCGGCCAAAGCACGCCGCCGAGATCTTTAGCTCCAATATGCGCTGTTGTATCCAGCCCGCCTTAGAGTAGTTTACCAATCTCGCACGTATTTCTTCAATTTCTCCGGAGGAAGTCTTTAAATGGACTGAAGAGACTGTGCGGGTGCGAGTCCACACACCACCTTTCAGGGAATCAGACTCATCGTCGAGTGAGGTGGCCCGGAGGGGGCCCGAGGCCAACGGAGAGGTAACAGGAGATCGAGGTTCAGGGGTCGCTCTCTGTCCAGCTCCGCCCTCCGGCAGCGGGGTTTGTCACCAGAAAGCCAGGCTTAGGCA
The DNA here is from genome assembly GCF_964261635.1 of Lissotriton helveticus. Taxonomy (NCBI): domain Eukaryota; kingdom Metazoa; phylum Chordata; class Amphibia; order Caudata; family Salamandridae; genus Lissotriton; species Lissotriton helveticus. The sequence continues at coordinate 305,519,235 of NC_136069.1, read as the reverse complement.
GACTGATTAGTGGGTTCGGCAGGGACTGGGACTCTAGAGACTGTGTTTTGATGTCCAAATAGGCACATTTCTTGGGCTGAGAACCAGGTCACGCAGTGGTGGGCAGGAAGGGGTAAGGCCCGAGAGTTATAGGTGGCTAGTTGGGGATCCATTGGAAGATATGGTTCATGTCCCCCGGTTGGGCACTTGGCTCCTATCCGACCGCGACAGATACTTCCATGTTTGTGAGGTATGAGGTGGGGTGGGGGGGTAGGGGCTTTTGGGGCTAGGGCTTGTTCTATTTGTTTGATTGCGCGTCCATGCTGGTTGCTTGCAACTCATCGTACACACCAGGGTACCCATGCACAGGCCACGAGGGCATAAGTCTTTGGATATGTCTGGCACGAAGATGGAAAGGCAGATAACCCCTGGTTCCCTGAGCGCAGTTAGTTGGAATGTTCGTGGGGCACTGGATGAGGTTAAGCGAGGGGCCATTCTTCATTATGCCAAACGAGCTGGGCCCGACGTGCTCCTGCTCCAGGAAACACACTTGCTGGGTACTAAAGCCCTATGCCTACAGCGGTATGGATACCTTTACATATTTCATTCAGGTTTCACACGGGGCGCAATGAGCGTAGCGATATTGATCCACCGCAGAGTCCCCTATACGCATGAGAGACTTTGGTCAGACACACAGGGAAGGTATGTCTTTATACAGGGCAGAATTGGGGGCGACGTCTTGACGCTGGCCAGCGTGTACGTTCCATCGCCATTACAGTGGTCTTTAGTGGAACAACTTCTAACACTGTGGGGGGATATGCCGGATACACTCTGTTGTAGGGGGGACTGGAATGATGTGATGGAGCTGGGTCGGGAGAGATTGAGGAGCGGGGATGCTGCTGTGGTGGGAGGATCCCCTAACAAACTACACTCCCTGGTAACGGGGCTAGACTGGGCGGATGTATGGAGACACCTACATGACCTTCGCCAGGAGTACACTTACTTTTCCACAGCACACGACTCCTTCTCGAGGCTAGACTACATATTTGTTCCCAGGGGGCTAGTGCACAGAGTGTTGTCAGCAGATATTATGCCCAGAGGATTGTCAGATCACTCGCCCATTGCTCTCACATTCCGGATTGGCCTGGGGTGGCAGCCACTTAGATGGCGTATGTCGGGGTGGCAACTGCAAAAGGAGGAATACAGGGACCGTTTGGCTAAAGAGATAGATAATTATCTGGTTGTTAACGTGGGGTCGGTCGAATCCCCAGCGGTGCTTTGGGAGGCAGTGAAACCCACGCTGCGAGGGGTAGCGGCAGAAGGACTTGGTGCGTTGGGAGCCAGAAGTGGAGGCGCTGGAACGCAGGGGTCGGGAGGCGGATGGAGGCCCGGCCAGACATCAACTAGTGTTGGCTCAGCAACAATATGCAGCACTGCTGATGGATGAGGCTCGTCAGGCTTGGCTGGCAAGGTGTAGTAGGGTCTATCAATGGGGGGGATAAATCAAGCAAGATACTCCACCGCCTGTGCCAAGGTACCCTGCATGCCCAGCCTTTGCCACATGTCCTGGACCCTGCGGGAGCACGGCACGGATTCTTGAGCCCCCGGCTATTGCAGAGAGCTTTGCGGCATATTAGGAGGACCTATACGTGCCAAAAGAATGTCTCGCAGCTGCGGTTATTACAAAGTTCATTGATGACCTTCCCCCTAAGACAGTCTTGGATGAGGTGCGGGACCAATCAGATAGGCCTCTGTCGGATGATGAGTTGGGTACGGCCCTGGGGGAGTTGAATCCCAGGAAGTGCTGGACGGGGAGCCAGTGTAAAGCTCTGATGTCCTCTGATGTGGTGCGTCCCTTAGGGATGTTCATGAGCAGTCTGACAGCGGCGTTTTGCAATGATTACAGCTTCCTCTCCTGTGCCTTGTCAATTCTCACAGAGCGCGTTGCAGTAGTCAAGTTTGAATAGAAAGAGCCACTACAACGGTCTTTTGGAGTTTATATGCAATGAGCGGGAACATTTTCCTCAATGTTTTTAAGAGGAAGAAACAGGAGGAAGTTAGCTGGCTGACTTAGGCCGATGCTGCTTAATATGTTGTCTCTATATTGCACACTGTACATTGCACTCTGCACTCTAACTTGACTATCATATGGAAGAGGGGGGGGGAATGTTTTTCTTGGTTTCCTATTTATTGAATATTATATGCTGCTCAATGTATACTTTACACAATTGAGAAAAGTGAAGGGATGGGGCATCATCGTGATTATACTTTACACAATTGGCAAAATTTGCACCATAGGGTATTGGTCTAATATTTGCGTGATTTGCATGATTGGAACGACTTGTATTTTAGCTTGCAACACAGTATGTTTTGGTCGCTACCGAGAATACTTTAGCCTGTCTATTGCTATTAGGAAAAGAAATCTCTGGTTACTATCCAGAACTGCTGCTCATATGCGTATTATGCGCATATGGCACAATTTGCACTTTAGTTTGTATTTGTCGTGGTAAGATATGTACCCACTATTATCATTTAAATCTTGGGGTATTATTTTTGGTCCATGCAAGTAATTTTCTCCTATTTTAAAGATCTATCATGAATTGGAATAAATTGGCAATTCTGTCCTTTAAGGCGAACGGTTTAAATAATAGACGTAAAGCCTGTGCAGTAGAAAGCTGGCTGAAAGGTCATCATCCTGATGTGATCTTTATACAAGAGACATTTTCGAACCTTATTAGAAGTCAGTAAAATTTTTAAGAACTGGGCAGGCTTCTACTGCGCATCTGTATCAGGTATAGCCCAGAGGGGTGTGGGCATCTTTCTAGACAAGCACGTTTAATTCCATGTTGTAGCATCACACTCAGATCCGGGTGGTAGATGGACGTTTCTTCACAGGAAAATAAACCATAATAACATATTTTAAATGCTTTCTCAGATCACGCCTTAATCAAAATAGAAATTGCTGTAGGAAAGGCAGATGAAGGCGCATCCAGAAGGTGGTACTTTAACAAACTTAATCTAGCAGATGAATAATGGTGCACAGAAATAGAGAAGGAAATTCATTTTTAATATAAATAAAGACGCTGCCCCAATTAATGTAATATGGGAAGCATTTAAGGCTACATTAAGAGGCATAATCACCTCAAAGGATATTCCGCGACAAAGGGCTAAAAAGGAGGAGAGAATGGAGATTGAAAACCGGCTTGCTTCGGCGAATCAAGAGTACTTCAGGAATAGGAGCCCAAATACTAGGCAAGTACTAACATCCAAAATGAGAATGAGGGAATTTTATTATGAATTAGGTGATATAGCAAGTAGGATCTACCTCCAGACAGGCTATGAAGATAGCGAATACACAGGAGGACTCTTAGCCTGGCAGGCAAAGGAGAAGCAAGTTCGAAATGGGATCGAAAATATTTGGTACAAAGCAACTAAAACATGTGCAAGGACATTTACCAAACATGCCATCATGTTTCCTCAGAAGCAATCAATGCATTTTCACAAGAATTGCCAACTCCAGTTTTGGACAAGAAATTCTGAGAAATATTATTAGCTGAGTTTACGAAGGAAGAACTAGATTTAGTTATCAGCTCCTTGCCGTACCTGTAAAGCTACAGGGGAGGATGGCTTTCCCGCAAAATTTAAAAAAAGATTTGCTTCAATACTTAATCCCAAACTTTTAAGACTTGCAAATTATTTATTACAAGGGGGTGATCCGCCCGTATCCTTTCGTATAGCAGTAGTGGTCAGCATTTTAAACAAGCATTTACAATGCAACGGTCTCGGCATTGCAAAAGTTAGACCTATTAGCATTGTAAATGAACACGAGTTTAAGGTCTTAACATTGTAAATGACAAGGTCTTTTATTTATGTTTTAAAAACCAAAACATAAATAAAAGTCAGTGTCATTTACAATGCCAATAGCTCAAAGTCGCGTAATGTGTATGCCAAACTACAGTAGCCTCCTGACGAGTGCCCTTTCACTTAATTTTTTACAAATGAAAACCCTGGCATTTATTTTTTTTACAAATTAAGCACGGGTGGTGTCCGTGTCTGCATGGCAGTGGTGGTGTCCGTGTGTGCATGGGAGTGGTGGTGTCCGTGTGTGCACGGCAGTGGTGGTGTGCGTGTGTGCACGGCAGTGGTGGTGTGCGTGTGTGCACGGCAGTGGTGGTGTGCGTGTGTGCACGGCAGTGGTGGTGTCCGTGTGTGCACGGCAGTGGTGGTGTCCGTGTGTGCACGGCAGTGGTGGTGTCCGTGTGTGCACGGCAGTGGTGGTGTCCATGTGTGCATGCCAGTGGTGGTATCCGTGTGTGTATGCCAGTGGTGGTGTCCGTGTGTGCATGGGAGTGGTGGTGTCCGTGTGTGCATGGGAGTGGTGGTGTCCGTGTGTGCATGGGAGTGGTGGTGTCTGTGTCCGTCTCCATTGCACGGTGCCAAACCCACGAAAGAACAGTTTAATTCACCACTCCAAAAAGTTAAACTCCTGCGCCACTTTGCCTGAGCCCAAACAAGGATCTGTGTAAATGTTACTTCTGCGTGAGAATATTTGCCTTCCTTCCTTTTATGGACGCCTTAGCTGGCTCTAAAAATTGCCGGCATCTGGCTTGCAAATGGCACCCCTGCCCAAACGCGCTCTTGTGTGGAGCATTTCATGGGCTGGCTGCTCGTGTCGGTGGGTGGCGGTGCGCGCGACCAAATCGACATCACTAACGTGCACTCACCCCAAATCCATATCACTAACGCGCACTCACCATCTGTTTTCCCCGCAGCTGGGCCTTGAATAATTGTCCAGGAGCTGAAGGACTGAGGGGGGCACACCATCTCCGAGGGCTTTCTGATTCATTTAATCCGCCTGGCTGCCCCCCAGAGGAACCGCAGCACTGGTTTATTCATGATGGCTTTAGAAAAAACACTGTACATTTTTGTCTGACAAATGGTATCATTGTATAGAAAGAAAAGCTCTCACAATGCTGTATTGCCGGGTTTGGCAGGCGGTGGACGCATTCACCTCTAGGGGGCAGTGTTGTGCTCCGAGGAACGGGGGGCTGAGCGAATGAGAGAAGTGGAAACAGCACGTGCTGGTTGTATTATGGCATTTACACATAATTTAGAGTGACATACAGACCTTTGTGAACAGGGCATTCAGGCCAAATGGGCATCAGTGCCAATAGTGCCGGTTTATATATTAAAATTGTGCATTAGTCAATTGCCATTGGTGAAACTTGGTGAATTTGCAATGTTACACAAATGTGTACAGCTCGTGAAGTAGCAAACCCTAATTTTTCCGCCGAAAAGTAAGATGGTATACAAATAAAAAATAAAAGATAAAAAACCCGGTAGAAGGACACGCTACACTTTTGAGCAATCTCAAAAATAAACAAATGTGATCACATGGGAAACGTGCCGCTCGGCAGATCAAAGTAAAACAGCTGCCACCTATGCACACTCCCCTGAGGAGGTTATGTCGAGCAGACCCTGTTGCAGCGAGTCAATAAAAGAACGTTTGCTCTTTACATGCACTGATCTAGGAATGGCCAGGACACTCGTGTTTAGTGCATAAGTATCTGTTTGCACCATTGAATGTTTTTACACCGAGGTGGAGGGGTGGGAATTGGGGTGGGGGGGGGGGGGGGGGGGTTAAATAAATGTTGCAGATATAGGCCGTTCATCCTGGCGACAATCTTCAAGGGCTTTTTTTCCTTTCGCTTTTTTCCCATTACCGAGTTAACAAAGTCGAGGCATGTGGGAGCAGGACTCCTCATACATTATGCTAATGATCAAGAGACATGTTAATGATACTTTAGAAGCCCAATTAGGGGAATATATAACTGTATGCGATTTGGTAATGGGCTGTGACAAGAAGTTGCTGCAACAAGGCTTGATGAATCCAGTTGTTTGTTGCTGGAGACAAACGAGGGCCGGGCCAGGCCAGGCACAAGGCAGGGGTGCGAGCCAGTTTTCTGGACATTGTGTCCCTCATGTTGCCACCGACATGCCTGCATTCCTGACACGAAGATCCATCTTTTCATTATTCGGCACAGCGCGTCTTCATTTTTATACGACAGGAAAAAAAAATAGATCAGAGCGGAAGCAGCGATTTGGTCTGTGGTGTTAGACTGCAACAGCTTTTAATTATAAAAATGTTTTTACCGTAGAAATCGATTGAGAGGTTGTGGGAGTACGTCGAGCGATCAATGTGTTAAAAGCGTATAGTATTTTTTTTTGCAAAGTTGTCACTGCGTAGACGCCATGCTTGAGGATAACAGATTATAGAAGGTGCAAGGACATGTAGGTTTTCTGATACACAATGTAATATGGGCTTAACGTTACCAACGTAGGCGGCGGATGAAGAAAAGAAGCCTGCTTCAAGGGGCAGCCATGTGTGTGTTATCAGCACCGCGCGCTGGTATGCAGACTCCCCTTGCATACCAGCAGGCGCGCGTCGCGATCCGGGCTGCATTCGCATGCTCTGGATACAAGACCTGGCCGCGCGCACGTTATCCTATGGGGAAACGCTGCGCGCGGCCAGGTCTCGTCTCACTTCGGCGTCTCAGACTGCTGAGACGCCGACAATAGTTCTCTGGCGAGAACGCGCTTTCAGCGCGTTATAGCCGAGACCTAAAAAGGATAAAGACAGCGAGAATGTGAACTCCTACAGGCCCATAAGTCGTTTAAATGCACACTATAAAAATGTTACCAAACGTCTCGCCAATAGATTAAATAGAATGGTAGGCTCAATTATAGGGATGGATCAGTGCGGTTTTATAGCAGGGAGACAGCTTCATACCAATAAAAAAAAAATTATTAGAAGCATTGGACTTTTTTTTTATACAAACAAGATCGAGGCTCAGGCCTGGTTTTTAGACGCCGAAAAAGCATTCGACCTAGTCCCTTGGAACTGTCTGTTTTCAATTTTAGAAAAATGTGGCTTTCCAAATGAGTTTATATTTTTAATAAAGCAGCTCTATATGAATTCCCAGGCGCACATTTTAATTAACTAATTGCTAGATGAAGAAATACCAGAAAAGGCCATATCATGGGCAACAATGAAGAACTCTCTCATCAGGATGGTAAAAGGGAATGGGACCTTGGGATGCTAAAGAACAATGCCTTAACATAGATACTTGGTCACATTCTTCGACAATGCCCAAATTAACAACCCTTTTGAAGTGTGCATTATATAAACGCATGTCCCAATAGACTCATACCCACAACCTACCAGCGAAAACAGCTAATCTGGAAATACATGGGAACTCTCTGAAGCCGAAAGACATTTGCAGATTTGGCTTAGGTTATGGGGCAAGGATATTATATGATAAAGGGGCTCTGCATCAAATCCAACATTAGAGTCCTGGAAAGCAAATAAAGACTTGTGTGTTCATGTATAGAAGCCAAACGTTTGTTGTACGCTAGTAGAGGGGATTCAAGGAAATTCAATTAACTGTGGTGTTCACAAATCAGAGATTCAGGAGAAGCCTCATGCATCACACAGGACACACAGGTTTTGCAAGATAAGGGTTTAGAATGCCAGGAAGTTGAGGGTACTATTGATGTGCTGCATACCCAAAAAGTATAACTGGAGTAATTAATATCAGAATATGGTGGAGAGATGATACAAGGAATGTAATGACAACCACTGTGCAAATTTCTATATATAAAATACCCCAAAAACATACGTGTGTGGGTATAAATAACACACACACAAAGTGACATAGTTATGTGAAAATGTGAGCTTAAAGGTAAAGTTTTAAACAAAACACCCTGCAGTTCATCAATTATACTTAAAGTAATTATAACTCACACACGTGCGCAAAGTGTTGTTATCAATGAAGTGCTGGAAAATGTCACGAGTGATGTAATATTGGAGGCCTGGAGCCATGTATGGCGGGTGGGTTGGCCGCAGGGCTTAGCTTCTGGCCAGGCCCTGCGCCCAATATACAGCTGGCAGCCACCCTCACCATGCACGGATCTTGGCACTATAGGGCGTGGAATAGCCGTCCGCCTCAGACACACGCACCCACTTTAAAAAACATATACATTTAACCATGAACGGATTCTCGAGGGAGACCGTATGTATTGTATGTATTGCGACTTGTATAGCGCACGTATCACCCGAAGGCATCAAGGCGCTTGCCTTGGGAACCCGTCCTGGTTTTTCCCTGTGAGATAACCCCTACTGGGTATCCCCAGGGTGAAAGCCAGGCATCCCGCAGCGGGTGGGCCGCCGTAGTGGAGATTAAGCAACTAAGACCGTGTGTTCCTTGCACTCCTGTGGAACTCTCACAGGAGAGGAGGAGTCCTGCTGGCTGCTGCAAGAGTTCCACAGGATCACGGCAAACCATATATATCCATGTTTTGGGTTTTTTCAATTTGGGCTTAGTCAGGATTTAGAATGCGAATCCCAAGACAGAAGGTCTAGAGGGGTCCGGCTACCCTGCTCACTTATATCTTATAAATGGCAGCCACAACATTTCTCTTCATGTAGTGGCCAGTCAATCGGAGCGCAAGCTCCTGCAGAAATTAAAGGAGCTTCTCACATCTGCGGGAGCACGATGGCAGACGGGAAAAAGAGACCCCTCTTGGTCAATCAGTTTGCTCTTAGAGTTGCATGCCCACAGGACTCCTGCAAACCAAACCGCCCAGATATGAATACATTTAGAACCTTAATGTCTCAAGAACTACTGAAAACTTTTACTCCAACTTACAACAAACATTAGCAAAGCCAAGAAGTCAGATGTCGGAGAATTTTGACGATTCTTGTTTCCTCATGGTTTTTGTACAACACTGATTTGGGACGCTCCCAGGTGATTATATCGACTACAGGCAAAATGTTTTTGTTCTCAGAAGAGCACACATTACCATAGTACTCCTTGGCACCGAGTAAAACAGTACAATGAAAAGGTCTTGGCTAAGAGACCTAAAAAGCCAATCGTTCTGCCAGTGGTTCGTCAGCCTCTTGAATTTGAGAAAAGTCAAAAAAAGAGGCATGAAAAAGGAAAGGAAGGATGGAAAAAAGAATTTAAGAAACAAAGGAGGAAATACATTTTAAAAAGTGTTTCAAGTGCTGTAAATTAAACATGATAAAGGTTAGTTTGTTTCCCGGTGAAATGTTTCTTAAATAACGATTTGTGAAACTGAATTCAGAATAAATGTGTTCTAAAGAACTGTCCGCTTTAATTCACATGTATAAGATTGAAGCTTTCGTTTGTGTGCTGCATGCATGAATTACCAGCAGTCAGACAAACAATTGACTGCAAAAGAAATTTACAACAGCATCAGCTGGTGAGAGGAAGTGATAAATTGTGTAATCTAGCCTGTGCTCACATCTGGCACAAATGTCTTGCTTTAAACTCAGACTCAGACAAAGACAACACTAAAATAATTATAAAGTAAAAATAATTGCATTGAAAGAAACACCTTGTAGGCCGATATGCTAATTGTGAAACACAAAAACGCAGTCACTCAAAGTTAAGTTAACCAGTGGCTGAAGTAGGCTGACCCTTTGACCCATGCTGTATGCTTTAGAGGGCAAAAGCAAAATGGGAATGACAACAGACCAATGGATTAAGAGATGTGGCTGAAAGCTACTGTAACTCCTTCGACGCTATTGACGGAACCGTTCCGTCACGCCGCTCGGGTGGGCTGTGCTCATGACGGAACGGTTCAGTCACGGCCCGCTCGCCGCGGATTTCGCGCCTGCGCGGCGCGTTTCTTTAAGCGGGTGGGGCCGTGACGGAACCGTTCCGTCACAAGCACAGCTCACCCGCGAGCCATGACGGAACGGTTCTGTCACCCGCGCAGGTGAGCCGAGCGCCCTCCTGCGACCGTTAGCGCTGCGGCGGAATAGCCGCCGCAGCGAAGGTGTTAAGTAGGCATGTTAAACATATTTTAGTAAAATCAAAAGATCTTGGCTAGTGCCAGGCTTTAAAAGCCCGCTTTTTAGGTAACGATCTAGCTTTCTGCCAAATTTTGTGTAATTCTGTTCAGCAGTATGAGTTGCAGCGCTGTTCAAATATCCCTACCAAAATATTTATCAGTCCCAGCTTGATGAACCAGTTTGACACCTTCAAGGAAGTAGCAGAGGTGGATGAACTTTTTTGTAATGCTTTGTGAAGACAAGGCAAGCGGCGGCAAAGTTATAAGCAAACCAAAAAATACAGCTAAACAGTGGCAACTACCTTTGTGTAATATATTATCACTGGAAAAAAAAAAAGATTTAAATGATGCTATAGTTAGGTGCTGTGATGTAATATAAAATGTTTTTTAAAAACACAGAAATTCACCTGTTACAGTTCACTGAGCCAACTATAGTTTGCACTCCGCAATGGCCATGCTTATGACCTCAAAAATTACATTACTTGTGACATCTTAAATTACATAATTGATGGCATCGCTGAGCACATCCAAGCTACTGCTCCACAAATAGAAACAATGTAGCACTGGAGACCAGTCTCATTCGGTTTGCTAAACGTTATGTAGTGCACACTTTAGCTAGACGGAAGTTTTAAGTGCAAGCAGTAATCCATTTAAGTAAGGTAGAGACTAAAAGTAAGAAGTGTGAGATGCAGTCGTACATTTCAAATAGATTGTGTTCCAATTCAAAGGCCTGTGCAAAGAGTTGAGAATGCCTTGAAATATGGGGAAATATATCTCGCTTTACAATATTCTCCTGTGGAACTGTGTGTACACGGGGACATGAAAGTTGTCAGGTTGTTTTATAGGCAATTTGTATAACAAGCATTTGCAATGCAATAGGTCTCGCTTTAGGGACCTTAGCAGTATTTAGCTATGCAGCATATTATTGTGGGTACAGAATTCACACTGTTTTCTAGGAGAATTCCCGTCAATCTGTGACAGTTTGAGCAAATATACAAGTGTATATTTAATCGTGCAAGAATTCTAGATACAATTGCTAAATTGTCCCAGGAGTAAAATATTTTTATTCCATGGAGAAGCCTCTTCTCCAAAACCATTAGCTATTTTGAGTTTGTACAAAACAGATTCGCACCATGTATAGAGATGTACTCCTGCCCTTGACAGGAGTAAATTTCCAATAATATCCAGGATGGAAATGGGCATCGCACAAAGTTTTGTGATTATCCTCACAAGTTTATGGATGTTTACTACTGCTGACTTGCACAGTGAACCGGTTCTAAAGTGCAAGAAGCCGTGCCCTCTCAAGCAATGAATGGATGCACTGCTGCTCAGCAACCTGGAGGTGATACATATTGACATCTGCAAGCAAGCTACACGAATGTACGCTTGGAATAAAATATTTCAATATGGTTTCAAGTTGCAGACCGCGCATCTCTAAGTTCATGTGCTAATTGTTCATTTTTTTCCGGTCCCTGAAGAAGTCGGTCAGTGTTCTCCATCATGTGACTAATAGTGTTAAATTAAAAAATATATAAGGTCTCTAAATAAATGTAATTAAAGCAAGTATTAATTGCATATTCTTTTTGGTACTCCATTCACATAGTCGTGCAGAGGAGTAGCTTCTAGAAAGACACCACCATGTATGATTCCAACTTTTAACACATGAGGTGACGCAACTGGTAGTTGGGAGCGGCACGCGGTAGTGGACCCTGCAATTCCAGGTTCTGAAGGGTTAGTAGGTCATCTTTTAGAAGGAATAAAAAAATTCCTAGCTATCGTAACGGAAAGGTTCAATTTTATTAAGGACTCAGAGGCGAGGATTATGCTATTCTTTCTTCACTTTATTGTATAGCAGCCATTTAAAGAACTTAACAAAACCACTATTCCAGTAAACAATAGGGAATAACAAGATTCAAATAATAGAGTGTCCGAGTACAGAGTGTCCACATGAGTCCACCAATCACTGGGCTCCATGGATATGATAGTCCTCTGTCATCCTCCATTCCCCCTCTTTCTTCGCTCGAGGTCAGCCCAGGAATCCTGTTTAGCGGAATTCCCTGTTAGAAATAAACAACACAATTAGACACCAGCCAAGGCTAAGGAAGGATCTACCCTGCAGGGGAAAGGCAGAGTACATCAGGACTAATGTGCATCCATAGCAGACAGAATGCACAACAGCATAACAGAATCAAAATGAAACACTTTACTTACTCAATTACGAGGGTGGGAAATTACAAGAATTGTACCCTGGGTGGGATAATCGTCTCCTCAGAGTCCTTAATAGAATTGAAACTTTCCCTTACGATAGCTAGGAAATTTTTCATTCTATGTCAGGGCCGGAAGCAAGGATTATGGTCGTTTAAAGCTTACTGACCACCAAGTGAGCCATATCAATCACCGGTTTGAAGTAAAACCGTTGGAAAGTTGAGTCTGAAGACCAGTCTGCTGCGGTCAGATTGTCTTCCAGACTAGGTCCCAGGGTAAAAGCTTTAGAGGCCATGGCCCCCCCTAGTAGAATGAGCCCCAAAGGCTCAGAGGTCAATACCAGGCTCCTGCATCACCCACCTCACCCAACGGGCGATGGTGGGAGAGGAAACCACCCTGTGGGGTTTGCGCAGGGCGATAAGCAACTGTCTTTCCCCCGGAGGACGAAACTCCTCTGACATTTCCAGGTAAGCCTTGAGGCACAAGACCACACAAAGCTTGGGGGAATCCGGAAAAGTGGGATAGGAGATAGACGTCATGCCACACTTCGTTCCAGGACAAACATTGAAGGTGACCCCCATGGGGGAAAAGATCCTGCTGGTAACATCCAGGGCCCTAACATCCGATACCCTCCTGCAAGAGATAAGGTAAAGAAGTATGGCCGACTTCGCCGACAGCTCCTTACAAGAGAGGAACCTGTTCAGCTGCCAAAACAAAAACATATCCAACACCAGATTGACATCCCAAAGCTGGTAATAACGAGGCTCCGGTGGAAGAGAGGCAGATGCCCCGTAGGAGACGGCAAACCAAAGGATGCTCACCCACCGGGGAACCATCCACAGGCATGTGTCCCGCCGAAATAGCAGAACGGAAGGTACTGACGTCCCTGTACGCCAGGCCACCTTCCGCCAACGAAGCCAGAAAATTCAGGACCGAAGTCACATCTGTTGCCAGGGGATTGGGACCCCGCACACACATCAACGACAGCACCTTCTCCAGGTTGATCTGTAACGCTTGACTGTACTGTCCGCCCAGGCCTTGGACATGAAATTCTCAGCCGCTCCCGAAAGGCCTGGGACCGCCCATAGTCCCCTGTAATCCTCCACGCCATCAACGCCAAAGAGCCTTGGGCTATTAGAGGATGAGGAACACTGTCCGGACTGAGAAGGAGGGTGGGAAGGCTGAGGAGTGGGATTGGAGAAGAAAGTTCCAGAAGAACCAGAAACCAAACTTGAGACCTCCAAATAGGCGAAATCAGAACCACGTCCGCTCTCTGGCACCGCACCGGAGCAGAGACCCTAGTCAACATCGCAACAGGGGAAAAGCATACCACATTTCGGACCACTAATCCTGCAGAAAGGCGTCCGTTCGCACTGCCAGGGGATCCGGTCTCCAACCGAAGAACTGGAAAACTTGGTGATCCAACCGGGAGGCGAACAGATCCACCGAAAACTGACCCCAAATCCTCTGGAGGTCCGCAAAGACTCCGGGGTGCAGCTTCCAAAAGCTTGAATCGTGAAAATTGAGAGAGTGGAAGTACGCCACCTGGTTGTCCTGACCTGAAAGGTATTTGATTATCACCGAAACGTGGTGATCTAGGCAGTACAGACAAAAGTTCGCTGCCAGATTCGACGGAGCTCTGGAGCGCGTACCCCCGAGATGGCTGATGTAACGGACATCTGAAACATTGTCCATCTTGAGTAGAACACAGGATCGGAACGATCGCAAAAGATCCAGCGAACAGTTCCAGACAGTTGATATGCAACTGTTCTTGAGGAGACCACACACCTCCTGTGGTAAAGTCGCCACACCGGGCGCCCCATCCGGACCTGCTGGCATCCAACTCTATAACAATATCCGGCACGGAACGGAAAATCTCACGTGCCTTCCAGGCCTCCATGTTGGAAAGCCACCATTGTAGCTCCTCTCTGGCCTCCGCCGAGAGGACTACCTTCAGAGAGTACGTCATGTCCCTGCGCAAATGATGGGCCTTGAGACGTTGCAGGGCCCTGTAATGGAGCGGGCCTGGAAAAATGGCCTGGATCGAGGACAAGAGAAGACCCACAATATGTGTCAACTGCATTAGGGAGAGTGAGGCTGAGCCAGTGCTCTCCTGAGCTCATGACGGATCTTAGACATTTTGCGAGCCGGGAGACTGAGGGTACACTGTACTGAGTCGACGGAAAAACCCAGGAACACCACTCTCTGGGCTGGGGAGAGAGTTGACTTCGCTTTGTTGATCACAAAGCTCAAGCTCTGAAGAAGGTCAGCCTCCCTCTGCAACTGGCCAGCTAAGGCACGAGGACACTGAGCAATCAGGAGAAGGTGGTCCAGGTAAACTATAAATCTCATACACCAGACGCTCTCAAACTTTCGACCACCGGGCAGGACCTTGGTAAAGCACCATGAGTGGGGGTGGGGGTGGTTGGAGGGGGGGGGGGGGGGGCGTGACAGGCCAAGGGAAGCATTGTGAACTCATAAACCCTGTCCAGTCAGAGAAACTGAAGAAAACGCCGGTGGGGTGGAAAAATGTGGATAGCCAGGTATGAGTCATTGAGATCGAGACGCGCCATCCAGTCGCCAGGCTTGAGAATGTCGCGCAGAAGATGGATACCCTCCATCTTGAAATGTCGGTAAACCAGCCATTCGTTGAACTCGCGCAGATTCATGACGGGTATCTTGCCCCCATCCGGCTTGTCTGCCAAGAAAAGGTTGTAGACTAACCCGTTGGGGTGAAGAGAGGATTCCAATACCATGCCCTTGGCGAGATGCGAGTGGACCTCCTGGTCGACTAAGGCAGAGTCTGCCACTGAAAAGGCGAGAGGACGCCACGGAACCAGTTGCACGGTATGTCCGTAAAACTCTATATGGAAACTTTGCACGGTCTGTAGAAACCAAGCGTCTCCCGTGACAGAAGTGCAAGCCTGGAAAAAATGCGCCAGACGGCTCCCCCACTTTTAGAAGGGAAGAAGGGAGAGTACTCACCGGAAGAGCTAGAGGTGCCACCGCCTCTACCGCCTCTGTTCTTCTTACGGCATCCTCTTGTCGGATAGAAGTTTCCGAAACTGGCTTGACCCTGGTATTGCCCACCGTTGGAGCCTTGTCCTCTATTCGGATTTTGCGGCCCGATGACAGCCCATGCCTCGCCCAGCCCCTTGGAAAACCAGGGGCGAAACACCTTCTTTATGGAGGACTGAGCTGTATGTAAAGACAAAGGTGTTTACAAAAAGTCCGAGCTCTCGAAGAAAAGGTTCCCCGAAGAGGCCGCCTCGGGCAATGGCGCCAGCCTCAGAGTCGGCAAGATCCCAAAGCTTGGGATCAATCTTAATCAAAAGGGATCGTCGCTGCTCTGTAGAAATAGCACAGTAAGGGTTCCCAATGAACACTATTACGCGCTGGGTCCATGCGGAGAGGTTGTCCGGGAAATAAGAGACCCCAAAGACTTTGCCTCCTCCGCCATATCCAAGATCTTCGTGGCGGGCCCCAAAACATCCAACAGCTTGTCTTGACAAGCACGCCACTACCTGTCAATGCCCTTTTTAGGGTCCTTGCCAAACTTCTGCAAAAAAGACGCCATCCCAGGGTCAATGTCGGGGGTGGCGGCGACTTTACCCTCCAAAGAGGGGTGAGGACACTCTGCCCTAAGGCCGCTCCGTACAGAAGCCTTTAACGTCCGGCGGATATGGCTAGCCACACATGGGGCACCTTCTCACATGGAGCCCAGGATGTAGAATATCACCAGGATCCAGCATAATGGCGCAGATATCCTGGGAAGGCTTGGACGCCGGGCAGGACGAACGCCAGGGGCGGGCAGGACGAACGCCAGGGGCGGATAGGACCAGCAGCATAGTCATCCCCTGGAACAGTTGTCACAGGTGGGGTCTTGGTTGCCAAGAAGGCTTGCTTGAGACGGGCAAAGGCGTCCATGTTAGCCCCTCCCACCCGCAAAGCGCATTAAAGGAGGCTGGGGTTGAGGGTCCGCATTGCTGCGCTAGTATCAGGATTGGCGGTGGTGACGTTCGGGTCCGGGATGGCCGGGGTGGGCTGGGCAACCCTGGCTAGTTTCTCGCAGGCCTTTTCAATGCGGAGGGAGAGGCGGCCCTCTAACGGACCCATAGCCTGCTCCACTGCCTTGTAAATGGACTCATCCACCTTGTCATAGAAGTCCTCATCCCACTGTCATGAGTATAGGCATCGTCCTCTAACCACTGTTTTACCTTTCTGTATTGCCGGTTTTTAACTTGGGCCTGTATTCTCGTCGCCCCCCCACTGTTTTTCAGTCTCCTTCATTCCCCCTTGCCTCCAGTGCCCTCCCGCTTCCCGCCTCGCCCTCCCGCCACTGCTCCCTGCGGCCCCGCCCCCCCGCCGTTCCTATTCGCCACCCCGCTCCCGCCTCCCAGCTGCTCCTCCCTCCCTCAGCCCCTCATATGGAGGCCGCACGGTGTTAAAGGGAGCGACCCTTGACCCTGTCACAAGGTAGGTCGCCCCCCTAGCCACCGGGTGGTCCTCCCCGTGCTGTGCGCTGGGCTGTTGCTTCCTGCTGCATTTCCGGTCTTATCTTGCACCTGTGATTTCGCAGTTCCTCGTCCGCCTCCTGTGCCCTCCCCGCTCCCCGCCTCTAACCGCTGTTTTTCATTTCTGTATTGCCTGCTTTACCTGTGCCTGTATTCTCGTCGCCCCCCACTTGTGCCCTCTGTTTTTCTGTCTCCTTCATTCCCCCTTGCCTCCGGTGCCCTCCCGCTTCCCGCCTCGCCTTCCCGCCGCTGCTCCCTGCGGCCCCGCTCCCCCGCCGTTCCCATTCGCCACCTCGCTCCCGCCTCCCAGCTGCTCCTCCCTCCCTCAGCCCCCCATATGGAGGCCGCACGGCATACGCACAGCGTTCGGGCGCGCCGGTTGTGCGCCAAAGGCACGTCAAAGGCAAGCCCGTCTGCGCCCGTCCGCACCTGGACCGCGCCCAGCACCAGAACCCCTGGCCCCCCGACGATGCCAGATCTCACGACGAACCTACGACGCCGCCACCCTCATCGCACTCAGCACCAGAGAGAAACCCCGCCTGCTACCGACCCACCCCGAAACGCACTCACGGACCCTTCACTTGCCAAGCCTGCAAGTTCACCTGCCACCGGACCGGCACCGCACCCAACAGGCCGAGCGCCATCAGCAACCACCTCAAGTGCATCCTGCTCAACACCCACTCCGTCCACAGACACGCCGTGGAACTCTGGAACCTGCTCGACACAACATCACCAGACGTCGCCTTCCTTACAGAAACCTGGATGAACGCCTCCTCAGCGCCCGAAATCGCCATCGTCATCCCAGACGGATACAAGGTCATCCGGAGAGACCGCGTCAACAAGACCGGAGGAGGCATAGCCATCGTCCACAGGAACACCATCCGCATCTCGACTAACTACAACGACAACTTCACCGCCGCCGAAAACCTCCACTTCCAGATACACACCGACCCCAAGACGACCATCAGAGGCACCCTCATCTACAGACCCCCTGGACCACGCACACAATTCAGCGAAGACATCGCAGACTTTATCAGCCCGCACGCCCTCTCCTCCACGGACTATATCCTCCTAGGGGACCTCAACTTCCACCTGGAGAACAACAACGACAGGAACACCGCCGGCCTGCTGGACAACCTCACCAACCTCGGACTCCAGCAACTGGTGAACACCCCCACCCACTACGCCGGCCACACGCTTGACCCAGTCTTCTCCGCCAGCAAGCACATCTCCTTCAGCCACTCCACCGGACTTCACTGGACCGATCACAGCTGCATCCACTTCAGCTTCAGGAGAAAGACGACCCTCCACCACCCACAACAGGCGCCTCGCCGAAGCTGGAGCAAGATCACCACCGAGCAGCTCACCACCTCCCTCAGCCAGAACCCGCCCTCCAGCACAACGGACCCCGACGAAGCAGTCAGCAACCTCACACAATGGCTGACCGCCTGCGCCGACGACCTCGCACCACTAAAGAACCCTCCGAACAGACCCGGCAGCAAGAAAACCCCCTGGTTCACCGACGAACTCAAGGACTCCAAGAAGAATTGCCGCACCCTCGAGAAAGCCTGGCGCCACGCCCAGACCACAGACAACATGACCGCCCTCAAGCACGCCACCCGCAGGCACCACCAGCTGATCCGCACCACCAAGAAGATAGCATTCAAAGAACGACTGAACAACAACGCCCACGACAGCAAGGAAGTCTTCAGCATCGTCAAAGAGCTCTCCAACCCCAGCGCCGGAAACGACATCACTCCTTCGCAAGACCTCTGCGACTCACTCGCCTCGTTCTTCCACCGCAAGATCGCCGACATACACAACAGCTTCGGCGCACCAACCACGCAACCAACCATCGAACCAACGCCCCCCACCACCACCCTCTGCAACTGGACCCCGGTCAGCACCGAAGACACCATCCGCACGATAAACACCATCCACTCCGGATCACCTACCGACCCTTGCCCCCACCACGTCTTCAACAAGGCCGACTCCATCATCGCACCCCATCTACGAGACATCATCAACACCTCCTTCCACACCGCCACCTTCCCGGAGAGCTGGAAGCACGCCGAGCTCAGCGCCCTCCTGAAGAAACCAACAGCGGACCCCAAAGACCTCAAGAACTTCCGCCCCATCTCGCTACTCCCTTTTCCTGCCAAAGTCATCGAGAAGACCGTCAACAGACAGCTCGCCGCCTTCGAGACGAATGGATCCCTCGACCCCTCGCAGTCCGGCTTCCGAGCCAACCACAGCACCGAGACCGCCCTGATCGCAGCCACCGATGACATCAGATCCCTGCTCGACAACAGGGAAACAGCAGCCCTCCTGGACCTCTCCGCAGCGTTGGATACAGTCTGCCACCGCACCCTAGTACAGCGCCTCAGCAACATCGGAATCCAAGAAAAGGCACTGGAGTGGATCATCTCGTTCCTCGCCGGAAGAACCCAGAGAGTCCGCCTCCCCCCGTTCCGATCCGAGGCCACCGAAGTCATCTGCGGCGTACCACAAGGAACATCACTCAGCCCAACCCTCTTCAACGTCTACATGAGCCCTCTCGCAACCATCGCACGCCAACACAACCTCAACATCATCTACGCCGACGACACGCAGCTGATCCTCTCCCTCACGAACGACCCCGCCACCGCCAGAACCAGCCTACACGAAGGGATGAAAGACGTCGCCGAATGGATGAAGAACAGCCGCCTGAAACTGAACTCAGACAAAACGGAAGTCCTCATCCTGGGATCATCGCCCTCCGCCTGGGACTATTCCTGGTGGCCCCCTGCCCTGGGCTCCACTCCCAAGCCAACGGACCACGCACGCAACCTGGGCTTCATCCTGGACTCCTCCCTCTCGATGACCAGACAAGTCAACACCGTCTCCTCATCGTGCTTCAGTACCCTGCGCATGCTCCGTAAGATCTTCCGCTGGATCCCCACCGAGACCAGGAAGACTGTCACCCAGGCACTCGTCACCAGCCGACAGGACTACGGGAACACCCTCTATGCCAGAACCACAGCCAAACTACAGAAAACGCATCCAGAACGCCTCCAAACGACTCAT
Source organism: Lissotriton helveticus (assembly GCF_964261635.1). NCBI lineage: Eukaryota > Metazoa > Chordata > Amphibia > Caudata > Salamandridae > Lissotriton > Lissotriton helveticus. The sequence continues at coordinate 305,499,592 of NC_136069.1, read as the reverse complement.
CCTGGACATCCCCCGACACAGCCACATCTCCGGCCACGAGAGACCTGCACTGGCTCCCCGTTAACAAGAGGATCACGTTCAGGCTCCTCACCCACACACACAAGGCTCTCCACGACCTGGGCCCCAAGTACCTCAACGACCGCCTGACCTTCTACACGCCCGCCCACCCACCAGCTACGATCAACCAGCCTCGCCCTCGCCACCGTACCACGCATCTGCAGAGCCACCGCCGGAGGAAGATCCTTCTCCTACCTGGAACTCCCTCCCCATCCACCTTCGTCTGACCCAGGACCATCTTCTCTTCAGGAAGCAACTCAAGACCTGGCTGTTCGCACAGTAACGTTCCCCCCCCCCCCTGGTAGGTAACCTTGCCCTACAGACTCACCGTGAGCGTTTAAGCGCTGCAGGAACAAACCATCGGCATTAAAGATAAAACACCACTTTCTGTCTAATGACAGCTAGTACAGACTCCAAAGAGCGTTCACGGCCGTTTTATGCACGCTAAAACACAGAAGCAGGCAAGCCAGGCTACGGCACGGCAGGCAGTTCCGAGATTACGACGCGGAATCTAAGGAATACCCGCCATGCCGAGGACGCGAGGCGCCCTCTAGCGGCTGGAGGAATGCCGCGAGCAGCACTACGTCCCGCCGTTCGAGAGAGTGCTCCATTGGCAGCGCGCAAGACCACCTACGTGTGGCTGACTCGCGCGGAGGAAACAAAATATTTCACGATGCGGCAGAAAAGGAATAAATACAGCCAAATTAAAATGCGGCAGAAAATGAAACAAATACGGAACAAGAGAATAGAGGCGCGCATCACAGATTATAAACTAAGCACAAGCGGCGCCGTCTGTCAAAACCGCCTGACCTAAACAAAAGCTGCGGCAGTAAACCACAATCGCAACGGCAAACCAACCGCCAGCAAGCGACCACAAAGGACAATAGAGTCAATCATAATACCATAAATCAAGCAACACAATTAATACAGCATATTAGTTAGAGAGAAAAAACCATGACTTAACTGGCTGCGAGCAGAGAAGACAGAGGGGGAATGGAGGATGACGGAGGGCTATCATAGCCATGGAGCCCTGTGATTGGTGGACTTATGTTGACACTCTGTACTGGGACACTCGTTTGAATCTTGTTATTCCCTATGGTTTATGGGAATAGTGGTTTTGTTAACTTCTTTGAATGGCTGCTATTCAATAAAGTGGAGAAAGAATAACATAATCCTCGCCTCCGGTCCTGACATAGAATCGTTCCCTTTGGTACAGAAGGTAGGGCTTCTGATACAAGTTCTGTTAGCAGTAATGGTACCCTTGTTATTGCGACCGATACAATATGACGTCTGGTTATCGCCACTGCCCTCATGCCCGAGTGTTTATCTCGGCAGTGGGTAAAAATGCAAACACACATTTAAGCTCTGGATGCAAATGCAGAACAACATTTCTAGGCCTAACACTGTAGCTCATTCGCCCAAAACAATGTACTATAAAGAGAAGATCTGGGAAATTGCAAACAGTCTTATTCAAAAGAATAGGCACACGAAAAACAAACAAAGATAAAGTCTTGGTGCAGCCATTAAACGTGCAAGTTTGTTCCCGTTGAGACTTATTTCTGAGGAAAGGTCCATTCCTCAGAGAAAGGGGTGTGCTGCAAAGTTCTCCAGAGCGCCTCCGATTGGTTAATTCAGTTCCCCTCGCCATTTTCTCAACCCCCTTTCGTCTCCCACATCCGAGTTAGAAGCAACAGGACCAGTAGATTCATCCCATGTATGCAGAAAATAGAATCAGTTTGAAAGTGAAACACAATAATAGTGAAGTGAAATTTTCAACTTTTTTGATAAAGGGCAGTCTGCTCATGGAGAACCGCGCCGGCAACCATCAAATGACTCATCATTCAGAGGGTGTCAAGCTCCAGAAGGCATCGGTCCAGTGCAGAGGGGAAACCTAGGGCTACATTTCTCACCTAATCTCTAGAAAACAACTTGCCCGTTTCTTCAACACCACAACAGAAAAAAGGGTGGTTCGTTAGTACTGATACAAACACTGTTTAAAGAGCATGCAGTGAGAACATTCTACAAGGTAGGCGGACTGCACTCCATAAAAGTGACAATTTTCCATTTCATCACAAAGGACGATGCGGCCTCCAAGCTGCACTGAAAGATAGCATCAATGACAACAGGCACAGTACATTATGGTGTAGGGTTTCCACACTGCAGGGGCACTTCACCATGGTACTTATTAAGAAAGTTTGAGATATACAACTCTACAAAAACAGCCTATGAAAGGGCCAGCATGCTGCAGAGTTATAATCCCTCACAGACCAGTATAGAAGCCTTAACTCCTCAGCATTGCCGGCGCTGGGCCTGCTGTATCCGTGTACCAGCCTGCCAGAACCATTTCCAAGTAAAAGCAGCCCCTTCTACGCTATACTTCATTGTGATAGGTATAGAGTGTGATGTCAAAAACAGGGGCGGTGGTGAAAAATGCTCTTAACAAATTAAACTAGAGCCAGGGCTCTACAAATCTAAAAAATCTCACTTGACCTGCAGGTCGAGTGAGTAGACTTTTCTACTCGACCTAACAGCAATGCACTCGACCCACAATTGATCGCATAATAGACTTTTTTCAAAACATTTGCAGCGCCAACAACCTAGGAAATATATATGCAGCATAATCTGCCAATTTGCACATAACTTTACAGATTCATTAAAACATTCATTTTCAACTCACAGTTGCACAAATATATTGAATCTTATTTAAGACCAAAGGAAAAAATTCAATCAGTGCAGCGTACCTAGGCAGCTAATTACCAAATCAAGCAATGAAGATAGGAAAACATATCGTAAATTTACCCCAATATGACCTAAGATCATGAAACTGCACAGCACTAGAAATGGAAGGGCACAGTACCATCAAGCATCCAATAACTCACAGTGATCCCCACGAAGATGATGATAAGTCTCCGGTGTCTTGGCTCATCTTACTTGCTGGAGAAGGAGGGGGGGGGGGGGGGGGAAGAGAGATGACACCCTTTCAACTGCCCCCCCAAGAGCATGAGAGACGCGGGAGTGATGCCTTGATGTCCGACAAGCATACTTGGGACTGCTAGCTAGGGACATGATCGTGCACACGCTTGGGGACGGTAAATTATCACGCATTGTACCTTTGAGGGTGCATTACTGTTTCTCTCACACGGGGGTCAAAGCCAATAATTCCCTCCACTCCACCTTTATTTAAACGCACTGTCTTGGGTTTGGCAGGCCTCTAGGAAAATAGCAGCAGTGTGCTAGTGCCTCAAATCTGAAAATAATTACCCCCCGGAACACGAGAAGAGTGAAAGCCTCTGAGCCCTGCCCTGTGGTAAATGCGGCTCCTGCACTGGCAGTCACGGACATCAGCTGAGCTCGGCTGAGGCGAGGACCACTCCGATTAATCAGGACGGTACTCCAGGGAGAGCAGATAAACCTTCCGGAGACAGAACCTTGGCTCAGGAGGGGCCCTCGCTGCCTTGTCAACACAGGCCGCCTAAATGTAGCAGCGAAGAACCGCTTCTCACTTCTGTCAGTGTTTCGTACACCCCTACCCTCAGCAGTCCTTCCTCATGGTGCTGCATTTGCCCAGATTTTGCAAAAGAAACGTGCCATGTGTTTTGGCCATTTCACCTTCGATTGTGTTGCGGTGTCTCTTGGGCCCCGTAGGGCATATTTGTTAACTTTCTAGAAGAGATTTTTGGACTGCAGTTTGAGGGTGTAACGACCTACATATAATTTGCTGCATCGTAATTTTGCTCCCTGCTGGCTTACACAACATTGCATGCCCACCCAGTGGTTAGTAGAGTTCGCAATCATACTCCCTGTTTTCAAGCCTACTAGCGACTGGTTAAATCATAGTACTAATAACTTTGATGCATCCTGTTTTCAAGGCTGTCATTAGTCCCGCCTTGTAAAATGAGGCAACTCCGTTGGGCAAGTGGAAAAGTACTTTATTTCCAGGAGGTCAGTCCCCAGGTCTAGGCAGCAACTGCCGTCCTAGGATTCGTTTCCCACTCAACAGCCCCCCACATTCCTGGACTCCACCAGAGCCAACACCTTGTGACTTGAAAGTTGTAGAATAAAGATCACATGCACACACAGACGGAATGATGCCCCCACCAGCAGTGTTATGACTTACTCCAGCATGTTACTCGCACACAACATAGGCAGCGGCGCGCAAAGAGCAATAACTGGCACTAGCTCAGCGAAATCAAAAATACAATACTCACAATTAAGTTTTGCGGTCGGCCTAAATCGTCCTAACTCCACCGAGGAGAGCGCGTGGTGGCGTGCTACGTCACTGCTGCACTTTTAAGCAGCACAGCGCGGGGGCAGGCCAGGGCCGTCATTGGTAGCGCTTTCGCGCGCTACAAGATTGACGGCCCTGGCACCCAAACAAACAATAGGCAGTGCGTGCATGATGCCCCCTAAAGCCTTTCACGGCGCACCGCACCCGCGTGCATGATACATGCGCTATGCTGCCCCCTAAGCCTTTCATCGCGCACCGCACCCGCCACCTAGAGCCTTCCACAAGCTACTGCACCTACCAGAGAGGCACTCGCCAGGCCGGTCAAGTAGGCCTTGAAACTGACTCGACCTGCACAAAATTCACTCGCATTTGCAAGCGGGCGAGTACATTTCTAGAGCCGTGAGAGCCCAGGCCTAAAAAAGTAGCCCTAAACAATGCATGAAAATGGACACAGCGAATGTTCAGAAGTAGTTGGACGGGGAGGGAGGCCAAAACACCGGAAGAGGCAGGACGTATGCATGTCCTTGACAAATGGGGAGAACATAACTTGGAGCGACAATTGTGCCAGTGAATAGGAAGCCTATGGGCTGGCTGTAAGCCCCAAAGCAGTTACAGCATGTCTCGGTTCGAGACTGCACATGCACGCCGTCTAGAGCAGAGACCTCAAAACTGGGAATTTATCAAGTTAAGATATTTATTTTGAAAAGTTCATTCATGGTTGTAGAATGTATAAATGTATGTCTGCATCAGACAGTTCAAACCACACTATTCTAAGAGTTCTTAAAATTGTGTAGGCCGTTCTGCTCAAGTAATGTTTAGAACAAATTTTGATATACTAGAGGCTTGTTCATACGGCATGCCATATAATTGGTCAGTGTATAGAAGTGAAGCCACTGACTTAAACGCCTGTCAGTTGACAGCTATCAGACTTCTTATTAAGACAAATAACCAAACTCTGCATTTGAACATTATTCAAGGTTTAATTAGCTAATGATGTCATTAACCCCTTCCTTGCGGGGCTGTTTCCCAAGCTGTGCTGGGGGGGGGGGGGGGGGGGGGGGGGGGGGAGAGAGAAAGGCCCCAGTGATCATGGCAGCTCGTCATGAGCTACGGCGCTCCGGTGCTCATGACAAGCTAAGCTTGTCATGGTCACACCCGTTCCCATGGAACATTCAGCACAGCAGGGGAATCAGCCCAGCGTGCGAGCTTTCCACGCAACGGGTGCCGTCATGACGGTTAAGGTCTGAAGGGACATTATATTTCTTACACACCTGAATACCAGTATAACATGCACACATATATATTTTTTAAGACCTAGTTTCCATAGACAAAGTGTTTTTTGCTTTGTTAATTTTGGTTTCCTTTGACGAATCTTCACATAATTTAAAAACTAGTAAGTAAATCACTTCAGCTCCTGTCTGGAAAGCTTCTGGGTGATTCGTCAGGCAGGGGTTGAGGAAAAGGGGGGTCCCAAAACATGTATTCCCTATGCATTTTGCCATAGGGATTTTGAACACTACTACTGCCAACCAAACCGCTGAACAGAATTACACCAAATTTGGCAGAAAGCTAGATCTTGGTCCAAAAAGTAATGTTGGATAAATCTTGTCAGTAGTTTTGAAGTTATTAACGGAAACAGATGTATGTATATCTGGGGACTCTGACCAAATGGGTCTAATAAAGGAGTTGGTGAGGAACCCCTGTTGGGCAGGACATTATCCAAAAAGTGTTTTTATTTTTGTAACCTGTGTGAGGATCCACAGATCCAGATCCCAATTTTTCAAAATAAAAACATACATCTAGGCTGTCCGGTTTTAGGCCTAAACCTATAAAAACTGATAAAACTCCACCGAAAGGGAAATAGTCCTCACCAGTGTAAATATATAAACACTGAAAAAACACTTGCACAACCACAAACTAAATCTCAATTAAAAAAAGAAAAGGAGAGCGAGTAATTTTTTTTCTCCCTGAAAGGGCCAATATAATGTAACTTTCTTATACAAGCTAGCAGCAAGAAAGACTGGCTAACATTATTCTCTTCGAGTTTTGTTGTTTAGGGATGTCACTAAAATATTGTTTTTTCTTTCTTTTTCTTTTTTCTGTTTTGTGGTCTTTGGTCTAAAGATGCGGGGTTAAGAAGCATGTTTTGGGTCTTGTTTAATTATTTTATAAACCGTATAGAATCAGGGAATAGCAACCTCATATTTGATATTTTGGCCAAGTTTGATTCTTTCACCGATATGTAAAATGGCTGGTTTCATAAACTTTCCCAATAGGTGCCATCACATTTACCTACTCACAGAGAATGTGTCAAACCCTTGATACACCAGCCCCAGTTTTTACTTAATCAGTATTGATAGTAGATGAATTGCCAACACCTCAGGCCTAAAACATTCAATGCAAGGTATAGCGACACGTATATGTGAAAAGAGTGCGATCACCAAGCAACTGGGATAGTGGTGAAACTATGACACCAGACTTTTGGAAACCATGGAATAAGTCACTTTAAATGTTGCTGCAAAAAGGTTCTTTCCAAGTTCAACAACGATTGAAGCGATATTGTTCTATTTGCAGTGATTCAGCTATGTATATGAAAAAGGTGTGTGATGACCTGTCAAAATCGATACCTGAGCTGAAGTGCTTCCCTGTAAGAGATCTTTGGCACTTGTTAGATGGTATGCTGAAAGCATCTTTACAATCTTCAGACTTAATGAGGAATGCTATTGACTTTTTAGTCCATTTTGATGCACTGTTTTGTTGTGCGCGGGAACTAAAACACAAATATTTCTCATTTTTAACTTTGTGTGGCATCAAAGAGCCATCCTAACTGTGTCACTTAGTTGATGGTTCTCTGTCCAAGGGAAGGGGCTGTGAATACTATATTATCTATGTGTCAACCGTTTACAGATTTTTTTCTGAGCGATGATGCCAAAGGTAAGAAATGTGATCTTTGGTCACATATTGATAGTGATGTGAAAAAAAAACTATACTGCATTCTTAGATTTGTACAGGAAAACATAACTGCTGCAGTGGACATAATAAAAAACAAAACAAGAGTCTGAAAACATCCTTGTCTGCCAAGTGTTCAGCATTATTGGAGTAGATGTGAAACATCTCATTGAGAGTAGGCTGGTTGACTACACCTTTAGTGAATTTGGCAAAGCAACATGTTCCATGTTTGAGTGCTTGCCACTTGGTAAGCTAAGCAATGTTGAAGAGAAATTCAGGTACTTTTATTTTACAATGCATGTGAAATGGCTTGCAAGGATGCATAGAAATGTCCCTTTGCCAATCATGGCATTTGAAGTCAATAAAACCTCACTGTGGTACTCTATACAAGTTCTAGATCCCTTCCGTAAAGGGAATCTTCTCCGTAGTTTCAAAACTGCTGCTTCATTTTTGACCGCTCCAATAACTCTGAGAGCATAAGCACCCAGTTCAAGGTAAATGTTGCTGAACCTCCTCAGAGAATCGAATCTTCAAGCGCACCAGTATTGGCATGGAAAGCTAGGTCAGTGGCCAGAGTTCGTAAATAGTGTACTAGCTCTTTTGTCTTAAGTACCAATGTTGAGAGGGCCTTTTCAAAGAAAAAAGGTTAAATGGGAAGGAAAGAGCGAGAGCACATAACCAAAGACTCAGTGAAGTAGTATTCTATGGTGTACTACAATAAGTTTAATTTGCAAAAATGTAGTCGGACCTCGTATACACTGTACGTACACTGTCTACATACAATGCACTATCAGTGCACAACACAAGCAATAATAAAAGCTACATGTTCCATAAACACCGGAAAAACACTGTTTGTTGTTTTTAAAAGGCGTGAAAATATGTAACCACTGATAACCACTGTCTTTAAGGTATTGAAATCACTTGAAAACACTGAAAAAAACACCAGAATTTACCAAAAATAGAAACTGAAAACAGGAAAGCCTACATACATCCAATCACACCCCACACTACCACTCAACCCACACTACCACTCACACACCCACCAATACAGGCACTCACATACCCAGTCATACACCACTCACACACTGATACAGCCGCCTGCACACCCACAAAGCAACTCAGAGACCCACTCATAGAGCCAATTACACTCACCCCCACACACATGCTGATACAGCCACTCACACACACAAACAGCCGCTCAGACACCCCCTTTATTAAATTATTGTTTTATATGCGTGCTTTTGGTTGGGGACGGATCTGCGGATCCGTCATGGAGCCAAAATGTGTTGCTGTTCTGTATTGAACGTGTGCTTTTGGTTGGGGATCCTCAACAGATCAGAGTGAGAAAATAAAAAAATAAAAATGGATTTGAATACAAAACGAACCAGTGTTTGGGAAAAGAAGTGGCTCTGGAAAGAGCCTTTGTGATTATGATGTTTAAATGATCATAACAGATAAAACAGGATGCAGTCTTTCATGTTGTTAAGGAACACCCTGTTGCCTCTACCTGTGAAATAGATTGTCTTTTTGGTATTTTCCGTCCATATCGAAGTGTAAGTTACTGTGGTATATAGAGCCTATGTTGTGGTCTCGGAGGAATACAAAAACAGCTTTATTGACATGTTTCCTGGATTTCTCAATCTGTGGACTAAAATTAGTTGACCACTGCCACTTCTGTCTTTGGCAAATGTTGGAGAATACTAAGGCAGTCTGTGGGAAAAGAGTCATTAATTTACCAAAAGTATCTTCAGTCGAATTTCCAGTCCTACCCCAGTAATTGTGCCTAGGTCATTGCCACCACAGTGCACAATCATGAGGTCTGGATGTTGGCAATCAACAATGTTTTCAACCAAAGGCAGCAACTGATGACATTTTAACTTTCTCTGGCCAACCCCAAGTAATGTCTACATTATGTAAACATAGGACCCCGTCAATGCCACTCTTTCTAGCCCACTCTATGGCCCTAAACACAAAACTATGGCCCACAATCCAGACTCTGACCATTTTGAACAGAAGCAGGAGTAACACACAGGAAAAGGATACGGCAGAAAGACACTTTTAAGGATGAGAGTTAAAATAGAGGATAACAAGGAAAATATAAAGGAACATATTGGATTGGATGGTGGACATGTGGAGGTAACTTAAGTTAGGTAGTGACTTTAACAAACAAAAAAAAGTAACTACCTCTGTGATTGGCTTAGGAAAAATAAAAAAAAGTGTTATGTTTGGGATATGGTTGGAATTGCTAACAGTCAATCACATCTGTTACAGTCAATGTGAAACTAGTATGCAGTTTAGAGAAAGTCTTGTGAACTTGGTACGTAGACTACTGGAAATATGGTTACTATAGAAACAGAGCTAAAAGTGTGTGGGGGGGAAGGGAACAAAAGACTACAGTGTGAAACTGAAAAGCATGCTGGTTTAAATAAATTCTTCAGTAGAGAGTATATGTGTGTGACTGGTAATATTTTAGAACAAAAATATAAATGCAAAACATTAGCATGAGCTTGTTGAATGCTTTTCAGGTTTTCCATGTGGACCCGCAGGTTTACACGGGTGCCGCGCTGAGCGCTGCAGTTTATCCACATACCCCCATAAAAACCTACTAAATTGGGCTTCTATATAGGAACCATGGAAAGGTTAAAAATTGTGAACATTTAGGTATGGTATATCAAGAAAAAAAGATGACAGCAACTGGAGAATGAGAGAGAGGAGTGGAAGAGAATTGAGAGGTTTCTGACTTTATATTGATATTTGCAGGTGAAAACATTATCAGATATTGAAATAAACGTTTAACAGCAGCAAAGATTTTACAGGTATGTTAATTAGGTTGTACTATAAAAGACAAATATTAAAATAACTGAGTGAATATAAGCTGAAAGAAAATATGCAGCTTGTAGATACTAAAGTAAAAGGCAAAATAGAAGGGAGGTTGGATTAGAACATTAACAAAAAATATAGTGAGCAGCAAAGGAGGAAGAGGAATTGCTATACTGATAATAGTTATTTTATTAAGCCAGTATAAATGAATGTGTTTGAAATTAGATATGGGTGCTTACTTATAGTATGTAATTTAAAACAGGAGTTAATCTACACATGTCTGCAAAAGACTGTTGACAAAACAAGAGAAGCTGGAGTACAACTTAATAAATGTGATGGTGATGGCATGCCAACATGGGACCAATGAGTATTGGTATAGTCGTTATGGTGAGTTGAAGTGCATGTTGCGAAATTTAGGTGCACCAACTTGGTTTCTAACCCTGAGTTGTGCAGAGTATGCATGTGATGATTTACATTACTTTTTGGGAGAAGCCAACTCAAACATTAAAAAGTATTGAATTGTAAACATCAGTAGAACTTTGCTCTTTTGATCTTGCAAATGTTTACAGTTAAGTTTAACCACAGATTTCAAGCTATGCCATCCTTCATTTGCAACAAAAAAAATCCACCTCTTGAAGTTACTGATTTCTTCCAGCAAAAAGAGTACCAATTAACGCCTTAACCGCGGCGGTTAAGAGGTGCTTCCGATATACACATGCGGTTATGGGTAAAAGATTAACCTACATTTGTCAGAAACACAGATAAGTATGTACTTTCTTCCATAGAGGAGCATATTACATTTCCAATGTAGAAAGTATGACCAGCGGAAGAACGGGGCAAAAGGAAAGTTTTATACAAAATGTCGTTTTGTATTCCCAAGGCCTGTTTCAAACTGAAGAGTGAACTGTTTCATGCCTGCATTGAGACATACACTTACTCGCAAATCACCCAAATACATTTACAACCTCAGGAGAACAGAGACTTTAAAATATATTAATGACCACAATCCTGAGATTTTAAAATTGTGGAATGTCAATATGGACATTCAATTGGTGGCAGATAACTCTTTAGCTGTTTCTCTTTATGGTACATCATACATAAAAACTGAGAAGACCGATGAAAGATGAGTGGGAAAACATTTCTGCTGAAAAGTCTCTGACAAAACAATTGTACAGCTTCGTTTTAACAATGCTTTCGCACAGAGAAACTAGATGCTGGGATCAGTGGAGTTCTGCTAGTTTATATTCCAAGCCAAAAGTAATTTTTTGGGTGAGTCTAGGCCTATCATCAGGTCTATTAAGTTTGGAAATATTTTCCAGAAACTGAATATCTTGCAGAATTTCAACCAGATAGAACAGAAATTGTGAAAACAAACATGTTGGACACTTTCTATCCAAAAAGGAGTGTACCTCTAGAAAATGTCTGTCTACATGAAGTACTCCAGTGCTACATATATAGCAACAATGTGACTGAAAATGGAGATGAAGGTAAATTTGCAGAAGCTGGTTGCAATGGGTGTTTGGTGCGACATAGCAAGACCATTACAATTAACCATGAAAACCGGAGTTGCCAGACTGCTGAAAAAACAGATTTTTTCTATTTGGCACTTTTGAAACTGTCTAAAAAACCTTGACAGTCTGAAACAGTTACTAAGAGAGTTTGACTGCTATGAAGCCTCTTACAATGCTGCAAAGGATAGTATTGTGTGATCGCGTATTTCCAAACTGCTGTTTAGGTAGCTAAGGAGAGTTCAGAAAGCAGCCAAAGATCAAGTCCTCAAAGTCAGGACCAACTTGGACAACCAATCATTAAAAATGAGGCAATGAATGAGGTGGAGATTGCAATGGTGCAAGCGAAACGGGAAACAATTAGTTTGGCAGATTTAGATGGACAACTAAATGATGAGCAAATGGAGATAAATCTGAAAATGAAAGCTACAGTTGAGCACGGATTGTTTTATGACAGGAAAAAGTGTGCATGTTCAACATTTAAGACTATACTGTTATATGTCAGCAGTCAAGCTGGTACTGGTGAAGGTTTAATACAAGTTCTTACTGCTTTTCTACAGAAGACTACAAACTAATTTATCATGTGTGGATAAAGCACCTTCTGGATTAGCTGCGCACAATATCAAAGGTATTACTTTACATAGTCTTCTCAGTTTGCCGGTGGAACATAAAATGGAATACCAAACTTTACCTGGTGGAGCTTGTCATAAAAGTGCAAGGGTGTTAAAAAAGTTACAACTTTTAATCATTGATGAGGTGAGTGTGGTCTCAAATGAAATGCTTGGCTTTGCGCATTTGAGAATGCAAGAAGTTTCAAGAATGGATTAGGATTTCCTATTTGGAGGAAAACATTTGATTATTTTTTTATTTAGATCTACTGCAACTTACGCATGTGAAGGGTCAGCCTGTGTTCAAAGCACAGCTCCATGATGAAACCAGGAATTCTTTGAGAAGTATTGGAAATGTGAATATTTGGTTACATTTCGAATACAAAGAATTAATTAGAAATATGCGACAAGCATAGGACATTGAATATTCTGAAAGATATTAGAGTGGGTGGTCTTTCAAAAGAGGAAAGGCATGTTCTAGAAAGTCTTCCTCTCAAAAAACAAGCATTTGCAATGCAATAGGTCTCGCATTAGGAAAGTTTGAGGTATTGGTATTGAATATGACAAATTTTTTATTTCTGTTTTGGTTTTCAAAATCGCGAAATTAATAGCTTTGTCATTTACAATGCCAATAGTTTTAACTTTCGCAAACTTGACACTTGTAATGCAATATGTGTTGTATTTACATGACTTAGATGTATTAATATTACAAATAACAATGGCTTTTATTTTTTTTAATAATTAATACTTAAATAAAAGTTATTGTAATTTATAATGGCAATAGCTTAAACTTTTGTAAATAACTTTTGGGAAGATCATGTTCAGTGTATTTTATTGTGATGAAAATCCAAGAACCGAAGTGAAATATTAACATCTTTTGTGCACAAATGGGTCCATGCGGCTGACCGAAGCATATGCGGCTGGCAGGACGGTAGCGCCGGAATCAGCTGTGCACATTTAGGTACATGCAGCGGGTAACTGAAAAGGGATGTGGCTGGCGGGATAGTAACGTCGGAACAACAGAGCCCGTGTATATGCTGCTAATATAATAAAGATGATACTAAGGCAGTAGAGGGGAAAGTAAGCCTGTGCCGGCTGCTGGGAGACTAATGAGACAAGCTCTTGGCATTGCTGTGGGGAGGCGGGGGAGAAATACGAGACACGGCCTGGCGGCCGTGAAAAGTGTGAAGCAGGGGGCGGGGGAGCGGTCCCTTTGAAGTGAAGCTCTCGGAGGCAGGCGGCTCGGAGAGCAAATGTCGGCATGCAAAGGGTGTATGATTCCCATTCTGCTATCGCGACTTTCAGCTGGACGGGCACACTATAGGGTACGGTGTCTGAATGAGCTTAAATGTAGAAGAAACTGAGGCTAGGTAAAACTGAGCGACAATTAAATAAGCAGGACAACTGCAGACCTATTCAATAAGAGCAGCAGTATGTCCATCCAGCGTGCCAAGCTTGTTAATAATGTTGGGAACAGAAGGACTTCTACTTAATTGACCCGATGTTCATTTCAGTGTTCTTGGGAGGATGAATATCGGCATTATCCCTGCCGCGATGAAAGCCTTTGCCCATCGGCCTTTCATAGATCTTTCTATTGGCCTTTACTGACGTCTTTTCAGACGTGGAGTTTTGATGTGCTGTGTGCACGTTTTGCAACGACTTGCTCATATGCATAGATCTGTTTCCAATAAATGAATACTGAATACTGGAGAAAAAGATGCGGGTGGCTAGTAGGAGGGATTTCCGCTGGTGAAAGCCAGAGCTCGGGGAACCAGTCACACCAAACTTGAAACGTGTGAACACCGTATCATGAGAGCCACGTTCACTGATTCAGTACTTAATGATGCCACTATTACCTTAATTTAGTTAGTCCTTGATGCCGGTCCTGCTAAGTCTAATAAAAAGATCTGGGTTTTTATTTCACCTCTGAGGTCATTAAGAGATTTGAAGTCGGTACAGGGGACCCTTTTAGATTTTAAAAGAATATATTTAACTGTAAGAGCATGTTTGACCTTGAAGAGCAAAGACAAAATGCTTAAACATATTGCAAGCTAAAGGGGCCTAAACTAAATACATTCTTCCTTACTGACTCGACAATTTTGGCTACCCCAGTTCTGGGTATGTAAAACGGAACAAATGTACACAGAAACACTGCTGAGTCGTGAACAACAATCCAAGCTTCAAAAGTGAAAGTTATCGGAAAGCAACTTAATGACCTGTGACTGAGGAACCAGAAGGAGACGCGTGCAGGTACACATGCACTCAAGCTTCAGGCCAGCTAAACTCTGGTAGGAAGCACTTTTTTTTACCCTTTACAAAAAGTCAAGCAAGCTGCTCTAAGCTCGACCTAAAAACGGGCCAAAGGCCGCGATTCTAATTGGTGCACGCGTACTGCCCAAAAAACACTGGGGGAAAGATGGGGAATGGCATGGTAACCTGAATGCAGGGGTGTGAGCCGTGTGAAGGGGTCTGCGGTGAGCACGAGTACCAGAGAAGCAGAAATGGGGCAGGAGATGCTGCGGGTAAGGGTGTGCACGAGAGTAAACTGTGCACAAATTGGTCCATCCGGCTGACCGAAGCATATGCGGCTGGCAGGACGGTAGCGCTGGAATCAGCTGTGCACATTCAGGGACATGCGGCGGGTAACTGAAAAGGGATGCGGCTGGCGGGATAGTAACATCAGAAGCAACAGAGCCCGTGTATATGCTGCTAATATAATAAAGATGATACTAAGGCAGTAGAGGGGAAAGTAAGCCTGTGCCGGCCGCTGGGAGACTAATGAGACAAGCTCTTGGCATTGCTGTGGGGAGGGAGGGAGGAGAAATGCGAGACACGGCCTGGCGGCCGTGAAAAGCGGGATAGTAACGTCGGAAGCAACATAATATAGTAAACTTGAGGTTTACTATAGCCTGCACAAATGCAGGCTTAGAGTGCTCACCAACTGAAATAGTTTTGCTGCACACTGTGCAAAAGCATCCAACTTTGAGCATCTGTGGAGTAACAGCAGGAATGTTCACTGTGATAGCCGCAGGGGCCGGTTCTCCAGAAGCAAGTCATGGTGCAGAAGGCAAGGTTGATGCCTAAGCTGCATCCTTTAATTTCTGGTCTCGCAAGGTCACAGGAATGGATGGTCCGTAAGTGCTTCTGCATGCTGATGATGCCATGTGAGTACTTTATACTAGTCCCTCTGGATAGTTTTTTAATGCAAAGGTTGCATTTTACAATGTTTGCAATTATCTTTTCTCCAGACAGTATAGAGAAGAAACTCCAAGCAATGGATTCCTTCATCTGTTGTGGCCGTTCTTCCGCTTCTTCTCTCTACAGTTCTTCCTGCTGGTCTCTTTCACCTCCTAATGCCATTTTGGATTTTATTTTTGGAAAAAATACCAAATATAAATAAGCAGTTTCTCCTGTGCTGCAGAGGTGTGAAGAATGAAGAGACACTCAAACCACAAGGAATGGGAAGGCACGTCCTGTAAAAGAGTTTCACAGGTGTTTTAACCAAACGTATTTTCTGCTGTGTTACATGGGATTTGCAGCGTCTCCACCACAAATCTGTAAATATATATTAAAACAACTGTGAACGCTGGAAATACTTATTAGAATATAAGTTTCTATGTTATGTTAACAAATCACTTGCCTCAAACATTTGTTTTTTAGAGTTAAAGATCACACAGGATCCGGAGGCTGGAACATGGGCTGGCCTCGAGGCGGACCAGCAAATCCAAAAAAACATTTAAAACACTTTTTGTTTACAAAATAGTTTAATGTAATTTAATATATTTTTTGCCGAAACATTTGTAGATGAAAATCCTATAAAAAGCTTAATGTTAAAATAATGGGACAGTGAGGGCAAATAGAACTAAGATTGTGCAGAGCCAGCGATTTTCGCATAATTATTAATTTGTCGCATTTGCCATATAATTATGATCTGCCGCATAATCTTCACAATAAACATTTTTTTTATTTCTAACTCAAACGCCTCAGAAGTGAACAAGTCAGTGATACACGTTACTGCGCAGTGCAAGGCCCTTTGGAAAGCTTAACTGGTCACCTTTCTGTTGCATATTGTTGTATTTGGATGGTAAACTGGTACTATTAAGGTGCAACTTATGCCTATACACTGTTACCAAGTTGAAAAACTATGAAATAATGCATATTACAAAATGTGCCACATAATGTGCTTTTCTTGCCAACTAATCTACTCAACCCTGTCGCATAGTTTGACCCACTCCTACTGCATAATTCCAATGGACCTGGTTCCAGTTAGGCACGTTTCAGTCATATATTTTTTGATTAAAAACAAATTTGAAATTCACAGAAAAAAACAAATGTTACAGGAATGTTTTAGTTAGGAAATAGCATTAAAAAAACATAGAAATTCACTGTAAAACCCCAAGGTTACAGAGACGTTATAGTTATGAAATATAATTTAAGGGGGCGTGGCTTGCAAGCTGAGGCGTAATGGCATACCCGATTTGAGCTCCGCTCTGTCGCAGGACTCCGATGTGCTGCTTGAACCTCATTGCCCTATTTTTACAACAGAGGGTGACGGTACTGCATTAGTGATGCCGCCGTGAGTCTATTGGCGCTTTATAGCATCGCTGTCATCATTTTTGTGCCCGTTTACCGCAGCGGCAATTTTCTCTTCACGGAGATGCGAGAGGGCGCCATTTATAATCGTGGTCTCGACTCTCCCCTTTTTGCTGATTTATCAGATGTCTTCAACCGCGGTGAGGCCTTTCTTATTCCTCAGATCATGCCTGCATATAATGATACCTCTGAGAATGGTGCGACTCCTACTTATTCAGTTTTTGCCTAAGATATGTTGGCAATGGAGCAGCTCCTTTTTTAGGTCTCGCCTGGCGTTGCAGAGCGAAGCGCTGTCGCCAGCGAGACTTATTGTGATTGTGTTGCCTCATGCGGTACAGACCGGGGCACGCGCCGATCGGGGTCTGTGGACGCGCTTGTGAAGACGCGCGCTTGCTTGTGAACACTTTCTTCTAAAGTGTGTACAGCTGGTTTTTTTTGTAAACGTAGCGCGTTACTTTGTTATCTTGCACACGTTTATCTTTTCTGCAGGTTTATCTTTTCTTGGATCTCTTAGTGTGTGAAGTGGAAAGCAACCAAAACAGTAGCACGCATTTACACTTAAAAACTGAATGAAAAAGTAAAATCAGTTTAAATGATGTAAAATGTGTCAAGCTTGCAGAACAAAACTGCATGCAGCAAACAATGACAAGAAGAGTGAGGGAAGAAACGTTTAACTCCAATCCCATCAGAGGACATGGGTGCTCGTGGTAAGCAGTAAGACGGACTCTTGAGACCCCCCCTCTGCTGAGGTCTGAACTCGATTAGAGGGGATCATCACCACTGATGAGCTCTGATAGACTGGAGGGGACTCCTGGCCGGACTCTAAAGGCCACTTTCATCTGTTCACAGCCAGGGCAACCCCCCCCTCCAGGGCACACTCCCCCCTCTGACCCCCCTTCGACCTCCCCCCAGCGGTTCCTTTCACGAGCCCCCTCCCCCCACCCGCCTCGGGGGGGTCCTGCTGGGGGTTCATGAGGACTCCAGCCCCATGGCACGGTGCCACCCTCCAGTCCTGAGCCCCCCACCCCCCAGGCCCCGCAGCTCACCTCTGGGGGGTCCTGTTAGGGGCTTCTCTTAAGGATGTCGGTGCTCGGCCCCCAAACCATTCAGGCTCTGCCAGACGAGGGCCTCGGTCAGTGGTCCCTGGCTCCGGGTCAGCACTGCCGCAAATAAAGCGGCTCTGATGGGATGGTTCTGCTTGCCCCAGTGTGCCGGGGGGGGGGTCCGCTCTGACGTAGGGCGCGCACACACGCCCGCGCGCAGCCATTTATTAGCAGCGTTCAGCGCGTACGCGGAACAAACTGCAAACAGCAGTCCGCGCGTGCAACTTGTTAAACTACCAGCCGTCAAAGCATCATGCGTGACCTGCTTGCTGTGAGCAAGAATTACAACGGGGACAATGCTCTACCTTTCATTCTTCATAGGTCAGTCTGCTGAGTACTGCCACATTAAATACAGGGCTGCCCAACAGACACTTTGATCGTGAGTGCGAACTAAAAAATATTTATTTACTCATTTAGTTCCAAACTCATGTTTACCTGCGCCTCTTCTGCCGGTTCTGTTTTCGTCTAGAGGAGCAGGAAGGGAGCCTATTGGTTCATTGAGGGCAACGCAGAATCCCTACTGTTGGAACTTAATATCTCGCGTGTTCAATATGTCAAATTAATTTAGCTTCATCTCAATGTGACAACAATACCGTTGATAAAAAGGGTTTATAGTTCCAAGTCGGAAATATGATTTTCATACACAAATTCTTGTGGCCTAGTGGACATTTGTAAACCACTGTCAAACTGGTTCTGTACAGTAAGCAAAGCAGGCTCAAGATGCAAACTTTTCGATTTTCTAGGGGAGAGAATGTAGCCATACGGCTAGGGTGGTCGACCTCAAAGCTGGGGAACCCGGTTTGACTCTCGGGAGCGACGCTTAACATCCTGTGATTCTGGCCAAATCACTTAATCTGTGCCTAGCAAAACAAGCATTTGCAATGCAATAGGTCTTGCATTTAGGCTAGTTTAAGCTATTGGCATTGTAAATGATTATGTCTTTTATTTATGTTTTAAAAACAAAAACTAAACTAAAAGGCATTGTCACTTACAATGTCAATAGTTGAAACTTGCATAAATGTGAGACCTATTGCATTGCAAATGCGTGTTAAGTGTTTCTACTATTGACTGTGTGAGGAGACCAGGTCAAGATAAACCATTGCCCCACCTTATTGGAGATCTTTTCCTTGTTTGCCGCATTCTGTGAGTGATATGTTTGCTGCCTATACTTCACTGCAGGACATAATTGGTATCGCACAACACTTAAGAGGTTGGACGCGGGAGGCCGCCATTTTAGGTCGCAGTGCTCGCATCTTGCATTATTACCGATTTTCTGCCATTTCACAGCGAAGGTGGGGCCTTACTACTTCGTGATACCTTTTCTATTTGTACAAGTCCCTCTGGTCATGGAGTAACTCATAAA
Organism: Lissotriton helveticus; assembly: GCF_964261635.1. NCBI lineage: Eukaryota > Metazoa > Chordata > Amphibia > Caudata > Salamandridae > Lissotriton > Lissotriton helveticus. The sequence continues at coordinate 305,480,363 of NC_136069.1, read as the reverse complement.
AATGTTATTTCAAAAATAAAAACTAACAAAATCATAACGCTGATGGAGTAACTCCTTTTCAAATGTTTCTCATCTTATTTATGTGAAGAGTTTGAGTTTAAGTACACCAGTTGCTTGGCCTCACTGAATTTTGTTTTTTAATTTTTTGTAGCATTCGGAGGCAAATTGCATCACTAGCTTTCGTCACCACAAGGAATAATTTATTTCTCACAGCACTTCTTAAAGAGTTCAACTTTTGCTACAACTCTTTAAGTGATTTCCTTTGTACATCAACAATGGCTAACGATATCCAAACGGCCAGATCCTCTTCATCTGATACGAAACCGAAAAAGCATAAAAAAGACCCACCTTCTCAAATTCTTAACTCACAGAATGCAGTTCTGGACTCTACCCTAGATGAAGTTTGTGGTCTCCAACCCTTTATGTCCACTACAAATGGAAAAACAAACAAATTGAGGAGAGATGGATTATTATGGAAGGAAAGGTTCTAGATCTTTAACAAGTTAGCGACCTTCAGAATATCTCTACAGAGATTCCACTACTTGAACAAGATATTCACAAGTTAAAAATCCACACTGAGGGTTTGGAAAATCGCAACAGTAGGAATAATCTGCGCCTTTATGGTCTTCCGTAGAATGTTGAAGGTCCTGACATGGTTGCATTTCTTCAAAAATTCCTTACACAGCTCCTAGATATTCAATTATCTTCAAATCCTCTCAACATACAAAGAGCACACCACCTGGGTCGTCTTCATCCTTCTGCTAACAAACCACGTGGAATCATAATGCTTTTCTAGGAATTCACCGAACTTATGCATGTTTTGAAGGCTGTGAGACAAACGTCGACTTATCTGGTCGGGCCATAACATCTTCATATAGCAAGATATTTCCAATGCAACAAACGCCCGACGTAAAGAATTTCTTGCACTACGTCCTCAGATGATACAGCTTAACATTCAATATGGTATTCTTCATCCGTGCCTTTGTAAAATTACACATGATGGTCGGTCATGCTCCTTTGATGATCCGGATAAACTCATACTCTTTCTTCATAATCTCTCCTCACATGGCATGGATACTAATAATGGACTTATTTTATTTTTCAGGATCGTTACTTCATTCCTAAATATTTGCTTCTCTGTGAGTATTTGTTCTCTTTTCATTTATGAGGTTCTCACTTTATCTATTTATTTGTTTCTATTATTGTGGTCCATGTCCTTCGGCGTCACTATGCTCCTCTTTCTTGTCGATTTTTCTTCTCTTTACAGATCTGGATGTTATTCAGTGATCTGTTTACTTGCTTCTCCCTTCTGCTTCTTTTCTTCTTTCTTCCTTTCTACTCTTACTGTTTTTTCGAATTTCTAGTTTTGTTTTATAGTAACTATCAGCCTGATTCATCAATCTCCCGTTTTGCGAGCCCCTAATAGCGAATCATAAGGAATCGCTATTAAGGACTTGCAAAACGGGATTCATGTAGTACTTGCAAAAAATATTGCGATTCCTACATGTTCCTTATTTGCGATTAGCAAATTGCTAATCGCAAATAAGGAATAACTCCCCATTCATTCCTATGGGCCTAATCGCAAATAAGGATGCGATTTCAAGGGTGCAGGGGTGTCCAAAGGACACCCTGTAGCACCCCTGAAATGTAATCTACATTGGTGTTGCACACACATGTACAAAGGACATGTGTGTGTGTGTAACATGCAACTTAGAAAAATGCATTTAAATGCATTTTTCTAAGATTTTGCTATTTACCACGAGGTCTGACCTCGCGGTAAATAGCGGCCCAAAATTGCAATTTCGCAATTTTAAAATGACTCATGAATTGCATTTAAGGAATCTCAAATAGAGATTCCTTAAATGCAATTCTTCGCAAATGTGCGAATTCTTTAATAGCGATTTTTGCATTTGGGATGATGAATCCCAAATGCAAAAATTGCACTCGCAAAAGGCAAGATTCTGAGAATCTTGCCCTTTGCAAGTGCAATTTAGCTTGATGAATCAGGCTGTATGTTACTTCTAATAATGATTTTCCCTCATCACATATCAAATGGTCTTTTTTTATTTTTCGGTTCATGCAGTTTCATGTCCTGTTTCTCATGTACCCCCTAATCCAACATTAAGGTTAATGTGGTCTTGTGGAATGTACTTGGTCTTGGTCATCCTGTTAAACGTCAAAAGGTATGGTCTCATTTAGCTAAACTTAACGCCCAAGCTGCTTTTTTCCAGGAAACCCACTGTAATGCTGTAGAATCTCAAACGTCTTTAGGTTAATCAAATTGTTTTCTCTCCTGCTACTGAGCGTCATGGTTGTGTTGCCGTACTGTTTCATAAATCTACTAATGCACAAATCTTATCATCAGGATATGACTCTGATGGTCGTTGGGTACTGGTTGACGCTATCTTCAACAAATTGCAAATTAACTTTTTCAATATTTATTGTCCTGTTAAACCGGATACGGAATTTTGCCACTCTATAAAAATGAAGCTCTTATCTATCTCTAATCCTAATGTAGTGGTTGGTGGTGACTTCAATAACTGGTTAGATCCTTTTTCTGATAGGAAATCCAAATGTAAATTCAAACCGGATAAAACCCATACATCTTTCCAATCTGCCATTTCATCTCGTCCTCTATTTGATGCATGGAAAACATGTAACCCAGATACCTCAGAATTAACTTTTTTTCTCCTGTACACCATAATAAAATGTCTCGTATTGATTCGATTTTAATTTCCAAATCATTAATACCCTGTCTCCACTCATCTGAAATTGGTGCAATTTTTTTTCTGACCATGCTCCCACAATCTATTTCTATTGATGTATCCATCACTATGTGCAAACAAGGTCGCTGGCGTTTTAACAATTACCTCCTATCTGATTGTACTTTTATTTCAGAAGCGACCTCTTTTATTAATTAATTTTATGTACTTACTAATTCTTTGTATACTTCTATACACAATAATTGGGATGCATTTAAAGCATCATTTAGAGCATTCACTACTGCTTATTCTTCCAAGAAAAATAAACTATTGAGTACTAAATATAAAGAAACCCTAACTCTAATCAAATCTTTGGAGCATAAATACTTTTCAGCTAAATCCTCCACTTCACTACAAGAATTAATTAAAGCTAAATCCACTCTAAATAAAATTGCCACTGTGGACGCTTGTAACATTCTCCCCAAAGTTAAATCGAAATATCATGGAGGCGGTAACAAAGCAGGGAAAATGTTAGCAAATTTAAAAATTAAATCAGAACGTAAAAATATTGGCCCTATCCACTCAGAAACGAACAATAAACTCATATCATCTGAATCTGATATTATTGACACGTTCCAATTGTTTTGTAACCTATTATACACAGAAACTACTAATCCCCCTGAGGAAGATTTTGTATCTTTCTTACAAGATATTCCTAAACCTAAAGTTTTACCGGATATCTTCTCATCACTGGAAGAAGCTATTTCTCTCCATAAAATATCGGATGCTCTCAAATCCATGAAAAAAATGTAAGGCTGCTGGACCCGATGGATTTTCAGTTTAATTATTTTTAGCCTTTTCTTCAATTTTTGCTCAGAAATTATTAGAACTTTTTAATTCATTCCTCTCTAAATTTAAGGCCTATGGCTCTTTTTTTAGAAGTCCTCATAATTGTAATCCCTAAACAAACAAAGATCCCACTTTTTGTAAAAATTTCTGTCCCATATCACTAATTAATTACGATTGTAAGATTTATGTAAAGATTTTGGCTACCCGTTTGGAGAAAGTTATTCCCCTTCTCGTTAATCCAGACCTGGATGGTTTTGTCAAAGGTCGTTTAGCTTCTGATAATGCCAGAATGTTTTCCAATATTCTCACCCTTAGTGCAAAATATCCCTCTCCCTTAGCTGCATTATCCCTGGATGCAGAGAAAGATTTTTAATGAGTTAATTGGGATTTCAGGATTCACACTTTACAATGGTTTGGATTTAGTCTAAAGTTTATTTATGTAAAATTATTACATACAGATCCAAAAGCATGCGCTTTTGTCAATTGTCTTTTTTACTCATACGTTGATTTACAAAGAAAGAGGTACACGTCAGGGATGCCCTATAGCCCCACTACTTTTCTTGTTATGCTTAGAACCTTTCCTTGAACAAATTAGAAATAACCCCCTTATTACTGGTTTTACAATAAAATCACACCAAGTTAAATTTTCTGCATATGCAGATGATATTCTTATCTATACGTCCAACCCTGTTTCCTCTCTACCCCCTTTTTTTACATGAAATCTCACTATTCTCTACTGTTTCTGGCTATAAACTTAACTTCTCCAAGACTGAGATTTTACCTTTAAATTCTTCATGCTATCAACATATGTTTGTTTTTACCAATTTTACATCGTGCCCTCAAAAAATTAAGTATTTAGGAACTTGGTTCTCCTCTAATATTCGTGATATATTATCCCACAACTTTGCTACTCTAAAACTTAAAATTACCAATTTGTTGTCATTGTGGTCTCCTTTATTTTTAACCTGGTGGGGCAGACTTGATACAATTAAAATGATGATTGTTCCCCGGGTATTGTTCACATTATCAATGTTCCCATTCAAAATTCCCCAATATTATTTTACACAGATTAACTGTCTGTACTAAATTTTTGTGGAATAATAAACATGCACGTATTGCCCTATCCAAACTAATTTGTCCCAAATCTGAAGGTGGTGTTCGTGTCCCTGATTTTAGACTTTATCATAATGCTTTTCTAATTAGTAAATTTTATGCTATGTCCAAAGATTATAAAAAGTTACCTAAAGCTTCTTGGGTTACTGTTAAATGTGGATTGTTAAATGAGTTTTCAATACAGGATATGGTTTTTATGACCAATTGTACTTTTATTTCTAAATATCCAATTTTAAAATACTCACATTATCCCTTACATTCACTTTTCTTTAAGCACTTTGACAATTATCAATCTTTTCTAGCTTCTTCATTATGGTATAACAAACATCAAATTTCGTCACAAATCATTTTATTACAAATATTGGAAAGAAAAGGGCATTTTTTATGTCAATTGATTGTTAATGCGATTTTGCCTTTCCATCAATTACAAGAGAAATTCAAGCTCCCTCACTCATGTATTCAACAATATAATATTTTAGTTCCTATACTTCGAGTGGTTTACAAAATTTCATTCCTCAGTCCACTCCAATTTCTTTAACACCAGATACACCTTTATATCAAATTTCTTCTGATATTATTCCTTGTGCATCGTTCATATATAAATCGTTATCTACGCCTAATTGCACACAAAATAAATCTACCATTGAATTTGACTGGGAACAGGATTTATCCCAAATTTTATCTATCTCTCATTGGGACAAATTTTGGCACAACTAAGACATCCAAAGCTGCAAATATCACCCAATCCCTCTTTTTTATTATAATAGAGTTATTACTCCCCTCCTTCTACACAAATTCAACAAATCAATACAGTCTTCTTGTTGGTCATGTCTTACTGCTGAAGGTTCTTTAACACATTTACTTAATTACTGTCCCAAAGTTCATGCCTTCTGGAAAGCTGTATGGTCAAAATGTTTCAATTTTTTTTTTTTTTTTATAACATCCAACTTAACTTACATAATGTATTTTTAGGTACTATGTCACCTGATTTTGATCAAATTACTTCCAAAACAATATTATTTGATTTATTTATTGCCATTGCTTTTAAGGTTAAATAATCCTGCTGGAAAGACACTTCTAAGTTATCTTCTTTATGCTGGTGGAATTTAATATGTGATGAGCATAGAATTGTTTCAGTAACCCATGCTTCAATTCAGCTACAGATTAAATCTGATCTATTATGGTTACCATTCACTACTTATCTGTCATTCAACACACCTTCATAATTTCCTCTTTTACATTCTATTCTTATTCCTTCTTTTCCATTCCCTTTTCCTTTATCTTCCTCTTTTCTTTTCACATTCTTCTTTCTTTTTATAATAAAATCTTCTATAACTTCTTTTCCTTATTACCCCATTTATATACTTACACAGATGCTTAATATTTCTTAGTTCAAAGTTCAGTTTTAATAATGTTTTGTGATATTTATAAGATGTTTTCTAGGAGTGTTATTACATATTCATGAATTAATCTTTTTTTACTAGTCTTCTAGAGGTTATTACTGTATAACCATAACTCATATTTTTATCGGAACTAAATATTGTATTTGTATTTCTGTGTTCTTTATTATTAAAAATTATTTAACAAAAAAAAGGAAATATAATTAAAAAAAGCTTAGAAATTAACTGCAAAAACCATATGTTATAGGGATGTCATAGCTAGGCTCAGATTTTACACACAAAACCATAGAAATTCCGCAATTATAGTGACCTGCGCTAACTACAACCTACGCCCTGGCAATGCCACGCTTTTGACCTCAGCGATTACATCAATTTTGACATTGTCAGTGACATCACTGATGACATCACCCAGCAAAGTAAACTTCAATATACTTCACAAAATACCATTACATTTTTTTAAAAGAAGAACAAAAAGACAGGTGAGAGACTAACAGCACAGAGCTCAGTGTAACCATATTAACTAGATTCAGTTATTACCCAGGAGAGAGTTCTCAGTGGATACTTCCGTCTCTGCTCTAGACACTAATTACCACAATAAGAAATCTAACCATATAGGTTAGTCTATCACAAACCAGAAAACCACCATCCAGCAACATGGAAAGAGGTTTTAGTGTAGGGGTCAGTTTTACACATACCACTACAACACGCATCCAGTAAAGAGGTCTTAGTAGACTGGGCACTGTGTCCCAAGCCACTAGTAAAACTATTCTTCATCCTGCAAAAATGTGTCAGCAGAGAGGTCAGTATGTTGTAAGTGTTCACTACAATGCCTGTATTACGTCACACTCAGTCACATAAAATAGAATACCACTTCCACATGGTGGCTCAAACACGATTAAGCAATACAAATAACACAACACCACCTAGAAAGGGGTTTCACTTTATAAAATGTAACACATCAAAGACACTCTTATTCAGAATAAGGCTTTGGGTTTTATTAATGCAAAGCTCTTTAACAGAAAGGCTTTCCCAGATGTCAAATAAGGAAAATGCTACTTACCAGTATGCATCTGTTCTTGGCATGTAGAGCTGCAGAGTTGTACATTTAGCATTAGATCGCCACCTGGTGTTGGGCTTGGATGATTGCATGTTGTAGTCGTCCTGGAACAAGTCTTTGTAGTCACGAGATAGGTGACTCCTCCCTTAGACGATAGTGTGCATGGGCATCGGCTCCATCCTTAGATTGTTTTTCGCCATGATGGAGTTAGTAGAAGTAAAGAAAAAAGATGTCCATGCGTGTGCATCTAAGTAAGATAAAACTGGAACAGATACAGGTTCCGGGGAGGCGGGAGGGCGTGTACAATTCTGCAGCTCTACATGCCAAGAACACATGCATACTAGTAAGTAGCATTTTCCATTCGAGGCATATGAGCTGCAGATTGTACACTTAGCATCGATTGTGCAGCAGTGTCTCCCCTAGCGGTGGTCACCTGTATCTGTTGCAGTGGTTTGAAAGAGTTTTAAGGACAGCTTGGCCTACTGCAGCTTGCTGCTTGGCTTGCACATCAACACAGTAGTGTTTAGTGAAGGTGTGTGTTGTAGACCATGTTGCTGCTTTGCATATGTCCTCTAGGGGGATGTTTCCTAAGAAAGCCATAGAGGCTCCTAGTTTGCGTGTTGAGTGCGCTCTAGGAGGAACTGTTAATGTACGTTTTGCTTTTTGATCGCATATTTGTATACATTTTACAATCCACCTTGCTATCCCACCCTCAGAGATAGGGTTGCCTTTATGAGGTGGAGAGAAAGACAAGAGTTGTTTTGTTTTCCTAAAAGAGTTAGTCCTATCTATATAGTAGAGAAGAGCTCTTTTAACATCTATTGTGTGTAGAGCCCTTTCTGCCACAGAGTTTGGGTTTTGAAAAAACACGGGTAACTCTACAGATTGGTTAAAATGAAAAGGAGTTATGACTTTTGGAAGGAATTTTGGATTAGTTCTTAAAACCACTTTGTTACGATGTAGTTGTAAAAATGGTTCTTGTATTGTAAATACTTCTATTTCACCTACTCTTCTAAGAGAGGTAATGGCAATAAGGAAAGCTGTTTTCCACGTGAGGAATTGCAGTTCACACTTGAGTAAAGGCTCAAAAGGGGGTCCCATTAGGGGGAGGAGCTACACTATCAAACTAGATGGCCGCGTAGGCTCCCGGCACCGCCGACCTCGGACTCCTGCCAGAAGATCCTGTTATTTATCCTGTTTTTGCGCCCTGCCTCCGTGTTTATGAACCAGACTAGAGACTAATGGTGCGATCCCGAGATTTCTACCTGTTTGGTAGACTAAGATGCATCGTGTGGCAGTTTACGGCCTAGATCAGCTTGGAAGCCGGGGTCTCGAGTACTGGCCCAGCCGGGTTTCAGTTCAACAACATCGGCTGTGGTGGTGTGACAGGGTCCGGTCTACCGAAGTGGATGATTTCTTGGATCGATGTTGACGACGATTGGCTGACTTGGTGGATATCTAAGGAGGGGTGACGATGCACAATTGAAGCGGTGGACAGGGGTCCCTGACCCGGTGGCCCGGTCAAGGTACCGCCGGTGTTCGCTGGGTTGGGATCTCCGCCTGCGGTGGCAGAGTCTGGATGGTATTGTAACCACCTATAAGTCCCCCTCTGTAGTCGTCCATTCCACATCCACCTGTTCCCCGCGGGGAGACCGGGCTCTCTGGGGGACGTAACTATGACCGAAACCGAACGAGGAGTGGCGGAGCGGACCGAGAGTGACCCGTCCCTACGAACTGTGCTGGCAGCCATAGGGTCACTTCATGTTTGTGTTGAAGCCCACATTCATGGAATGATAGCGCGTCTGTCTGAAGTTGGACGGATTGGACCGGACTCTGCTCCACTACAAGAAATGAAATGACTCGAAATACCCAAGATGGACACTTCGATAAAGGAAGCAGACCCCGTACTATGGGAGGTGTTGGAGCCTCTGACCAGTGTTTTGGGCGATAAGAGCGAGCTCGATGCCGCAAATGGATTGTCAGGCCTACGATCGTTGCAGACTATGGAAGGACTACTTGATGTCCCCTTTCCGGAGACTTTTGATGGGAACTGTTATTGGTTTGAAACTGCGTAACTCCCCTATACATCGGCAACGCTAAAATGGCGGACTCAACAACGTTGGGAGTTCATAACGGTGAGGGGAGTCTCTGGACCGGACGGAGTTCTCAGCACTTTCATTTCTCTGCTATGTCTCGGCTTGAGCTGCACTACAGCTTTTTCGTGCTTTGACTATCCTGTGGAAGCGACAGTTCGCCCGGAAGGGGCTCATAAGTCTGTTCGGAAGGGTCAAGGATGAGACTGAGTGATTGGGTTTGACATCGAGTATTGCTGGACATGGGGTTTGCTAACATGATGCTTTCGGGAGGCTGGGCGGTGTTTGAAGTTTCCCTTGTTGCGATAAGTATTTGCAGCCTAATAGATTCTTGACCTCAGTCTGGGGATTCTTGGTTCTGGCAGGGGGGAGGGGAGACCGGGGGCTTGTATGAATATGCCCTCCTCCATTTTCTACTTTTTTTTTGTATTTAGTTAGTTGGGGCGACAGGCACGCTGCTAGTTGGGGTTAGGCGACAGCCATATGCAGGGGTGCAGGGTGGGGGGATGGGTTTATTGTTTTGTCTTTTTTGTTTTTATGGTTTCTTTTTCTTCGCACTCTCTTTCACTTCTCCCTTTTATAAGTGTAAGTTGATGGAACATCCTGACTGATTGTATTCTAGTATCGGGTGCTCATGCTTCTTTTATTATCCTGATTTATGGGTGGGCAGGCTCTGATGGTTTGCGCTTAATGTGAATCGTATATTGTACTGTTGCATATCCTGCTTCTCAAACAATGGCATAGGCGTTACAACCATTTTTCTTTGCTTAGAATCTATCCTGTTACTACGCCTGTTCGCCTTATTATTATGTCTGAATGCATGGCACCTGATATGTCTATTTCCTTCTTTGTTTTGAAAATAATAAAAAGAAATATAAAAAAAAGGGGGTCCAATGAGTCTTGAACGTTTAGGTTCCATACTGGAGAAGGTGGCAACCTGGGAGGGATAATTCTTTTTAATCCTTCCATAAATGCTTTAATTGCAGGCACTCTGAAAAGAGACAGATGCGGTCTATTTTGTAAATATGCTGCAATTGCTGCAAGGTGTAGGCGTATGGATGAATATGCCAAGTTACACCTTTGTAAATGTAAAAGGTAACAAATGATATTCTGGATGGAAGCATCCAGGGGATCAATTTGGTTATTGTTGCAGTAAATGGTAAATATTTTCCATTTAGCAACATAGCAAGCTCTGGTAGTAGGTCTCCTGGCCTCTTTAATAATGTTCATACAGTCTGGTGGTAGGTTAAGATAACCAAATTCTAATACTTCAGGAGCCAAATCGCCAAATTCAGTTGATTTGGGTCTGGATGTTGGATATCTCCATGGTTCTGCGTTAGCAGGGATGGAGTCAGTCGTAGCTGTTGGTGTGGAACTAGAGATAGTTCTAGCAGTGTAGTGAACCACGGTTGACGTGCCCATGTGGGAGCTACTAAGATTAGTTTGAGAGACTGTTTTCTGAGCTTGCGTACTACTAATGGTAGCTTGCGTACTACTAATGGTATCAGTGGTAGTGGCGGAAAAGCGTACGCAAATCTGCCTGACCAGTTCATCCATATAGCATTGCCCTTGGACAGCGGGTGTGGAAACCTGGAGGTGTAGGTTGGGCATTTTGCGTTTTCGTGTGTGGCGAACAGATCCATGTCTGGATGACCCCACTTTTGAAAGAATGTTTGAAGAACCTGCGGATGTAGTTCCCATTCATGAATTTGTTGTGTCTGCTATCTGATTGTGAACTCCTGGAAGGTGCTCTGCCAACAGATTTATGTCCTGTGGAATGGCCCATCTCCAAATGTTCTGTGCGAGCTGGGACAGTTGTAGAGAGTGTGCCCCCCCCCTGTTTTTGTATATAATACATGGCTGTCATGTTGTCCATCCGGATCAAGACCACTTTGTTCTGCACTAGTACTTGGAAAGTGTTGAGTGCTAATAATATTGCTAGCAGTTCTAGATGGTTGATATGGAACAATTTTTGTTGACTGTTCCATTGTCCTTGAGTTGTATGATGTAGGAGATGGGCTCCCCATCCTGTGAGAGATGCATCTGCTGTGAGCACTATTTGTGGAACAGGTTCGAGGAACAGCCGCCATTTTGTCAAGTTTTTGGTGTTCCACCACTGCAGAGAGCGATGTGTGCGGCTGTTTACCCACAAGTTGACCTTGAGCCTGGTTCCACTGTTGTGCTAGACATTCCTGTAACGGACGCATCTGTATTCTTGCATATGGTACTATGAAGATGCAAGATGCCATCATACCTATTTGTCTCATGAACACTCTGGCTTGCAGAGATTGTTGCTGTTGAAAGTCTGTGACTAAGGCTTGAATGCTCTGTATCCTTGCTGGACTGAGATACGCTAGAGCCGTAGACGTGTTTATTGTAGTCCCTAGATACGGATGTATGTGAGAGGGCTGCAGGTGCAACTTGGCGTAGTTGATTGTGAACCCCAAGTCGTGCAATGTTTGAATTGTCCGCTGTGTGTGTTGAACACATCGATTGGATGACTTGGCTTTTATGAGCCAATCGTCTAGATAAGGGAAGACATGTATTTGTTGTCTCCTGAGATGTGCTGCTACTACTGCTAGGCACTTTGTGAATACTCATGGTGCTGTTGTCACTCCGAATGGAGGGACTTTGAACTGATAATGTTGTCCTTCCAGTACAAACCTTAGATACTTTCTGTGAGCAGGATGTATAGGAATGTGAAAGTAGGCGTCCTTCAGGTCTAGTGTTGTGAGGAAATCGCCTTGTTGCAGCAGTTTGGAGCACTTGTTGTAAAGTGATCATATGAAAATGATCTGATTGTATGTAATGATTGAGGGGCCTGAGGTCGAGAATTGGTCTTAGAGTCCCATCCTTCTTGGTTATTAGTAAATACAGCGAGTAAACCCCTGTTCCTTGCTCTTGTAAAGGAACTATTTGCATTGCGTCCTTCTGTAGAAGTGACAGAACTTCTTGTTTGAGCAGAGTAAGTTGTTCTGTAGACATCGGAAGTTGCCTGGGCGGTATGTGTGGAGGGGTTGCTGCAAGTTGTAGGCAGTAGCCATAATGGATAATCTGTCTTACCCACTTGTCTGTTGTGATGGAGTTCCAGACAGGCAGGAATTGCATTAATCTGCCCCCCACAGGAGTGGAATGCTGCTGGGGGAGCAGAGGGAAGTCACTGTTTTGTGGCGGAAGAGGTTCGATTACTGTTACCCTGACCTCTTCCTTTGTTGTTATTCCCTCTATATCCTCCTCTAAAATATCCCTTGTTAGAGGATGTTTGTTTGTTGGATTTGAACAACGTTGTATTGTCTGCACCAGTTTCTTTGGAGCCCCCTCTATAGAAGGAGCAACAAAAGGAACCTCTAGTTTGTGTGGACTGTAAAGCTCCCATAGATTTGGCAGTGTCTGTATCCTTCATTTTTTCAAGTGCTATGTCTACTTCTGGTCCAAATAATTGGTTTTGATTAAATGGTTGATTTAAAATGGTACTTTGTACTTCCTGTTTAAACCCTGAAATGCGTAGCCACGCATATCTTCGAAGTACGACAAAGTATTTACAGCTCTAGATGCAGTATCTGCTACATCTAGTGCCACTTGATTGAGGCATTAGAAATAAGCTTGCCTTCTTGTAAAAGATCATTTGCCTGTGTTTTAGATTGGTCAGGTAGATGTTCTAATAGTTTCTCTAACTGATCATAGTGAGCCCTATCATATCGGGAAAGGAGGGCTTGTGTATTTGCTATACGCCATATGTTGGTAGCTTGCGCAGCTATTCTTTTGCCTGAGGCATCTATGACCTTGGATTCTTTTTCCGGTAGGGGTGCCTCGCCGGAAGTTTGTGAGTTTGCTCTCTTCCTAGCATTCGACACAACTAGTGAATCTAATTGTAGTTGTCCTTTAATGTAGGTTGGATCTGCAGGTGCAGGCCTATATTTTTTCTCAATTCTAGGGTTCAAAATCCTAGTACGTACAGGTTCTTTAAATACCTTTGGAGCATGTTTGATGACCCCTTTGATCATAGGAATAATTTGAACCGACCTTTGCGATTGTTCAAATGTGTCTAATAGAAAATCCTCCTCTGCCTCATCAGAATGCATAGTGACCCCATGGTAAATGGCAGCTCTGTTCAATAGGTGCCCAAAACCAATGTTATCTTCTGGGGGAGAAGGTTTTGATGGGTAGGACTGTGGGTCAGGAATATCTGGTGTATCCTGTGGGTTTGGGTACCCCCAGTCTGCATCATCTATAGGGAATGGGAAAGGCTCCTCTGTGTCTATCCCTCTTCCTAAACTTTACTCATCATCATTTTGAGGTGAGTGTGAGGATAAAGGAGGAGAATGTGAAGGAGACCTCTGTGGTGAATTGTTAGTTTCAGCAGATAGAAAAAAAAAACAATAAGAACATGGGCTAATGTGAGACTCCGCATAATATTGACAAACATAGTGCAACATGTTTTGCGGAAGGACCCATGAATAGCTCCCCATTTCTCAAAGACAGTGCACAGACTCTGACCACGCTGGGAATATGGATCATGCATTCAATAGAACACCTTTCACTTTTAAGAAAGTTCGAGCCCGCCTATCACATTCAGGGAGCCTCCTGGCAGGCTAATTAAAATAAAAAATAAAATAAAAATCACTTCCAAATTAATTTAATATGTTGCGGCATGAATGAGATGTATTTAGAAAGTACTGCGCAAATTTTCCAAAAAACACGATCAAGAGAAGAAAAAATAGACGACAGACTATAGACCAGCAGTGTCCCGATGGGCGCCGCCATTTTGGGTCAGCTCTCTAGTCTTTTTTCAGAGGCAATCATGACTAGGCTTTTCTTCCGGTATAAGAACACAAGCCGAGGCAGGACTCCGGTCACATCCACGGAGCTGCTGAAGGGTATGGAATAAAGCCAGATTAGGCATGCGGTCACTAACCAGTCAACTAATCACCCTAAGACGCAGGATCATGAGGTCCTATCACCACGCTTCAAATGTATGTATCAATTCTAGAATGCTTGCACATTTGGAGGCATTTGCCATCATTTGTTGTCGCTCGTTTTTACGATCATTATTTCAACCAGCATGTTTGACCACGGCGCATTTGGGAGCTTATTAGGCTGATGTCTGGGAGGCATTAAGCCATCATTTGCCGGTTTATTCACGAATAATATATCAACCGGCATGTGTGATAAATGACCCACTTATCAGTATGATGAGTGGATGTTTTGTTGTCACGCCGCTAGTGAGACTTTTTCTTGACTAGACACTTGTCCTGGAACTGCGAGGCCCACACCCTTGCTTGTTTAAAAACCCACCACCTGATGGGTCGTTTTGGATTGTGAATATGTGTTTGAAGTGTGTATCACGCTTTGTGTTGAAGTTTTCCAAGGGTTCATACCCTTTGGCCACGATGGCGAATGGCAGTTCATCAGGTCATATACATAATTAATGTTGAGAATATTTTAGGATACTAAGCCACATTGTGACTCATGCAAAAATGAGCCATGTATGAATTGTGCTTGACATATTGTAATTCTACAACCATGTACCCTTTTTCTCCCTTTTTTCTTTCCACAGAGACCATATTAGGTCATTTTTCATGATACTGCCTCACCAAGGGCCAACTCAAGCCCAGAGGCAAAACCTAGCAGCCGATTTTTGCTGTTAAGTTTTAGGACCATAGGCATTTAACATTTAGTTTAGAATTGAGGTTTTTTGTAGGGATGAACAGAGGTCCTGATGAGTAGGCAGGAGGGGTCTGCCTATGAAACATGTCATGTCGACAAAGTAGACCACACTTGTAATTCTACTTACTAACCTCCTTTTAATGTTCCCAGCTTGCGAAGCCATTAAAATGAATTTTTTCGACTAGCCAGGGAATTTTTACTTTTTTTACACTACCATTCACGTAAATAGGTCTCTACACTCCCTAACACATACCACTATCCTCATCACATCACATAGCCTATTGTCAAAAAATATAAGTGCTCCCGAGTCACTCGTAGGTTGAAGCACGCCCCGCCCCGTAGAGGGACGGGAAGACCCCAGTGATGGGAGAATGACACTATGGGATTTATAGTGTGTGAGGGGTATTTTAAAAACACACAGTGCCCTCATTCTGCCACCCGCAGAGAGGCCTAATTTTCACATTGCAGTGTATTCACAAGTTTAGAAAATATACAAAATCATATAAAATTAGTCACCACTCACATTGATAGAATCCCATTGTTTACAAGAATTGTTAGGAGGAACAGGAGATGAAGGAGAAGGAAGTATATGTGAAGAAGGGTGCATAGTGGCAGAGTCCTTCTTGGCAGGAACCACAGGTGTGGGTGTTTCATCTGCCTTCCTTTTCTTGTGTGGTGCAGTGGACACATAACCTGTTTTGGGTAAATGTAGATCTTCTTTTGCAGAGGATCTGGCTAAAAAAGTTCTTCTCCTTGTGGAACCTTTGTCGGCGCCGATTTGTTCGGTACCGGGCGAGGTTGCTGTTTGTCTTTAGTCTTAGGAGTTGTAACAGTGTCCTTTGGCATAGTTTTCGGCATCGAAGATGTTGTTTTCGGTGTCGTAGGCTGTTTCGAGGGCTTTGACACATCGGAATCAGGCCTTGTCGGTTTCGGCACCGAAAACGGTGTGGAAGCTGGTCTCGTCGGCTTCGAGGCGTCGGACGCTGGCTTCATACCCTTGTCTTTAGAAGTCGACGGTTTCGGAGCCGAGACTTCTTTCGGTTTCGGTGCCGAAGGAATAGGTGGGATCGGCACGAGCGGCTTGCTCGGTACTGAGCTACCGGAAGGCCTAGTTATGTTCTTCGGAGCCGGGCTCGATGGTGGGGCTGTCGAAGTGGTTTTTCGGTCGCGACTGGGCCTCTGAGGTAGTACTCACGCGCTGACCCGATGGTATGGAGTCATCGGAGTCGTCTGCCTCTGATACGATTTGGAGATCATCGGAATCTTCTTCAGGTACGAGCGGAACCTCCTCGTCGAAGATGTCCACCGGTTCCGGAGCTGATCACTGCATGTCGTGTCAACGGGCCCTCCGATCTCTAATGGTTTTCTTGGATCTAAAGGACGACCAGGCTGTACAGCTGGATTCGTCGTGTTTTGGCGAGAAGCACAGATTGCAGAGCTCGTGATGGTCACTGCGTGGAAACTTTGCTCCTCACCAGGGGCATCTCTTGAATGGCGTCCTTTCCATGAGGTGTAGGCCTCACGGCGTGGATAGGCCCTACAGCCCGCGTCGACGACCGGAATCGAGCTGATGGACTCGAGACGATGTTAGTCGGTATCTAAATTAGTTTGGAGAGTTTTGGGAAGTTTTTGGCGCTTTGAAGTGCTGGTAAAGTATATTCTTAGCCGGAGCGGAAAACTTTCATCCAAACCCAGTGGCGGAAAAAAACAATCCGAGGATGGAGCCGATGCCCATGTGCACTATCGTCTAAGGGAGGAGTCACCTATCTCGTGACTACAAAGACTTCTTCCAAGACGACAACAACATGCAATCATCCGAGGCCAACACCAGGTGGCGAACTAATGCTAAGTGTACAATCTGCAGCTCATATGTCTCGAACACAACATTCAAATGTGTGTGGGTGTGTGTAGATTGCATAATATATATATATATACAAAAATACATACACACACACACATATATACACACACGCATATATATGCGCGCACACATATATACATACATACAGATATATACATATATACACATATACATACATACACATATATAGATATATTTTTTCTTTTCTTTCCGACTGTATAGGAAACCGACAGAGGGCAATGCGGTTTTACATGCAGGTAGCCATCACCCGTTGAGCCTAATAAAAAAATATACCTTTCAGGGAGCTATTGCGTCTTAAACGCAAATGCACCACGATGCAAAGCTACAAAAAAGCTTAGGAAGAAGCTCTGCAACGGTTCAGAGAAAGAGGTTACACTAAGGCAGATTTACAGCAGGCAGAAAATAGGGTGGAAAAAGTCAGAGTACAATTACTGGTAGCTAAGGGACCCAGTAAATCCACACAAGATGGTCCAGCAAGAATGAACAAGCTACAACGAAAAATCAAGCAGTAGTCTAAAGATTTTAGAAAGAATTGGCATATCCTGCAAACGTATAACATCTTAAAGACAAAGCTTCCAGGACGCCCACTGATAACATATAAACGATGTCCCTCAGTGGGGGACCATCTGATCCACAGTCACTTTGATGCAACCCCAAAAGTTCAAAATCGTTTGAGCATTGCTGGGTTCTTTCCGTGTTAAAGATGCAAGGCCTGCAAATTTAGTAGTGAAGTCACCACCTATCAGGGCAGACCAGGGGACCCTAGGCCTGTCCATACGATTAAAAGATTCCTGAACTGTAATTTTGAATTTACGGTTTATTGCTTGACATGCCCATGTCAAAAGCAATATGTAGGCAGCACGATCCACCCAACAAAGAAATGCATCCTTGAGCACATGCGTGCTATTGCTAACACGGATGTGACCTTCCCTGTTGCTTATCATTTCGAAAAATTCCATCAGAGCAACAGGGATCTCCTCCAATTCTATTGCATCGATTAGATGGAAAAACAAGAAAGAGGAGGGGATAGGGTGCCCAAACTTCGGCCCTTAGAGTCTAAATACATCATAGACCTTCAGACCAAAGCTCCAATAGGATTGAATAATGATGAGGAGATGTGGGTGCACCTAGAGTAAATGATTAAGACAATGAATTATTTCCAAACAAAGTTCTTGTTTGGAATATCTTTACTCTAGATACCGTAACCCCAAAAGGCTTGACATTCTAGAATGCCCATCCAGGGCACAATTATGGATGCAACTAGATGACACCAATGTGCAGTATACACAAACCAATGAATTGGTTTTTAAGTATATTATTCGCAGGCATTGAGGGATGGGAGACGCAACTATTAGCAGGACGCGCCACGACGCAGGAGCTCCAGCTGGCATTGATGCGGGGGTCGGGGGCTCCAGCGGACCTTCTATATGTGGTACGGCACGTGGCTAGCGTGTGGCAGCGGTTTGTGGAACGGGTACTGCGTTCGGCGCCGTTTCACAGGGAACTGCCAATTTGGATTTTGGCCCCTATGGTGGAAGTGGAGAACCATATGTCCTTCCGTGAATGGAGGGCAGGGGGCTGTGAGCTGCTCGCGGACTTATACCCCTCGGAGAGCTTCCTCACTTATGAACAAGCAGAGGAATCTTTTGGTCTCGGCGGTGGGCAATTTCTTCAATACCAGGGCCTGCGTGCCATTGTGCGATCGGTGTGGCCGCAGTGTCCGGAGACACCCCAAACAACCCACACGCTTCATATCATATTGTCCTGTGGCAGGGGACGTAAATTGGTTACTTTATTGTGCGCGGCAATGAAACGTGATTCAGCCCCCCCGGTCCCACTGTCATGGGCGGCCTGGGAGGAGGACCTGGGTATGCCCCTGGACCAGGGACGGCAGAATCGTATAGGGGCCTTGACGAAGCGAGTGTCCTGCAATGCCCGCTTCAAACTCATTCATTACAACTTCCTTCATCGCACCTATCTTACCCCGATAAAGATGAGCCGTTATTTGACATCAGGCGGGAGAACTGCCCCAGATGTGACACGGGGGGGGCGGGCTTTCTCCATATGGCCTGGGAGTGTTCGCAGGTGGGGAGCTTCTGGGTGGGGGTCGTGAGACGCATAGCGGCTACTACTGGTCTCCGAATTGAATTGTCCCCCTTGCACTGCATGCTGGGATTGGTACCCAAGCCCAGAAAAAGGAAACTTCCGTACAGGTTGTTGCAGTTGATGCTGGTATTGGCAAGGCGCAGGGTGGCTATTACGTGGATGGAACAAAGGGCCCCTGAGGTGGACACTTGGCTCAAAGATGTACGTGAGTGGGTACTCGCAGAGGAAACGCACATTCAACACACCAGAAAAGAAGACAAATTGCAAGAGGACCTGTTGGCATGCCGTACAATGTTTATGGCAGGTTTTGGCATGGAGTCCCTCTCTGACTAGGAGGGGACCAGCGGCGAGTTATTCTCCTCGTCGGACTCGGGCCTAGAGGGGGAAGGTGAGGCAGACTTATGAGTGATTGATTGTGAGGTGCCTGCTAATGGACCCGGCCTGAATTCCTCACGTGTTTTGTAATGTACTGATGAATACACAGCTCTGTCGCATGGAGGTCCTTCCTCACGGTTGTGGTCTTGATCCAGGGAGTGCCATAATGAGTCCATCGATCTGTGCAATGCTGATTTAATTGATGCCTATGTGGGGGGAGGGGGGATTTGACTGTTGTATGTTGCAAAAATTGGAAAAATAAAGTTTAAAAAAAAAAGTATATTATTCTTAAATTATGTAGAACGCTGATTTTTAATGAATTAGAAAATAATTTATGAATGTATATACATGAATTAACTGGTTAGGATGTACACAGACTCAATCCTAGATGACGTTTTTTTAGCGTAATTGTCTATATTTGTAGAAATGCTAAATTTTTATGTGTACATGGGAATGGATTGGTCATCTTTGCAACAAATATGTTTTTAATTATGCACAGCACTAAGCACTTAGGGTCATAGGACATTTTGTAAATAACACGTTTTAAGATGGCCGCCATGTAATCTCACATCAAATGTTGCGAAAGTCCTATTTTTCTGCTTAGTGGTAATACATGTGATGTATGACAATTTTAAATACTCGCATGAAACACTAGGAAACGGACATTGATGAAGGCGAAACGCGTCTGTCAGGGGGGATCTGCATAATAAATCATCAGCATATATTTGATCCGTGTGTGCTCTCCAATTTTGGCTGCTGAAGTGTTGCTTAGTTGCGGAATATATATCCTCTCCAAAAACAAAGCAAACTTGAACGTGATTAACCCAAACAACTTGAGTACTCAGAATTCAAGATGACACGAGGGCATGTCAAAATTAACATTAAGAACTTCATAATATTTCCCAATGTATAATACAATGCACATTTGAGCACCACTGCTCATAACACTGCACTTCGAGACCAAGAAGTACATTCCACATCTCTCTCGCTCTCTCATGCTTTCAAATGCACATCCCAAACATTCTGTTCTTGGCAAGCTGTTCTCCTCTGCGACAGCTCCCACTTTAAAACTATGAGATTACACAGAAGAAATCTTCAGCTGAAACAAGGCATATGGAGGACGTACATTCATACTAGGGTAAAATTAAACACCACAGTCAATTAAAATGATGGTAGTCAAAGGCCATCACATGGAGTCAAACCAAAGGACTGCCTCTAGCACTACAAATGCCCCATCACCCTAGACAAACATCTTACTAAACATGAGTTTATTGCAATCTACTACTACAGTAATCCATCACAAAAGAGTGGTCTAAGAAAAGTGGTCAGTATGCCATTAAACAGAACACTACTCAGCCATCACTGTGGAGTAAAGTCTCAAAGAGCTTAGACGTTTGCAAAGCACCACCATACACATAAATATGCACAGCCATGTGTTAGTGTGGAGGCTAGTTGATTCATAAATAGTACACCCTTTTTTAAATAAAAAAAAAGACACGTGGGTGATTGCACAGACAATCTTCGCGGTATGATTGTTACAAATAGATATCCGTTGTATGAGGTAACCAGCAATGTCATCTATGTCATTTAATACGTCATGAGTGATAACAGGTGAGATCATAAGCAGATCATGGCAGAAGTGCAAGTTAGAGTTCATTGAGTAAGCGATACCTAATGAATTTTAGTGGTTTTTTCCCCCGTTAAGATTTCTTATTATTAAAACACCTAACTAGAACATCCCTTTAGCCATTTTTTACTTCCAGTACATATCATATTCATCCAATTCTTTTTCTGAGCACAACCTTTGGTTGAAAGTAGTAGGGGGTACAGGACCTTGCCTGCAACCTCGCCCTGCACCCAACCCCAAACACCAAGCACATCCCCAGAACACACAGCCTTCCTCCGTGCATGATGGGAGAACAGGCAAAGCGTCTGGCCGCTGGGCCCTCCATCTGCGCCCTACTACATTTATCAGAGTTTGTGTTTTTTTCATTTTGTTTTTCAAAACATGTTACAGGTTCTCAACAACTGCTTTTTTTTTGTATCATTTAAAATAAAATACATTTACTTTTTAACTATCGATTTTCAAAATGTTTTTTAGCTTCTTTTATTGTTACCATACGTCTTTGTTGTTTGCATGTGCTCTTCCAGGGCCTATGAAAATATCTTCTATTTATTTGACCAGAGGCCACAACTTTGAGTGTCACGAAATGGTGCATGTTATTTTCTTACTCTTCTGGTTGCAGCACTCCCTCCAGACCAGTTAGTTGTCTAATCTACCGCTCAGTTCTGTTCACCATTAAGGGTTACTTTTATTTAAAGTTTGAGTCAAGAGGTTTCCTCACAGCCACAAATAAGAAAGGCCTCTTTTGACTGTTTTAGAAGAATTTCTGTCTGTAAGTGCTGCGGTGAAAAAGGTACCGGTGTATCTGCGACTTAGAGCGAAACACCATCTCATTGGCTTATGTCATTAGTTTGAAGTGTATCCAAGACGTTCCCTTGCTCTTTCTTTTATTAGGGAATAGCACTAGAGTTTACACACTGTGCAATGCTGGCTCGTTTATTTTGGTTTTTCCATATTTTTTCAGACTGACAAATAATAATTGCATCAACAGGAGAGGACGGAGAACAGGAACCGTGTTAAATCGTCTGCGTCTCACTCTCCTGCTCTTCATGGGACTGAGGGGCAGAAGAGACGCTGCACTGATCACAATGTGCAAGATCTGCAACCGTTTCTGTAGAGCTACTTCTAAGAAGTACTCTTTAGGAACCTGTGGCATGTGGAAACATGCCACAGCAGGCAGTTAATTACAGCAAAGTGGGATGAAGAAGAGGGCGCTTGGACATCCACAGCTCCTCTACCCACGGTCCATGTTGTGGAGTGTTCCCTTTTTGGGTTTAAAATATATAAAAATATGTTGCTGGTCATGCCGGTCTATTAGTGTTATTATAGCCTTACTGGTCTGCCACAGCAGAATATATAAATGGCCAGTCTAATTTTATATGTCCAACTTACAGGTGAACACCTGTAACGGACATACTAATGGCTACAATGGTCTTCTACAGCTTTCTAAGTCTCAGATTTACAGGGAAGGCACAAAACGCAGGGCATCAAGTAAATTGCTGTGCTGCATTGTAAGAACGGGAGTAAAGAGAACAGCGCCAGATCTATTAAACAGTGGTACTGTTCTGCTTTCTCCTTGAACAGTCACACTTTAGACAGCCACGCACCAACACTCTTGCGTCATACTGCAAAAGCATATGCGGAGTAAACAGTAGTTTTTGTAGTGGTCCCTTCCTGTACAAGAGCGATCCTTGATGGCATTTCCCACTTTGTGTGTATGCTGTGCAATGCAAAAAACATGCAAAATGGGAAAATTTAGAGACATAGCATTTTTCCAACGGCTTGGGTGTCTGAAGAAAGTATGGTATCTGCTATGAACTGAGCACAGAACGACAACCATGAGAAGCAGGTACTTGTGCACTAGAGGCTGCCCTGCATGTCTGTGAAAAATTTAGCACAGGACGAAGGCAGTATGCATAAGGGGTTTGGCCAATTTGGATTTCTGGAGGGATTGGGATGTCCATGAGGTGTTCTGCAAAGTCTGTGCATAACAGTGGTTTGCCCACCCCATGCAATTGATTGCCCACAGGGAGTTCGAGGTCTGTGTGGTGGTTGGCAGACTGTGAAGGTTGTTTAGACTGGGGATTTAGCCACATAAGGGGTGACAAAACGTGCTTGATACCCTTATAGCCAAAGCATCAGTATAACCCTGCCATAAAATGCCCTGCACCCAATCATTCTAGGGCAGCACACACCCCCACATACCTTCCTGTTTGTGTTGGTACTGTAGTGCTGCCACCATGCCTCAAACTCACGGTACTGCAAGACCATTAAAGCTTCATTTTGTGAAGCTTGCTTGCTGTGGGCTTCCGGTACCAGCCAGCCTCCAGATGGATCGCTGCAGTACATCACAGGGTGCTGCGTTGAGTTTCGCAGAAATACCACAGTACCCGCAGCACAAAAACATTTTTTAGTACAATTTGGCCTGGGGTGCATCTTTGTCCCCTTCTCCCTCAAGAAGTGACAGGGGGTCGGGGTACCCCAAACCAGTCCCCTTCTGTGCTTTTATTTTACCTACAGGAAAGTGGGACTGAGTCCCTTTGTTCTGTAATGGCAGCCACATTGTTCTGAAGTTGCAGCCAGCCAATCGGATTACTTGGTCCCACAGGACCATTGGAAAGACAGTATAGAAGCCAACTTTATTATTATATCTTAAATTTGCAATACCTCAGGGCTCACGTAGGACTAGCAGTCCAGATCTCAATTTTTGTTACTTTAATTCCTCAAAAACTACTGAATGAATTACACCAAATAAAAAAAGGCATGCCGAGTAAAGATCTAGCTTTCCGTCAGATTTGGTGAATATTCTATTCAGCCATTTATTTTGTATCAGTTCCCAAAATTCCTATGGAAAGTTGCATGGGAAAAACCTAGTTCGGGACACCATCCAAATTGTGTACAACCAATATGGCCACTCGTCTACCACGTTTTGCACACTAAAGATGGCACCCTGCCATACATTACCTACATGCATACCCACTCACTAAGACACTGACGAAATACTAGCAGGCACTACTGAGAGGGCTTTCTTGGTTGTGACACTTTCTCTCAGTTATCGTTGCATTGCATATTGGGTGGATGTACCAGATTGCAGATGTGTGGCAGCTTCTCCACGGACCAATTTAACTGCAATAAAATTCTCCAGATGCGTTTTAGTACTGAATGTTATGGTTTGCATGTTTCATATCCGTAGTTCGGCAAATGCTTAGGTCTCGCCTTCCAACAGCACAAGCAGTCTGTTTACAAAAGACCTATTGTTAATTTAGTGGTCTTAGTCTCTGCACATTGCTTACAGTTGGTTGGCTTCATTGTCCCTCATTGGCTTGCTTCTTATCAATGTCTTTGTTTTCCCCCTTCTTTTGTCTGTACCTCCCCCTACAGCATTGCCTCTTTAGGATCCTTTCACTAGTTGACTTGTATCCTTACACTGCTCACATTTAGCGTACTAATGTATTCTTGTCCATGCAGTGCTCAACAAGAGCGCGAGTGTGTGTTTTCTAGTTCTCTCCCTCATGTGCTGCTTCACCCCTGTGAATATCCACACCACCCCGACATTCCTGCTCCGTATTGCTCCCACTCTCCATCTCATCTCATATGTAAAAGCACAACAGGGAATTTTGCGGAGGTCTGGCTGAAGAGCAGCAGACTTCAAGGGTATTTTTTGTTTCTTTTCTTACCTTAGAAGGACTGCATGAAAGCACAAACTATGGAACACAAAGGCTTTTATGGAGCTGGGGGAGGAGTCATCTGCTGCAATCCCTCAACAGACAGATAAAAAGGAAGGTGTACTTCGCATCACACTTCTGGAGGCCCATAAATCTGATCCATGGTGGTACTACAGACGACCATATGGATAAATCCTGTGAAAAGTAAACTAGGCCTTGGCAAGCATTTCCCTTTACATTCTGTCATTTTCTTACTATTTTTCAATTATGTTCAGTGTTTCCCGAGTCGAAAGTAATTGAAATATAAACCTTAACTTTTATTAACAATTAAAACATTGAATTCAATCTACAATTTCGAGACATTTTTGGTTTGTTTTCTATTGCATTTTAAAATGTTTAGTTCTTATGCTTTTTTTTTTTAAACGCTACTTTACAGAAAAACAGCAAAGCTAACAGCTCGGCACCCGCATTATATAGACAAGATTTATTAAAATTGCCAATGCTTGTTTAACATGAGCCTTGTTAATTGCAATAAGAACCCAAATATTGCAACCTAAACTAATAAAAACATCTTTACGGCTTCTTTAGTGCTCACTTGCCCCTTTAATACTAGAACAATGACCTGGAGTTTTGTTTGCGCTGGACTCATCATTAATTAATTTTTTTTTAATATGTTATATATCATTACCAATTATCTCTTCAATACTTGCAACCACTAAACCAATTGTGGTAAAGCCTAAATGGGTAGCAATAGTTAATCAATGATAACATGCTAGTGTTTTAAAACTTTTCTTTCAGTTTTGTCGTATGTTCGCTAGGCGGCTACATTAAAGCTGGGTTGGAGAGAAGTCTAAATAAAGCCTTCTACTTGCAGTATTTACAATATACAACAGACCGTTCCATTGGAGTACAGCCAACCCCTTTCCACAGTTACTTTGAACCACAAGAGTTATAAGCATTAAATCCAATAAAACAAAAAAAGATTTCATATTAATGGCACAAATGGGAGTTGATAGGGCATGTTGAGGGGAGGGGTAGCTTCTATTCTTACAGAATAAAGCCCTCCCCTCACCAAATGTGAATAGTGGGGGTCGGTGTGAGGAGGAGAGTCACCACACAACTTTGACAGCTTACTTATGACAGACTAGAGTGTACAGCTCTGGCTGACAGCAACTCAGCTGCCTTCCATACCTCACACTTGCTGGGAGAAAACGCAGCACTACCAGAACAAGAGGGTTTACAAATAACGCAAGTTAAGGTGGAACGCGGCAATAGTAAGTAAACCCTACTTTAATTGTAGTCAAAGGCAAAGCAGTTTGCAGAAACTTAATGGCCTACATATTATGAATACACTAAATATGATGCATGGCATTTCGGCACAAGCAATAAATAGGATCAGCATTACTTGGGAATAACAAATGTTTTGCTGTAGCTTTGTTTGATTTCATGAAGTATTAGGTGACAGACAAAAAAAGAGCACTGTGTTACCAACCTGCCCCTACAACATCTAATTCAATCATTTTATTTGGACTTTGAAAAGTTAAAGGCAGATTCTGGGCAATAAACTTTCTGTACGTGAATATTGCGGAACAATCTTAAAACGCCTTCTCATGGGTTCCACTGTTCTTCCCCTCTGGGATACCACTTATAACAGCACACTTTACTTAAAGTTTCCAGTTAAAAAAAGATTATAACCAATAAAACACCACAGAAGGGAAAATTTGTTTTTCCAGTAGGACCCAGGTAACATGGATTTTGCTGCAATTTTAAAGATTTATTGCACTCTGGTGTCAAACATCATGAATGGACTATTCTGTGATGGATGCTCCCTCTATGACCAAGGTCACAAGGTCACTGGAATTATGCAGCAGGGGAGGGACAATTTATGCAGCAGGGTTGAGTAAATTATGCGGCAAGCAAAGGCAAATTATGCTGCGTAATACTGCACATTTTGTACCAGTTTAACACACAACTATAGCAATAAGCACCAGAAAGGTGACCAGTGAACCTTCACAACCTCCCAATTTTACTGCACACAAATGTGTGGCTGCGTTTTAGTAACTTTTGAAACGTTTGAGCTAGAAACAAATTTTGGGGTATAAAATCTGCAGATGATGGATTATGTGGCAAATACAGCAAATCTGTCACATGCGAAAAATTCAAATGGTTACTGGTCCACTGGATCTATTTTCACTAACATTTTGGTAGCCTGGCCCATGTCATATGGCTTCAGATCACCGTTCACTTGATGCTGCTGTATACTGGTCAGTAGGTTCACAGCTTACCTCTGAGCAGAGTCTGTTCAGGAAAAGGAGCTCTCCATGAGCTCATCCGTCTTCATAGAAAGTGTGGCAAAGCTTAGCCTTCTGAAAGCTCAAAGAACAGCCTTTTACTTAAAACAAGCATTTGCAATGCAATAGGTCTCGCATTCACGCGAGTTTGAGCTATTGGCATTGTAAATGACAATGCCTTTTATTTATGTTTTGGTTTTCGAAACAAATAAAAGGCATTGTCATTTACAATGCTAACAGCTTAAAGTCTCGCAAAAGCGCGACCTACTGCATTTGCATTACTAAAAAAAAATTGAAGTACTGTTATAGCTGTATTTTAGACAATACTATTTGCTTAGTTTCATTGCTATCATTTTTGTATTTACCATATTTTGCAGTATTCAAAGTAGGTTACCTAACAGTTAAGCCCCGAATTATTAAATAACCCATAAAAGGGAGTGTTTTACAGTTGAGAAAATGTGTTCAAATGTAATTTTGGTAGTGCCATGGAATGATCATCCAATGAGGTACTCGATGAGCGGGTATTTAACTACATATTCAAAATGTGCGATTTTGTGGCAGTTGGTTGTTTGTACACAACCACCTCTGTAAATGTGTTTTAACACAGAGCGCCATCTACCAGGCAGTGCTTACTTAATGAGGAGCGAGTTAAAGCACAGAGCAAAATGTATTTAATCATCCCGAGTGTGAAGGCACTCGGAGGGCTTAGTTGCCTACCCAAACAGGCTAGTGATCCCAGAGCATGTACAGACTCTGCTTGTCCCTCTGCACCAGCAGGCCACAGCAGCTCGGAATGTGCCGCTTCTGCTTAGGATAGGTTGGGGGAGGAGGTTGGGGGCATGCGGGCATTTTAGGCAGATTTCTAGGTTGTTGAAAGTGATGGTTCAGACACGAGGCAACGGAGACGGACTTTGTCTG
The DNA here is from genome assembly GCF_964261635.1 of Lissotriton helveticus. Lineage (NCBI taxonomy): Eukaryota > Metazoa > Chordata > Amphibia > Caudata > Salamandridae > Lissotriton > Lissotriton helveticus. The sequence goes on along the minus strand of NC_136069.1, from coordinate 305,452,621 downwards.
TTTGTCTTCACCAGTTTATTTCTGTACCATCCACCAGGCTCAGGGTCTCGTATTCATTCATCTCTCCTTAGAGGTGGGCAAGCCAATACCTTTGCTAGGAGAGCCAGTCGAAAACGATCCAAGGGTATAGGAGCCAATTCACGAGCCGAGCCGTGAAAAAATTCGGCATATGTTATACAATAAACATGATGTAAATGTGTGATAAGGTGTCTTCAGAACTAAAAAAAAGAAAAAGAATTTCTTTAGCGCATCACCTCAGTACACAACATTATAACACTGAATTCATGTAAAGGTTATCCTCATTTAAAAAGATTTTTAAGGAGAACGTAATTTGCAAAGAGACTTAAGTTTAAGATTAATTCTGTCAGATCAATATCACAGTAGCACTCGAACTACAGGTCATAAATAGAGGAGTGATGTGCATGCACAGCTGTTAAACTAAAGTATAATAACAACAGAAAAAACTACACCAAAAATAAGTTGTAGACCTGCGGGACAAATAACTAAACCATGAAGTAAAGCCCGATCTCCGCCTAATACTGTAGACCAGTGGTTCCCAAACTTTTGACTCCTGAGGACCCCCATTGAGTCACCACTGGAAGCCGGGGACCCCCAAGCAATTTGTATGAGTTAAATTTCAAATATTAAAACCGTAATTCGAAAAAACTGCACACGTGTGCACACAAAACAAATACTCAAAGTACTAACGATTTTGGGGGCAGATGTACGAGCATTTCATTTAGCGCCTCGCAATTGGCAACACATGGCGAGTGGCAAATTGCGAGTCGCTAAATGAAATGTACAACAGTGTGTTTAACACTGTTTGGGATTCCCAATGGGGTCGCAAATTGCGAGGTTCATTAATATTAATGAGCCTCTCGCAATTTGCGAGCCCATTGGGAATGCCAGCCCTCCCAGGTATGGTGGCCTGCTGGGCTCTGCAGGCCACCATGTCTGGGACTGCTTTTAAATAAAGCAGTTTTAAAAAGAAAATGCAGCCCGTTTACCATGCATTTAAAGAAAAAGAAAATGACATTTTTTCGTTTAATTTTCTAAGGGCAGGCAGAGGTCTCTGGGATCACTGCCTGCCATTAAAAAATAATTTTGCATGCATTTGCAACGGGGAAGGGGTCCCCTGAGGTCCCCTTCCAACTGAGGACCCCTTCCCATTTGCAAATGCATTACCATCTACTTGAAGTAGGTACTAATTGCGAATGTTTTGCGACCCCAAAACATTTGTACATGGTTTTGAGACTCGCTATTTTGGAAGGAAATGCCCCTTCCAAATAGCAAGTTGCAAAACGTATTTAGCGAGTCGCAAACAAATTGCGACTCGCGAAATAGCCAATGTACATGGCCCAATACGTTTTTGCATGTGAAAGCGGGTTCACGAACCCGTTCGCGCATATAAAAACAGATCGTACATCTGGCCCTTAGTATTTTATATTGAAGTAATAGCCCCTCTGTCACATGTATTTCATCTGTTTTATAGCATCTCTCATACCATTGTAGGATGTCAGAGCACTTTACATCACACACATATAGAGACATTGAATCATACATGTAAATCAGTCTGTATACAAAATGTTTAAAGAGTGCTTGGTCTGGAAAAGCACAAACTCAAGATTCAGAACATAACAGTGGCTAGCACTGACTTTAACATTAAAAATGTATTTCCACCCAAATAAATCTTTTTTGCAGCATCAGGATAATGAATAACTGGGGAAAAACAAAAGTTACTAACTGGTACCATGCAGTTTGCAAGCAGCTCTTTGGTAACAGTGTATAGGTTTCTCTGCTACATTACGATTGTTATTTATGAAGTGCACAGTAACAAAAGAGTCTGTGACAAAAGCAGTAACCACGAACCTATGCATATAAAATACTGCTTTTTAAAATGCATGTTAGGCGTTCTTTGCAGTAGGCACATTAACCCTCTGTGCTACATTAGTTAAGTCAAAGCTGCCACTGAACAAAACTCTCCTCACGCTCCAGCAGGTACATTAATCACTGGCATGATCTTGACACTTTTATTGTTGCTGGAAAGCTGCTAATTATACAAGAAACTTTTCTGTGCTTTTAAAACTGTTGCCTACGGACCCCCAGGGAATGTGTCACGGACCCCTGGGGGTCCGCGGACCCCAGTTTGGGAAACACTGCTGTAGACAATAGTGAAACGCTGTTTGCCATTATCCGGTGCTAACCACGACCGTCCTTCACATTTATTACACTTTGGTGGGTACTTTAAGACCACTGGGTGAACTAGGAACGCCTGTACACAACCCCCATAGCGCCGGGTTACCGACCTGTAATACTTTACTAATTGTCCTTCCAATTTCGATTTAGTTAAAGGGACAACTAAAGGCCAGGGAAACTAGATAAAAGATGTAGGAAAGTTGGCTGTGAGTTGCATTTTCAAACTTTTTTTTTTTTTTTACTTGTTCTGTTAGGCTCCTCGATGAGCACAGTGTGCTGACAGTTATTGACAGTATTGGTCAATAAACCCATCCATTGCACAAGAACAGTACATGTTGCTGATGAGGGCATACAAGAGCAACCTGTGATTAAGACACAGTTGTGTAACAAGATAATGAGCGACGATTAGGTGAGATGGAATGACAGGTAGTGTGTGAGGCTGTTGTGATCTGAGTCATGCGGTGTCAAAGGTCTGGCCTGGTAATAAGGTGCTATCTGGAACGGTGTGACATGTAGGCACATACAACCGATTCAGACGGGAGAGTCTCGATTATTAAATACAAAAAATGATTTTATATGCCTCTCGCCTAAAGTTGCCTCTGCTACAATATAAGCAATGCGAACAATATATTCCCCCGATTTTTTCTTTAAATCTCCCACGTTTAAATGGCTAGCATGTAGGATTACTCTGGGTGCTGTTTTGTCAGGCACATAGCAGGCCTTGAAGGATGTCGTAAGGCGTGTGCATTAGAATAGGGTTGAAATTGTTATGGAACCACTTAGTCATTACAGAATGTGCGCATTTTACAGCAAGGAATCACTTCTACTCTAGCCCGCATTTGTTTTCCCTTTGCAGTTGGTAACATTGAAATGATTGTTAAAAACACGAAGACATGTTGTCAACAACTAAGCTTTGTCAATACTTAGTATTGTAATGCATGAACATGTGTTTGTGAGCTCGCAAGTAGATCGATCAAGTAGTAGGAAAGCGAGGGGCAGGGACTGGGAGAGGCAAAGAGCTGAGCCTGATACTGTCTGGGGCGGTTTCTGACACTTGTCTGGTGCGGAGAGGATCTGTGGCGGTAGCGGTCACTGAAAGGGGATGGAAGTCAAGTGCCTGTCTCGCTGGCGGTCAGCGATCTGCCAGGGCTCTTCTAAAGGGCAGACCCTGTCAAACAACTGCGTCTTTCATGTCTAGAAGGGGCGTCACTTGCTCGTTGATCTCTCAGTGTGCAGGTGCTGATACCGCTTACACTGCACCCTGTGTGCCAAGCTTCTGTCATCCTCCCCTCCTCCCGGCTCTCACCGTAGGGCCGCGGCTGCTCTGCGACGCTGGTTCAGCAGGAAGAGCACCAAGGCAGCGGCACCGGCCAAGGTGTAGTTCCGCTGAGTCAGGTACTTGCTGTAACCCGCCATGTCCGGCCTGTGCTGCGGTCAGGAAGGAGGAACCGGCAGCGCAGAGAATGCTGGGAGCGGCGCCTGCTCCGTCCGCGGCTCCGCCTTCTCCTCCCTCTGCGGGGAGAGGACCCGCCTCCATCTTACTCTCAGGCCGCTGTTGACTGAGGTGGTTTCCTCCGCCTTCTCATGCTACCCCCTCGCCCCGGTCAGACTTCTCCTATCTTTATGCGCCAGCGCCACCCTTAAACTGTGACCCTGCACCCAAACCGATTCGGTGTATGTGTCCTCAATTGCCAGGGCAACTTTCTTTACCTTTAACCTGCTGTCCCCGACCTTATATATAAGCGTGCTCCGTTACGCCCTCCTCATTCACACAACTGGGAGGGCATCAATACAGCGCCTGCCAATTCACGCCCACTCGACAATAACCTTTAGCGTCACCTAAAAAGATACATTTGAGACAGAACAGTTAAATGGAGTGCTGACGTTTTTGGATGGAGAAAGTTAAAGAGAAAGATACTTTTTGACCAAAAGAAGGGATACTGCCCACACTAAGAGGAACATGTGTATGTATGCCAGTTCTCACCACTGAGCCTGCTTCACCTCATAGACTTGGAAAAACCAGCACTGCCTCTCCCCTACCTCCTCCACCGCCCAGCACAGGAATGACGGCACAAACGAAACCAAAAAAAAAAAAAACGGGGCGGAAACAGGATACTGAATCCCTCCCCTCCAGGACTCCCTGACCTGCCTCATGGTTGCTAAGGCAATATTTCTAAAAATATTGTCGTGCTACCGTAAGGCAGGTCATGGAGTCCTCGAGAGGCGGGATCCAGAGCAGACAAATCTGCTAAACAGGAGCTTTTTCCAATGGCAGGCCACCGTTTCGAGAGGCCTGCCAATGGAAAAAAGGGGCATGGCTTCACGCAATACTGAAATCCCCTGCTCACAATATCTCTTCGCCTGCTGCAGCGCATGCGCAGCAACGCAGGCTTCGACCTAAAAAATCATTGTGTATAAGGATGTGTTCAGAATAAATGTCCTTCCATAAAACACTGCACTCAACAATGTTCAGTTTACATTGAGATGGTCTAAAAAGCATGCCTATAGGAGTTATATTCGTTCACATAGAAGGGTCAGATACTTCTATGAACATGTCCAGGGTCCATGCTAAGACCTTCAGGAGCTGGTTATGATGAAACTCTGCTTTTCGTGCATGTGTTAACTCAGAAAATGTATAATTAGGGTATAAGCTACAGAACTGCTCTGTGGTTCTTAGTATGTGCTGTAGAAGTTGTCGTCCGAAGTAGATACAGCCCCTGGGTCACAAAGTTAAACTTTCATTACTACTACCTCAAGCAGCGGTACGGAACAATTCTGGACACTTATCACCTGTACAAAACACTGTGCGGACATTTGTTTATTTTTGCAAGACAGCACAGCAACTGAAGTTGCTGCTCTGTATAGAGTAAGGATAAGAATGAAGTGCCATATTTATTTTTAAAATGGCCTGCTGTTGCTCAACATGCATGCGCTGGCACACAGTCTGCCTGGCACCACGTGACCCAGTAACAAGCTTCTGATGTTTCAACCCACAGTGCATCATAGAACTGGTCTTACGCAAAACATTGTGCTGGAAAGTAAATGCACCTTTCAAGAGTTTATATCTCATTGTGCCACTTAGCTCAAGAGAAAACCCGCAGTAAGTCTGACCTTATGACTTCAACGAATTGTACAATATTGAGCTGTGCTTTTTCTTTCCGCGTCAACATTGCACACTGCACAGAAAACACAAGCAGCGTGCCTTGTGGAAGAGTCACAAATCCCCAGCCATAACACAATCACAGCCGTGCTCTCAAAAAGTGATGCAACATGGTAGGGGAATATAATGAATTAATGTTCAGAGGTCCTTTTGGTGGCCTTCAAATGGAGCAAAATCCCACAGACATGGCCTGACAATGAAAAATAAACCTGAATTGCACATTCAAATGACCTAGGCATCCTGCAGGTGAAATGTCTTTCTTTACAATCATAACTGCTTCTTCATAAAGCAGTGCAAGTTACTGTCCCTAAAGTCCCTGTAGCTAATAATGAGCATATTATTTCTTAGCAAAAGTCTCGCCTTATGACCAATTCGATCAGGAATAGCCTCAGACATAAAAATTCATTAGGCCACCTTTTTCTTTGAATCTCAAGGCAAATAACAATTACTTGCAATAAATAAGCAGCAAGTTCTCAATATATATATACACATATATATATATACACATATATATATATATATATATATACACACACATATATATATATATATATATATATATATATATTTTATTTTATTTTTTTTTTTTTTTTTTTTTCCAAAAACTTGGCTCGTCCTTGTCGACCCCTGGCGCTTCTAGGGGCGGTGCAGTATTCCTCAGCAGAGCCACGCCGAATAATATGAACACACCTCCTTCTCAGGAATGAATACGCACTCGCAGGATCTGTTGTTAAGTTTTAAAGTTAAAACTTCAGAACAGATCCTGCGAGTGCGTATTCATTCCTGAGAAAGAGGTGTAAAATATATATATATATATATATATATATATATCCTAAGTAGGAAATCTTAATCTGTCACATGTAAAAGCGTGGAGGAGCAGGAGGCATGTTAAATAACCCCCATTACCTTCTATAATCGAATCTCAATTTAGTGAAAACTTATCTCCATTTGAGCACATTCTTGACATGGGGTGGAACTTGCAAAATGGATTAAGGCGCAGGGAAATTAGACAGACAGGGAGTTAAGAGAAATAATGAACGGTTACTTGAAATAACAAATTCAATGTAGGTGTAGAAAGAAGGGGGTTTGGAATAGGAAAGAATGAACTAATAATTGGCAAAGTTAACGAACGAGGTAAGGATGGAAATGAAAGTAAACTTCTTTATAAGCACTGGAAAAGTACCATCCCATCCCTGTACCGAGCAAATAAGCATTAACACTGCTAACCAGTGATTTGCAGATTTTAGAAGCATTGGAAAAAATTGAATACTCCCCACAGAAATACCACCAATTTGAAACAAAAAACAGGAAACCTAGCTATACTAATGTCCTTATTTATTTATTTCTGATTTCATTATACTTTTAGGACCAATTCTGCACCACAGTTAAGATTTTTAACTACATCAAATTTATAAAAATGGTAGCGGGGATGGATTGTAGCAGGCCGAATACTCTTAGCCATGTTTTTTCCCCCCTGTGTGGCCACTGTCCACTCAACAGCATTAACATCTGCATAAAATGGAAAACCACTGAGAGGAGACTATCATTTCTAACTAGGAAAAGATATGATTACAAAGGTAAACTATTGTAACGCTGTTATCAGATGACCCATTTAGAAATATTTTCTGTAACTGTTAGAGAGATCATTTCACTTCAAAATAAATGTTTTTCATTGGCAGTAACACAAAACACAACTCTCCAAATCCATTTTCAGTGCTTATTAAGTTTCCTGGATGAGTAAGACATTGCAAAAACAGTCACACTTAACAAAACCTGAAAAGTGTACGGGAAATACCGTTTCACATGAACAGTAATGCATCACAAACGTTAATTAAATAATTAATATCGGAAGTCTATAACCATTTAAAGATTTTGATGAGCATTCCATCATAAAACATATATACACAAGCACGTAGTGTCAGACCACCTAGGTAAATGAGACTAGAAAGATTCCAAGTGAAGATGCTAGCAATAATATGGATATCCAGAAAATAACCATTTAATTGACGTAATAAACACTGTACTGACCAAACTACATAATTAACTAAAACCTATAAAATGTCAGTGGGGCAAAATGGTTAGTTTTCCAGTCTTAAGAAGCTGCAATGCTCAAACAATCATTTGACATTCATTCCAGATTAAAACAAAAAAACGTTTAGCCAATCTATTTGATTATGCATGAGCACATGGAAATAAGGACTCTTTGGGGGCCATTTTTCACATTAAGATTTTAAAGTTCCAGAAGGGTAAGATACATGTGCAAAAACATATAGAGAAAAGAGCTGCTAGGTAGCAAACTACAGCTGATGGGGAGGAGCAACAGTATAGAGTGCTAAGAGTGACCAGGTAGCAACGATGAAAAATGGATGAAAATGATTTTTAAAAACCCTGGACGGAATGGCTGAAAGGAAGCAACACAAACACCATGAAGCAACATGGAGAGTATGGGGGCTGGAATTTAAAGGTGAAGCAGCACACAGGGGAGACCACATGGAAACACATGTTTTATCAGAGCTGCAATAAAACAATAGTTCATTAAATGTAAGCAGTGGAAGGTTTCAACTCATTCAATCAAAAATACTGTAAAACAGCAATGCTCTTGGAGAGGGGCAAACCTAAGAAGAGGAAGTCAACTGCTGGAATAAGAACCTAGCTAGAGAGCTATATAGGAAAGCCAACAAATCGCAAGCTATGGGCTGACCCAAAAGTACACTCTATAATTATTTGAATAGCACATAAGTATTTTGACAGACAAAAAAGACGCTTGTAAGAAAGACCTAAAACATGCACATCCCCTCTTTTTAGGGTTGCTATGTGGTCGTATGGGCAATGTAATTTATTTTAGTAGGAATAAATCCACAAAGACAAGTTGAAGGAAAATAAGGAAACATGCCACATTTCAAAACTAGACAAGTACTGACATGTCTTTGCCGTCAGACACACGTATATGACTTCTCTGGCCCTTGGATCAAAGGTTCAACCATGCGGACTGATCTGCACCTCCATGCAAGTTATAGAGAAAAACACCGATAGCCTTCAAGGACGCACAAAGCCAATGCAGAGAAAGTACTGCTGGAATGACATGAACCCATGGTTAAGGATGCTTAGGATATCTTGCCACAGTGGTCTTACAAAGTCAGCACAAAAGATATTCGTGTATACCATGTTAGAGAGCGCAGATGTAATATGAAAGTACCATACCAAAAGTGGGCTGGGCGCAGGAAGTTAAGCCAAGAAATTAGATTCTCCTCGAAGTCTTCAGCAATGGACAGAGGTCGCCCAACCTCAGTTGATCTTGCAACCAAGTGTATGGGATACAGCCAAAGAAACTCAAGGAGCTCAATTGGAGACCAGGAGAAGAAACCCCACACATTCATTATGCACAAGCCACAAATGCTAGTATTTGCCTTCAGATTTTTAGCGGCCAGTCTTGGAAAGCAAGAGGATGAGGGATCCAGGTGCTGTACATTGAATGCTTCATTGTGGTTTTATATTGAAGATAATCTGGCTGTTGTCAGCGCAGTTGGAACAAACAGAACTGAAAAAATTAAATCAGACCGGGAAGGGGTTGGAGGTTGACGCGGATTAGAATTACAATGATTAAGCAGCTGTGCAGCATACGCAATTTGAGTGAAAGGAGATAAATGGTGCAAGGATTAAATGGAAGTGATTTATGAGAAAGTACGAAATACAGTCTGATGCCTTGTTTTGAAATCAATAATACTGCAGGATGAGTGTAGGGTGAGTGTAGGGTGATAAACATGTAGACAACAGCCCTTTTCCTCCACTAGGGTCCAGAGGTCCCATAGAACAGACCGAAACCAAATGGAGAACGTTGGGGATATCAGTGCATCATGGCGTCACATAAAAGCTGCACTTTCAATTAACTTACACAAGAAGGGTCCAATACCCATCTGTCTACAATCATCATGGTTACTGTGGGTCCAGTATAGGTTCCTTCAGGACTGGTTTCACAAGATATTTGCAGATTTTATAGAAAAATTGTCGCTTGAAAAGAAGCATGCATGACCAATCATGGTACCTACGAGTTGAAGTGCAAAGACAGGTGCTTCATGAGGCTAAATGCCAGTGAGTGTAATGGATTTTCAGCAGGACACAATCAGCTTGCAAAAACATCTTTTTAAACTGTGGGTAGGGGAGGGAAGTGCAACAGTTGATGTGGTTAGAAGGAGGAGTGCAGCTGAAGAATATCTGTTGGTAATTGGCAGGTGTGACAGAGTGATATGAACGAAAGAAATGGAGTGCTAGTGGGGGATAGGGACAGAGTAAGTGATTATGATACACGTGCAAGGGGATACCGATGACAGTTATGAGGCTGGTATCTAGGTAATCAGGCAGGGTTGTTAAAAGCAAAACGACAATCATGAACATTATCTGCGCCATCTTGTCTGGTGGAAGTTCCTAGGTGCACATAAGCTGCAGTCATTCTGACCGACCGCAGCCATTTTGTATTCTGTTTGTCACCTTTGTTTCACCCTACCCTTACTAGCATCTATCTGAACCTCTGACCAAACCTGATATGTGTGCTGGGGGCTATAATCTCTATTTGCCACGACAAACCTCAAGCACCACTTGCTGCCACAAACTCGTTTTTCCTCTCATCTCTGTTTACAGGCAAACCCTTGGACACTTTTACACAAACAGGTTCCAAATACCAAACAGACTCTTGCAAACATGGTTTATTGCACTGCAAACAGCAAGACTTGTTTTTGCCAACAATGGGACCTGTTTTTTATCAACAGAACAGACTCTTAGATCTGGCCGGTCTCACATGTTTTAGACCCTGAAGCAAGGTCCAGCTGCAAGATAAAATTGTCTGTTTGACCTGGGTGGGAGAAGAATTACAGTTGGGCTTGTGTGACAACCTGCCCGGGGCGGGGACTCCAAGCTCATGTAACCTTGTTGATGAAACAATGTTGGGCTTGTGTGACAACGGGGGGGAGACTCCAAGCTTGTGTAACCATGATAATGAAACAAATGCATTGTGTCAAACCTGTATAAAAGGAAGAGCCAAAGGAGTTGGCAACAGAACACCTCCCTCACACATCCCGGTGTCTGCAGTTGACGTGGCCTCCTCATGAGAAATAAACCTTTTTCTTGTCTTCCAGTTTCTAGCGCTTGCCTCATTATTTTGGTAACTAACCCAAGGTGAATTAGAGGTGGGACCCTGCCACCGGGCAGCATTGGGGGTTGGAGAAGACTCGCTGCCTTTCACAAATTGGCAACCCAACGTTGGGGCCTAACGTTGGGGCCCATCAGAGACACATGGGTCCCGTAGAGAGGTCCTAACGACAGAGTGAACGACTAAACGATTGGAGTGCACCTGCCTGAAAAGACCCTCGTCTGGCTGCCGATCGACTGAACTTCACCGGTTCCAAACAGACCTCTCTCGAGTGACCTGTGGTCCTAACTGGGACCTTACAGAAACACCGCATTGATTGTTGGAGTAAGAGGACAATCAGGTGCTGGAAGGGGAAGACTAAGAACTGTCCATTCGGTCAGGGGAAGGTCGTGAAAAAACAACTTAAATTGATTGATAGAAATACTAGTATTCCTTTTTTGAGTTATTTGAGACATTCCCTGCTTGCAAACAACGTAGCATAGGAATATTCTCTCTTTGCAGACAGCGAAGGACAGGTAGTGCAGACTTTTTGTCTAAAATTGATTGAGATATTCATTTTGACCGCTAAATACGTCATGCCTGTTTTCTCTGGATTGTTTGATTGTTTTTGACCGGACCGGACCGTTTGTTAGAGGTCAGTCATCCGGCACCGCCGGAAGGCACCACTAACAAGGACATGTACGTAAAATATGGATTAGCCACCGTAGCTTATAGCAAACTATGGCATAAGTACACTAGGAAAGACCAGGTAAATCAGTGGCCACTGACGGGATCTTTCGATCCCGCTAAAATAGAAACGTTAGAATTAGCTCTCCACAAAAAGAAAGCTAGACCAGCCATGTTTGATAGTTTTGGTTTATGGCGAAAAGAGGCAGCTCAATGAAAGAAAAGAGACCAAGCTAGACAAGATAAAGAAACACAAAAATCAGCTTATCAAGCCTGTAAAAAGTTAGAAGAAGAACTAAAAGAAAGGAAATCGATAAAAAGGAACAGGAATCAAAAATATCAGGTCAATGCCCTGTTAGAACGCCCTCAACTCTTTACCCCGAGTTACCAGCAAAACAGAGAGTAGATGATTTATTGTTCGGTCCCCCAATGATATACATGCCATACCCTTATGCCCCTACTCATCCCGTAGTACAACGCCAGGACCCCCAAAGTATAGCTGGAGATGGCACGATCGCCTCAGTCTCCACCGCCTCTGCTCCCACCGAGTCACCCACACCAAATGCCTCATCAAAGGATGCAGTAGTAGAGGTAGAAACAAAAGAAATAGGAGCTCCCAGGGTCGCGCGATTAAGTAAAAATGAGCAAGCAGGCATTGATAAAATAGTTAAAACCCTCATAGATAGGAAAGAAACAGAAGAATATGTAACTGACATATGCGACTCCTATGTTGAAAACCACAAACGATACTTTATTGTACGTCTCGGTTACCACACCCTTACTGCATATGAAGAGAAGTACCAAGATGTAGGGCCCGAACGACTAGTGGCTCTCTATAGGAAGGTAGACATCGGAGATGAAGGCGACAACTATGTTGCAGAACTATTTTCATCCACACTAATTGCGTCACCCCATAGAACAAGGACAGATAGATAGGGACAAGACAACTAAGATAGCAGGACCCTGGTGGAAAAACCAGATAGCATGATGCCAATAAAAGAAGCTGCCCCTTACTGGGTACCTCCCAGAGGACAAGGGACTCATGACGATATGATCCATCAAGACGCTAGAGGAAGGGTGGTCTACAATTGGGTGTACCAGCCCTGGGACAGACAGGACATTTTGACGTTCCGTAAATCTTTACCGGATTTACGAAAGAACCCCACCGCCTTTCACCCCGAGCTAGGTACCGCTCTGGGATCAACAATAACACTTGCCGACAGACTTGTTCTTCGGGTTATGTTTGCCAGCAGATGTGTGGAAACAGATTAGGAAAGATGACCATACCGAACTGTTTGGTCATACCTGGGAACAACTCGACACACTAGATAAACAGCGGAACCCTTGTCAAAAACCAGTTAAAGCAATATTAGACCTCCCTGACAAAATAGTGCATAAAGTGAAAACGCTGATCCCAGAGAAAAAGATAGACTGGTCCATAGTAACCGTGTGCCGCCAGAAACCACAAGAGGATGTCTCAGAGTATTTCTCCAGATTTGAAACTGTGTTCTCCGATTACAGTGGACAAGACATGTCCACCGCAACCGGACACCACTTATTTGTGCAGAACTGCATCAAAGGACTACTGCCAGATGTATCCCAGAAACTACAAGCCATCGAAAGTAGTTGGGCAGCATCTAAACGGACGGCCATTCTCCAAATGGCCCAGTACTATGAGCATCAGAGAAACGAAAATGACAGGGCTACAAAAAGGAAAAAGAAGGACTTGAAGGAAAGGGTAATGATAGCACAACTCCAGGGGGCGAATACAGGAAGGGAGCAATATAGGGAAGGAAACCAGCAGAATACCCCTAGAGTACAGCCACCTAGGAACAATCCAGCGACACCATACGTAGGTTGCCAAGACCTAGGACAGGATCAATGTGCATTTTGCAAAGAATATGGACACTGGAAATCCCAATGTCCGGCTTTGTTAGGAGCTGGTAGGGGCAGAGGGGTGAGGGAAATAGCAAGTGGACAGAGAGGAAGAGGACGTGGGAGAAGGTATGCGAGTGAAGCAAGCGAGGAAAGGCCAGGAAGAGTGAACACATTTGACCACCCCAGACAGAATCAGTACCAACAGACAGATTACGACAACACGTACGACTTTGCATAGGACAGCCAAGGGCAAGGGAGGGATCTAGTCGAGCTCTATGTTGATCAGCAAGGCCCTTATGTTACCGCTGAGGTCCTGGGCACAAAGTCGCCATTTTTGGTATACACTGGAGCAACACGCAGTGCACTATCCAAACAACTGATTCCAAGGGCACCCTAGTCAGGCTCACATGCGACTGCAATAGGATTTGACGGTACGCCTTCCACCAACCCTTTGTCCCGACCAATCCCTTTTAATCTTGACAGCAATGGCGTCGAAACGACATTCCTCCTCTCATCTAACACCCCAGACGCCATTATGGGTCTCGACCTTTTAAAACACTTCCATGGGACTATCAGATGCTCACCAGACATAGTGCGTGTCATCTTGTATGACAACCCCCAACAACAGAGAGAACCCTTTTCAGCACATGTTTCCCATCTCCAAGACAGACGCATCCCTACTAGACACTTTGCCATCACACTTATGGGTTAGGGCTGATTCAGACGTAGGACGAATGATGATAGACCCAGTACATGTAACCGTACGACAGGACGCAACCCTACCGAAGGTACCGCAGTACAAAATATCGCCAGAGGGTGAGGAAGCACTGACGGAGATCATACACTCTTTGGTAGAGGCAGGAGTGGTAGAGGAAGTAGTGAGCAACATTTGTAACAGTCCCATACTACCGATTGTAAAGAGACCGGGAGAGGGAGACGGGAAAGCCTACCGCTTTATCATTGACCTGCGGGAGGTTAACAAAATCGTAGTGCCACAATACCCAGTAGTTTCCGAAATCACTACAATTTCGACTTTAATCCCCTCCACTGCCACCACCTTCACTGTGATCGACCTCAAGAACGCCTTCTTTTCCATACCTATACACGAGGACAGCCAATATCTTTTTGGATTTACCCTAAATTCCCGTTCGTATAGATTTTGTAGAGCACCTCAGGGGTACACTGAGAGCCCAAGCATCTACAGCCAGGTGCTTAAAAGACAGTTGGACGCCACAGAATTGCCAGACGGAGTGGTGCTAATACAATATGTAGATGACATCCTTCTAGCAGCAGACACCATACCAATAGCAGTCACAGCCACCATCAAACTACTCCATTTCCTTGCTGAGAATGGTCACATAGTCTCCCGAAAGAAATTGCAGTTCTGTAAATCACAAGTGACCTATTTAGGTCATCTTTTATCAAAGGAAGGGAGGAAACTCACACCTGACAGGATCCAGACAATTCTAGACACCCCTGTCCCCAAAAATCAGAAGCAAGTCCGTTCTTTGATAGGCCTCACCTCGTTTTGCAGACAGTGGTTACCGAACTTTAGCCTCATTGCCAAACCCCTTCTCTCCCTCCTAGCTAAAGACATCCCCTCACCTCTCCCCTGGACCCCTGAATGCCAATCAGCCTTCAAAGAACTACGCAATGCCCTTTGTTAAGCACCTGTCCTAGGAACCCCAGATTACTCCAAACCATTCTTCCTCTACACACACGAGAGGGAGGAATGTGCATTGTCTGTCCTAATACAATCAATTGGTCACAAACAACGCCCTTGTGCATATTTCTCTGCCACCCTCGATCCAGTAGCCAGAGCACTGCCAGCGTGCTTGCGCGCTGTGGCAGCTGCAGCAGTTTCAATACGCCAGAGCAAAGGAATAGTGCTCTCCAATCCAATCACTGTATTAGTACCTCATGCAGTCGACACTACTAAACCAGACCAAAACCCAACACTTAACTAGCGCCCGACTGACAGGATATGAGTTGACCCTGCTAGCACCACACATTACCCTAAAGCAATGCACCACCCTCAATCCAGCCACACTCTTACCCCTACCAGAAAATGATCCTAGTGTGGATCCACTACACGACTGTGTGACACTAACCGATGAACAAACAAAGTAGAGTAGACCTCAGAGACACCGCCTTTCTAAAACCAGATGGAGAACTACAGGTGGATGGTTCGTGCATCAAACTCCCCAACGGCACCACCTCAGCTGCACACGCTTTCACCACAGCCCAAACCGTTCTGGAAACAGCCCGTATTCTCCAACGTTCAGCCCAGGCTGCAGAACTCATTGCCCTCAC
Organism: Lissotriton helveticus; assembly: GCF_964261635.1. NCBI lineage: Eukaryota > Metazoa > Chordata > Amphibia > Caudata > Salamandridae > Lissotriton > Lissotriton helveticus. Next base: position 305,437,265 of record NC_136069.1, on the reverse strand, counting down.
ACGAGCGTGCATCTTAGACAGTTAACATATACACCGGCAGCCAGTATGCCTTCGGGGTGGTTCACCATTTTGACATCTTATGGAAAGAAAGAGGGTTCCTGACTTCACACGGTACACCCATCCTGCATGGAGATTTCGTCTCCGCCTTGACGGAAGCAGTCCGCCTCCCCAAAAAGCTAGCAGTGATAAAATGCCAAGCACATAGGAAAGTGACAGATCTTATTGGACAGGGAAATGCGCTAGCAGACATTACAGCCCGAGCCACGGCAGAAGACAGAACTACGACACAAATGTATGTGACCAGGTCACAAGCTGAACAATGGACTGACGCTAGAACCACTGTAAGGGACATACAGACGATAGGCACACAAGACTAATTGACCGAGTGGGAAAGGGTGGGACTAAAATACGAGGAAAATTGCTGGAGAACTAAAGACGGGAATAAATTACTGTTACGCAATGCCTATCTAAACCCCATATTGACCATGGCACATTTACCAGCACACATAGGCTCCACCCCCATGATTGAACTAATCACCAGAGTATGGCATAATGTCAAGTTAACAGAATATGCAAAACGCCTAGTACAACAATGTAAAGTCTGCCTACAACACAACCCAGGGAAAGGGACAGTAGTAACACGGGGAGGGTTTGGGGTCCCTGACCACCCCTTTGAAGTCCTTCAAATGGATTACATCCAACTAGAGAGATGCCATGGTCTAAATTATGTCCTGGTGGTTGTGTGCGCTTTTAGCAAATGGGTGGAGGCATACCCCACCCGCGACAATACCGCCTTAGCAACTGCAAAAGTATTGCTGAAAGAATTATTTCCCCGATACGGCCTTTGTAGAATTTTATGGAGCGACAACGGCCCTCACTTCGTAGCCGAAGTGATACAGAACATACTGAAAGGGTTGGGGGTAAAACAAAAGTTCCATGCAGTCTTCCACCCCCAATTAGCGGGCCTGGTAGAAAGACACAAGGCAACATTGAAGTTAAAACTGGCCAAAATAGTTGTCACGACCAGGTTGAAATGGCCCGACACCCTCCCATTGGCATTGCTATCAATGCGCTCCACCCCAACCAAACACAGACTGACCCCGTATGAAGTGGTCTGCGGCAGGCCCATGAGCATTTGGGTGGCACCAAGACCCACCTCCATTAACGATGTCCCGAACATATTAATGTCGGATTATTTGCATGAATCGACAAACGAGCTAACAATTATCCACCAACAGGTGCAGCAAGCCTTGCCTGACGCATCCATGGGCCCGGGACATGAAATCAAACCTGGGGAGTTTGTCCTGATACACAACTTCCAAAGAACGAAGAATCTGGAGCCCAGGTGGATGGGCCCCTGGCAAGTCCTGATCACCTCTCGAACTGCCCTCCGAGTGGAAGGAAAACAAAACTGGCTGCACGCCCATCACTGCAAGAAAGTCCCTCCAACGCTGGCAACCTGTGAAGAGGTGGAGGTGCAAGAGGAAGTACTCGCGAAGGACCAACCAGCTCTGAGTTGCTACCCACAAGAATACACCCTTCAACTGTCTGAATTTCCCGACCCCACGGTGCCATCCAGGAAAGTGTACAACCTAAGATCGACGAAAGGGGGGAGCTCCAACAACCAGGCCACTAACTGAGTCAGAGTCTCAGATCGGTAGCACAGCCAAACCACGCTACCAAGAAAAGCGCCAGACAAAAGTCTGTGGTCCTAACAGTTGGTGAGCTCTTTGAAGATGATGGAAGAAACTGAACACCTGCAAAGCCACCAAGACTGTTGAACTGCACAGTACAAAGACAATTGCACTTGTAGCCGCATTTCTCACCTGTGTCCTGCTAATGGTCACACTCTGGATCATTGAAGAGAATGTTCCTGCATACAGAACATTGTCACCAACCATGCAACCAATCACCAAGAAAGAACACTACCTGGTATCACTACCACCGCATCTCCGAGAATGACGCAAAGAATTTTGGAATAATTCTTTTATGCAGATGTTGCACCAGCACAATCTTGCCACCAATACCATCAACTGTTGGGTCTGTGGGCTGGTACCACGTGCCACTGAACATTCCATCCCTTTCAACCCTTCACCCTTTTCTGTTCACGCATCTTGCCTTGCCTGGATGATGCTCCTACAAGAAAGTTACAAAGACAATGCCACTTCCGATGGGACAATCACTCAGTTCTACAACGAGTTCTGGCTAAACAAAACAGGAAGAACAGCCACTCTCTTTTGCCCTCACACCTCCAATGCGACATTCCCAATGAATGTCCCCTCCAAAGAACGAGTGGAAATACAAGTGTTCAATAATCCTGTCAGACCCACATTGTCCTACCTAAAGAAAAGAAATGCTGCAACACTGACTGTGGCCCTATCTGTGGTGAACGTCTCTGGCCTTGTATGCATTGAAGGCCGTGAGACTAAGAATGTGGGTCACAGCACTTGTAACATTGTAAGGGCTTTGAACACTGCCAACCCTCCAGCATTTGTTGCATCACCCAATATGTACTTTGTCTGTGCCAGCCTACACCTGGCTCCCAAGAAACTAGGGGGGGCACGTGCTACATCGCCTTTGTTTTGCCACCAACCTACACTACCCCTGCAGAGCATCATCGACAAATGCGTTCTAAAGACACTGATTAAGCAGACTCTGCCGCATCACAGTTCCGACGCAGCAAAAGGGCTCGTCCCGCTATGTGGTCCGATGGCAAACCGCCGAGCCATCAGACATCTGTCCCAGGCAGTAGATACCGCCCTGAACGTCACTGCTGGCATCCTCACCAACAACACTGCTGAGCTCCAAGCGGTCTGTCTGGTTGCTCTTCATAATCGTATGGTCCTAGATGTGGTACTAGCGGACCATGGAGGAGCATGCTGCATCATCGGTGCCAGCTGCTGTGTATACATTCCTGATAATTCACCTTCTGTCTATGAAGCAATCGAACATCTCCATAGACTGTCTTCAGAAATTCATCAAGGATCAGAGACTTGGACAATTGGAAGTTGGCTTTTGTGCATCTTGAAGGACTGGGGATGGAAAATATCAATGTTTCTCTTGGTCCCAGTATTGGCAATATGTGGTTGTTTGGATGTACACTGTATACAACTTTTGTGTTCTCTTTGCATAAGTACCTTGAGTCCTAAGACTATGGACACTCAGCTGACAAAAATGAGAGTAATGTATGAGCAAGAGACACAGGACTTTATGGAGATCGAAATAGACTGACAAGCTGGTTAGTTCAAGGGGGCGACTGTTAAAAGCAAAACGACAATCATGAACATTATCTGCGCCATCTTGTCTGGTGGAAGTTCCTATGTCCACATAAGCTGCAGTCATTCTAACAGACCGCAGCCATTTTGTATTGTGTTGGTCACCTTTGTTTCACCCTGCCCTTACTAGCATCTATCTGACCAAACCGGATATGTGTGCTGGGGGCTATAATCTCTATTTGCCACGACAAACCTCAAGCACCACTTGCTGCCACAAACTCGTTTTTCCTCTCATCTCTGTTTACAGGCAAACCCTTGGACACTATCACAAACAGGTTCCAAACACCAAACAGACTCTTGCAAACATGGTTTATTGCACTGCAAACAGCAAGACTTGTTTTTGCCAACAATGGGACTTGCTTTTATCAACAGAACAGACTCTTAGATCTGGCCGGTCTCACATGTTTTAGACCCTGAAGCAAGGTCCAGCTGCAAGATAAAATTGTCTGTTTGACCTGGGTGGGAGAATTCCTGTTGGGCTTGTGTGACAACCTGCCCGGGGCAGGGACTTCAAGCTCATGTAACCATGTTGATGAAACAATGTTGGGCTTGTGTGACAACGGGACGGAGACTCCAAGCTTGTGTAACCATGATAATGAAACAAATGCATGGTGTCAAACCAGTATAAAAGGAAGAGCGAAAGGAGGTGCCAACAGAACACCTCCATCAGACATCCCGGTGTCTGCAGTTGACGTGGCCTCCTCATGAGAAATAAACCTTTTTCTTGTCTTCCAATTTCCAGCGCTTGCCTCATTATTTTGGTAACTAACCCAAGGTGAATTAGAGCTGGGACCCTGCCACGGGAAGCATTGGGGGTCTTAGAAGACTTGCTGCCTTTCACAGGGTGTGTACACCAGAAAAGAATGCCCTCTATAACAAGGACCGAGAGACAGATAAGTTAGTGTGAATACTGCAACCAATTTTACTGAATGCATTCTTTGAATACTATGCTCTATTTTTATGCTACTTGCTATTTGTACATCTAAGCCTTCAACTACTAGACCTCTTGGAGCTTGTCCCCAAATAAGAATGTAAGATTTTAACTGGCTTAGTGTGCAGTTTACAAAAAGCACAGAGTACTCCAGAAAAACCACAGCAGAGTCAATTTGCAAGAAGGGCAAGAACAGTTTACCGCCATGGCGCATGTATAAAATGAATGCAAATTTGTGAAAGGCAACCAAATGGAGAAAAAAACTTGCAGAATGAAAAAAAAAAAAAACTTATTTGTACACAGAGTGAAAATTTAAAGAGAAGTTACATATAGTAGGAGCAAAGGCAGCACCAACAGACAGTGATAAAAGCCTTCATCCACATTTGCTTTGTGCCTGAGATGGGCTTGCCTAGGTTTGCAAACCTAGTCTAATTTTACGAACAGGACTAGGGACCATTTTTTTACCATGTGGGGGAAAGTCTGGAAGTAGCTACTTAGCATGTAATACGCATTTCCTTTAGCTACGACAATAAAATGTATATTTAATGAGGAAGGTAGCATTATAGTTAGGACACAACAGTTCTGCCATGCATTCACAACATTTATGTATGGATCTCAGAGGAAGAGAAGTGTGAATTATTTAATAATATAAATCCAGTAAGTCACTGCTATGACATAGCAATAGTGGGCAACAGAACTCGTTAGCCACTATTACTATGCCATAAAGGATTGCAGGCTTCTTTAGCTTGGCACTGTGAGAGCCTGTTGGTGCAAGTTAAAGCAGCGCTGGGAAGCACAGAGCACAGATGTGAAGGCACAGAGTAGTGGGTGGCTAATGCAAACTTTTTTAAGGGGGTGGGGAAGATCGTGACGTGAATCCACGTTTTGTACGGCTCCCCATCACTCATTTCACCCTGTGCAGCAGTTGAACACAAGGGCAGATGATTTTTGGGGCTATGCATAAGATAATAATAGATATATATAAAGTGAATTACGGGGATGTTTTTTTCCTCTGCGTTCTGAGTAACACCAGGGACAACTTGGATTTGCTCCAGTTGTCAATTTATCACTCAGAACACCTTCGGAGAAAAACATACCAGTAATTCACTGTTAACCATCTAGAACTCCAAGTGTTATGCATGGCTTTCCAAGAAGGCCTCTATCATTTACATGGGATTCTAAATCTGGTAATTCACTGCCATAATGTATCAACAATTGATAATATAACTTGTTACCCACTGTGCAAGCAGTTTAGGAACCCAGGTTGACTGAGCTAAGATCCTGTCAGGACAGCGCTGGAAAGTAGTGACAGCTTCTGGAGGAAAAGGAAGGCACAGAGGGCCAGATGTATCGAAGGGTTTTACCCATTCTGTCTATATGGGAAAATGTGTTCATACATGTGGCCCAGAGTGTTGCGAGGGTGGGTGATAGGACGACAAGTATCTTAATTTAGGATAGGAAAGAGAGGCCATGTTATGTATACTTTCCCAATACTCCTCTACTCCTGCGCAACTGTTGAATGCATGGGTATATAATTTTGGGGTCCATACATAACAGAAAATTAAAGATGGGTAAATGTTTTCTGGGTATACAGTGACATCAGGCAACCTGAACTTCGCTCTTGTTGTCCATTTATTGCCACTTGGAACCTGGAGTCGGAAAAAAACTCGTAAATCTGTTACAATACCATTACCACACCAGTACAGGGTATGTAGCCATAATAATGAGAGAGGCAGGGCAGTGGCACACAGAATACATGCATCCCTTAGCAAAGGGTGAACAGGAGTGACATATACAGAAACACGTTGACAAGAGAGGAAATAAACCAAGGGGAAAGAACCGAGCCTGCACACTGCCAACAAATAGGAAAGGTCCAAGTTCTTACCACATACACACAGGTATCCATTGTCGTAGAGCACCCTTGCTGCGAGTGGATGACAAAACCAGGGACGGGGTGTTTAAGAGGGGTGTTTAAGAGGGGGGGGTGTTTAAGAAGGGGGGTTCACGCTTGCTGCTGCAGACAGTCGAGCAGGGCAGCAGGAGGAGCAGCTATTTCATGCGATTGACTGAGGGCGCGCGTCTATAGAGTGGGCTCTGTGCTAGCAGAAGTAGTTGGCTGGTCCATGATAAGGGGGTTGGTGGTATCTGCCCCAGATTTAAAGGCTTCAAACAGTGGCCCATTGTTGCAAAACAGGCTATTTTCAGAGACCTCGTAATTTCTCTGACTGTAGGGCTGTGCCTTCGTCATCATAAATCCCTGTTAACCTAGAATTCTTCAAATATTTCATTGGTGTTAGCCAAGCAAACCAACCATGGAAATGTCAAATTTGCCAAAAAGGGGGGAGGAGCTTGGCGGGCATCCGAGATGGCCGCGTGAGCACAGCGCTCTCCGGACCCTCGCCGCTCCCGGCATCTTATCCTGGCTGAATCCTGATTTCTTGCAAGAATTCGTGTGGGGGACGTTTGGCTGATTACCCTGGCACTTTTCGGAATTTGATTTGGATATCATATTCCTGAGATATGGTGCTCTGAACTTTTGGGCTCCGCCCTTGAGGTGCGCCCGGGACGGGGTGCGGTTCTGTAGCCGTCCTGCAATTGAACAACAACGGCAGGAGATCTGGCCTTGTGGGTCCCCCCTTCCTAAGTTTCGGTTTAGATTCTGTTCCGACTTGGGCCACGGGTGTGGATATCGTGTTGCGGCTGAGACTTGGAGGCAGATCGGCTGTTGGGCTTTCATGTGACCATTTGCTGGCTTGGTGACCTCTACCCGAGTTGTGCCCCTTTTTGGTGTACTTTTGATCCTGTACTTTGGGTGTCGGGCCCGTCGAACCTGGTGGCTTGTCCTGTGACGCATCTTCAAAATGGCGGGCAGAGGGGACAGAGAGACGCGCAAGACGAAAACACCTCTGCGCGGAGCTCCAGTTCAATCAAATGTCATACCCATTCTAAGGGGTCCCCCGGAGCTGCCCTGCCTGGTTCCAGTATAGCGTCCGAACGAGTTTTGGAAGAGTCGGCGGAGCCCTCCCTACAGGACATCATGGGCGCCATCTCGGGTGTGAGGGAATCTATCGGCCTACAGTACGAGGCCTTGGCCCATAAACTTGACACCGTGGCTATTGAGGTTAATCTGATTCGTGCTGATCTTGGCAAGACGAATGAGAGGGTACAATCATTGGATATTAAATCGTCTAGCCTTACGAAGGACGTCTCAGAGCTCCAGACGGAGATCGGAAATCTCCGTCGGGGGAACCACTTCATGACCCGTCGCCTGGAGGATTTTGAGAATAGAGCGCGTCGCTGCAATGTTCGCCTGGTTGGTGTACCGGAGAACCCTGAACCCCACTCGGTGGATCTCCTGGTTGAGGATCTGGTCTTGAACCATCTGGCCCCTTCTGGTCTTACAAAATTTTTCACGGTGGAACGCGCACATCGTGTTCCAGGGGGCAAAGTCAAGCCGGGAGCCCCGCCGAGACCCATTATAGCGAAGCTTTTTCATTATAGAGACCGGGACGCTATCCTGCAGGCCTCGCGGGTGAAGGGCCCGGTGGCCTTTGAGAATGCTACGGTGAACTTCTACCCGGACTTCTCTAAACAGGTTCAGAGACAACGTATGGAGTTTCGTGGTGCCAAGAAACGTCTTCGGGATCGGGGCCTACGTTACGCCATGCTCTTTCCCACCAGACTTCGGGTCGAATACAATGAGCGTACCCTTTTCTTTGATCGACCAGATGCTGTTAATGACTGGCTGGACTCATTGCCTGATCGTCCTCCTGAGACTGACTCCGCCGCTCACCCGGGTGGTGCCGAAGGTGGTGTGGAGATCTAACTGTTCGGCTCTTATGTCTTATTTTGTATACACTATCAGGAGTGTTGGCCGGCGTCCCTCTACATTGTGATTATTCTGTCTTTTGTTTGTTATTTTTTTGTTCTTGCTGAGGTCGGGGGGAGGGTGGAACGGAGACCTTTCCTCCTCCGGGGTCTTTGTGTAGAATAGGGGTTCTTGGGCGACAGGCACACTGCAGGTTGGGGTGGCTCTTTAGCTTTTTGCAGGGGTGCAGGGTGGGGGGTGTTTCTCTTCAGTTTGGGGGAGGGGGGTTGGGAAGTTTTTTCTTTTCTGTGTGTTGTTTTCAAGGCGAGTTGCTCCTGTGTTTGCTGCTGTTTCTGATGTCTAGCTCATGGACGAGGGGTCTTGGCTCGGGTGGCTGGGATGGGGGGTAGAGGGTTGAAATTTCTTTCCTGGAACGTTAATGGCCTGGGGGATCGTATTAAGCGCAGTGTTGTCTTAAAATGTATACGACGTTTGTCACCTGACATTGTTTTCCTGCAAGAAACCCATTTGATTGGTAATGTTTGTCATGCAATGAATAGATGGGGCTACCGCCTTGTGGCTCACTCGGGGTTTACCTCCGGATCTAGGGGTGTGGGCATTCTTGTTCGAACCTCCCTCCCCCTGGCGATCGATGAGGTGATTCACGATGATCGTGGGAGATATATTGTTTTGGTGGGTAGATATGAGGGCCGCACCCTATCTCTCTTCAATGTTTATGTTCCCCCGGGTTTGCAGGCTTCTACTTTTACTGATTTGAGCCGTGTTTTGTTAGATCTCCCTGATAGTACTCTCTTTCTGGCCGGTGATTTTAACTCGGTGCTTTCCGGCCTTCACGATCGCCATCCTCCTAGAGATACCCCGCAGGCTCAGCAGTGGTTGGGTGGGTTTCTAGATACCTTTGGCCTTGTGGACTGCTGGCGACTGTTGCACCCTACTCAGCTCCAATACACCTTCCATTCTGGGGCTCACGGCAGTCTGTCTCGGCTGGATTATTTCCTGATGCCCGCGGCCCAATCATCTGCGGTTCGTGAGATTTTGCATTTGCCAAGGGGTATTTCTGATCACTCGCCGCTCTGGCTTCGTTTCGAGGTTGGGGTAGTGACGGCGGGCCGAGTGGCTCCCATTAACCCTTGGTATCTTTCCTCCCCTGAGACTCGTACCCTCTTGCTCAAGTCCATGGATGCATACTTCCTGGAAAACGAGGGGTCGGTCTCTTCGGCTGTGTCCCTGTGGGAAGCCTTTAAAACTGTGATTCGTGGACAGGCCCTTTCCTTGATTGCTGAAGCTAAGAGGGCTGGGAGGAGGGAGGTGGTGGAACTCGAGGGAGAGATCTCTGCTTTAGAGGACGAGTTAGAGTCTGGTGTCACCCCTGAGAAACTCCATGCCCTGGGTCTAAAACAGTTTGCATATAAATCCTTGGTCACTGACGCTGCGAAAGTGATGTTTCGTGAGCAACAGGGCAGATTGTATGATGTGGGTGACAAGGCGGGCAAACTCCTAGCGTGGTTGGACAAGAAAGAAAGAGTTAATCGTGTGGTGCCCGTGATTCAGTCTGCGAGTGGTGAGAATGTGATTGATCCGACTGCTATTGTTGATCGTTTTGCGGAATATTTCCGTGTGGTATATGCTCCCGTGTCAGTAAGGGATGTTGCCGACTCCCGCCTCCTTCTACGTGATATCACTTTGCCCTGTGTCACCGACTTGGACCGTATTGCTTTGGACTCCCCTTTTACGAATGATGAGATAGCCACTGCAGTTCGTTCGCTCCGTTCGGGCAAAGCATTGGGCCCGAACGGTCTGCCTATTGAGTTGTACAAGTTGCGCCCCGATAGGGTGGCGCCGTATCTCCGCGCCATGTTTCTAGAATCTCGTGAACGGAACATGCTTCCTTACGATCAGCGTCTGGCGACAATCGTCGTCATCCCCAAAGAGGGTAAGCCGCGTGACCTCTGTTCCTCGTATAGGCCCATATCCTTATTAAATGTTGAACCTAAGGTGTTGGCTAAACTTTTGGCGACCCGTCTCCTTTCAGTTCTCGGGGACTTGGTCCATCCGGATCAGTCTGGCTTTATCCCGCATCGTAACACTGCTCTGAATTTACGTCGCCTCCACGGCGTGCTGGCGAGGGCGGGGCGTTTGACTGAACCGGCCATTTTGGCGTCCCTGGATGCCTCCATGGCCTTTGACACTGTGGAGTGGCCCTATTTATGGGCGACTCTTGAGAAATTCGGATGCGAGTTTATTAGCTGGGTTAGACTACTGTACGCGGAGCCTCTGGCACAAGTTGTAGTGAACGGTAGAGTATCGGCTCCCTTCTCCTTGGGCAGGGGTACCCGTCAGGGTTGCCCCTTGTCCCCTCTGTTTGCGCTCGCTCTTGAACCGTTGGCGGCCTGGCTCCGTTGGGAACCATCCCTTAAAGGGATTCGTTGGGCCCCGGACTTCGAAGACCGCGTCTCGCTTTATGCGGATGACATCCTCTTGTATCTTACTTCCCCTCGCAAGTCTTTATCTGTTTTATTTGACGTTCTTGCGTCCTTTGGCGCTAACTCAGGCCTCGTCATCAACTGGTCTAAGTCCTGTGTGTATGTTTTATCTGGTGTCTTACCTCCGTTGCCGAGTAGACTTCCTCTTCAGGTCGTCCGGGATGGCTTCAAATACTTGGGGGTTTTTGTTACCTTGGACCCGTCCCTTCGTTTTGATCGTAATCTCCTTCCCCCGTTGCTTAGGCTCCGTTTGGACGTTGCCCGTTGGCGCAAACTTCCCTTGTCTCCCCTGGGGCGGGCGGCCCTGTTTAAGATGATGTCATTACCGCGGTTTCTCTACGCTCTCCAGAATTATTACGATCCTGTCCCTAAGGCCTATTTTCGGGAGATTGAGAGCCTTCAGAGGCAGCTTATTTGGGATGGGCGACCGCGCATTGCTCTCGCGAAACTTTCCATCCCGTGGTATGATGGGGGCATGGCGCTCCCCGATGTTAAGAGATACTACTGGGCTTCCCATCTGTCCGCTATCAATCACGTTATGTTCTCGCCAGGTCGTAATCCGGCGTTTGAGATGGATAAACTTCAGCTTCCGGGAGGTGACTTTAACAGAGTGCTCTATTCTCGCTCCGCTGGGCGCCATCTTGTGGGACCTACTTTGATTGCTTTGTCGGTATGGCGTGCCGCGAATGTGAGCCTGGGCTGGGAGGATCGCTTGACGTTGGCGACGCCGCTTTATGCTTCAGAACGTCTGGGCGGTCTTTGGTCTTCCAAGGGTTTCGACCGTTGGGAACTGATTGGGATCTCTAAGGTGGGAGATGTGTACTCTAAGGGTTCTGTGCGCCCGTTTCAGGCCCTTCAGGCTGACTACGGCCTGAGTAGTCGGGAATTCTTTCGTTATTTACAGGTCAGGCACGCTTTGGTTTCGGTGTTTGCTCCTGGTGAGATTCCGCCTGACTCTTCCCCCCTTGAAGACCGTATCCTTGACGAACATCTTCCTGACAGCACTATCTCCCTGATCTATAAAAAGTTGATTAACAATCGGTCTGACTTATTGGCCCGACTTCGGGAACAGTGGGTGGGAGATGGGTTGGAACTTGATGATGAAGATTGGCAGTCGGCCCTCTCCTCCCCGAAGGAGGTGGCTATCCCGGCTCGATTCCGTCTGGTCCAATTGAAGATCCTTCATAGGGTGTACGTGACGGGGCCGCGACTGATGGTGATGGGCTTTTCCTCCGATGGATTGTGTAAGCGTGGATGTGGTTTGCGTGCTACTTTTCTGCATATTCTTTGGGAGTGCCCAATGGTGGCTGCTTATTGGTTGGCTGTGCTTGATCTGATGACTGTGGTGACAGGGACGTCCTTGCGTCCGGAACCTCGTCGCTGTCTTTTGAATGTTTGGGAGCCCACTGACTATTCGGTGGCACAGACCAGATGGGCCACCCTGGGCTATATGATTGCGAAGCGAGATATTGCACAACTCTGGGGGGCCTCTCGGCCCCCTGCCCTCTCGCAATGGGAGGATAACATGGATTGGTCCATGTTCCGTGAGAAAACTGTCTATGTGGCCAGGGGCAGACCCAGGGCATGGGTGAAGGTGTGGGGTCAATGGAATGAATACCGTGGCGACATTTGTACTCCTCCCCTTGTGGACACTATCGAGATTACCCTGTCTCCTTAGGCTAGCGTTCTCGGAATCTTCATATAGGGGCTGAGCTGGTGTTTCCGGCTCTCCCCCCCCCTTCTTCCTGATCTCTGCGCCCCTCCCCTCCGAACTCCTTAGTGCTTAGAATTTTGCTACTGCACTTCTGTTGCTGTCCCCCCCTTGCGTCCCTTGGGCTGACCTTCAGTGATACACTCTCGCCTTTTTGTATGTTTGTTCTTTATAAACATAAAACCTGTTTTTTGCTCTGTATATAATGTGGAGTATTGCACTGTTGATTGATTGTTACCTCAGCGGGCATATATGATGTGTCCACTCCTTTTTAGCGGCTGGCCCGTGTGGTTGTAGGCCCATCCTTGTACCTTCTTGCTTGCTCAAATAAAGGTTTTTAAAAAAAAAAAAAAAAAAATTGCCAAAAATAAATCGAAATACCATTTCTTTACTTAACAATGCCTTCAGACAATATTAGTAACCATGGATTCCTTAAGCAAAGGTTAGGGGGCATTGGGAAGGGGAGAAAAAATATAAAGGACTAAGTTACAATGCTGAAAACCTACAGTAAACAAATGAGGTATCCCCAATAGAAAAATCTCTCTCCTAGGGGCATTTGGGGTATTGTTCCTCCAACAGTAATGCATATCGTCTGAGAATATATTCTTCTGCGGATGCACTGCAAAGGCCTTCAAAAGCCACTTGTGATCCAGATTTCAAGGACTTCTCGAATGTTCCTGTACCGTGGTTAGGGGGGGTCGAAGCCTTCAGCTCTCAAATAGAGTTCCTGGATTAGATCTTGTTTTTCCATCCTCCAACACTTTTAAATGCTAAACTGGATGGGGTGCAGGCAGGCCTCCAACAGAGCTGGTCCACTGCGGTAGTTTCAGAACACCCCTTGCTGTGTAGCGAAGTGTCCAAAAGAATGCCAGGCCCTCAATTAAGCTACTGCACGCCTCAGCCATGTACTGTCAATACAGGCAGAGGCGGTATCACCTATGATCCAAGCCAGGGAGTCACACTCTTAAAGTGGTGCACATTAGCTTAGATAGAGTTGACTCTTCTACTTACAAACTAGGATGAGCACTACACTCGAGCCCAGAAAGGGAACCTTGACAGGGAGATGCTTTTGGACAGCTCTCAAGTTTGCAGTGTTTTAAAACTTAACTGGACATGCAGAGCCAGCAACTATTTTCTTGTTTATAGTCAATGTCTTCTCTCCTAGGTAGCAGTACTAACATCAGGGAAAAGAATCCTGTGGTTGTTATATTCAAGCACATGCTTGAGCCCAGCTGCTTTTAAGTTAAAGCATGCAAGACAGAGCAGCTGTCTGGTTTGCTTAAGGCTTCTTGGGGACACATTCTGAAAACTTACCTGTAAATGCATTCTGTAAATTGCTTACCAATGGCTTTGTGTTTTGTAATTCAGTTGCATGCTTTCTATTTGCTGGCTTTATTTGTTTTAGGTAAGGCTGTCAAGTACGAGTTAGTCCCTCCCATGGAGCATAGCCAGTTTACTAAATTCGTCCACAAGCGCTTGCATTCTGTAAACCGGCCTATAAATATTGCCTTATCATACTTGCTGTGCAGTTCGAGACAGAGGTCAAATCTCAGGTTCTGTCTTTGGAGGGAGCTTGGTGTTTACCTTCCTTTAGCTCTCTTCAAGTGACAGGATGTATATGATAACCAGGGGGCTTTTTTCTACAGGGGTGTGGAATTTAATTAAATATCTACTTGTCCATGGGGCATGTTGCTTCATAAATCTAATCGTCCTGTAACAAAATCCACTTATCCCTTTGGTGCCATGTAGTGTGGCGACAAATTATGGAAGCCATCTCGTTATATGAGAGCACTGATATAGCCTCTCTGATTATTCCAGGTTTGAATACTTGCAATCCTCTTATGTTACCACGCTAATCTACACATGCATATTTGCTCATGCTAAAATGCAGCACAAATATTTTCTAGGAGTGCTATTTCTTGTCCTACTTTTGTAAATTCTTGGGAATTCACGAAAGCCACATGGCAGCACTTATTGCAAGGACATAAACCGTGGGTGCACTTCTGAGACTTAATAATTGGACCCCTAATTTGGTCTGGCGTTGACCATGACATTTTGCGTTTATTAAAATTCTGTCTCTCTCTCTCTGTATCGGATGGCTTCACTGTGAGTGACAGCATCCTGCTCTTTCAGAAGGAGCATATCAGCACACAAAGTAGTTTTGTTCAGTGCCAGTAACTACTGGGACAGTATGCGCTTTTTGAGACCAAAAACAATTTTTGCTTTTGCCAAGGTTTGTTATAATGGTGAGGGCCTGACAGCTTTCACACCAATAAGGTTATACAAAAACCATGCCAAAACAATTCACACATTGATAAAACTAAAATGCAGACCACCAATTTCAGACCTAGTGGCTTTGTTTATTTGTATTTCCCATAATCTTATTGAAGCTGGTTACACTGATATTCCATTAGGAATATTTTGGGGAAATACTAGCATGTATCAACGCATGTTACTAAATGATGCTGCAAAGAAATGGTACCTGAAATGATACAGTATTGAAGTGAAATGTTTTCTCAAAATACACCTGAAAACTTGTTGCCCTTTACTCCAAACAATATGTCCAGGGAGTCGGGCGATAGGAATTCGACATCCCTGTTTAAGCACACAACCAAATTTAAATGTATGTAAATGAACTGTGCAGATATTTCAGAATACATCAGATAACAGGAAAGCACAAATTAACAACTTTTTTGTAATTCTGAAGTGTGCTGGAAACAAAATATTTTAACACAACCAAATCAAATCAATACACTAGGTGATGACATTTCCAAACATTGTTTGTGCACTGTATAGTTTTATCAGTAAAACTCAAATGTAATGCTATTTTCAATTGAAAATGTGTTATTGTAATGGCAGCGCATTACCACACTGCGTATACTCCACCCCACGACACCGTACTCCACTAACTTAGTTATGCTTTACAGCAGCCACGCTGATGTACAACGTGGCTAAAATACATTGGCAAAGGCAATCGCTCTTACGTAGGTGAAATAGGCTCAAGACTTCTGAGATTCTCTACGGGTTATATGGTATGCTTTTCTCACCAAAGGAGGGACTAGATGGTGTAGGCAGAATGTCTGTGGAATCGAATGCCTTTTGCATTAAAGCACTCAAGGGTATACACCCAAGCACCCAGGTATTCAAATCTCGCCGCACATTATCAAACTATTTCACTTCATCATCTAGAGATATCAGGGCAGGCACAATTTTGATTACATGCTGACATCTCTTGTCATTCCACCCGTACTGCAGACAATTCACTTTACTCTACTTGAACTCACTCCTCGATAGTATGCACAGTAATCTCCACCCATGATATGCTCTGCTCGACCTTTCCCAGACACACTTCTGCAGCAGTGACCATCTTTTCCACTACCTCTAATTTATTTTGAATAACCTTTATGGTCTCGACCTCCTTTTGACCTCCCAATACTTTGAAGATAGATCCTTCTTTAGCACACTCCTCTTCTGCCCCTGTCCTTTTCCTTTACTCAAGGCTGAAAATACCTTGATCCTTAGAGTGCATTCCCACCATTTTTAAACACTACCAGCAACGGTGCCTTCGGGCCCCAACACACCCCACACCTCTGCCCCATAACTCTACCACTCTAAATGCAGGAGGCTCTCTGCCAACAAGTCTCTTCCCAAACGACTTGCTCAGCTTCGGACACTCAGATCAGCCCAGATTATACTGGCCCCTACTGTTCCAATACAAAGAAGCAATTTTATTGTATGTATTGATAGTGATCAAACAATGATGTACATTATATGAGGAAAAGGGACTTGATAGTAGGCTGTATACATGAGGTGAGTATTACACAAGTACATTTTCACACACATTTGGGCACAGGTAGACCAACTGATTTTCCCAGAATAACACAATGTTGGGCCTGGCAAGGGGTCAGAATTTGAACCTGGTCTCTGGGTACTAAAGGTGGCATCTCGAGTCTCTAGGCAAACCTCCTCCCCGCTCTTCCACCACAATCTCTACCTTCAGAGGCAGAAGTCCACCACTCACATGGTCACTCGCCCCAGACTGGGACCCAGAACCCCATTTCACACCACTGCTGTGTACACAGAGCCTCCCTCAATCACAAATGCTCACTTGTAGAATTTCCATATGTTGAACATGCCACCTCATTCTGCAGTCCTCAACCATTCACCGCCGTACTATGGCCACTCAGACCAGCAGACAGATACCATCAGGAGATTTGGGCAAGCAATTTAGGAGCTCTAAGTAAATACAGCAATCTTTAACACTTGTGGGTGAACACCTTATGGAAAACGTTTTAAATTATTAAATGGAACAAAATTAATCCATTCAATTTCATATCATCATCCGCACTGGATACAAATGGTATTCAAGACCTCTCGATCACTTTTAAATTTTTCAATACTGAAGGGTGCAAGATAATTAACATCTACACATCTCATTTTTTAAACACATTATGAACACACACTCAAGTATTCACTAAAAGTCCACTTCGCACGAGCAAACAGGGTTGCGTTGCAGCGATATGATTGCAATGACATTAATAGGTACGTACTATCAAATGTCTACTGAACTACACCACTTGTATTTAACCAGGAATGAACCACAAGGCACTGCTGAATCTGCATGTATTACTTAACATGGGCATCTTACCATATCAATTAAACCTTAAATTAATAAAATACTAAGTTTTCCTTTATAAGCATCATTCATGAAGTTGTTTGCATTTATGGTGTCAGAAAACCCATTTAGAATTTGTTCTTAATGACGACGATAATAGTTTCAGCTGTCACACACAAAATGCCGTCTTCTTCTGGGCACTGTCGTTTCATACCACAAGATAAAATGCTAAATACTTTTACAAAGAGGCACAACCCATTTACAACCCAATATGAATACACAGAAGAAAAAAAAACTTTGTCCAAACCAGGGTGTTTTAGTCAGTTTCACATTAGTCTGGGGAAAAAAACTTTTCTGCCAGGTAATAATGCTTCTCTTTTAATGATTAAATATAATATGTTACTGCTCATCATGTTTCAAGTTTTCATCTGGATTATGTATTAGCATAAAGAAAGAAACCATTATTACTGTTCTTTCATCTATACTCCTTAGTAGTTGAAATGTTATTATATATTTTACTTAATATATATACCAAATTATTACTCATTGGATTTTCTAGAACGCAAGATGTTTAGCCATCAGTTCTCTTTCTCCTAGAAAACTGATTATTAAAATATTGGGCACTTTCTCAAAAAAATGTAAACATGCTTTCAAACAAGCAATGTTTTGTTTCAAGCAATCAATCAAACTTTATTCAGCTTTTGAAAAAAAACATGAAAGTACAACGAATCACAATATACACATCTCTTTAAAAAAAAATACATAAAATCGCAACTTTTCATGAGCCTAACAGCAACTTTTAAAAAGCTATGAACATTAAGAATACTATCCCCAGAGAGCATTTGTAAGTAGACAAGATCTGGACAGACCTGGGTGAATTTGGCCCTTTTTTGGGTTTCGCCTGGCGTTTACTGCGCAAGCAGTATCGCGCAGGCGAAAACTTTTGTTTACAAGTATGGAGCTTTCTCCCGCCTCTGTCTTCCATTGGCTAGCTCCATAAATGGAGGCTAGCCATTAGAAGACAGATCTGTCCGTCATTGCCGGAGCAGATTCGTGGGCGTTCCCGCGATTTTTACTCATCCCACCCCTTTTCGTACGTCATGCGGCGGTGGTATATTTTTTTGTTGTTTTTTTGGGGTCATTCCCCCAGGCCGACTGCCGCCGGAAGAAGTCCTGGTGAGTGCTCCCCTCCCCTCCCGCTGTCCGTGTGCCCGTTCCTGTTCCCGCCCCCCTCCCGCTGTCCGTGTGCCCGTTCCCGCCCCACATGTAAATGCTTGTTCTTCTTAATTTCCAAAGTTGTTCGTTTTCTGTTTCATCTACTATTGGGCGTGCTGTGAGTTCCAGTAAGTATCTCTGCATTCCTCCCTGACTCCAGAAACAAGGAGGCGCATTCGAATAATACTGGGTGGCTAGATCATGCAATCTCAATGTGCTAGTACTCAGAACTGCCTCGCGTTAAAGAGCGTGTCATATAGTTCCAATCGATGATGGACAAGAGCATTCACCAATCAGAAAACACGACTGTGCGGTTGCGTGATACGCAGAGCGTCAGACAGTGACTCACACACCGCGCGGACGGGAGCAAGCTGCAAGAAAGATGGAGGAGCCTGACTCCTGGGGTAAAGCGGATTCTCGGACCTCGGCCTTTGCTTCTTTCCTTAACCTCAATGACTCTTTCGGCATGTGACCCTTTACTCCATTGTAGCCGTTAATGGCCACGGACTTGTTACTTTCTGTCGATCTCTGGTCGTCCTTCCTCAGTCTTCTGAATTCAAGCTCTCTCCCGCCTGAAACTTACACCTCTGCTCTTTCTCTTCCCATTTGATTTCGCGCGGATGGGAGCAAGCTGCAAGAAAGATGGCGGAGCCTGACTCCTGGGGTAAGACGGATTCTCGGACCTCGGCCTTTGCTTCTTCCCGTAACCTCAATGACTCTTTCGGCATGTTAAATGCTAGTGATCATTTCAGATTACAAAAGGGTGCAACCAACCCTCACGCTTTTGTATTTGCAAAGCATATGGTAAGCATACGGTCAAAAACGGGCTCGTTCAGACAAAGCTGTGCTCAAGGAGTTTGCGGAAAGTGCCTTTCGCTTTTTCATGTTTATCATTCACCTGCTCCAGCAAGTATTTTCTATACCAGCTTTTGGGATAGCATATAGCTGTTTCTATGTGGCTGTGTGTGGCACATTGTCTTTGGAGTGTTGCTACGAATGAATATTTGTCTTGACCAGAAAAATTTGGCCACCTTCATAATGTTACTAATGCCAGTAATTCCTTTCAAAGTCTTGTGAATGTGACACGTTTGCAAAGGTTGTCACCTTCACGCTTCACCTCCAGCGTATGCCCCACAAAATGGGCGTTTTTCACCAGGCAACTTGTGCATGAGAATCTTTCAAAATGTCATGCTTTTTTCCTACTCGAACACTATTTTTTAGTGGAACTATTCACTAGCTACTTTAACACGTTTCCAGCAAATCAGACCGCCAGTGAAATGTACCGCTGTCTCTGACCCTATGAGCAACAGCAGCGAAACTGATTGCATGTAAAATGCAGAACGTCTGCTTCGGGCACAAATTATTTTAGCAGCAGACCGATTACCAAAACCTCGGGAAAGCTCAAAGGTTTGCATGTCGCAACGGCTGATATGTCAGTTGGCTGTATTATTCCGAACCTGGCTTCTGAAAACAGCTGATTAACCCGGTTACATTATCCACAGGTCATCGTTCCAGGCCTTACTTTTGAGGTGGGTTCGACCTCAGAAGTAATGACTGTAACAAGGACTAGGGACTAAGGCTAATCATATTTACCGGTAAGTAACTGGGCATTCTGTGGCTATCCCACTATAAGTACTTTCTTGAAGAAAAGAAATCAAGAATAAAGTATCATAATAAGAAATTCTTATGTTGTATTTTGTCCCGAAAATGTATGTAGTCTTCATTGGACATAATTTTGACATTTGCGATCTCATGTGAAGTGTAATTGGATACTGGTTACTAGGCCAACTGATTTTATTGATAGCCTGCGCATAGCTCAAATAATTTTATGTTACACTTATTCTTTGGTATTTAAAAGAAGTTCATTTTCTGATATAACTATTACCAAGTCTAACTGCTCCCGATTTACGTATTGAGTGCTTCGCAGCAGATGTTGGTTTATAAACCAGTTGGGGCGCATTTAAATGCCTTCAGCAATATACTGGCGTTATTGCACCTTTTTTTATCCCCTTTCTCTCGCTCTCTCTCTCATATGCGAATCACTACGGTATAACAAGTCTTCTCAGTGTGTGTAGTTTTTCTGTTTTAAACCGCGTTTGCAATAGCACGCGACTCGCTTGTGCTTCATAATTGCTGCAATGCCGCTCCCGGTGTTTTTAAAACAGAAGTTTCAGAAGGTGTGTGAGATGAACACGTTTTGATACTGCCCGATAAAACCATAGTGCAGCAGTGACCGCACCTCCCCTGACTCTTATTCACTTCCGGTGTTACCATTGGAACTATCAGAGGCTGCTGAATGCTGCTACCTCAGCCTTCGTTCGCCCCTTATGACCCAGTTCGAGTGGCTTGTGTGAGATGATTTCAGGTACAACAGACACTACTGTTTTCCAGTCGTAGGCTTCTCTTTCGTTGCTATGCGACTATTCATTTGAAAAAAACTAACTCAGAGAATGCTGGAAAGGTGATGTGCTGATGGCATGATTCAGTGACCACTGCCTTCCTGTATTAGCCATTTAATTTGAACACCCACTGCATTTTTCAGTTTTTGTGCCAATCCATTCCTCTTTCTAGGGACTGAGTTAACAAAAGACAGTGGTGCTGAGTCACAAACACATTTCAGTACTCGGAGTAGTTGCACAGGGGTAGTCTTTTATGTACTCTTGCATGTCTTTGTGAATGAGCCCAAACACCAAATGTCCTATTAGTACAATGGCAAAGAGACACACTCCTTACTGTTTGCACTAGCTTTATATGAATACTCCCTTAATGCTCCAATTTTACACCAATATTTGGGGCCCCGTTCTCAAAGGCACATGAGTACGTAATTTACGTGCTCGAAAAGTGACCAAGTGATTAGGCCCAAACATAGGAATATTTCTGCATCTGAACTGCATCCATCGCTGTTCGTGTTATCCTCAAACTTAGTTCTGAATAAAAATGGGCATTAGACAAGAAAGGCATGGAAATTAGTCAATTTCATTAAGTGGAACTATTCCTGCATGCTCTTGAAACAAGCATTTGTGTAGGGGCTATGTTACTAAAGCGCTTCGAACGCACAAAAGCCTGCAGGGTAGCTCAGTCTGGGGAGCGCCTGCTGCAGCGGTCTTTGTGTAAACTACATGTCAACATTGTGCAGCGGGGCAGGTTTGTCCAAGCCTTCCCTCCCCTCCTCCTGAGTACAAAACAGTTGCCCCACTAAGATGGGTAATACGGTTATTGTAGGTACTGAACAGACCAATGTTAAACACTTTAAAACTCAAATTATTTTGCAAATTGTTGAGTTGCCCTAAGCAGAAGTGGGTAACATCACGGTATAGATTATTACTTTAAAAAAAAATTGTTTGATTGAGGCAATGCCTACAATTCTTGCCTCTTATTTGTTGCCTTTTCCTTGTGACAAGCTGATTTTTTCCCCATTGGCATCATATTATATTTAATCCTGTAAAGAGCCTTTTTCCTACTTTGTATTTCATGGTTTGCTTTTAATTACCTCAGGGTACCTCATGTTAAGGTAGTTTTCGTGTGTTGCGTTAGATTGCCTTGTGTCTTAGCCTGTTTGGAATTGTCTTGCTTTTTGTGCTGAAATGTGAGGCATATATTACTTTGGTTTATTTTCTGTTTGTTTCCCTTTGGGTGCCCTGCTTTGTCGCGTGTTGCCTTAGTTTGCCATGTGTTGCTTTGTTTCAAGTCTTGTCGTAGGTTCTCTTGTGGATTTTACTGACCCCATTAGTTGTCTGTTTGCCGTGTCGCTTTATTCAAGGCCTGCAATGCCTTAGGTTGCCCTGTGTTACCTTAGCTTGACTTGTTGCTCTACTTTTCTATGTGTTGTCTTTCATCGCTCAGTTCTTTCTGTGCCATATGCGAGAGATTAAGCTATTGACATTGTAAATATCAATGCCATTTATTTATCTGTTTTCAAAACCAACACAAATAAAAAAATGGTCATTTACAATGCCAATAGCTCTAACTTTGGCAAAAGCGAGACCGTTGCATTGTAAATGCTTATCTTATTCACTCTCTAATACTCTACTACTTACTCTACAATACTATAATACTCACTACTTACTCTACTACTTACTACAAAAATCAGTTTCTATTATTCACAAATAACTATTAATAAATGTATACTACCTACTACTAAATTATTTACACACAATTAACACTATATAACTCATTCCACAACTCTGCTACTATACTCACTACTGCTCTACTAATGTAATGCTCACTCCACTACTCACACTTTAAAACTCACACTATACTACTAGCTCAGTAATACAAACTATTTACGATTTCCACTACACTACTGACACTTCAATACTCACACTTTACTACTCCCACTTAATTAATCACTCTTTACTACTCTACTCATTCCTTACAAATTACAGTACACTACTGACACTTTACAACTTCAACTTACATACTTACACTTTACTAATAACTATATAATACTCACTCAACTACTCACACTACTACTCTACACCTCTAAAGAACAATACTAACTCTACTACTCATTCTATACTACTTACTCCATTTAACACTTTACTACTATAATCACACTCTACTAATAACTCTCTACTATCTACTACTCCATGTCAAACTATAACTCTATACTAATTCTAATAATTAATATTACAAAACACAATCAAATTCTCTAATACTCACTACACTACTTACTACTTGCTCATATTAATGACTCATTACTACAAACTCCTTACAAAAAATCTTTAGTACCAACTACTCACACATTACTAGTAGCACTTTTATATTCGCAACTATACTACTCACACTATATATTCCCTCTCTAATACTCTACATACTACTCCCACTAACACTATTACATACTCTAGAAATATCTAATACAAAATAAATGTCATACTCCCTCTCTAATACTTACTCTGTTAACAAATTTTTACCACTCTCTAAACACAATACTAATAACGTTCTACTATTTACTACTAACAACGTAAAACTCTAACTCTAGACTACTCATTCTAATACTGTACTACTATACTCACTAATAGTCTATACTACTCACTACACCTAACACTACTAACTAGTTACTACTCACTCTTTAATATACACCAACTACTCCAACTTTAATACTTGCACTTTAATACTCGCTCTCAAACTCAAATACTCTAACTCACTAAATTTGTCTACAAAAACATATATAAGAATTTGTGTGGGAGAGGTGTGGCGCCGCGGCTAGGGCGACTGACGCTGGAATCTGGGGACCACGGTTCGATCCCCAGCTCCGGCGGCAGGTTAGCCCAGCACCACGTGACTCTGGGCAATAGCTCGCTTAATCTTCCCGACGGCCCCCAGCGCCTAGAGACCCTTACGGGTGACTGTGCGCTTTACAAATGTGGACTTTCACTTTCAAAAGCAATAACAAAAGGTCTAACTTTTACAAAAGCAAAACGGTTGCATTGTGTGTGTGGCTCTGGGTGTGTGTATGTGTGTTGCTCTGGGGGTGTGTGTGTGTGTGGCTCGGAGTATGTGTGTCTCGGGGGGGGGGGTGTGGCTCTGAGTGTGTGTGTGTGGCTCGGAGTGTGTGTGTGTGAGTGGATCTGGGTGTGTGTGTGACTCAGGGTGTGTGTATGTGGCTATGGGTGTGTGTGTGGCTCTTAGTGTATGTGTGTGTGGCTGACTGGGTGTGTGTGTGTGGCTGACTGGGTGTGTGTGTGTGGCTGTAATTGCTGTCAGCTGAGCTCATTTATAGGGTACAATAGGTCTCACATTTGCAAAAGATTAAGCTAATGGCAATGTAAAAAACAATGCCATTTATTTATAGGTTTTCAAAACCAACACATAAATACTAATTTTGTCATTTACAATGCCAATAGATCATACTTTTCAAAAGGCGAAACCATTGCATTGTAAATGCTTGTTTAAAATGTGACACATAATGATCTTCCTGGGCATATCATAAATACAGAACATAAAATGCAACATGTCCCGAGGAGACTTACTGTCGCAGCCACAGAGCAAAAGATATGGCCCCATTTCATCGCACTAGGATGGGCTAAAAGTAAGTCAAAAGGGCCCAGCCGAAACCTGGTTAAAAGAAAGAGGTCATACCTACTTTAATTTTAACCCATAAGAGATAGGACTCCGTTAAGGGCATACTTTTCAACATGACATAACAGTGTACACTAGGCTTCAAAAGAACAGCCCACTCCCTTTCCTGCGAGAGTCTATTATAAAATGATCCTTTATCCAGGTGAGATCCTTTTTACAGATCTTATCAGGTGCACTAAATAAGCCACCCCTGCCTGGATTCAGAAAACAATCTGTGATATGATTCTCTGGACTGGACACTATTTTTTACAAGAGGACGAGAGAGCGAAAAGCCGTTCTATTAGATAAGTAGGGTGCCCACAATTTTTTGTGCACTACAAATGACAGGATACATTGTGGGATAGGATAGGAATGCACTTGTAGAGCGCACTTATACCCGAGGGTGTCAAGGCACTAAAGCAGACAAAGAGGAGACAGAATAGAGGGGCATAGGCCACGGCCCAGGGCGAAAAAAGGCAGGTTCTAAGATGTTTTTTTAAAAACCAGGAAGAAGTCCGTGTTGGAGATGTACGTGGGTAGGGAATTCCATAACTTGGCGGCCACTACCGAAAAGGAGCATCCACTCAATCTAGTCTTCTGAAATCTGGGGATCAACAGTTTTTTCTGTGACGAGGACATCAAAAGCCTCCCAGAGGTATACCATTGAAAAAGATTTCAGCTCTAGCATACCCTTGCTATGCATGGCTATATAGACCATGATCTGAAACTTAAAGCAGATATGTCTTTGATGGGAAGCCAATGAAGTCAATGAATCCCTTACCTGGCTGACAGATGCTTTGAAATCTTTAAGATAAGCCGAGCCGCAGCGTTCTGTATCACCTGGATCTTAGCGAGGGGAAATGCCATTGATGTTGAAGTGCAAAGTGTCGAAATAGTCCAACCAAGAGGTGACCTGAGAAATAATCATCATCTAGAGTAGGTTGGACGGAATAAATGGCAGAACCTCTCTCAGGATCCACAAAATGTAAAAACAAGTGCTAACCAGATGGCTGACCTGGGAGTCAAAGCTCAGGCCATAGTCTAAGATGACCCCCAGAATTTTACGGGTAGGTGACCACAGCCCGCCGGCCACCAGGAATTTGACCAGATGGAATTCTGCGAGACAAACACCAGCACTTCGATTTTGTTAGCGTTGATCTTCAGTGAATTGTCATTCATCCAGCAAATGATGCTGGACATACACGGATTGAACCTCTCAGACACCTGTTGCAGGTCATTCGAGATGGAGATGATAATTTGAATATATCGTCAGCATAGGATAGCACATGAAAGCCAAAGGACCAGACCCGCCAAGGGAGTCACAAAGATTGAAAAGGGTGGGACTCAAAGACGAGCCCTGGGGCACCCCACAGGGAAGACGGAAAGCCTTGGCTCTAAAGCCTCCACAACTGACAATGTGGGCCCTATTTAACACAAGCATTTGAAATGCACTAGGTTTCGCATTTACAAGAGTTTGAGCTATTGGCATTGTAAATGAAAATGTCTTATTTGTGTTTTGGTTTTTAAAACCTAAATAAAAGGCATTGTCATTTACAATGCCAATAGCTTAAACTCGCATTAAAGCGAGACCAATTGCATTGCAAATGCTTGTTTGCCCTCGTTGCTGTGCCATTATACACCAGAAATCACCCCACACCCGGTGACAATGGGATTCGTGCCATTGTTTACTTTGCTTGTTGGAACCAGGGTGTTTTTTCTTCCTTTTTTGATTGGGTTGTTATCAGCACCGAGTCATGGTTGCTCGATCCAAGTGCTGATATGAAAGTTATATTCTCATCACTGATTTCTGGCCTTTTTGTATCTCAGAATGGAAATTAATATTAACAAACACAGGAAGACCTGTGCTCAGGCATGCCCATATTCCGTCGCTCAGTAACATACTGGTGTAGTCACAAAATCATACTAGGAACTGTGTCTTGCTATATGGAGGGCCTGAAGTTCCTTGACACTGCAAGGGAAGGAGGTAGGGAGAATGAGTAAAGAAAATGGTACACATTTGGGAGCTGGCAACTGTGGGAACGGATTCCAGTGAGCAGCAGGCAGTCTGCAACCTCTCGCCCCATCAGTCAGCACATTATCATTACAGCGAGGCGGAGGCAAGCCGTGCAAGGGGAATGCGCGGCGGCGGTACCGGCCAGCCTATCATCACAGTCGTGAGGCAAATGATAAATAAACCACGTGCAGCGTCAGAGTCAATAGTTTACTTTAAAATTTTCTAGGTAGCTGGGAAAACACCTGTATTAAAGCATTGATACTAGCGAGTGGTATTTAATGTACAGTGTCATAAAAAATAGCTTATTATCACAGCGCTGTAACTGGGAATATAAGCGCAGCAATACAGACTCAATTACGGCCCAGAGGTAATCATGCTACTGACTTTGTGGGATAAAGGCTGTGCGAGCCTACATACATGGGCACGTGTGATCTCTGCCGACCAAGAGGCGTGGTGGGAGCTGGCACAGGAACACAAAGAGGAGTGGGTGGGGGAGGGCATACGGAGACAAGTAGGCACTGCAGCTGTCGCCCTGCTTGCCACTGCTCACTCCCGCGGCAAAACGCAGTGGGAGTGAACCTTGTAGAAGAGGTGGGACATTAACCCACCTTTAGCCAATTGCAGGCTTTGATTCTAAAAAGACACCATGCAAAAGCCAATCCAATACATGGGAGGAGTCAGATCCACACAGAGTAGATACAAGAAGCCTCGCAGAGCAGCGCTTGCGCGCGAGGCTCGACCTAACAAATTAACGAAAAAGCTGTAAGGCTTTCCCCAAGATTCCTACTTGCCACAAGGGTAGTACAGGTATATTCAGTACTTCGGAATGCAAAAAGCAGCAGCCCATCTACCGAACAGCGAAGCCGAGGGCCTAAAGATCAGGAAGTAGTCTTAGACTCAGATCGAGCACTATGGAGCTGGTTGCCAGGTATCCTTAACTAAGAACAACTGACCCACGGTATGGTCAATGGATAAACCCAACACGGGAAACATTTGTCTCCTTTCATGGAACAAAGTTTGTGCTCACAAAATGGCTGGAGGATGGCAGCCCACCTAAAAATGGGGAAAATGCAATATAATAGCTCTCCAGGAGACCTGGGCATTGGAGGAGCTTGAAACAATAAAAGGCAAAACGGTTTAGGGCGGGGCTTTACAAATGCTGGCACGCCAAAGGAGTGAGGTATGCATCTGAGCACAATTGGGTCAAAGGAACCAAGGTGCAGGTCTGCAGGTGTATGGGGCTGGCTAAAGGTGACCCTAACTGTTGTTTCTGCAAGATCCTTTGCAAATAAACTAGGCAGGGAACTTAAACCTGAAACTCACACCAAGAATCAACCAAGCAGTTTTCCAACTCGAATCTTGCAGACCTGCAATTGCTTCTTAACCACCAAATAGCCTGAAGAATGCAGTGCAATCTTTTGTAGTTTCCTGCATTGACTGTGAGAAAGCACTTTTCATTGGGTTGCTCCATTAGAGGCTGTGCTGCATGCCAGGATTTGTCTCAAACACACGCATATATCACATAGTCCCCGCCTCCTAAAAATGGCTCCAAGAAGAGGCAAACTGCACTTATACAACTGCTTGTTTATTCTACACGGCGCTGCACTTAAATACCCCTCATACTTCTCTCTGAAACTGAACATCTCTGGAGGCTCACTCTTAGAGAAAAGTCTACAGAAGGCACACTTTGTGGAAAGGTCCTCCCCTGCACATTCCTTCTCTGGGCATGTAACGAAGAGAAGGAATTCCCTACCAGTACATCAACTGCTCATCACTCTCAGCCTTAAAAACGCACTTTCTCAAGAAGCACTTTAATACTTGAAATCCTTCTTTCTCTGATATTGAAAACCATTGTCCTCTCTTCAAAACCAAGTGGGTGTAAATCTAGCTGACCTTTCTGTAGTTTATGGCTATGAATGTACATCTTGTGACCAGAATGCAGGTGTCATTAAACAGGCTTGTGATGTGAAGTCCTTCATAAAAAAATCCAGTAAAACCCAAAAGGTGACGCCTCCCATTCTAACAGTTGCTACATGCGTGTGGAGAAGAAACCACTATTTTAATACATTTAGTGGCGTTATGGTAAGTGGTGTTGTTATTTACATGCATCTAATTTTCTAGTCTTGTACTGTCTTAAATGTTACTGAAAGAACTTAATTCAGCAGAAAGTTCACTTCAACGAAAGCTGGTGAGTGGACAAATGAATAAATGAATACATTTATAGAACCCAGAGGTTAAATCACTAGCATCTTCAGGTGTGTTTTGAGCCTCCTAAGCTTTAACAATCTATCTCAATGAACAAAATGTCAATTTTCCTGTAAAAATGTGCCCTTGTTGGATACATAGTAAAAAAATCTGCCTTCTTGGTGAGAAAAAACTGAAATAATGTTGTAAAGAAAAAGCCAGATCGGTGGCGCGCGTCTGAGAAAGAAAAAAAAAAAACGAGCTCCCGATTGGCTGCTGAGCTTGTAATCCCGTCACCCTGCCCAATTATGAAACAATGCACTGTTTACAGTGCTATTTACTTGTTAGGCTTGCTTCACTAAATGCATGTTGGACTGCTGTTTGTTCACGTCGAGAGCGAGAGGAGGGCAGAGCCCGTGTGTTTAGCCCGAGATAAGCCCATCAGGCAGTGACAGCTGTGAGACAGCGGAGAGTCAGTCACGGGGTGTGAACGCACCACGAGTCACGCACAGCGGTTAGGTGCGAGTCACACCAGAGTGAGAAACAACTATTCCACGGTGTCTTCTTCGTCACTTGAAATCAATCTGTGACACATTTGCAGGCTTGTCTCAGAGCACAACAAGCAACCTCGCCCCTCTTCTGCCCCCCCCCCCCCACCGCCCGGTGCGGTCCAGCTGGAAGATAGGCCCCAGGCACACATAAAGGCCTTCAGATCACCTGCGGAGCGGCTCTCAAACCAAAACGACTGCAAGAAACACGCGATTCGGTCTGAGGAGATAAATCGTGGGTTACCATAAACCGTGCTCTTGGTATTTGACACCAAGGTTAACAAAAAGCTCACGCGCCTTTTACAAGTGATGCAACGCCCCAGCCTGCTCCTAATTTGTCCAAATCGGTCACCTGGGTCTGTGCAGGCAGGAAGCGTCATATTTTATGTCAGAAGTAGGTAATCTAAACCAGCCCTACAAATTCACTGCTCTCTGTGACATGTCCTGTCCTGGAAGTGATTTGCTGGTGAAGGCAAGCAAGGTATGCTGAAGATGCATGCTGTCTCCCTTAAAACTCAGCCACCTGTGTGCTTGTACCACTAAACGCATAGTGACGAAAAGCCGTTACCCGGTCACTGTAAATTACTAATTTAGAGGATTTTCGGCACTAGAGCAAATGTGAGCAGATTATTTTTAAAAAACAAGCATTTGCAATGCAATAGGTCTCGCATTTGCGAGAGTTTAAGCTATTGGCATTGTAAATGACCATGCCTTTCATTTATGTTGTAAAAAGCAACACATAAATAAAAAGGCATTGCCATTTACAATGACAATATCTCAAACTCTCACAACTGCGAGACCTATTGCATTGCAAATGCTTGTTCACTTTGTAAGTGGACGTGGCCTCAATAAAATTTCCAGACGTGCTCACTGGACTGGTCTGCTATAATCGCCATAAAGACAAGGATATTGTGCTGGATAACTAAACACTTATAAGGTCCCAAAGGCGAGACCTATTGGCTATGTCAATGCTTGTTTTATTTTGAGAGGGATAGTACCTGTGCATCGCAAGAGAGGTAATACTTTTATTTGGAGAGTACCAGCACTTCTCAGAAACAAGCAGGTACTCGGATACAGAGTACCTGCAGTCCTATTGTTCATTTTAAGCACTGCCTATAAAGCAACTCTGAATTTACAGCTACGAAAATTGTGTACTTGTGGATTTTCCACATTAAATTCCATCAGCGGGTGTAACTGACTGAATATCCTGAGGCTCATGCCGTGGGCACCTTTTTTTTTACCCCCTAAATATCACCTGGGTGTGCAGTGTGTCCGTGCATCGGGGGTAATAATTATGCTGTGCATCCGCCGGGAGACTACTCTGGGTGACATTCCCAATGGATCTTGGCGTCTTGCCTTTCAAGACGTGTGATTGATGCCAATTGAAGCTTTGTTTGCAAACGTGATCCCCTACACGGCACAGAACATGTACGTTTTAAGAATCTCCGCAGTGGTCTTCTTCACTTAACCCCATTCGGAACATAATAGCATCCCATTGGGCCAGAGATCCCTGCCATCAGCACACGATCAGATCATCACACAGCAGCGTCAATCGTGAGAGCATATTTAACACTTCTCTCGATCAGCCTAGCAGGCGCAATCTCACTCAGTCGTAGAAGCCCGTTTAATCTAGTGTGCGAGTTGTGCTTTTGTGGCACTGTGAGCATTTTTCATTAAATGGCCAGAGATCCGTCGGTGTTTTCTCTGGGCGTATATCTGTCTTCTTCCTGTGGTTTAGTCGCTGACCCTGTAATGCTTCTACAGGGGATTTGTAATAAAGTAGGTTCTGCCCTTTATGAGACAAACAACTCCTACATTAACCGAGGCAAACAAAAGTGACCTTTATCAGAAGCAGGGCTTTCGAGTGATGTTTTGTCTGAGGTACAGTCTCCAAGCAAATCTGCTATATGATTGCGATTTAGCTCACTGAACGAGTGTGTCTGTGAGACTCTAGAGCACAGACCCAGAACATGGCAATGTGAATATCTGCGGCACAGGTCCTGAACTCTCCCAGGTGGCGAGAAGTAATCGGTAGAAAAGTGACCGCCTCTAGGTTACTCCCCAATGTAGTGGCTCAGACCCAGGTGTGAATGAAGCGGTGCTGAAACTGGCCAGTGGTTGCACTTGGACCATCATTAACCTTAAACCCAGAAGGAGATTACTTGTTAATTTATAGCGCTTCATGCTAAACGTCTGCAGTTTTTGAGCGCTGTAGATATTAAGTGTTATTACACATTCATGGATCTCATTTTACCGATCATTAAGAAATGGCAGGCTGAGCTGGCCTAGCCCGAATTCGAACCTGTGACCTACTATCTCTCATTTTTGCCCAGTGGCGAACATTCAGCTCACTGAGTTGTCCCTCCAGCTAAACGAGAAAGAAGTCAGAGAAAGCCAGGGAAGTGTGGCAAAAGGCGCCTGATGAGGCAGGCAGAGGAATCACTTCATGGAATTACCCGGTCTGCAGCACGGAGAGAAATACCTTAACAAGGACAAATCAAGCGGAATCGATACCCGTGTGTGTGATCCGGGGATCAGGTGCCCAAGCCAGAGTTTGAGAAAATGTAAATTGTTTGCAATTCGCGATGTATCTCCGCAGTCCGGCCCCATCCCTAAAGGGGCTCATTGAGCCTGCCTTGTGCCTACAAGAAGGAGGGATAACAGGGCAACAGCAGACGGAGGGGGGCGGGAAGGGGGCTGGGAGGAGAGGCGGGGCTGAGAGGAAACCAAAGAAAGGTGAGAAAAGGGAGAGCAGGAAAAGAAAGCGGTGCGAGTGGGAAGAAGGATAGAAGGAAAGGAAGAACAGAAAAGAGGAATGGTTTAAGGGTTAGATGACAGCTTCACATTGAAAAGGAATGTTGAAGAGTGGGGGGAGGGAGAGGAGAAGGAGTTGGGAGGGAAAGCAAAACTATTGCAAGAGAGCAGCTTCGATAGGAAGGGACGCACTTAATGATCCATGACGGCTTGAAGGCTTAATGAGATTAGAAAGGTAGATGGCGACTGCACGTGTTCACGCGCACATGCACGCATGCTTTATGCCAGGAAAAAGCTTGGGGGTAGCACTTTTTTACCCCCTAGTAAAAGTCGAGCAAGCAGCGCATGCGCTGCTCTAGGCTCGACCTAAAAAAGAAGGCACTGAAAGGTGGGCGGCTGTCTGGACGAAGGCTTTCCTGTGGCGCGAAGGAGTTACTCAGATACGGAATGCGCGAGCCCTTCAAGAAATTACACACGTCTTCTAATTAAAGCAGCAAGCTGCAAGGAAACCTGACACAAGACAGATGGCCCTGCGCGCCGCTGCTGGCTCCAGAGAGCAAAACGCTCTGGGAGTAAACATTTTTCAAACAAGCATTGGAAATGCAATAGGTCTCGCACCATTAGAGTTAGTGCTTTTAGAATTGTTTATGGTTTTTTTTTGTAAATGTTTAGCATTTTTGTTTCCTGTAGCCAATGCTAAAGAATTACAAATAAAAAAGCCATAAACATTTCTTAAAGCTGTAACTGAAATGGTCTGAGACCTATTGCACTGTGTGAGGGTGAGGGGTTGAGGGGTGAGTGAGGGTGAGGGGTTGAGGGTGAGTGAGGGTGAGTGAGGGTGAGGGGTTGAGGGGTGAGTGAGGGTGAGGGGTTGAGGGGTGAGTGAGGGTGAGTGAGGGTGAGGGGTTGAGGGGTGAGTGAGGGTGAGTGAGGGTGAGGGTTGAGGGGTGAGTGAGGTGAGTGAGGTGAGGGTGAGTGAGGGTGAGTGAGGGTGAGTGAGGGTGAGTGAGGGTGAGTGAGGGTGAGTGAGGGTGAGTGAGGGTGAGGGTGAGTGAGGGTGAGTGAGGGTGAGGGTGAGTGAGGGTGAGTGAGGGTGAGGGTGGGTGAGGGTGAGGGAGAGGGTGAGTGGTTGAGGGTGAGTGGTTGAGGGTGAGTGGTTGAGGGTGAGTGGTTGAGGGTGAGTGGTTGAGGGTGAGTGGTTGAGGGTGAGGGGTTGAGGGTGAGTGGTTGAGGGGTTGAGGGGGTTGAGGGGTGAGTGAGGGTGAGTGGTTGAGGGGTGAGGGGTTGAGGGTGAGTGGTTGAGGGGTGAGGGGTTGAGGGGTTGAGGGGTTGAGGGGTTGAGGGGTTGAGGGGTTGAGGGGTGAGTGAGGGTGAGTGAGGGTGAGTGAGGGTGAGTGAGGGTGAGTGAGGGTGAGTGAGGGTGAGTGAGGGTGAGTGAGGGTGAGTGAGGGTGAGTGAGGGTGAGTGAGGGTGAGTGAGGGTGAGTGAGGGTGAGTGAGGGTGAGGGTGAGTGGTTGAGGGTGAGTGAGGGTGAGTGAGGGTGAGTGAGGGTGAGTGGTTGAGGGTGAGTGAGGGTGAGTGAGGGTGAGTGAGGGTGAGTGAGGGTGAGGTTGAGGGTGAGTGGTTGAGGGTGAGGTTGAGGGTGAGTGGTTGAGGGTGAGTGGTTGAGGGTGAGTGGTTGAGGGTGAGTGGTTGAGGGGTTGAGGGGTTGAGGGGTTGAGGGGTGAGTGAGGGTGAGTGTTGAGGGTAGGGGTTGAGGGGTTGAGGGGTGAGTGAGGGTGAGTGGTTGAGGGGTGAGGGGTTGAGGGGTTGAGGGGTTGAGGGGTGAGTGAGGGTGAGTGAGGGTGAGTGAGGGTGAGTGAGGGTGAGTGAGGGTGAGTGAGGGGTGAGTGAGGGTGAGTGAGGGTGAGGGAGGGTGAGGGAGGTTGAGGGAGGGTGAGGGAGGGTGAGTGGTTGAGGGTGAGTGGTTGAGGGTGAGTGGTTGAGGGTGAGTGGTTGAGGGTGAGTGGTTGAGGGTGAGTGGTTGAGGGTGAGTGGTTGAGGGTGAGTGGTTGAGGGTGAGTGGTTGAGGGTGAGTGGTTGAG